>NC_081295.1:77395000-78020000 GCF_030435805.1 Mustela lutreola
AAAAAGAAAAAAGAAAAATATATAATTTCCAGATGTTAAAAAAGCTTTTTTGTTATTTTAAATCCATAATGAAGAATCTCAAAATATTGTGGTACCATCCATGATGGATGGACCATCATCAGGTCCATCAACCCCATTTTTTTTTTAAGATTTTATTTATTTATTTGACAGACAGAGATCACAAGTAGGCAGAGAGGCAGGCAGAGAGAGAGAGACAGGAGGAAGCAGGCTCCCTGCTGAGGAGACAGCCCGATGCGGGGCTCTATCCCAGGACCCTGGGATCATGACCTGAGCCAAAGGCAGAGGCTTTAAACTACTGAGCCACCCAGGTGCCCCATCAACCCCATTTTTTTAACCAGATGAAACAATTTTATTTTTAAAAGTAAAAATTTATAATAATCTATTAATTGTACTTTTTAAACTTATGATAAAAATTTAGAAGTTATATTCAAAACATAGAAGGAGATACAGTTTCCCAAAATTTTCTAAGGTAATGTCAAAGGAAAAATAATTAAAGTTTCTGTAATGAAAATGAAAATTTTGTGCTCTGGATGACCTAAGGATTCTGAGTGAGAATGAAGGATGAAGGCCCAAGGTTCCACCATAGTCAATAATCACTTAAATCACCTTAAATAATCACTGTTTCAGAGCACTGACATGTTTTATCCCCTCAGTAAATTTGTTTTTCAATAAACCTTTTTCAAATGTTTTCTACATGCTAAGCAATATGCTACGCAGAGGAGAACATGTAAGTCTTTGTGTACAGCATTCCCAAAAGTTCACAATGAATGTTTGCTAATAAGATAATAAATAGGGGCTCCAGGGTGGCTCAGTTGGTTAAGCATCTCCCTTCTGCTCAGGTCATGATCCCAGATTCTTGGGATGGAACCCCACCTCAGGGTCCCTGCTCAGCGGGGAGGTTTTTTTTCCTCCCTCAGCCCCTCCCCCACATTCACGTTTGCTCTCTCTCTCTCTCACTCTCAAGTAAATGAATAGAATCTTAAAAAACTATGATAAAAAATAAATGACTGTAATGGAGATTTCATGTGATATGCCTAATAAAGTTAATTATTCCATATTAATAACAGAATCAATGTAAGATTGCAAATGTGTCAAAGACTATCTTATTTAGTATAATGTACTGAAAAAACCTTATTGAAGAGTTTAATGAATAGATGAGTAATTCAGATAATAAATTAGATAAAATAACTCGGGCACTGCAAATTTGATAATGATGAGGTGATCGTATACAACTAAACTTAAAGAGGATGAAAATATGAATAACGACAACTATATTGAAAATGAATAAACTATCTTGGGCAAAAATAGAAATATAATAAAAATACATAAATTTAATTCTCTTAATAATTCATAAATACTCCCAAGTCAAAGCTAATCACAGACTTCCCAACACAGATACAGAGAAGGAGAGATAAAGTGAGGGAGACAGTGATGGAGGGAGAGAAAGAGGGGGAGAGAGAGAGAGAGAGAGATCCAGTATTCTTTTTTTTTTTTAAAAGATTTTATTTATTTATTTATTTGACAGAGAGAAATCACAAGTAGACAGAGAGGCAGGCAGAGAGAGAGGGAAGCAGGCTCCCCGCTGAGCAGAGAGCCCGATGCGGGACTTGATCCCAGGACCCTGAGATCATGACCCGAGCTGAAGGCAGCAGCTTAACCCACTGAGCCACCCAGGTGCCCGGAGAGATCCAGTATTCTTAAAGCAAAGTTAGACATATAGTTCCATGTGCAACAGGTGTTGCTATTTTTCTTTCTTTTTCCAACATAAAGTATTGGTTTATCACAAACCTAGTATGATTTTGCTTTCACATTTCTATATTGGTACTTAGGTGATGTTAACTTTTCAGATTGGGTAAATTCTGTGTAAGAGAGTACAATTCTTTAGTGGATATAAAGCTTTTAAAATTTTTTGTGCTAACATTTCCAAGTGCAACCTAATGAATATACTTATCTCCTTTTTACAGTTTACTCTTAGTTAAACCTAGGTCTGTAGTAACTCTGTTTATAAGAATACTCATTACAGCAGTTATGTCCCTTGCAATATGTAATTTCAGAAGACAGTAATGGTCCCCTAACAAGACGTTTATAATGTCATTTTCAGACATCTAGATTTAAAATTCAGAAAGAATAGTTTTAGTCATTTGGAACTATGCACACTCAGTTTTTTTGGGAAGGGAGAACTGTTTTTCAATTTCAGAATAGTAGCCTTACATGTTAAATCATGGCTTACCTTATAGGAAAGAACTAAACACCTCACTATGTTAGGTTAATTTCCTTGCTTCCTAATTATGTACTCTTTGAAACAAGGATCTGTCCTCAAGTTTGAACAGGACCCAAGTATGAAGGCTGATATTCAGTGAGATTGTACCTGATGCATGTCAACAGCAGAAGAGAGTCTTCTCTACTTAGAACAAAACAAATTACATTCTCCTTATAGTCATGTTTTTAAATTTCCTTAAAGCTCCTTGGCTTGAAAAGAACCCAGTAAATTTAAACTCAGGTCTTTCATTGTGTATTTTTCTCACTTGATTGAAACCCACAATAGCTCTTTGCAGTTAGGGTGAATAAGGAAGAGCCAGGAAATTTGTGCATCATAAATATTCAAGACTTTAGGATTAGGCCATTGAGAAGGTTGTATCACGTCATCAGGAGTAAGATAGATGGACAAGTTTCCGTGCCAGAGATTTCATTGCATCCATCTTTGTTGGCAGCTTCAGTGGCTTACACCAGGCTGAACATTAAGTGCCTGAAAAATATGGTGAGTGAAAAGAGGAGATGAAATGGAAAGGTGACTCGACTTGTTAAAATTCATAGGCTCAGAATATTGGTTACTAGGTAGGCCCTCGTAACCTTGTTAAATAGATACATTTATCTTTGGACCTCTTCACTTAGGAAGTGTGGATTCAAACTCAACTCCATAGCTGCAGGGCTGCCTTTTCCCTTGGGCTATACAAGGAACCCTCTGCTTTATCTTTTGCCTGTTTTTCTGATTATCAGTCAGACCCACCACAACAAAGCCCAGGTGGCAGGCTTGGATGTAGACTCCCAATAAAGAAGTCTGAGGTGGCTGAGGTGAAGGAAGATCTGGTCAGTGATCCAGAGAATCACTTCTTCCTGAGGTTGCAGCTGTAGTGAACTCTGGATCCACTGGGTTAGGCAACTTTTGAATCTTTTTTTTTTTTTTTAAGATTTTTCAAAGTTTATTTGAGAGACAGCATGAGCAGGAGGAGAGACAGAGAGAGAAGCAGATTCCCCACTGAGCGGGGACCCCCCAATGTGGGGTTCAGTCCCAGGACCCCTAGATCATGACCCAAGCCAAAGTCAGACACTTAACAACTGAGCCACCCAAGCACCCCGGTGCCTTTTGTATCTTATGCTACTAGAAAGAGCTCATCTCTATCGAGACAAGCAAACTAGAACCAGGATGATAGGAGGTAAATAATAGTAGGTACAGATAACAAGGGTAAAACCAGAGCCTGAAAGAACATCCCAAAGAAAGCATTGAAATTATTCCTGCGCTGACAAGAAACACCTGAAATGGTTGGGCCAGAGTTGAGTTGTCTCAGAGGCACTTCTTATTCACCTTGACGTGGGCACCAAAATCTGATCTCAGGGTTGCTTCGGTCTTATCTGTAAATCAGATTAGAGAAGTGTATGAGTGAGAAGCTGTTATTCCAGACGCCATTCTCTCCAGTTATGTAGGTTTCCTTTCTTAAAGTCAAAAAATACGGTGTTGGTTGAATACAGATGGCTTAAAGTATTACATCGTCCAGATTATGTGTTTTCATTTAGAATGGTTTGTTGAAAAATAAAACAAAATTAAAAAGAAAAGGCAAGGGGCGCCTGGGTGGCTCAGTGGGTTGAAACCTCTGCCTTCCGCTTGGGTCATGATCCCAGGGTCCTGGGATCAAGCCCCGCATTGGGCTCTCT
This sequence comes from Mustela lutreola, assembly GCF_030435805.1. Classification (NCBI taxonomy): domain Eukaryota; kingdom Metazoa; phylum Chordata; class Mammalia; order Carnivora; family Mustelidae; genus Mustela; species Mustela lutreola. Next base: position 77,398,952 of record NC_081295.1, read on the forward strand.
GCTCCGCAGGGAGCCTGCTTCCTCCCCTCTCTCTCTCTCTGCCTGCCTCTCTGCCTGCTTGTGATCTCTGTCTGTCAAATAAAATAAATAAAATCTTAAAAAAAAAAAAAGGCAAAACAGAAAACTCCCCAATATTTCTCAACTCTGTGCATTAGATTCAAATGATGGGGGTCCAAAATTGATTTCAGTCCGACTTAATAGAAAGGATACTTCAACAGTTCAAGTGACTGAAAGATGCAAGAGTAAAACTGGCTTCAGGGTTGGCTGGAAAGGGTTTTTTGCTATTGTTGTTGTTGTTTAAGATTTTATTTATTTATTTGACAAAGAGAGAGAGAGAGATCACAAGTAGGCAGAGCAGCGGGCAGAGAGAGGGCGGGAAACAGGCTCCCTGCTGAGCAGGCTCGATCCTAGGACCCTGAGATCATGACCTGAGCTGAAGGCAGAGGCTTAACCCATCGAGCCACCCAGGCGCCCCATGGATACAGGTTTTTTAATAACATGATTTGTACATCTTCTCTCTTTGCTCCTGACCCTGCTTTCCTTCATCTGCGTAATTCTCAGGCAGACTTTCCTCTCCTATTGGCAATTATGATGGCCAGAAGCGTCAGGCCCAAGGTATTTTACTTCAGCAACTCAGGAGAGGAGGCTGTGCTTTTCCTCAACGATTTCAGCCAAAACAATGTAGTTGACTCATTGATTTGTGTCGAGTAACACACCCTTCTTAGAACCAGTCAGCTGGCCAGAGACCTGCAGCAGGCTCTTTGTCAAGATCTAGGGAATAGACCCACCCTTGGGAGTAAAGAGTGGGGTTGGCATCCCCCAAACTCTTGATACTGAGATGGGAAAAGGATTGGTTGCTGAAACTAGAGGAGATAGGCAGTTACAAGAATGAATTCTAGCAGGTGAGCTACAGATGTCTTTTTAATTTGGAACCCCAGATACCTTCCCACTTCAGATTTTCCCAGCCAGAATCTCCAGAGGTCAGTCCTTAAGCAGTTGTATTTTCAAAACCTCCTCCATGTATTCCTAACTCTCAACCCGGGTGAGAACCATTGCAACCCAAATGATTAATTCTATAAATGAGTGATTTTATGCACGGTGACACCAGGAAGGGAGAGAGTCAAAGATAAGTGGATAATTGCACTTATTATTTATACATAGTGACTGCTCTTCTATATAAATTTACCATTAAAAAAATACCAAACCATGAATAATAAAATGCAAACCAGATTAATATCACTGTCACATTGCCCTAGACTATTGGAATAACTATTGACAATTGATGCTCATCTGCTGAACACATCAACATTTTAAACGTAATTGAGATAGACTTGAAGAAATATGATGAGAAGATATTTGCATTGGTTCCCCTTCTGCAGTTAACCTGCTATGGTTAAGTCACTTAACCCCAGTGGCTATCAGAACTCACATCCATAAAGGAAAGAGGCTGGATTTTACTGATGTCCAGGTTCTTTCTAGCTATAATATTTTGATTAAATTGTGATGTCATATATTAATACTTTTACCAAGAATTTTGTCTGGACTACAGCTTACAGCTCAAAGTATGCTCTAAGGAAGCAGCATCAGCATCATCTGGGAGTGATTTAGGAATGCAGAAGCAGGCTTCATCCAGACCAAATGAATCAAAACCTGCATTTTAGGACGATCCCCAGGCAATTCATTTACACATTAAAATTTGAGAAATGTTGGTCTAGACAGTGGTTCCTACTTCTGACTGTGGTTCTGAAATCACCTGAGAGCTTATTTAAATTGGATACCCCGAAAAGTTTCCTCACCACAAGAGACTAATTGATTAAGTTTGGACTGTTGCTCAGGAATACATTTTAATATCTCCCCAGATGGCTCTGATGTACAGCCACATTGATTTTGTCTAGTATATCATCAAATATGAAACACATATTCAAACACAGCCCAAAACACCATCCAAATCCATAAAGTCCACCACTGATTATCTTATAAAAGCTATTGTTTGTTATCATATCATTTCCACCTCATCCTGGGTTATGAACACATGGGGAAAAGTATCTCATTTTATAAATGGAGAAAATACAATTCAAAGAAGATAAATGGATTAATCTAAGATTGCTAAGTTAGTGACAAAAATGAGGTTGGACAGGTATCATCATATTTTTTTGAAATTTTTTTGTAGAGGTCAAGACTATCTGGTATTGCTACTGCTATTTTTCTTGATGAGGTTGAGCTTATTTTACAAAACTCTACCACATAATCAAATCTAACAAAATTAAGGTCCAAACATCTTTATGTTTATGGGATTCGACATCCCCGAAGGACACTCTTCTTGATTATTTGTCTATCACTATATCTGAAGTGTATGCCAACTTAATCACAAACACTAGGTAGCTTTGAGGGAAAGAAAATATTCCTCTTTATGGTCTTCATTAATGGTCAGTAGTGTGCTTTCCTCAAAATTTTATAACTAGAATAGAAAACTTATCAGAAAAATCATAGTAAATACAAATACCTACACATCATTTAGAATATTTCTCTAAAATATTGAGAATTTAATACAATATTTTCCTGTAACAATCATTATTTAGCCACTAAATAGATAACTAAATAGCCACTAAATAGATAACTAGACTTGCTTGTTTATTCATCATAATTAGACTTTTATGTCCTAATCACAGCTGATAAAATCTTACAAATCGAGATTCTATGTTCAAACGAATGATTTGAATTTTCAATATTAAAATAAGAAAAATTGTAAAAAGGCATTTCATATTGTCTACTGCTTTGATATATAGAGAGAAAATACAATGATAAAAAGCATTCACTGAAATCCACAACACATAATAATTTAATAAACTTGGTTGTTAAATTAAAGAATCAGGATGGTTGCCTTGGTGACAGAGATTATCTTTTTAACTTCTTGAGTCTGTCATTTTAAAATCTTGAATTGATAATATTTTAAATTTGTTAACAATGTCTTATGTTAATCAAGAAAAATTGTATGCTTTAAATTGGCCATGTTAATCCTAAGTGAAATTATAAATTAATTATTCAACAATAAGCTTTGTTATAAGTAGATAAAAACTATTTATCATAAGTAAAATACATGCAACATACAAAGTAACTCAGAAAGACTTCACTAAAAAATAAGGTCATTCTTAGGAATCATTTAGCACAATCTCTTTTACTATGTCCTATTGATTACTGCTGTTAGTGACCCTCCCATTTTTTTTTTTTTTTTTTTTTTTTTGGTTAGTACTTGGATGGGAGACCCTCCCATTTTTAAGTGCCATGGCCTATCTTGCCAAATTGTATTTGAAAGTTGATCTTGGAGTCTTGAGGAAATCTGTTGATCTATGATCACCACTGGAACTGTAGGAGACAAAGAGTTAAGATGATTATATATTGATAAAATTAAACAGTCTAAAGATGAAGATGGAGAATCAAGTCAATAAATGAATCTCCACTTCTAATTTGGAGAAGTTTTAAAGATTTTTGTCCATTTAATAATTATGTATTCCTATGGGAAAACAGAATACACTGTGAGAACCAGAGAATTCTCCCTTACACCCAAAAGTTCCATTTTAAGCTACCAAAAGGATCACTAAAATCTATATTTATCTTCTTAGGTGTCCAGCATAAATATGTATAACAGATGCCAAAATTACAGAATTAATCCTTCTGTAAATGTATGTGGGAGATATTATTAAGAACCTCATTTTGAAGAAATGAAAGGTGTATAGCTAGTAAGTGAAGGAATTGGATTTCAGTTGTGTTGATGGATTCCAGCATCGATTATCTTAAATACTAAGCTGTATTTTAATACATGTCAGAGATAACTATATTTTTGTATAGTTCTGTTAACAAATTATCTATGTCTAATTCTCCTAACAAAATGCATATTTTAATTTTATTAGAATAGCATAGATTTATGACATCTCTCATAATGATAATTGTTATAATAATCATTTAATGATCATTGCAATGCAGAAATAATGAAAAATTTACATATAACTAATTTTCACTTATTTTCAGCAACATATTTAATTATTATATCTACACTTCTTGTTTCCCAGAACTTCACATGTCTTCAGAGACATTGGCCTCTAACCTCATTGCTTATTTGGTTTTGGACTTTAGAAAAACAGCCTAGTGAGGAGGGTATAATTATTGTTATCTTCGCTGAATTACAAAGCATAAAATCCAAAGTTGAAATTTTCCGAGTTCTTTAAATGAAAGAAAATTTGAAAGGCATTTAAAGCCTAGTGTGATCAAGTTTTCTAATGACTTCAAATGGTTTTAGTTTTAGAGTGGAAGATGAATAAACGTAAGAATCTAAAAAAGGAGACATTAATTTTTTTTCTGCATCTCATCTTCATTCGTACTTCCTTGTACATCTGGAGAAAAGCAGTAGAGGAAAATCAGGAGTAGTGAAAAAGTTTGGAATATGCTTGCCACGTACTGTGGAAATAACTTGCCCATTCTGTAAATCTTTTAGTGCCCTTACCGCATTTCCAACACAGTAAACATGCTTGACTCTTCTTAGGCAAGGTAACCAATTAACTCAGTAGAAAAAGGAATTTCCTTTTGCCTCCTGACACATTGAGATAGTTGTCACTCTTTCTCCATGATATTTTCCCATCTCTAATTCTCGAAATTCAAATATAAACTTGTATCCTTAAGGGCCTGTGGGCGTCCTCACACCAGGATCAAGATTCTTTGACCTCTGTGCCTTCTAAGTTTAAGGTTTACCAGTTAACAAAATGGCTTGTGATTTCAACTGGCATCTGGTGCTGAGACTTATTATGTCTTCAGATCCACTGGACTCTAATCTAATTGCAGTGCACATACATTTGGAGGTAAATGGTGCCTGCTTTGACCTTCTTTGTCCCTTGTATCCAGGACTTGTGCAGGTTTAAGTGAACTGTTCTTAGAGAGTGTCATGTTGTTAAATGCAATTTAATGCAAGTATACATTTTTGTCCTATTACCAAAAAATGGAGTTATTTGCCAGTCTATGGAAAATATTAAACACACTAATTTAAATATAATACAGGAAATTTTATTTTTCTTGGAAGTTTGTTGAAAACCATAGGCCAATAAAACTCGAGTGACTTGAATCTTTTAGTGACTTGAATCTTTTAAAATTTAATTTTATATTCTTATACAAATGGTTCTTAGCTGGAAAGAGCAGTTGAGAGGAACAAATCAAACATCATCTGCTTATGAGAAAAATATCCTTCTGAAGTCTAAATTGATAGCACATTGTTACTCAGTTGGACAGGAGCCCGAATGGTTATCATTTCCTGGCTTAAGTGTAAGCAGACAGAAGTGGCTCCTGTGCTCAGACTTCACTGGATACTTCAGGAATCTGATGGCCATAGGCAATAACGCTAGTCATAGAATCCAATCCCCAAAGAAAATGCGACGTTGCAATAAAATATGCAGAAAGAGATTGAATTTATCCTTAAGTTTGAATCACAAGAAATAGATTTCTTTTGTCTTCTCTCAGCAGAGAAATGCAGGTATGTGTATGCCTTTACAAGATTAGCTGTATAATCTACGCTTGCTGCTATAGAAATACTAATGGTCTTCAAGGGATCGTCAGTTAAAAGATTAGTTGATGATGTTCCCATTAAAATATGTCTGTGTAAGTCATCATATTTCACTATGGGTTGTAAAGATTTTATTTTGTATGTGTGCATGTGTGTTTATTTTAATCCATGACCCCTACTGCCCCTTGCGAGAAATATAAGAAGATCTGCCAAAAGCAATGAGGCTGTCCTTTGTATGACGCTGAAGTACAGAATCAGGGAAATAAAATATTAGGACCTTATTCTTAAGATTGTTCTGAGTTACAGAATTGTGTTGTGTCAGTTCCCTCGAGTAAAAAACAAATACTCAGAAATACATTGCCATTTTTACAGTCTAATTCTTTATTTTTATTTTTTCTTAAGAAAAACTTATTGTGAAGTATAGCCAACATGTTGAGATTCACCTTCCTCTGTTGAGTTACCTCCCTCCCAACAGTTTTGAAAATGGTGGAGGCAATGCATATCCCGCACCCCGCCTTTTCATGAGTGCTGTTCTTGATTCCAATCTTGTTAAGATTTGTCTTTTGGACTCCTGCTCATTTCAATTCTGGTCACAATTTAGAGCTCTTCCCTTCTGATAAGAGCTAGAGCAGGGCTCCTGGGTGGCTCTGTTAGTTAAGTGTCTGCCTTTGGCTCAAGTCATGATCTCAGGGTCCTGGGATGAACATCCACATTGGCCTCCCCACTCCACGGGGAACCTGCTTTTCCCTCTCTCTCTCCCTCTGCCTCTGTCTGCCACTCCCACTGGTTGTGCTTTTTCTCTCTCTGTCAAATAAATAAATAAATAAATAAATTTTTAAAAAAAGAAAAAAGAAAAAGAAATAAATAAAGAGCTAGAGCTAAAGGGTGCCCAGGTGGCTCCTCCTGTGCTCCTTATGTCTGTTCTCTGGTCTGCAAACTTCCTTGCAGGAAACACAGCCATTGATCAACATGGGTTGTGTAGTACCACAAACCACTACTCCATCCAGTGAATTTCTCAAGAAGTTAGGCTAGGAAGCTCTGACAGGATTACCAAACCAGGATGGTTTTTCACACCTGAACTTGCAGAAAGGCCTACCTGTAGGAGCTGTAGAACCTCTGCTTTGCTCTTCTGAGTGGCCAACAAATGTCTGCAGAACACACACAGACACATACACACACATACGCCTACCTCTAAAGGAAAGATATTATTCTAAATGACGATTTCAAAGCCTTCTTGTCTCGCAAGGAATATAGCATATAATGTAAGCTTTTAATTTAGAAAACTTCATCCCATTTCTGTATTTGAATCAACCCTTACGAGGAGTACGAAATTATCCCTTAAAGGTTACTCTCTTGGCATATCCAAAGATTCTCTAAATCTCTGGCGTGTTACTTGCTTTATTGCCTTGAGTTATACAAGGCACCAATCTTCTCCACAGCCTCTGTTGTTCTGAATAGAACGGAGGAAGTAAGACAGGGAAATTTTGAATTCGCTTTTTCACTTGTGAAAGATTTAACCCCGTGGATGACCTAAGGTTTTAAAAAGGTCATCTGCCCACTCCTAGGACTAAACCAGCACTAATAGTAATATAATGTGTCCACATATGAAACTTAAAGTTTCCAAGTAGCCACACATTTAAAATGTAAAAAGAGTAATATGAAATTAATTTTAATCCTGTGTCTTATTTAACCTAATCAGGTCTCAGTGCCAGAAAAAGAGTACCAGTAGAAGATGATGCAGATATATTTGTGTATTAAGAAATTCATTACAAGGAATTGACCTATGTGATTGTGGGGACTGGCTGAGCAAGTCAGAACATGCAGGACAGCAGTCAGGCAGGGAGAACCACAGGCAAACTTGAGTCCATGGGCAGGGATGAAAGCTTTCATCCCCAGACAGTTTCTTTCCTCTCTCTGGGAAACCTCATGATCCAGAATCATCTGCTTATTTAAAGTCTATGGATTAGGGATTTTAATTATTTCTGTAAAATACCTTCACAGCAAATCCTAGATCAGTGTTCATTTGAATGACTTGGGACGGTAATCTAACCAAGTAGTCACACAAATAAAATGATCACACTAAATATGTCTAAAATCATATCATTCTAATATGTTACTAATGTAAAATCATTAATGACATATTTTACATTCTTTTTTATACTAAATCTTCATAATCCAGTATATACTTAGACTTACGGCACATCTCAATTCGGACGAGCTGCATATCATGTCCTTAATATGCACGTAAATCCTGCGGCTACTGCCTAGGGCAGTATAGGTCTAGCTAGTGAAGGGGATTAGGCTGGTTATCTCATATTCTTATACAGTTCTACAGATACAGATTCTTTTTTTTTTTTTTTAAGATTTTATTTATTTACTTGATAGAGATCACAAGCAGGCAGAGAGGCAGGCGGAGGGGGGCGTGGGGAAGCAGGCTCCAAGCTGAGCAGAGAGCACGATGCGGGGTTTGCTCCCAGGACCCTGAGATCATGACCTGAGCTGAAGGCAGATGCTTTAACCCACTGAGCCATCCAGGAGCCCCCAGATATAAATCCTGTGTGTGTGTGTGTGTGTGTGTGTGTGTTAAACAAGGCTTATGTTGGCTTTATTGTCTATAGCCTATAAGATACAACTTTACAGTGCCTTTGCAAATAGAGCATGTTTCTTTAAAAACACATCAAAATTTTCTTTACATATACCACTATATGATAATTTACAGTGCAATACTATTCGTTTCATAATTTCAGGAGTACTCTAAAAACCAAGAGCACAGGATAAGCAAGAGAAATACTGTTGTGAGCCAACTGAGCATTTTCCTGGGGGCTCATTTTTGCCATACAAGGGGCATTTGGTGATGTCTAAAGACACTTCTCATAGTCATGACTAGAGGAGGAGCTACGTGCATTTAACAAGTAGAGGCCAGGGACACTGCTAAGTACTAGAGCTTGCACAGAACAGCCCACCTTACCCCCAAATAATGACTCACGCAACTCAGAAAGGTTTGATATTACCATCAGATATCTGGAACACATACAAAAACACACACATGGAGCAGAATCTGGAAACCTATGGAGAAGAGAACCTAGATGTCCATCAACAGATGAATGGATCAAGAAGAAGTGGTATATATACACAATGGAATACTATGCAGCCATCAAAAGAAATGAAATCTTGCCATTTGCGACAACATGGATGGAACTAGAGCGTATCATGCTTAGCGAAATAAGTGAAGCGAAGAAAGACAACTATCATATGATCTTCCTGATATGAGGAAGTGGTGATGCAACATGGGGGCTTAAGGGGGTAGGAGAGGAATCAATGAAACAAGATGGGAATGGGAGGGAGACAAACCATAAGTGACTCTTAATATCACAAAACAAACTGAGGGTTGCTGGGGGGAGGGGGATCGGGAGAAGGGGGGTGGGATTATGGACATTGGGGAGGGCATGTGATTTGGTGAGTGCTGTGAAGTGTGTAAACCTGGTGATTCACAGACCTGTATCCCTGGGGATAAAAATATATGTTTATAAAAAATAAAAAATAAAAAATTAAAAAAAAAATGACAAGAGAAGCCAAGGAATGGATTCCTCTAGGTTTTGAAGATCTTTCTTTGAAACTTGGAGAAATTTTATCAGAGATTAGGATAAGTATCTTAACTCTTTTGTATCTCTATTGCCATATGAAAGTCAGGGATGGGATAAGGATGCAGGAGTGCGCTGTAAATGGTGTGATGAGGGATTCATGGGGCAGGCAAGGAGGCAGTTTTCACAGTCATGTTTACCTTCTTAGCAGGGGAAAGTCACTGTCTTTTCCGAAGGTACTTAGGAATTTCCAATGGGTGGTCTTGATTTTAGACTTCTGGAAAAATTACAAAAATGCAAATTCATATTTACAAATGGAAAATTTAAAATGTGTACAGTGATTAGCACCATCTCAAATCATCTGTGAAATAAAGTTGTGATAAATAAATAAGTAAAATTCATTAGCATTTTTCTAAGAAAAACCACGCTATTAAGATTAAGTCACTTTTCAGAGGTAGTAATCATATTTGTAAACTCTAATATCTAATTTAGGTCTATCCAAATTAACTGCAAATTCACAATTAACTTCATTTTCCAAGCTTTGGCAATGTATGTATACTGAAGCTAGCAGCAAATTAAGTATATTTGTTAAAACCTGATATTTAGAAAAAAAATGTAACAACTGACTTATTCCATGAAATGTGTCATATCTGCATGCAGTAATTATTGGTTAAATGCAATGCCAAATTCTGATTATAAACATAGCTTAGAGTCAATACTTCTGAGATGTATTTCCTATTAGGTAGTTACAGTTCATTTCACAAATTCTTAATTTAATATGTAAAAATGAAATCTTCCTCAATCTAAATGACATTCTTACTAAGGATTCTTAATTGTATTGAGAGTAATTGAAATTAAACATAATTATAGTTTGTGATCAATTTTAGCACTGGAAATGGTGACAACATATCCCCATTTATGTAAGTTTTTAGGCTTTTTCAAATAACACTGATTTTGAGGTAAATCCAGCTTTTTCCTTATTTCAATAAATGAGTGATTTATTTAGCAATATGTTACGATGACTTTTTTGATTTAGGAAAAATTTAGACTCCCTGGTAGAATTTTAAAGTTTAGATCATAGCAATAGTTTACATTTTGTACATTGTCAAGTAGAGTTTTTTTAAATTATAAATTCTGTATTTTTCCTAGAAATACACAAAGATAAGACTGAAAAGCAGGAGAAACCTGAAAGGAAAATACTAACTAAAGGTAACTGTTTAATTTTGTGTTTATTCTTATTTTTATTTAGAATATATATTTTGTATACTGACATGAGAGAAAGGAAAACTTTCATGTGGAGTGTTCCCTTGTTTTAACATTTTTGAGCATGTTTAAATGAGCACCTTTACTTCTCAGGTAATTCCAGGTATAAATATATAAGTAATATTTAATTGTTGTACTCAAAGTGACTTCAAAATCTATGACAATGTTTAAATTATTTTCAACAGATTTTTCCTTCTAAGATAGTACTGCAAATATAATTGTTGATTTACTAGTAAATACTTTTCTTCTTTGAATATGTTATTGTAATAAGCCAGAGTTCATTTTTTTTAACCTTAAATTTTTTATGCCATGCAGTACCTTGAAAATCATTGGAACAGAAATACAGTCATTATATTGCCTCCCTACAGACTGCTACGGCCCCACAGTTTTCGTATATAGCCTCAAGGGGTACATGGACAGTGACAACATGATGATTAATATTCCTTTCAACTCAACTGAATCCAGTAACTGCAATCTTGCATTAGAGGCATATTAATAATGGCCAGCATTGTCTTGCTCATTTTATAAGCATCTCTTTTCTAGGAGTGGCCCTTGTAGTCATAAAACTTTAAAGAAACGTACAGGAATAAGACTGATGATTCACAGACCTGTACCCCGAAACAAATAATTCATTATATGTTAATAAAAAAGAAGAAAGAAACATATAGGAAGCAAGAGATTTCAAAGGGATATATTTCTAAATAATTCTCAGGATTCCCCAAATGATCAGCCTCGCATGCTTTTTAAGCGAGTCAGGGCAAAAATTAAATTCTCATAATTCTATGTCACACAACTATCTGTTCTGGACAGAATTTGAAATAATTTTTTTCTGGATAGAAATAGAATCTTGTCTAATACTTATTATGCCAAAGCTCACTAATGTAAAATCACCTGCAATGAAAACCAAAGTTGCAAATAGTTTTCAAATAACAGAAGTTCTACTTAACCCTAAATTATACCAATATGTGAATATATTAAAATGCCATTTTAATACTTGATGTAATTCCTTTTTGTGAAGAGTTTAAATAATTCTTCAGATATTATGTTTTTAATCCTAATGTTCAAGTTTATGCCAGATTGATCAGCCAATCCTTACACAATCAGGGACAGTGAAACGCACTCAGTTGAAACCATTTATATTTGTACTTAGAGAACTAATGTCTTCTTACTGTTCCCTTCCCTTTTTTTGGCCCCCAATTCCTTTGGTCAGGGAAATTGGACACAGCTCTTGGGTATGGATTAACTAAGCTGGCCATGACTGAACTGGCTATGTGTTTCAATCTGCTGGAGGTTAAATAGAAACTCAACTGGTTCCACATGGTTGGAGTCTCTGCTGTTTTATCTTGTACACTGTACTATTAATTTAATAGCAGTGCTTCTGAAGTGGATATGGTGATGCAGATGGCACCATTTGCATTTTGGACCTGGCTCTATTAGAATCCTGCTGTTAAAGACTTTGAGCAGTGGGCTGTAGAGTGGGCTTATTAAACTAGTGAGTCTTGCATAATTAAAACAGTGAATTTGGCTGGAGTTTCAAATAAATTTCTCAAAGCCTGGGTTAGAGATTAGTACCTGAATATATTCCCCAAATAGACCAAATATATTTTGGAAAGTGAATATTTCACAAGAAAGAGAAACCGGAGCTTCAACTGTTCAAGACTTAAACAAGCTTTAGAAGTACTTTCTTCTTTCTCTATTTTTAATGTGTCAATACGAATGAAAGGGTCCATTTTACTGCTTGGTTTCCTCATCCAGGTGGAATAAATGCCTGCTTTTATATCCAGGTGGTTCAGTGAAAATAAATGTGGTTTTATAACCATTCACATATGTAGATGAATATGTTTTCTATATGCTACATTTCATATCAGTCATGGTTATATATGATTGGATATTTAGGAATTTAAATTCTTATCAAAATATTTGAACTCTTACAAGATAGGACAGAATATATCCAAGGTATTATTTGTTTGTGATGGTTATAGACATACCAACAAATATTTGAGCCTGAGAAGTTGGTAAAAACTAAAAATAAGAAAAAAATAAAAGATGGTGAGTACTGGTGAAGCTGGGGGAGATAAAAATTTGGGGAGCCATAGAAGCTAGATCACACTCTATTCTCTCTCTCTCTCTCCATAATATGTATAGACCCAGAGAACATATATTTCCAAAATCTTTTTTTTAAAGATTTTTTTTTGTTGTTGTTTATTTGAGAGAGATAGCAAAAGAGAGCACAAGCAGGGAGCTCAGTCCCAGGACTCTGGGATCATGCCCTGAGCTGAAGGCAGATGTTTAACCAAATGAGCCACCCAGCTGTCCCCCCCAAAATCATTCCATATAAATACACTATCTAATGCTAATTCATTTTTAAAGTGTCAACGAATCAGTTTTGATCCCCACTTTTCATAACTTTATAGTTATCACCTTATTTAAATGATTTTAATTCATGAAGCTAATGTAACTTTTATTCCTATTTTTTCCCGCTGTTCATTTTATCAGATGGTTTTCTTAAGGGAAATATACCAGTTTTATGGAACTGAGGAGCAAACCCTTTAATTCTTAAACTGGTAATAAGTACTTACTTTGGTTTTAAGGTATAAGCTCTGACATGTTAGTTAATGTTTACCTTTTAATTAACCTTGGTTTTTACTTACATAAAAGAAATTATAATTTATTTCATAAATATGACACAGTAATGTCCATACTTGTGACCTTAAGTTGAATTAATACAGCAATTCAGTGGACTATTACATGTGTTTAAAAGAAACTTACAGCCACATTTTAACTTTTCTTGGATCACCAAGATGCCATTCACAGAGTTGTTGCTGATATAAATGGCCCTGGTGAGTAAGGAGAATTCCCTCATGCCAGAGGAGTTGTAGGCACTGAGTATTGCCTGTGGCAGAAGTTAACTGGAAGAATGCTCATTCCATTCCAAGGTGATGGTTTCTAATGGAAGATTTTATAGCTTAAAATGATTTTGCAGAATATACTCATATTTAAAGCCAAATATTTTAGAATATATTTCTGTCTAACCTCTAAGAACTAATTTCCAGATGGAGATGAGTAAGGCAGTCTAAAGACCACATCCCATGATTAATTCAGATGAAGGGATGATCATTGCGGAATGCAGAGCCACATGTCAAATATTGACAAGAAATATTGGTCAGAATCTCATCTGGCAGTCCACAGTTTGGGCATCCTTCATAGGTAGGAATAACTACGTATACATAAGCTTTAGAAGAAAAGATATACATTCATTGTAGGGAATTCTAGAAAGTGGTGCTATTTGTCATAAATAAAAGGTCCAAGTTATGGTTGTTAAAGACTATTTCCCTGACTCAAGGTAAACACTCAGACATATTTATTCAATAAGTAAGTTAGGAGCATAGTGTATGATTTTGACAAAGAAGGATGTCACCATTATTTTATCCTACTTTTAGAAATGTCTTGGATCAACCAGTTTGAGTCAGAATCCAAATTTAGGAACTACTGCCTGTGTACCCAGGACAAATTAACTCATTTTTGTTGCCTCTGTTTTCTCATATGTAAAATGGGTATGATACAGTTGTGAAGATTAAGTGATTATGAAATGTATATGTGAAATCATTCAAAGAATTCTTGGCAAATTTTAATTTCAACAGTATCTATCAGTTAGTTAACTAGTCTTCTTAATTACTAGTGATTAGGTCAGTGACAATCCCTTGTGGATTTCTTATCTGCGTTATTTCTCATCCTATATTTGGGACCACTTGACATCCTTCTGAGCATTGGCTGAAGCAACTTAAGATCTGTCATCCCAAGATTCTGTAACACGACACTAAACTACCTTTTTTGTCACTTCACCCCTGTATTTGTGCCTTCCTTCCTAAAAAATCTCATGCAAGCCTTTATCTACTATGAAACAAATACTGTACTTAATCTATGCTTTCTAATGTTTCACTTAATCTTCATGGAAGAATCCAACATGGTAGGTATAATCCCATTTAAAACTAGGAAAACTGAGGTTTATCTGAACTTAATGATTTTTCTCCATGTCTCATATTTATTAAGTTGTAGAGTCAAATTTTAATCTCAGATTTCTTTAATTTAAGAACACGTGGCTTTCCCCACTATATCTTTCATCTCATTTCCTTCCTTCTTTTTTGCTCCACGGTGTGGAAGTCTCTATAGCAGAATTTTCTCACAGCTGGAGAATCTTGAATTGTTCTCTGAACCCTCATGGTTAGGACTTTGTAAAATCTGCTGATCAATTTCACTGATCGGCTTGTACTTCCATAGAGCCTGGACTTGTCTTGCTTGATGGCTTCCCTGCATAGCAGGCACGGTATACTTAATAAAATGTATCCACCTCTAAGTCTCCTCACCATTGTTGCTACACTTAACAAAATAAGAAATGAGACCTGACAGTACTTATTCTTTTGGTAGAAATGCCAAACGGCATGTCATGGGTGTATTAGTTTTCTGTGGTTGCTGTAACAAATTGCCAAAAATGTGGTGTCTTAAAACAATAGAAATTTATTATCTTACAGTTCTAGAGGCCAGAAATCTAAAATCAGTTTCACAGGGTCCAAATCAAATTGTCTTCAGGGCAGAACTACCTCAGGGGCTCTGGGAGAGAATCTGTTCCTTGCCTCTTTCAGCTTCTAGGGTTGCTGTACTTCTTGGGTTGTGGATGTATCACTCCAGTCTCTGCTACTGTGGTCACAGTGCCTTCTCTTCTGTCTTCAAATCTTCCTCTGACTCCCTATTATAAAGATACATGGGGTTGCATGTAGGGATCCTATAGATAATCCAGGATAATCTCCCTATCTCAAGATCCTTGATTTAATCACATTGCTTTTTTTTTTTTTTTTTTTTTTTTTTTTTTTTTTTTTTTGGTCATGTATTGTAACATTCACAGATTCCAGGGATTAAGACATGGATGCACTTTTAAGGGCCATTATATAACCATACCCCTGAGCTACTCTTTAACAAGAGTACTAGAAAGGACTGGTAGCTAAATACAAAATATAAGTATTTAAGGGTAGGAATCACAGAATGGGAAAATTTACCAAATTTATTGTAGCAACATTGTCATAAGAATTTTTATAAAACTTTAGCCACCAGCATAGCCAAAGTTAGGTGTAAAGTTATTATTAGGGAATTCAGGGTCGGAGGAAGTATTCAGGTTTCATTGTTTAGGGGACCAGAACTAATTGGAATAATTCTACTATTTTTGGTTTATTTTAAGAAGCCAGATATTTATTCATTTGTTTCTTTTTGTTTTTTTCCTGATGAGAATATGTGAGGATTTTAGTCATATTAGAAGCAGGATAACGTTTATGTATGGCCAAGACAGTGACATAATTTCCTTAAGATATTATAATATAAATTCATTAAAAATTCATACTCAGTGTGCATGTACTTTAAATCAAAAACTTGAGAATGACCTGAATACCTCAAGTATTTTCATATTGGATAATCTCTTCACATTTCATCTAAAACATCGATTAATTAAGAGCCCAAATGGTTAATTAATTTTGATATTTGAGAAGACTAAAGAAGTAGAATGTGAGGGGCGCCTGGGTGGCTCAGTGGGTTAAGCCTCTGCCTTCAGCTCAGGTCGTGACCTTAGGGTCCTGGGATCAAGTCTCTGCTCAGCAGGGAGCATGCTTCATCCTCTCTGTCTTTGTCTGCCTTTCTGTGATCTCTATCTGTCAAATAAATTAAAAAAAAAAAAAAAAAAAAGAAGTAGAATGTGAAAAGTCTCTAGACCCTCGTACACAACTCTCATCTGACTTAACACGGATAACTAACAGACTTCTTTCACTCAGTGTATTTGAAGTCCACGTTAAGTTCCATTGCACAGAATGTCTTCATCCCTCTCTATTACTGGTCACAATATTAGATATCACTATCCACCCAGGCTATTCAAGCTGCAGAAGGAGGGATCGTTGTTGCCAGGGGTGATATGGATTTGATGGACTTCAGAATCGTCTGGATAGTTTAAAAATATACATATATAATATTTAATATAATATATATTTAATAATATAATATAATATATTTAATTTAATATTATATATATTTTTCTACCAAAAAAATAACTACTATCAGGTCTTGTTTCTGAAATATCCATTTCAGACTCCATTCTGAGACCATTAATGTTTGGGAGGTGAGCACAGGGTTTGAGTCAAGCTTTTCAAATGATTCAAATGAGCCAGGGTTAGAATTGCTGTCAACTGAACTCATGGCCTAGAGTTCAAGAACAGTCCACGGACAGACACAGAATGTACAACTGGATGTCTCTAGGTGAGGCCTGCACTAACTATTTACCATAGTCTTCACTACACTCTCTCATCACTCCTGGAGTAGACATTTAATATGCATCATTTCAGAAGACATTTGAGTGACAGTCCTGCCATAGACATCTTGGTCTCCTCAATACAAAGAATGGTCCTGCTCAGCCCCTTGTCATACTCCCTCTTTACTATCATTTATCCTTTCCTCACCTCTCTACTTCCACTGCTATCTTCTCCACAATCATTTCTCAACTAGATTAGGGTAGTGCTTAGTCCCTACCCCCTTTCTTCCTTTTTTCTTTCTTTCTTTCTTTCTTTCTTTCTTTCTTTCTTTCTTTCTTTCTTTCTTTCTTTCTTTCTTTCTTTCTTTCTTTCTTTCTTTCTTTCTCATTAAATAGGATCCATGCCCAGAATGGAGCCCAAGGTAGGGCCTGAACTCATGACCCTGAGATCTGGACCTGAACTGAGATCAAGCATCAGCTACTCAACCAACTGAGCTACCCAGGCAGCCCTAAGATAGTCATTTCTTAACTGATTTCTCTGAATTACCCCTTAAATTCATGCTAATCATGACCCTCATGGGCTTCAATCCATTTGTTGCCATTATAGCACGTTAGAGGTAAAAGCCACATTTTCTACCATGGTATAAAAGACTTTCTTCATTTGATCAATGATATCCATACAAATGTCCAGCTTTTTGTACTTTCCCACATACCTTCCCTACTCTGCAACTTCCTCCTCAACCCCCTCAATTCTCAACTTGGCCCCTGATGCCCCACCAGCCCATCCCAGACCTACCTACATTGCCTGTGCCTTAGGCGGCCACACTGTTGGGCACTCGCTAAGTAGGCTCCATGACATCTCACAGCTCTGTGCGTCTAGAGGAGCACTTTTTTCTGGGCAGAAGCCCCTTCCTGTGGAGTCACTGGGCAAGTCTGTTCATCTCTTTGATTTTCAAAATGGACTTTCAGGGCAGGAGCTATGTGTGTCTTCATGTTTGCTCTAGGTCATTTTTGACATTTCCTTTTGTGATTCTGTGTTTTCCTATTTATAAACAAAGAGATTTATGTTCATTGGTCTTCCAGATTTCTACCAGCTCTGAATTTATGTGCTTATAACAAATTAAAAATGACTCTAACATCTAGCAAAGTACCCAACACATGAAACACATTCAATAAACACTGAAATAATGAATGAACGAATTAATGAAGCAATCATTTTCCCTGTTTTGTTAATCTCGACTTGACTCCTACTGACAATTGTTTTTTTGGACATTTCTATATTTATTTTCACATGTATATAATTATTCAGCTTTAATTGGACTATTGTGATGTCAAATTTATTTGGTCAGCACCAGTTGAAGAATTTGTAGGAACTCCATATTAACACAAAAACGATTTATAACATATAATTAGGAAACACAATAAAATTTATAACATAATAATATAGATTAAAGTAATACAGATTAATTTGGACAATTTGGAAAATGCAAAAAAGAATGAAAAACAACTACAACCAATTATCCAAAGATAATTACTAATATATTTTTTACTTTCCTCTAGTTTTTCTTTCATTTAGTTTTATTTATTGCATATTGCCTTGGGTTTTTTTGCAACTACAAATTTTATTGTTATTTTTCAGATAACATTTAGGCTTTTTTTTTTAACCATTAAACATGTCAATTTACTCCTAGATTAAACCAGAAAAGATTGGAACCCAATTGGTAAACATGTAACTAGATGGGAAGACATTATCGAAGATGGTTCCTAGACAAAAGGAGAGTTTTTTAAGGCATCCAAAATAATAGGTATTTGTTAGATCAGCCTGACTTGTTTAGTGTTCAGGTGAAGAGCTGACCTTAGGAGTGGGGAAGAAGTTCACATGACAGAAGTGTATGCTAATGAATGGCATGTGGTCAACATCGAATTGGGCCAGTCAGTGGAAACGGGGTTATCCTCACAGGCAGTTATTGTAGATGAAAAAACTGGTCACAGCCATTAAGCAAAATACACATTAAGTTAGTCATCGTACTTAATTTGTGCCAAACACCATATTGGACACTAAAAATTCAATGATGTATAAGACATAGTCCAGTGAGAGATCTAAAACAGCAAACACGCAATTACACTATCTTGTGGTGAGTACCCCACAAAGAGATATCCTGCAGCAGACAACTAGCTGCCTCGGTTGCTGAATAGGTGTGACTGTAGTTTTCTGATAAAGCTTTACAGGAATGTATGGCTGAAGATTTAGATGTGCACTCTGGAACCTAAAATGGAAGACATAAGAGCTGGGTCAAGGGTCAGTCTTCAAGGAACCGGGTGAGAACTTGATTGGAAGAGTGCAGGAGAACCCAAATAATTAATATTGGTATTGGTTTCCCAGGGCTCCAGTAAAAAAAAAAAAAGTATCAAAAACTGGATGGCTTAAAATAACAGAAATTTATTGTCTAAACAGTTATAGAGGTAAATTAAATTTATTTGTTACCATCAACTGAAAAATACAGTAGTCTATATATTGTCTCCAACATTAAGATTTCAGCCGGATGGATTACCTCAAAGAGCTGTAAAGGAGAATCTATTTCATGCTTCTCCTGGCTCCTGCTGGTTGGCTGGCAACATTTGACTTATGGATGAACCGTTTTAATCTCTGTCTTCGTCTTCAAATGGTGTTCTCCCTGCATCTCCGTTTCTTCGCCTTGTGCATATCTGTGTCTGTGTCCAAATTTCCCCTTTTCATAAGGACATCAGTCCTATTGAATTAAAGACCACTGTAATGACTCCATTTTAAACTGATTACCTCTGTAAAGACTCTATTTCCAACTAAGGTCACATTCTGAGGCACTGAAAATTAGGACTTCAACACGTCTTTTGAAATTATGCAATTCAAGGCATAACAGTTTCACGTGAGTCAGAAGAACATTTTTAAAAGGGTAATTTAGAATAATAATCCTGATTGACTGGTTTAGGGTTGTTTCTGGGAAACCATTACAGGACTGGAATCATAAGCTGACAAAGGATTTTGCTGAAGATGATGAGCAAAAGCCAAAGAGGATAGGATGTTCAAGTGTATCTAAAGATCCTGGCTTCTTATAAAAAATGCTCTCAAAGACCACAGACTAATGTAGTGAGCCTGTATTTTATAAACTTTTACTTTTGCCCTCTCTCAGCTATGCATAATGGACTCTTTAAGGTATCAAATATATTTTCTTTTTCTCTCTGCCAGCAATGAAAGATAAATCTGGAAAGTGAGGCAAGAAGGCTCTGCACAAAGCTATGTATCACTTCCTGCATAGTAATTGTTCCTTTTGAGGAAGTGATTATAGTTCTGACTGTAGCAATGGAGTCCCAGTTGAAGGGGAAATTACAATTTCCATACAATTCAATCAGATTCGAGAGTAAAACTGTATTTTGGAATTTGAATATATATCTTGTGATTTGGAGCATATATCAGATGAGCATTATATATTTGGGTAATTTGCCTAATCAGCACATTAATACATAAACAAATGTAATTTTATTGTGGAAAAAGAAGTGTATATTCCAGGATGGATTGTGTATTACATGCTTGGAGAAGCCAGCAGCACACTTTGGTTGTAAGAACAAGTTTCTAGTCTGCACAAGACCTGCATGGACGAGGTAGCATAGCTTTGGAGGAAGAGTATGATTTGGCAATCTGTTCACAATACTCTTGTTCTTTTCTGCCATGGCCTCTTTTGAGACAGTGTTTTCATATCCAGGGACAAAGAAGTTCAGACTAAGGGATCTTCTAGGTTCCTATCAGCTCTAAAATTGTGTGCTTATTTTAAGTAAAAAAAAGATCATAAAATAATCCTTTAGGAAGAATTAGTAATATAATCTTCAACAAATTTCTCTACTCCTCAAGAGTGCTCTTCTATTGAGTTCATCATTATTGCTTAGAATGTGTAGTTCATCTTGCCTTAGCACAGGATAGAAATTCTACGATTAGTTACAAAAATAAATAAATAAAAACATACAGAGACATACATACTAACCAAAAGCACATTGGACATTTTGTTTAGTGTTGGCTAAAACCTCTGCAAATTAGTACTGAAAAATTTTTGACACCAAACTTTCGATTTTTTCCAACTACTACTAACACAGAGATCAGCAAAGAGCTCAGCCAACCTGGCCCTGAATGCCTGCTGGTTTGCTGCTAGGGAAGATTTGGTGGATAAGAACCTCAGGGTCAGATTCACTATGAGCTCTGGTACATTCAGAAAAGGACACAGGGCCTGTCTGGCAGGTTGCCAGGGCCAAGCTCTGTAAAAGCACAGAACACAGCTTGCAGAGTGCTGGAGAGGGACCACATGGGGTGGGCGAGAGACTGCGGCAGAGTTCAGTTGAGCTGAATGTTCTGGTCAGAGAAAGGTCAGAGTCTGGGCAAGAGCAGGAACAGCAGGGCCATGCCAACTCCAATGCCAAACATCAGGGCCATTCCAACTGGTGGATTCCATTTGTTTTTAATTACCAGTATACCAAAGGGACTTTTGTTTCTTGTAAATAAGGATGACAAACAAATTAAGCTCCAGCAGGTGCAACAAGCTTATTTTGTCCTGAGCTAAAAGTGTCCTAGCTAAGATATAACTTGCCAACAGAGCTGATGAAAAGGAAAGTACTTTTTTCCTCCACACGAAAACTTCTGGTTGTAGTTTCTAAGCAAAGAGGAGGTCCACAAGCAAATGTGGTTGTTGTGGCAAATTACTTTCTTTTATCTTAGCGTAATTATTAAGGCAGTTACTGGTGGTTGCATTGTTTTGATAGAAGTTTTAAAATTTTGCGTCTGAGCTCAGTCTTGCGGAAGTTTGAAGGTTTCATCCAAGAAGCTTTAGTGGCTGTCTGCCATTTTGAACAGCTCCCTAGAGCCCATGGGTCCAGCTGTTTCACTGAGCAGTGTTATGGTACCATTTCTGAGGGGGATAATGAAATTCCAGCATACAGGATTGTGTCTATAAATCAAAACTTAGACTGTGAGGAACCAGATTTTCCCCCAGGGTGACAGGAATGAGGCATTAATATGCTAATTTGAGTCTGAATTCAGCCCCCTTGCTCTTTCAATTTTGTATTAATTCCTTCATTTATGCCTGTGCACACGTCAGCCAAAAAATCCTTTAGTGGAATGGACAACCAGCTGTCCGAGGTGGGTGAGGTCTGGTCTTTCACAGAAGCAGAGACACAGATTAGGTGTTCTCCTGGGGATCCTGCCAATCAGGTTCCAGAAGCACAGCTTATCTCATGCAAACTTGGTTCCCCCTAGAGAACTTTTAAAAGAGGTTTTGTTTTTGCCAAGATTCTCCTTCAGTTTTCGGCTTAATTAATAGTAATCCAAAAGAACCAAAATAAGCTACCTGTGGTCATGTGTAAATGCGGAGGTCCTCTCTTTCTTTTGTGAGATATTTATATTGACCTTAGTAACTCAGAAACACCCAAAAGGACTATTAAATGTAAGGAAAAATAAAGCTTAGATGTTCTAAGGTATATTTTTTTTCTTCTGTTTCTCACTGGGTTTAATTATTTAAGAAATTTTGATAAATTGTAAATTTTGTATGCCCAGAAGCAAGCAGTGTTTATAATATCTATACCATATCATTAATAAATGGAATTGTATTCGAAGATGAAAATAGTTTTTCTTATAATTTTAGAATTTGGCTCACTCAAAGAAAAATCTATTAAAACTCCACTATGGAGCAGACATCACATGATGAGCCAAGGATACAAAAATAAAATAACCTGGTGTGGTCTTTAAAGAGATTTCACCTACTAGGGAGTCAGATATAAAAACAACAGCAGTAATATTATTTAATAGCCAAAATGGAATTACGCAAATGGTTTTGTTTGCCTATGAAGTAAGTAGAGATCAAAGAACATTTTGCAGTGGAGGAGACAAGTGAGTCAGCACTTAAAGGGCGCATTGATAAGAGGAAGTGTGGGAGTAAGAATGTAAAGTTCAAGGGGAAATTCATGGAGATGAGATTGCATTGATGAGTAAATATCAAAGCATTAAAGCAATAAAATATTTTTAGATTTCCTATAGCATCTACTATGTTATAGATACCATGCTAGGCCATGGGGGGTTACTAATATTCATAACAGGTCAAGAGTATAATCAGATTTTCCTATTAGAAATGTTACTCTGAGAGAGAAAAATCTCAATCTAAAAGTTCAAGGGAATAGATAAGATATTATTATAATAATGTAATAATATTATAATAATATGTAATATATAGTAATATAATATATAGTAATATAATAATAATGTAATATAATGATATTATTATTATATAATAATATCATTATATTATATTTCTAATATAATGATATAATATAATAATATAGAAAGAAAGGCATTCTACTCCAAATTTTGAGAGCTTGTTTGGAGGTTCTAGCAGGGGAGCGCAGCTACTCGTATACCCTTGACCGAAGAACGGTCCTCTCCTCTATCGGGGAAGGTCGTCCTCTTCGACCGAGCGCGCAGCTTCGGGAGGGACGCACATGGAGCGGTGAGGGAGGAAGGGGACACCCGCCTAGCCAGCCAGATCAGCCGAATCAACCCTGGCGATCAATGGGGTGACAGATGTCGCAGCCAGATCGCCCTCACATCCATCTACTCCAAATTTTGAAATAGTCTCTTTCCCTTTTACCTTCCTGTCCCCTTACTAGATTAATTTCTTTTCACCTTAACATCCTTAAACATCATTTCTACCAAAGGACATTCCCCAAATACACAGACTAGCGTAAGTCTCTGAATGTCACCCTGAATATTTTCTTCATGGCAATTATACCAACTGCAATTAACTACCTTTGCAGTTGTTTGTCTAACTTCTCTTATTCCTCAGCTTGTTGACATCACAATGACAAGGATAGACTCTCTCTTGACTAACAATCTTTATCACATAGCAGGTGCTTTCTATATTTTTGTGTAAATAAATTACTGGTGGAGAATGTAATATTGGATTAAAAAAAGATGTGGAAGAGAAATACTGAAAGGTAGACTGAAAGAGATTGGCAAATGAACAGAAGTGGAAAACAGAAGATGAATCCTGGATGACTACCATGTTTCTAGCCTGACAACTGGAAATTCTATTAATGAGAGTTATGGATTAATTGTGGAGAAAGCTTTTGATTTAATGAATTTATATTAATGAATTGGATCATAACTCATAGTAAATTAAATTTCGTTTCCTTTAAAAAGATTTGGTGTCATTCTCATCTCATCCCAGTATATTTTCAAAAATTGTTAGTGTGGAATATTTCTGTAGCAGAGTAACATGTAAAATTTACGTTGATAATACTTTGCATCAGATTCAGAAAATTATCTCTCTGTATTTCTGTTTTTATATTTTGATGTTCCTCCAGTGTTGAGCTGGGCTCCTTTGGCATACAGCATGATAAATTTTTAAAGCTTTCTACTGCATGGTATTGAAATTAAAGGTTTGGGGAAGTTAAGGTTTATTCTTACCTTTGCAATTAGACCTGCTTTTGGTACAACTTTGTGCTTGGATATGAAATGAAAGTAGAAATAAAAAATTTATAATTAACTTAATATTTAAACATCTAACTATGTAAAAAGTCACTCCAGTTAAAAAAGATTTTCAAAAGCAGCAGATAAGTTTTTGACATCAAAATTGCCATGAAAACATTTCATTATTTATTCTCTTTATTTAAGTGAAAAGTATTGTTTGTTTCTTTCCAGTTGCATACCGAGAAAAAGAAAAAGTAAAAGAAAAAGAAAAATCTGAAAAAAAAGGTATGGAGTTATTCTTACTCTGTTCTTACACATTGGCCCCTCCCCCTTTGAACTCCTCTTTACATCCTATCTTTCAAAATTATATTATGGTATTTTCCTAAGAATTGAACCTATTAAGTAATTTCTAGGTTGAAGTGAATAAAATACATGAGACTCAAACTCTGCTACCAAGTTACTCTCTAGAAATATATCTGTTTCTTCCCTGGCAGTTGTGAGACTGTCTTAGTCAACAATGAGGATAATATTTCACAAAGTATTTATCCACTTGATAGGTAAGAAAATATACTTTTTTATTTTAATTTGCATTCTTTGATTACCTATAGGACTGGGATTTTAACAAAATTAATTTGTATGTATTTGTTTAGAATCTGCAATGCAGATTCCTTGTTTAACACATACAGAGACGCTGTGAAAAGTTTCCCTCTGCCTTGTTGCCAGCCTCCCAGATCCCCTTCCATTCTACCCACACATACACACAACAAACCACTTGGATGATTTTAACGTGCATCTTTCAGAGCCTCAATAGGCATTTATGAGATAATATAGGTTACTGTTTCTCCCTGGTTTTTTACGCAAAATTTAATGTGTCCTATAGTTTGGCTTTTATAATTCAATAATATAACTTAGGGATCTTTCCATATAGAAAACAGATATTTTCCTAATTTTTTAAGAGATTTATTTATTTATTTGACAGAGAGATCACAAGGAGGCAGAGAGGCAGGCAGAGAGAGAGGGGGAAGAAGTATGCCCCCTGCTGAGCAGAGAGCCGGATGCAGGGCTTTATTCCAAGACCCTGAGATCATGACCTGAGCCAAAGGCAGAGGCTTAACCCACTGAGCCATCCAGGTGCCCCTAGAGATTCTATTTCCAAATAGGACCGCATTCATAGATACTGGGGTTACGACTTCCACATGTCTAAGAGACACAACTCAACCTATGACGCCAAATCCAGTATTTGTGACACTGCTGGGGTCTCCCCCACCAAGGCCAATACCCCAGAGAAGCCCAGAAGTGGGGGCTGGGAAGGAGGGGGCTCATCCTATTAAAAATAGGCTTGTCTCTTAGCAGTTGGAATGATTGCTCTTTCACCAGCTCCTTCACGGAATGGTTTTATTTTCATGATGATGACCTGAGCCGAAGGCAGAGGCACCCACTGAGCCACCCGGGTGCCCCTATTTTCCCAATTAAAAAAAAAAAACACAAAAAACTTTATGGTATTTAAATGGAGATATTTTCTTCCATTATATCTTTAAACCACTTATTATTTGTATATTGAAGGATTTAAATATGATTTTTAGTGATGTCTATTTCTTTTTTTTAAAATATTTTTATTTATTTTATTTGATAGACAGAGGGAGATCACAAGTAGGCAGAGAGGCAGGCAGAGGGGGAAGCAGGCTCCCCGCTGAGCAGAGAGCCCAATGCGGGACTCGATCCCAGGACCCTGAGATCATGACCTGAGTTGAAGGCAGAGGCTTAAACCACTGAGCCACCCAGGCGCCCCTAGTGATGTATATTTCTTATGTAACTGTTCACACTCATCGCCCATTTCTCCTGATAATACTTGTGCAGGTCATTTGCATATATTTTCCTAGTCTGTCACTTTCTCAGATATTTTTCTCAGGTTTTGTAGTTAAAGTTAGGGTTTCTGTTTGTGTGTATAGATATGTGTACATGCCTATATGTGTGTATGCATGTGTGTGTTTGTGTTTAGATTCTTGAATTTTTAAGTGGCTAGATATGTTGTTTTTTTTTCTTTTGGTGTTTCTGCTTTTGAGTCTTCATTTGAAGATTAATTAAATAATTACTAATATTTCCTCAAGTTTTTAAAATTAGTTTCATATTTCACATTTAATTTTAATTCATCAAAAATCCATCTCAGTGTATATTGTGAAATAGGACTCTAATATTTTGCTTTTGTTTTAGTAATGTAGGTTATTTGTGCTAGGTTTTGGCTGATTTATATATCCACAATATGCCTAGCCTGCTGAGTTATCTTCTACAAAACATTCCACTTAGCTGGAATATTTTGTAATATTTTAGGAATCAGATCAGTTGAAACACTTTTCAATCTTCCTTAGTCTATACACATATTTAACATTTTGAATTAAATAATTATAGCTTTATTAATGTTTACTAAGTAATAATATCCATGAATTTCAATATAGCCACAATCTGTTTTAGAAACTGGTGTCCATTTCCCTTCTGCTACTAAATTATGCAGAATTATTGGCATTAGGTTCTACGTACTCTGACTAAATGAAATAATTCGATATTTCTCACGATTTTTTTCAACTTTCACAGTGGCTTAATATTTTTTGTTAAAAAGTGGTTGAGAATTCTTTGCCCCTAAATTATAAATGTTAAGGGAAATTTTCAAATTGGAAAGCAGAACAAAATGCTTCATTTTAAGTGTCTTTGATTTGTTATATATCAAAAGAGTTTGCTTTTTATAAAGTTCTTATACTGTGGCCCCATGACCTTGTGTGAATTGTGCCTTTCTTAGCTTGGCATAGTGCTCCTTCAGCTAACATTGTCATAGCTATCACCCATAACCCCAAATGGTAGTGGAGAAGGCAGGGGGGTTGAGAGGCTGATACTGTGGTGGGCGGGGGAGGGTGAAAGGGGTGAAGGGGTGGGTAGCAGTGCACCAGCCCTTTCCTTAGCCCTGCAATTGCCACCGTCACTTGGCTTTCAAAAGAGGATTGTGCTTTAGACTTTCTGCGAGGTTTGCCTTAAATCTCCAAGATTCTGGGAAACTATTCATCAACTGTATGTTAAAAGAATAGTTTTTTAACTACACATATAGGCACAATTTTTTCTTTTATAATACAAGTAAACCTGATGGACATTAGTGTTTTTATTATATAGTTGCAGAAATGCAAGTAATTGGGACTCCAATTTTTTACTCTAAGAATTTGGCTCTTTCCTTAATTCCATTGTCTAATTAAATATCTTGTTTTTTCATTTAATTTTCTATAATTTCTTTAATTCTCATTATTCTCCAATAAATAATACATTAATGTTGAAAAATGTATGGTGGTTTGGTAAACTACCAAACCACACACAGTTTAATATATTTGAACAATGGCTAATCTGCACATACTTCTGTATGTCTCAGGGTTCCTTTGCTTAATAGAAGTTAGTGAAATAAATTCACGTTGATTTATTATTTTATTACATAAGGATGAGAAGGTATAATGTTTCAGGTATCATGTTAAATACTATTCAATTAAGAAGCTGCACTTGATCAGTAATCATTTGTGATTACATTATACTTTATTGGTCGTTCTCTATCAAAGTTGCTATTTCTTAGGGATTATTTGGAAAAACTTTTATTAGAGTGAAGGACATTTGGTAAAGTAGCGACCACAGATGCTAAGCATTTATCAATGCAGAAGACAGTCCCTTATAGTAAGAAATTATTCTTCCCCAAATGTCAGTTATGTCCTTGTTGAGAAACACTGTTCTGAACCAAAGCTTTAATTCTGATTTAAATATTTATTTTAATTAATCATAGAGTGTTTCTTCCTGATAAAATAACATCTTTTGACAAATTATTTTAAATTTGTTCTCTCTGTCTTTCCTAAAAACTTTATCTATTTAAAATAATAACTTTAAAAAGGAGAGTGAAACTAGCTTTCAAAATGCTTTCTAAATCTTCATGCCAAGTCTTTTGAATCGGGCTTTATACAGTTATTATTACATTGGTATCTTTTTATTTCTACATAAGGCTTATTAATGTCATCTACTTCAAAATAGTTCATGATTCTGGTGGCTATCAAAATTGAGGTAAAAAGAAAGCTTGATCTTGACATCTATTAAAATTATGTACTAATATATAAAATTTTCTGTTTAAGCAACTCACAAGGAAAAAATTGAGAAAAAAGAAAAAACAGAAACAAAGAAAGGTAAATTTTCCCTTTATTCTTTCCTCCTTCCCTTCTTTCTTTCTTCCCTCTCTCCTTCCCTCTGTTCGTTCTTTCTTTCCTTCTCCCTCCTTCTTCCTCCCTCCCTCTCTCTCTCTTTCTGTCTTTCTCTTTCCTTCCTTCCTTCCTTCCTTCCTTCCTCTCCTCTCTCTCTCTCTCTTTCTTCTTCCCCTTCCTTCCTCCCTCACTCCCTCTCTTCTTTGCTTGCTTCATACCCAACATGGAACCTAATGCAGGGCTCAAACTCAAAACATTGAGATCAAGACCTCAGCTGAGATTAAATTGGACACTTAACCCAATGAGACAACCAAGAGCCACCCACCCTTTATTATTTCTATAACTAAATTCTTTTCATTGAAAAGATTACAGTTTGGATTTCAGAGAGCTGGATAATTACAAGCATACAGCATTTCCTTTACATAAAAATTAATTTTGTCTTACATTTAAATTTGCTATTTTAGGGTACCTAGGTGGCTCAGTTGGTTAGGTGTCTGCCTTTGGCTCAGGTCATGATCTCAGGGTCCTGGGATGGAACCCCACATCAGATTCCCTGCTCAGTAGGGAGTCTGCTTCTCCCTCTACCCTACCTATCTGCTTGAAATCTCTCTGTCTCACACTCACTCTCTCTCTCTTTCTCTCTCAAATAAATAAATAATCTTTCAAAAAATAAATAAGTAATAAAATTTAATATTTTAAAGATAATAAAACTGAATACTTAATGGGGACTCTGAAAATGTGAGAGGAAGATGAAAGTCTTTTCTGCACATGTTGGGAAGAATTTGGAACCCCAAGACCTTTACCCCTTGCTGTCATCCCCATAGATACATTATATTATATGGCAAAGAGCACTTTGCGAAAGTAATTAAGGTTGATCTAACATACGGAGATTATCCTGGATTATCCACGAAGATTCAATGTAATCTTATGAACCTTTAAAGCATAGAGATATGACACAAGAGAAAGATTTGAAGTTTGAGAAGGATTTGCCCTTCATTGCTAGCTTGATAATTGAGGGGAGCATGTAGACAGCATGAGAAGAATTTTGTCAACATGTTGAATAAATTGAATCTTCCCAAGAACTTCCAGTAAAAGATGCAACCCTGTTGGCAATTTGATTTTAGCCTTGTGAACCTTAAGCAGAAAACTTAGTTGAGCCATATTATGCCAAGACTTTTGTATTTTGGAAACTGGGAGATATTAAATGGATATTGGTTAAGCATCTAAGTTTGTGGTAATTTACTACTATAGAGATAGGAAACTAGCACATTATAATTGGTTTACAGCTTTTGACCAGTAGTACACTTTGAATTAATTTTAGAAGATTCAAATTCAAGATTTAATTTTAAGAAGAAAGGTTAATGCATATATCTTGATTGATACTGATATTTTAAGCCATTGAAGATCAAAAGTATCTTAACAATATACCTTCCCAAATAAATTAGAATATCAATGTAATTTTATATATTTTGGAGTATTACATAAATATTAAATTATAAATTTAGTATTCTAAATTTATTTGACAATTGTTTGATGCTAAAAAAATGGATTCTAATTGATAGTTTTCAATCTTATTTTCTAAATTTATTTTTTATTTTTTTTTTTTTTTAATTTTTTATTTTTTATAAACATATATTTTTATCCCCAGGGGTACAGGTCTGTGAATCACCAGGTTTACACACTTCACAGCACTCACTAAATCACATACCCTCCCCAATGTCCATAATCCCACCCCCTTCTCCCAAACCCCCTCCCCCCGGCAACCCTCAGTTTGTTTTGTGAGATTAAGAGTCACTTATGGTTTGTCTCCCTCCCAATCCCATCTTGTTTCATTTATTCTTCTTCTACCCACTAAATTTAAATTTCCTCTTCCTATTTTAAAATACATGTTTTATGTGACTGGTATATTTAGTAATCTCAATTCAGTATTTTCAAGGGACTAATCATCCAAATAAAGATTGGAATCTACTTTCCTAATTCAATGTGTTTATCTACCCAATGCAAAATTAAATATTTGAGAAAGATACATTTTTTACTAAATTTTTTTCATGAGATTACTAAATTTTATTTTATTAAGATAGATGGATTATAAGCTAAAACTTTGCTTCCTAGAAGGTAGCATGAATTTAGTCTTAAGATGAAATTTATAACTAAGTTTATTTTAGTTATAAAATAATTTAAAAAGAGATTTATTTTGTTCTATTTGGTTCTCTTCGGTTTGACAGATTTGAAAAAAAATAAATTCATATATATATGAAACCTTAAAGCTAGTAGGGACATTAGAGATCATCTCACCTAATTACCTAACTTAACAGATGAAGAAACCAACCTTCAGGTAGAAAAACAATTTGCCCAGATTATATAACTAGTATGTAATTAAACCAAGATAAAACCCCAAATGAACTGAGTATTAGTCTAGTATTCTTTCAAAAAATAGAGGTTTTCAAGCATCAATTATTCCTTCAACAGATATCTATTTAATACTGTACTAGTTATTTACTACTGTGAAAAAAATTACCACAAATTTAGAAACTGAAGTCAATTCACATTTATTATGTCAGCTTCATGGGTCAAAAATCTGGGCATGGCTTAGCTCAGTCCTCTGCTTCACAATGTCTCATAAGGTCATCTTCAAAGTATTAGACAAAGACACAGTCCCATCTGCAAGCTCAACTAGAGAAGGATAATTTCTAAAGTATTTATATGATTGTTGGCAAGATTCAGTTCTTCAAGACCTATTGAATCAGGGCCTCAATTCTTTCTGATTGGTAGCTGGAAGTCATTCTCTGTTCCTTGCCCCATGAGTCTCACTAATATGTAGCAGGTTTCATCAAACTTAGCAGGAGAGCGAATCAGCTAGTAAGGCAAGAATAATCTTATGTAGACTAATCATGGAAGTCACATATTACTTCAGATATATATACAAATGCATAGGCCAGCCCATATTCAAGGGGAGAGGATTGCACAAGCATATGAGTACTCAAAAGTGGAGATCACAGACAGGCCATCTTGAGGCCAGCCTGGCCTGCTGCAAATCACAAATATTTTCTTTACATACTTATATTCTTATGAGGGAGATAGATGTGGCAGCACATATATGTATAAATTGTGTGTGTGTATACACACACAAATATAAATTTCCTTTTTATTTTATGTATGTATATATACATTATGTTAGGAATATAGGAAGTACATAGGAAATTCTCTTTGCATAATGGGAAATTTTGGGGAAAACAGAATAAGATTGAAAAGGTATTGGTTATAATATGTGATAATTAAATTAGAAACAAAATAACCTATTGTATTTGAGAGGTATGACCAGAGTTAAAGTAAAATCTCCTTCTGAAAACTTTGATTGTCAGAGACAGTCCTGTGGAACCCAGCACATTTCATATTCTATTTCAAGCACAGCCTGTCCAAGAGTGGCAACTCTCTGAACCACCTCAGGACTTCCTTCCTGGTGCATGTGTAGAACCTCATATTCATTGTGAAGATTAGCCTATTCCTATAGTTCATTAAAAATAACAAAGACAGGGAAGAAGTAGAAGAGGAGATGATGTCATGAGAAGCAAGTGGGGTAAGCCAGGTCCAGGCTGTCGAACTGGCTGAAAAATTATGATCTCCAGATATGTGCGTATTGGATAGTAGGGGAGGTTACTATTTGTTGATCACTTTCAGAAGACTGTTGTTCTCACTAGTTTGTGTATATTTATATCTCCCCTCATATGTCTTAAAATACATTTTTGGTATCATCCTTGGAGATTAATATGAATAATATTATGCAATTTAGTGTAATGGGGAAATGGGTTAGTCATTTTGGTTCTTCTACTGCTTCTACTTCTGCCTTATTAGTGGCACTATGTTTGGGAAAAGGTTTTTCATTCCTAGATTTCTCATCTATAAAATGGGTATAATATAGTAATCCCTGCTATACATCAAACCCTAAGTTCTAGGAAAACTCCAAAGAGCTATAGGAATACAGGATATGAGGATTAATTTTTTTAAAGATTTTATTTATTTATTTGGCAGACAGAGATCACAAGTAGGCAGAGAGGCAGGCTGAGAGAGAGAGGAGGAAGCAGACTCACTGCGGAGCAGAGAGCCCGATGTGGGGCTTGATCCCAGGACCCTGGGACCATGACCCGAGCGAAGGCAGAGGGTTTAACCCGCTGAGCCACCCAGTTGCCCCAGGATATGAGGATTTAGTGTTAGAAATCCTATGTACTTATTCTGCAGTGTCCAAATTCTTCTGTTCACATTATTTTTGCTTATCTTCACGGTTACCTTAAAGGAAGAAATAGTGACAGTGGTAAATTTTGTTTTAATGAGAAAAACTAAGGAACAGGCAAATGAAGCAGTTGGCAGTAACATTATGAATAAGAATTGAAATTTGTTATATCCTAAATCCAAAAATGAATAGTATATTAGTATGTTTATTGGATAATATGATTTCCCAACTCTGGCATTAGACATTTTGATTCTGGTGTAGTCACTAATGGGTAAGACTCATTCCCAAGTGAATTAAATATATTGATGCCTTTCTTTTGATTAAACCATTTTATTTTTTATTTGACAAAAATCATAAATTAAATACCTTCCTAAATAGAACTGGATGATTTGAACATAGTGGAATAGTACTTTTTGCTTTTTCATTCCTTAGTGAGCTCCTCAATCCAAATGTTACTTATATTCTTTAAAAAGAAAAGAAAAGAAAAAAGAAACAACAGCAGTAAAAATATTTTGGCATAAAATTTAAGAACATCTATCCAGTTTGATAAAAATGAATAGCAGTTAAGTGTTGCTTTAGTATCATGGTATTTACCTCATTATATCCACATCATTGTTGAGTTCTTACCCATTTTAATGTGAGGCAAAGTTATTTGTTTCAAATATGAATCTCACTGACAAATGTCTAAAATAGGTAAGGAAAATTTTGTTATTTTTATACTTAAAATCACTAATAAAAATTTGTTTTAAATGTGGTCAACTTGAAGAAAATTATCTTTGCTCATTTATAAATTATTATGGCTTTAAAGGTAGATCTGAATTTCATGTATTGTTAATTCCATGCTGTGAAGTTAAGGTTAAATCAAGTGCTGCCTACAAGTGAATAGGTGTCATTTAATGTAACAAAAATTACAATTTCACACACAAGAAGTATAAACAAAAAAAAGTTGGTAAATCTTTCAAGTTTTGTCAAGTTCACTTTAAATACTTATCTACATATTCACACTTTACTGTTACATGTGTACTATATGTACAGTGAAACATGTTCTGTTCTCTCTTTTTGATCAAAAGTACTAATTCAGTAAACATGTATTTTGTGTTTTCCATGAAAAAAAACATTATGTTAGACATTATGATGCTACAAAAATGAACAAATCATTCCCATCCTCAAGTTGCTCTCTCTGGTAGGGAAAAGAGATGTGTGAACAATCATTTGTAATACAAGGTATATAACAAGGAAAAGCAGGTATGCCTTAAAATAAGTTGAGGTAAATTGAAGCTGAGGTGAAAGAATGATTAATTCCAATGACCTTGCACTTTGTTGCACAGGCACTGATAGCCAAAAAATTCATATATGTGGAAAACATAGAAAATATAAAGAAAGAAACCCGACAATAATTGACATGTAGAAAATACAAGAGATATTAAAGAAAGAGAAAATAGTCTAGTGGAGGAAGAAACTTTTGGAAAGATGCTATGATTGGAGAGATAGGACAAAAACCAGGTCTTGCAGGGTTTTAAATGCGATCCTAACCTTTTTTTACTCTGCTCATCTTCAGAGCTCCAGCAACTGGCTCTGACCCCATGCCATGCTAAGCTCTCTGAAAGAGTTCATTAGGTGAACATAGATGAATTGTGTGAGTCTGAGGTGTTGGCGTCTCAGGGGGAACTTCCTCTGTAGCCAGAAACCAATAAATATTTGGTATGAGGTTCTGGAATAATGTTGATTTAAAGTCATTTTCAGAGAGCTGATGGTTTCAGTTGCAGAAATATATGAATCTGCTGTAGGAAAGAGCAGCAGCCTGCAGAGGAGATTTAAAAATGGCTTAAAGGAAGTAGAAGAAAATCCCCAATTGAATATAGTTATGGAAGCCCCAGAGACATTGGGAATTTGGAAAACAGTGCATAGAATAATCTTCCTCTTTGAAGATTCTCAAAAGGCTTTAGTGTTGAGAAAATTCATAGTGAAAAAAACTGATTTTAGTGTTTCCGAATTTATTTGATCATAGGAATATCCGCATACTTCTAACATAGTAGCATCATCTTCCTGGGAAGTTTTTGAGGCACAGTCTTTAGGAAGTTTGGTCCATTGAATAAAATTCAGTATGGCAGATGGTGTTGGTTTTGTAAGCATCAGGAATTATCATTTTCATTCTTCTCTTCATGAGACCTCACGGTATTATCTTATATTAGTCTCAAATTATTGCTTAGTGTACTAAAGTCAAGAAAATTGACTATAATATTTTCATCAAATTTTTCAACTGAGTGAAAACAAAACGTGACAAATGACATGAGAGAGTCCATATTGCAGCAGACTTACTGTGGTGTCTAGTGATTATGTGTGGTTCCATAGAATAAATAATGTCTAACATGCAGCATCTATATAAACAATTTCCCACAAATGTGTACTATATTATTATTGCTTTTTGTAAAATAATTGAAAGACTCACAAACTGATTAGTTCACATTTCTAGTTCCTTCCTCCCAAATGAATAGAATATCAAATGAGGAATATGTGTGTGTAGAATATATAGGCATATATGTTGTAACTAACACATATTTTCTAATTTAAAACCCTTTCTGTTTACTAGGATATATTAAAGTCATTAGAATTATTATTTCTGACTTAAGATAACAGGATCTAACATCTCAATTTCTGCTCTCTTTCCATCTCCTTTAAAGTCAAGTCATTAGAGCCTGAGTGTTTCTGATGTATCCTTTAATAGATTTTATTGTTTCATTTCTCTTAGTCACTACCAGTGCAAGTAATTTCACATTTATACTCTCAAGAGTTATTTTTAAAAAATACTCTGTTCAGTTTCTTGAATGACTTTTAAGATATTTCTTAAAATATCTTAAAATTTATTTATTTTTTAATTTATGGAACAAAGTGATTATATCCTTTTAAAAAGGCTTCTTGGTAGGGGTATTGCCTTTCACTGAACAGGCCTGTATATACATCCCCTGTGTATTTTAAATGGCTTCTTACTGATATGCTAAGCAGGTAGATACCTAAAAGGTAATGTTTTCATGTACAAATTAAGAAAGTGTCCAACTTGCAAGTGAGCTACCTTTTTAAAGTACTCTAACATGTCACTTCATAGACAATATAAAATTTTTTTCCCTCTTTGTTCTTAGCAACCAATGAAAGATGAAATGCTGTATTGTTAAATAAGCAAAAATAATCCAACTTGTTTTTAACTGTACAGAAGAGAGGAAAGCCAAGGCTGAAGAGAAGATTAAAAAGGAAGTGAAAGGTGGGAAACAAGAGAAAGTGAAGCCAACAGCTACAAAAGTCAAAGAAGTACACAAAACTCCACCTAAGCCCAAAGAGAAGGAGGGGAAAGAGACTGCGGCCGTGTCCAAGCATGAACAGAAAGGTAAACATTCAGAGGTGGCCAGAGGTGCTAAGAGAACACTGGGCAAGAAGCAGATACAGTGAAATTAAAAACTCAGAAAGACTGAGATCAGACTCAAATGGGAATAAAAAGACTTGTATAAGTAAATATAGTCAATATACCTGAAAGAAAATCCAATAAGTGGGAATTAAAGTTCATTTATGGGAAGGCTAAAATGTGTTCACCTATCTAAGGATGTATTTTGAAGCATTTTTAAAAGAGGATTTGACTTAATTATCTGAAGTTATTTGGAGGTTGAGGATGAATGTTAAATTCTTGAGACAAGGGATTTCTATTAAGAGGTAGAAAAGCAACTTTATGTTTCCTACTCTTTGGAGAAGAGCAGTCCAAGAATAATGACAACAATTTTCAGGGAGGTTTTTAAGGGGTCTATGTTCAAATCATATAGAATAAGTATCATAAAAAGTACCCATACATTCCTGTATCCCTGCAAAAGCACATAGCTTAGAATATATGTTGAATTATTAAATTCAGTTAATTTAATGAGCAGGAAGTTATAGGACAAAGAACTCCCAAGTTTTTTGCTAGCTTCCCCTGACTGAATTAATGACTTCAGAAATCTCCATATCTGACCCTGTGCAGCTCTTCATAAGAGTGATGTCAGCCTTACATCCCTACTTCAGAGATCTAGAGCATTTAAATGGAGGTGAAGTATAAACCTGAAGTTCTTTGTGGAAAGTTGCTGTGGAAACATAAAACATGGAGTTTTCAGAGGGCAGCCGAGGGCTTGTCCCACATTTCTTTCCCTTTTGGAATCTGTTTTTCCTGAAGTCCATTCCTGGCGGGTGTTATGCTGCTACACAGTCCTAAGGCTTCCTGTATAGGATCTACTCTGGAGGGGCTATTCCTACAAATGTTTCTTAGGGGTGTTGCAGAATAAAACTTTCCTTTATTCTGGTAGTTTTGAATAGTCATATTTGAGGATTAAAGGAATCGTTTCTATGAGATTTTCATTAAAAATTTTGAAAACTTTATTACAGAGTAAGGTATTTGAACAGTGTAACTGAAAATAATTTTCACCATTATAAGACACAAGATATGAAATTTGCACTCCACACGTTTTTTTCTTTTAGATTCCACCTACAAGAGAGGTAATGTGGTATTTGCCGTCCCAATCCTCTCTTGTATTTTGGCTTTGAGTCACTTTTTTCCTTGAATTTGCAAGTAATATTTATAAATTTTGACTTATTTGACAAAAGACACATATTTTTTGAAAGTGTATTTTTTTTAAATAAACATATATTTTTATCCCCAGGGGTACAGGTCTGTGAATCACCAGGTTTACACACTTCACAGCACTCACCAAAGCACATACCCTCCCCAGTGTCCATAATCCCACCCCCTTCTCCCCAACCCCCTCCCCCCAGCAACCCTCAGTTTGTTTTGTGAGATTAAGAGTCACTTATGGTTTGTCTCCCTCCCAATCCCATCTTGTTTTGAAAGTGTATTTTTAAAAGGGAAAGAAAGAAGAAAAAAACCTTATGTGACTCTTCTTTTTGTGACCCACAAAATTTTGAAATAAATGAAAATCACCTAAATTTAAAAATCTGTGGATCATTAAAAAAACAGTGGGATTAAAACTTTGGAGCCCTAAACCATTCTTTAATCTAAAGAATAATTATATTGCCTTGAGAGAATTAGAAGTATTGGTTATTATTTTATATAATGCATAATATATATAATATCACTCTTAAAACTATATGTTATTTGTGATAATAAGGGTAGAAAACAAAGCTATAGTAAGTAAAGAAAAAATATTTTGAATGGACTACTTTACTGTGATAGAAAAAGAAAAATTAATCTTCTGACTCATAGATATATCTATTTAAAATGATTATCAAGGTCCTAAAATACTTTGCATTTCGGATTTCTCTTTAAAAATGAAAAGAATCACATGAAACCAGCTGAAATGTACCAAGTATATTTTTATTTTTTATCCATAAATACAGTATATAAAAAAATTCATTCCACTTATATATGGGAGTATCAAAATACTTATCTAGCAACTACGAGCATGAATAAACTTTTTGATGTCCATTTTTAGTATCTTTGGGTTTTTTTGTGGGGGGGGCACATTTCATTGATGAAGACACATCACTGGAACATTTAAAATAATGTTTATTTTCTAGGTCACATAGATTGTATTTCATTTGTATCAGTAATCAGAATTATTAAAGATAGCATTCTATTACCATTTTCATTTTCAATATACAGTTTTTATTTCCACATAAAAGCTATTTATCTCACTTAATGTTAAAAGGACATTCAAATATCACGTCAAGTTAGAAACAAAAGCATAAATGTGATTTTATCAGCTAAGTAAATGCATTCGCTAAAATAAGGCTTCCTATTAAGACAGCTACCATCAATTAAATAATTGTATTATTAGGTAAATAATCAAAACTTTACTTCCAGTTCCTGGTCAGACACATAAACATATTTCTTTTTAAATTAACAAAGATTCAAGAACATTTATTTAGAAAAAACCGAATCACATTACGGTTTCCACTAAACATGATAAACAAAGATTGCATGTTTTTTAAATAATCTATTTGTGAGTTGGCTCTGATTTTGAGACTCTTGTATTGATGATTTAGTAAAATAGTTGAGTAAGTTCTCCTTTGGGTAAGGGATTATTTATTTGCTTAGCTTAAGTTAGTCTTAATCAATTTGAGTCCTTTTCAGATAGATTTCTAAATAGTTCTTTGTAAATAAATAGGACCTACAGGTCTTTCACTGGAAACAGATTTTTGCATGAAGCACACATACTTACTGGCAATTTTAAAATTATAAAGTATACATGAAAATATATTCACATGTAATTACTCTTAATATTATGTATTTTTAAATGATACATTTCCATGTAAAGTGCTTGGAATCAGATGCGTAGGTATGCACATGCCTACCATAAACTTATACACACACTTATATACCACATAATCTAGTTTTTATGGACCAATCTTAATCTACTGCAAGTTGGGCAAGAAAGATTGACATGATCAGGAATTGCTCTCTGATTATCTATAGTCTGTGGCAAATCTATGGGCAAGGAAAAAAAAAAAAAAACAAAACAACCAAACCTCCCCACTGCTATCCCCACTGCTATGCTCATTCTTTCTTTTCTTTCCCCTCCGCTACCTCCTCCTATTCTTTTTTCTCCTCTTCCTCTTTTGCCTTCTCCTCCTCCTCCTTCATCGTCTTCTTTTCAATCACTATTTCAAAATTTTGATAGGCAGAGGGAATATAGCGAATATGAATTTACCATAGAGCAGAAGACCACACATGTCCCATGCTCATATGAGGGTTTTTTGTTTGTTTAACAATTTCCCTTCTGTTGACGTTCTGCACCCAAAATGCATGTTCTCTCAGCTGCCACTCCACAAGGAACACGGGCAGGGCAGCAGCTGAATGACACCCATCAGGCCTCTGTGAGGAGGAGAGAAGTGGTCAGCATGTGTTATTCTTAAACAATGTTCATTTGGGGAAAAAAATTAAGAAGTGGTGACCAAATATGAAATTATATGAATGTTATCACAAAACTATGAAAGTTAGCATAATAGAACAGTTCATGTTTATTTAAGAAAAATTTTCCTAGTTTAATGCTTGAGTTGCATTTTTATTTTTATTTATTTATTTATTTATTTATTTATTTTTAAAGATTTTATTTATTTATTTGACAGACAGATCATACACAGGCAGAGAGGCAGAAAGAGAGAGAAAGAGGAGGAAGCAGGCTCCCTGCTGAGCAGAGAGCCTGATGTGGGGCTCAATCCCAGGACCCTGGGATCATGACTTGAGCCGAAGGCAGAGGCTTTAACCCATTGAGCCACCCAGGCGCCCCTAGAGTTGCATTTTTAAAGAAGCATTTCTATGAAAGCAATCTTCCAAATCAAGAAGGCTTGGTTTTGCTTTATCCTTAGGTGAAGCAGACACATTGGGGGCTGCTCAACATATACTTGCCTCGAATTCTTACATGTTGTTAAGGCCAACACTTAGGACAGATGGAAATTCGCATCCTGACTTAAAATATTTGAAAATTTTCTCTTTTTTTAAAATTTTTTATTTTTTATAAACATATATTTTTATCCCCAGGGGTACAGGTGTGTGAATCGCCAGGTTTACACACTTCACAGCACTCACCAAAGCACATGCCTTCCCCAATGTCCATAATCCCATCCCCCTTCTCCCGACCCCCCTCCCCCCAGCAACCCTCAGTTTGTTTTGTGATATTAAGAGTCACTTATGGTTTGTCTCCCTCCCATTCCCATCTTGTTTCATTGATTCCTCTCCTACCCCCTTAAGCCCCCATGTTGCATCACCACTTCCTCATATCAGGGAGATCATATGATAGTTGTCTTTCTCCGCTTGACTTATTTCGCTAAGCATGATACGCTCTAGTTCCATCCATGTTGTTGCAAATAGCAAAATTTTCAACTTAAAATACTGTAAAAAATACTCTCATTTTCCTATTGATGCTATTAGAACGCAACATCATGACTTTACTCAAATAAAACAGAAACATCCTAAGAATTGTAACTCAAACAATTTTCTTGATTAAAAAACCAGACATTTTTTTAATGAATAAAGAATTTTCTTTCTTAAATTGAAAGCACAGTACATTAATTAAATGAGTGACTTGTGGAGCCAGAAAATATTGGTATAATAAATGTAAGCATTTTACCTTGGTAATACTCTAACATAGAAACTAAAGAGTTTTATTTTACTGTCAGCCCTCAGTTAAGGGAAAAAAAAAAAAAACTCCGAAGCATGAAGATTTTAGTTAATTCAGTATACTGTTCTACATGTAATGTGCATAAATATGCCATCATAACTTGGGGGCAGAGAACATTTCATTCTGGAGGATGGCCCAAACCCTTCAAATTCCAGGAAGCTGCATTCTCAGCTTCTCAGACACACATGTTCTCTGTTGCTGTTGCTGAAAGCTATAGTGTCACTAGGAATCATGGTGAAAGAAACAAAAAATGGAGGTATTTTATATCAATGATTCTGGAATATAGTCTAATTAGATCTTCTGAAGAGTTTGTTAAAAATGCATATTCTAGGATTTAGACACATGCCCCATCTTTTTGATATTTAAATTGCCCTTTGAAACTACTTCTGCATTGTAGGAAGGACAAATCTAAAAAGAGTATAGTCACTTAAGGTACTGAAACAAAGGAGAAAGCTTAAAAATTCCAGGAAGTCTTCCCTTGCTCAACCTCAGATTTGCCATAAAGAAATATACTTTATGTTTTGATCTATCTTTGATCCAAATTTCAAGAAGTCTTCCCTTATTCAACCTCAGATTTGCCATAAAAAGGAAATATACTTTATGTTTTGCTCTATCTTTGATCCAAATCTCCTAGCTTGGAATTTTACTCAGGAAAACAGTTATGTCCAGAAAAGAGAAAATACTCTTTATGTTAATCTTTTCTCCTGTGTCATAGGGTTCCTGTGTCTTGGTTTCAAAAACCCTGGTTATTATCTAGTACATCCAGGAACAAATAGATTCCTGGACTTGAACTGAGAACTAGCCTCCCTCTAACTTCCCACCTCACCTGTGGGAAAATGTACTGTAATTCAAGAACCAACACACGCAAATTCTTAAAACTTCATGAGTTTTGGCTTACTCATATTTAGGTACTAATGAAAGGATTATATTTTAACATTTACTGTAATAACTACATTTATTTTTTCAAAGACCTGGAAGAATTTCATAGTAAAATGGATTATTCTAAAAATATTGTTAATACTGTAAAAAGAATAAGGTCTATGAAAATCATTGTATGTGTGTTTATTATATAGTAGTAAGTTTCATTAGTTCACATGTTTGATAGACACGATTTCAAGCACTTAAGGGTGTGTGATGTGTAAACTGAATAAACTCTTGGTTCTAAAGCTACTTTTGGAGTTGTTAGATTAATAAAATGCCTACTTAGAAACATTAAAATGTAAATCACCTTTAACAAGATTAATTTCATAATATGCCTGCTTTAAAAGACGATCTGGTAAAACTTATGGAATAGTACACCAACTAAAATTTAGGTTGGAATGACCTCAGCAGAATCTAAAGTTATGTGAGAACATAAAGTTCACTGCCATGTCTTTAATTTAGAGGGAAAAGGGGATAAAAAAAGAACTCTAAAATCATTTGACCAAGTTTGCCAAAATATACAAATCCTTTGTTTTTTTTTTTCTTAACTTTTTCCATAGACCATAGACTAGTCAAGATCACAAGATAGCTTCAATGAAGAAAACTCAGTTAATTAGCTTAACAATGATATCCTGTGATGCTGAAAGTCTATCCTGCACATACTCTTCTAATTGAGCAGCCTTTCCATGCAGAATCCTTAACACATTGCAAAGGAGTTAATCTTCCTGCTTGCCTTTTCAAGAAAACGTTCTATAGCTCCATTTAGACAATTAGCAGAAGGGCTTGGAATGAATAATTGGTAAAATGTTCCAAGTTGGAAATAATTTCCTCTTGTAAAACTTGTTTCATAATTGGAAGTGTATATATGAACAATGAGAAAAATTGCTTTAATATGATGACTTTTTTAATGAATTTGATGGAAAACGTTTTGATTAAAAGAAAGAACAACTGTATGATATTACCCTGAACTAGTCTGTTTCAGTTTTTTAAGGTTATTCTTTTTGTATGGAATAAATTGAACCTTATATCTATTATGTCTTTTTCCCTGTGTGTTCATATGAGTGCAAATTATTCCTTCACAGAAAATATTGTAGTAACTAAAATAGAATTGTGCTATTTTGTTTGTTTTGTTACGCCAGTTCCCCTTAGAAGAAAGAAAGGTGTTGATGACATTTTTTCATTGCTCTTTTTCTTTCTACTCTGTCAGATCAGTATGCGTTCTGTCGATATATGATTGACATGTTTGTCCATGGGGATTTAAAACCAGGTATTGGAAACAGTTTTTGTACTTGTCTGTTTTAACAGTCTTTGTTTCTAAGATTGTTGGATTTTTTATGTACTAAACTGTATTTTCATTTTTAAAAATTGCATAATGCATGTGTAGATCTAGAAGAAAACCAGTAAAAACCACAAGTAATAACTGGCATTATGGCCTTTAATTTTACTTTCTACTACTGCATGGCCTATTGCAAATGAATTCAGTTGAAAGCTTAAAAAAAATGCTAATATCTTTATATACAAAAAATACTAATATCTTTAATAATATCTTGGAGTGAAGAGTTGAATCATTTTATTTCTGGTAAACCTTATATAAGACCTATGACCATAAAAGTATCTTTTT
Source organism: Mustela lutreola (assembly GCF_030435805.1). Taxonomy (NCBI): domain Eukaryota; kingdom Metazoa; phylum Chordata; class Mammalia; order Carnivora; family Mustelidae; genus Mustela; species Mustela lutreola. The sequence continues at coordinate 77,442,235 of NC_081295.1, forward strand.
TTTTTTAAGATTTTATTTATTTATTTGACAGAGAGAGATCACAAGTAGGCAGAGAGGCAGGCAGAGAGAGAGAGAGGGGAGGAAACAGGCTCCCTGCTGAGCAGAGAGCCCGATGCGGGACTCGATCCCAGGACCCTGAGATCATGACCTGAGCCGAAGGCAGCGGCTTAACCCACTGAGCCACCCAGGCGCCCCAAAAGTATCTTTTTTAATAGTGAAAAATATTCATATTAAATCCATCACAATTCAGATATTTAATTTCTTTTAAAAAATGTTTTTTTCTCACTTGAACCAGGGTTAGCCATTCCAGAGATCTATTACTGATGGAGATAGTCAACACAATGGAGAAATATTTTTCCTAAAAGCAATTTATCTATCATCTCTCCTATCTTTAATTGTTGCTCAGAGTATAACCAGGGATTCTTTACTAATATCTTATTTAATAATGAATAGCTTGATTGCTTATAGTAAGCCTTTTGCAGATTTAAAGATGGATACTATTATGTTATGTTTGGGGAAACAATTCTAAGAAGATGGTATTGTTAAGGAAGGGGCTAATTTATGTTAGAATAACTGAAGCTGATTGTTTAAAGCAAACTATATATTGGCTCTAAACTACTTTTATGGAGATCACTCCAAAATGTATGATTACATTTATGCAGGTATTGACAAATGGACAAATCATATTTAAAACAATATATATAACAATATATATAACAAATACATATAAAACAATATATATAACAAATCTAAAGATGCTAAAAAATTTAAAGATCATGAGAATTTTGGTTCTCCAGAAAATTAATCCCAGTAGCTTATTCAAGTTAATTTCCACTCTTTGTCCTCTTCTTCATTTTCTTAATCTTTTTACTCTTCTTTTTTTACTTTCTTACTGAGTTAGAAACTGAAATGAGAGGGAAAACACTGAAAAATATAGTGACTCACTTGGATGATAACTCACTTGGTAAAAATGATTGTCAAGATATGTGTATGGTATCATAGTAAAATTAGATGGAAACATCCAGGAAAGTAGTATGATATAGTGAAAAAACAGGGCTTTGAACATTTGGTTGAAGGGCCAATGACAGAAAAGGATGGGATCCAGATGTAATTCTTGACCCCTTCCTTTTCCAGTATTGGCCCTTCAGCAAATCATGGAACTCCACGTGGTCTTTAGTGTCCTTGCAGTAACTCTAAAGTATTCTTTACAGTAACAAGCTTGTAAATTTGTTGATAAAGCATCTAAGTAGATGCGCAAAATACTAATATAACTTTATTCTTTAAATCATTCAATATAGCACAGACTGTGTGAGTGAATATCCCACATGAAAGAAACAACATTGGTGACTGTCAGTCTATATACATCATTAAGTCAATTTTAGCTTAACAGATTTGCTGACCAATTTATTTAACTGTGATAGTTTAAGAAAGCTATATTCTACACATATATTGCTTTGAAGAGATCAACTGTTTACTTGTATGTACCACAAATCTATGTTCTAATGAGCATGAGTTTTAAATTCCATTATTTGAGGGAAATAATGTGCTCCTCATGCCCCCAAATGGTTCATAGAGCTACTAATTGATCATAAAATACAAATTCTAAGAAAATCACAGGACAGAGAGAACCATACATTGTCAAAGTCAGTGAGGGATGCTAAGAGTTTAATAGTCACAAAGCTGATAACTTCTTTCCAAAAATTCAGCAACAGATCAAGCTAAGAAGGAACAAAGAAACCATCTCTGGAGGAGTTAAGGAGAATTCTGCTATTAACCATTCAGGGAGAGCTCTTCTAAAGTCCTATGTGAACATTTTCTAAACAGCCATGAGTTTAGACCTGCAGCACTATCTAATATTCTAACTCCTGGAAATCATTCCCAAGTGCTATAGGATTAGATTTCTTAATATCATTTATTACATTTAAAATTGCCTTTCTAATTTGTTTCAACTACCTACAATCATGATTTTGTAGGCTGATTGCTATAATGTCTAAGAAATTAAAGAATATGTAGATCAGTATTTCTGCGGAAATACTGTATTTCAGCATTTCAGGAGGTGGAAAGGAAGAAGCTGGAGAAGGGAAACCTGTATGGTAAGCCTATTGTTTCATTTAATAAATTCTATGAAACTTCATAGGTGTAGAGAAAGAACATTTATATTACTTTTCTTGGTGAGACAATACATAAGATGGAGCAAGAAAGCACAAAATATGGTCTGCATTTTGAAAAATAAGGAATGAGAAAAAAGATTTATCTGGGCATACTACTTTAGAGAAAATGCAAGTGATAAGACTTCGACTCTGACTGACAATTAGAGAATAAAACAATTCCTGCCAAGTTTATTGCTCTGCATGTATCCAGTATTTATAAAACATTTGTGCTTCCATCTGTTTCTGTTTGGGATTAGTAGAACACCTGTTATTATTTAGCTAGAGTTCATTATTAATTATTGGTAATGAGTTTTTAAAACTATAATTTGATTTTTCCCTTTGGGATAAAGTACTTCCTTTATATAATGTTGCCGCATCCTCAAAAGTAACCCAAATCACAGTTGAGTTTTACAAAACCTTACTAATGAAATGTACTGACACTATGACACAAGTCCCAAGTTTTGCCTTTCTATCCCTTTAAATAAAATACTTCTAATAAAGATAGTCTTAACACTTTTTTTCTAGCTAAGATATACCTAAAAATGAACTGAATTGTTCTTTTTAAATCTGTAGTGAATATGCACTATTTTATGGTTAGTAACAATCCCCACCTCAAATACAGGGACCTTCTCAATAAGCCAGCATAAAGTGTAAGGATCGTATAATTTTTTAGTATCTAATTAAAATTCTCCTATACTGACCCACTCTACGTTAAGTTGGAAAATTAAAAAAAATTATATTTAAACCTAGAAAGTGAGTATATGCTACTAAGGCTGGCCCTATGGGAAATTGGAGTAGATGTATATGTACAATGTATAATTTTAGGGGTATTATGGATATTGAGGTGCCCCCTTCTCTAGAAATATTCTCTCTGCTGCTCTTAAATGATCTAACAATGCTGCCATTAGATCTCTTGATTGTGCACATGGTCAATGTTATAGAACATGTTTTGAATAGTCCCTAACCAGTCTTAGGGAAGAGAGGGGGAGGGAAGGAGAGAGAGAGGAGGGAATGGAGGGAGATGGATCCTGTTCTCCTAAGGTGGCTGTCCTGAATCTGATGATTCACCTTTTTAGGGTTAATGTAGTCTAGTTATCATTTTCTTATGAGAGATTTATGAAAACTGGTCAAAGAAGACATTAGTAGCTACATAGAAACTCAATTTATGGTGTTTCATATTTTTTTTTGTTTTGCTTTTAGAAATTGATAGTACTGATGGTCAAGATAAATGACTCTAGATATTTTATCTTTATCAGCCTTCCAGTAACTCCAATTTCCTTTTCAATACTTCATTACTAAGCACATTTTTCTTAAGTGATAGCCATACCCATAAATTCATTCATTTATGTAGACTTTAAAAGAACCTTCATGATCTTGTTAGGCATTTCACATTTCCTCTTCATCAAGGTCCTCCTGGGGCAAATGAATTGCATACATTGCTGGGCAAAGTCAACTGAGTTAAACAAGAGGCAAATTTCAACAAGGAAAAAAATCACATGGCTCACAAATATCTTTATATTTACCACAGATAAGGAAACCAATCCTTGCAGGAAACAGGCCTCATATTTTTTGCTTAGTTTTTGCTTAGTCATTTTAACACTTCTTCACCTTTTCATCTCTGTATGAAAAAAATCATAATCATAAAGCCATTATGATTAAAGTTCAATACAAGTTAAAGTTTATCACTTAGAAGTTATCCCAACCATTGAAATTCTGGCTGCTATCTGACTTTTACTTGAGCCAAGAATTTGTATTAAGGTAATTTATTCTGTTTTCTGTGTCATTTACTCTCTTAAAATTGAAGGTATTCACCTATCAAAATCTTTTCTGACCATAATAAGGTATTCTTTGGCAGCTCGTATTCCAATTCTATGGGTTTTAAGTCCACAGCCAGAAAGAGCCTTAAGGAATAAGTTGGTACTCTCATTTTATTAAGATCTTTTTCTCGAACTTCAGTTGTGCCTAACTGCATTTTTGGTTTGATCCTGCTGAGAAGAGGTCAAATGTAATTGCATTATAGTCACTGTTATTTAGTGATTTAATCTAATGTATTTCAGAGCTCAATTGACTATAATGGAAAGAGTAGGTAAGATTCAGCCTTGCTTTACTTTTCTCTAAAAAATACTGTTCCATGAAAACATACTCACTTTAGTTTCAAACATCTAATTATTTTCACAAAATAAAAGTTTGGGAGTTTTTATGTTAACTCCATAAATATTTTTTGAATTCCCTCAGTAAGTTGATAGTCCAGAAAAGAGATAAGACATGGCATACATAACTTTAAAACCAAGGATAAGTTGATAAGCATGCAACAGAGGCTTAGAAAATGTACATGCTAATCTCAATATACTAGGAACAATAGTTATCTCCACTTACCACTTGGACCTCTTAATTTTTTTAATATTTTAAATCATTTTAAAAATGGTTTATGGAAGTAAGAATAAAGGGATAGTGAAAATTGTGATAAGAGCTTAAACATGGCAAACTAAAAATTGATTTCATCAGTTTCCTGATTTTGAAGGTGTATGTACTCCAAGTTGGAAACATCTTCAGAAATGAACTAACTGCCCATTAATTTTCATTCATAAATTTGCAATATATGCATTAATAGATACCAGTTCCAGATTTCAAACATTTTTAATAAGTTCTAGCATAATATTATTTTTGGTTCTTTTAGAGTTTGGATCATCAAAATGTAGCAGTTGAGTTTTTGAAACCTTTGAGACTCAATTTCATTGAAAAAGTATCATCTCCATCTTATTACTGTGAGACATTTTTTAGACTAATAAACATTATTTAGAATGATAAATCCAATGATTTTTTGCATACATTATTAATTTCATTCTGATACCTCCTTTATCTTTCTTTAGCATTTGCCCACTTAAAAATCACAAATTTTGTCACATAGATTTTTATAAAAGATGAAAAAGTACTGTAACATATCCTTCTAACAGATGAGATAGGCTAGGTTCTTGCCACAAAATATTGCATGATAAAGTCCTTCTGGTTGAAAGACTAAGTGGATGAGAATACCATGTTTCCTTTCTGTCTTTTGAAATGAATTATACACTCATTGATTCTTGAGAAAACTCATTGTTATATGAAAATTCACAGTCTGAGATTTCATTTGAGTGATCAATTTCAATTTCACCTTAATCACTAAAGTTTAACATACTGTTGCCTCTCTTTTTGCATTCTTGCCTTCTGATTCATCTAATAACTGAAGTATCTCTGTCAATTTTCTTCTCTTTGTAGTTATGGATAAAAAATAGAACTTCTAAATTCTAAACTATGTTGAGTGAAACTAAAAGTAGACCATAAGAATGTTTCCAGACTTCTTTTATACCTTCTCAAGTGATGGTGCATTACTTTAGTCATAACAATAAGGAAACTGAATGGTGATGAGATAATGATGGTTTATTTTGCAATTGCAACATCCTTCCAAGCAACTCCATAATTTTTCTATTTTTTCTTATTATTTTAGTCATTTGTGGCATTGCTGGGAATAGTTGATGAGTAATAATGAAATAATTCCTAAGTTGATGAAATAGAAATGTCCAAGATAAGGGTAAAAACTAAGATTATATAGATTCTATCATGCGTCCTAGATTTTTAAAGTTGTTCAATGGTGTCACATGGTAATTACAAGTTAGAATGAGTTTAAAAAATAATTCTTTTAATTTTTTATTTTTTTTTATTATTTATTTTTTAATAAACATACAATGTATTTTTATCCCCAGTGGTACAGGTCTGTGAATCACCAGGTTTACACTTCACAGCACTCACCATAGCACATACCTTCCCCAGTGTCGATAACCCCACCCCCTCCCTTTAAAAATAATTTTATACTTTTATTTATAAGAATAAATTTTATTTATATTTTTTTTCTGTTTAAAAAATAAAGTAATTTTTTCGTCTTTGGGAAACCTATAAAAAAAAAATAAGACAAGATAAATCAGTCCCCACAAGTAGTTACAATTGCTCATAACCAAACCAAACCAAAACTCAAAAACTATAATTAACTTCAATAGACCCTGATAGCACACTGAGAATCACTGGTGAGAATGTAAATGTGAAGACCACACAAGCCAGGATTTAAACACTTTCCTTGTGTTAAAAATTTTTTTTTGAGTCTCAATTTTTTATTAAAATGCATTTCTTAAAGTTTTTAAGATGATGAAATAAGAAAGTATATGCTCATGTCCTCTCCCCACATGTTTTTACTTTCTCTTTTACTATGAAAATATACTACAAAAAAGAATGCTTCTTGTGTGAAAAAGCAGAGATCTTATGGAACAAGAAAAGTCAAGATGGGTCTTAAGACATTGTTAGACTGTGTCTACATGAATTTAAGGATAAAGATATAAAGACTGAAGGGATAACACTTTAGGCACAGAATATTGAAGTGTTCTTTTGTGACTATCAGCTGTTGAGTATTTATTCTTTGCTAGTTTCTTAGAATAATCTTATTTAATCTTTATAAAACTTTGGGAGGAGTATATCATCATCCTTGTTTGGCAGAACAGAAAATTGAGGTAGACAGAATTTAAGTGTTTTGTCTAAGTCAAATACAGTGCAGACAGGGGATTCAAATCCAGCCTGACTAATTCTAAAGCCTAAAGCTTTAGGCTACAAAGCAGGGATGCTTTTTAGGCAGAGATGGGGAACAGCAAATGGTTCACTTTGGTTGACACTCAAGGAACCTAGAAAGAGAAACAGAATTGAAAACATTTATACAAGAAGGATTGGAGGAAACGGAATTAGAAAGACCAGTTAAGATGTGTTCAAGAAGAAGAAGTGAAGGTTGATCTTGGGAGATGTGATTAAGGGAATTAAGATGATTTTAGAGCTATCCCAGAGGTAAAATCATGGGCTTTATTATCATAAATACCAAAGGAGAGGAAGGTAAGATTTTTTTAGAGGTTGTTGGCCTGACAATCTAAAACAAACAAAAAACCCAACTAGGAAGTAAAGGAAGAGAGTCGGTCAAAACTCATGGGAATGGGCAGGGCTGGAGAGGAGACTTGGAACCCATTTTCTATTCCTAAAGCCACAGATAGTCTTTAGCTGCAAAAGGGGACGATCTGAAGATTCCCATCCAAACATCATTTGTTAAGCACCTGCTAAATACCAAGGTTCATACCAGGTACTCTCACATACTTTTCATTAGATTCTCACAGCAACTTCTTCTTTTTTTTTAAAAAAAAAAAAAAAGAAAGAATTTTTTTTTATTTAGTCAGATTTTTTTTTAATTTTTTATTTTTTATAAACATATATTTTTATCCCCAGGGGTACAGGTCTGTGAATCGCCAGGTTTACACACTTCACAGCACTCACCAAAGCACATACCCTCCCCAATGTCCATAACCCCAACCCCCTTCTCCCAACCCCCCTCCCCACAGCAACCCTCAGTTTGTTTTGTGAGATTAAGAGTCACTTATGGTTTGTCTCCCTCCCAATCCCTTCTTGTAACATGGGGGCTTAAGTGGGTAGGAGAAGACTCACAGCAACTTCTGAAATTATCTGCAGTTAGATAACCAAAGGGAGAGCTCAGTGGTAGAATGAGATTGCCCAAAAGTGAATGAAATAAGTTGACATACAAATAACTGAATACCTTCTGCACGTTCAGCAGTCCCAGACCAGGCAGAGAAGGGGATGTAAGAACACCAAAGGATGATCTTTAAGTTTAACAAGTGGAGCGGGTGGTATTTGAAAGGGAAAAAGAAACTAACAAATGATAGAAAAAGGTTAAAGTTGGGAGTTAGATTGCATAATACTGACACTAAATGTTACACATTTCAGAGAGACATCTGTGATTCTTGATGTCAGGGAAGACAATAGGCATCTAGAACTCGAAAGACGGATAGTATTTGACTAAGGGCTAAGGGAGACACAGGCCTTGCTTTGGATATGAATGGAAGAGAAAACAAATGGGATGTGACATGGCAGTGCGTGGGAAATTGATGTGTTTGTGTGACAATGAGGATATCAGACTGACAACAAGATAAATGAAGATGAGAAAACATCAGCAACGTAAGAAGTGATAGGTTTGTAGTGACATTACAGATGCTCGGTCAATCAGGCAAAGATGAAACTTGGCGTGGAAGAGAGTCTGAAAATTTTTAAAAAGAAAAATGATGTGAAACCAGACTTTCAGAGTGCGATCAGGCAGCATCTGCTTAAGGGATTGGAAATGGAATAAAGTTTATGAACTATTGCTAAAGCTGATGAGCCTAAAACATGGTTTTAAAGGAAGAAAGGACAAATTTACTAAGTCATTGTTCCTATAGGTGGTGGATCCTATACTGTGTTTAAGTAACTTAAGAAATTAATATTGCAACTCAACAGGCTATAAACTATTTTGACAAAGTTTGCCCACATGGTAGAAACTTAAATGAGGTTTAGATGTAAATGAGAAGAGTGAAATATGCGTATTTGCTAAGAACACAGTGGAGTAAGAAAAGGGTTAGAACAGACCTCTTCATAACCCAGAAAGGGACCATAATTTCCTTTCCTCCACTGGCTGATTTTTGTTGTTTTGCATTATTTTATTTTGATTCTTCAGAGGTAGCCATCCAGCCATCCAATGCATGAACATTTCAGGCAGTGAAATTGGGGGTTAGGCACAGAGGCTCCAGAGTCAGACTGCGTGGTTTCAGTTTTAGGCCCTGCCCCTTGTTTGAAATATGACTTCATCAAATTAATCAATCTCTGTAGGCCTTTTTCCTCCTCTGTCAAATGAGGCTGAGAAGATTGTGGCAGAATACATTAGCAGCTGGTCAAAGTGCACTTAAGTCTGTGGCTCCCTGAGTGTCAGCTCTTCTTTAGTCATTGAGCACGTATCTAGGGGATGTCACCAGTAGAATTTTGTTAGGGAGAGGAAGCCATTTCTTCAGATCCACATCAACACATAATATAACACCGATTTTGCCCGTCGTAGCCACCTGATGTCTTCTGGCCTTAGTTCTACTACCTACATCATGTGGGCAACAATATATAATTTACAGTGTTATGTTGAGAGTTATATGAAAAATCTTTCATGATATGCATAGAATGAGTTTGATTTAAGTGTGTTTTAGGTGAGTTCTAGAATCCAGCACATTCTATAGATACTGATTCCATAGATTCAAATATGCAGGATGCTTACTTCTCTTCTTTAACGTGGGATAATAGACTCTACTTTTTAGGGTTAACATACAGATTAATTCCTGCATTGCCACAAACATTGAACAGACTACCTGACTATGAAAGCATAAGAAGCACTATTTAAGTGTATAGTATTGGTGGGGGTGGTGCTTATGTCCAAATACAGCAAAATTGTGATTTTCTACTCACTACTCCCTATATCTTTCTGATTTAATTATCATATATCATTATCACTCTCTCCCTAGCCTGTCTTTCTTTTCTGCCTTATATATATCCTTAAGAAACATTTGCTTTTAAATCCCTACTGTCTCCTACTTTGCCAGATCCATGATATTTTTATTGAATTGAATTCATGATACTTAATATTTATCTCAATGAAAAAAATTATTGATGATCATCCCAAAGCAGCCCTCTTTATTCATTCCTAGAAATAATCTTGTTATTTAAAAAGATGACGGGTTTCTAAGCATTGCAAATAGACCCCGTGTAAAGATTCTTAAAGGAGTTATTGGTAGTATCTCTAGAGACAGAGGCTCAGAATTAACAGAGACTGGCTTTGCAGCATCCATCTGTAAACTGTAGGCAGCATAAAGAATTAGAATGAAGAAAAGGGGGAAAATCCTACACTTAATTACAGACGTGCATAGTTCCTGGACTTGGCATACTCCCATGAGGTTTGCATCTGATTATCTGAAGCCAGTGGCAGTTATTCAAGATAAATGTATTAGATTTTCATATTTGTCACAATCAATCCACGAAATGTTCTTGTAACTATAAATAGCTGGTATGGGCCCAGAAGTGGATGTGAGCACTTCTGAGTAGCTGTGATACCTCTGACACTGCTTTACTGTCTCAAGCAGCTTCATTGTGATAAAGGGGCTATAGGTTTTGGGAAAAAGCTAGTAAATAAAAAGACTGCTGTCCTCTTAATACCAAGTCATATGGCTTCACTTCTCTGTGTCCGTTTAAAGAGAACCAAATGAAAGCCTGCTTCATTTTTCTCACATTCTCATTTCTCATATCTTTCTTACCCTTTTGAATACGGAGCTAGAATTTAGAGGAATTATCTTTGCTGTGAGGAAACTTTGATTCAAGTGTCATTTTGGTCTAGCCTTGTCACTGTTAAAGGCATGGACCTGCTGTCAGACAAAAATACATCCCTCCCCAGGTAACCTACAGAGACTATTCAAAGCATGTTCTAAAATAGTCTGAAAAAGGAACAACTAATACAGAGTCATTTGAATTGCTGCATGAAAAGCAAGGAAAATTAAGGCTTAATCAAAGAATTATCAAACTAATTAGGTGTTATTTATTAATGTGTCATGTCTTGTAATAATCTTTTCTGTCAGTTCATATGCAAGAGTGCAGATTAAAAAAGCATTTCAGTAATTATGTGAATATATTCCCCCCCTGCTAGTCTAAGGTTCACTTGGGTGGCCCAGTAGGCAAAGAATGGAGAATCTGTGACTTTCTAAACATTCAAATGAATATGTAGTGCTCATCACTTTTCTAAAGCAAGCCTTAATTTAAACATGGAAATAATAAGTATGTCCCATACCTATTTTGGTATAACTAATTGTGAACTATGAAGTTCAGTACAAATGCTTTCAGAGAGACTGAGATGATGGACAAATATTCCTCATCCATAGCTTGTTTTTCCTGTACTAGGATGTTTGTGCAAGATGAAGACGATGATGAATTTTGCAATATTCACACTAATGCTACCAGTTTCAACATTTTGATGTTCAACAGTTGCTCAGCATTTTCGAATTAGCCCTATGACTGCTCTTGTAGCCTCTGGTATATTTTATATTTGAGTTTTCTAACATAATCTATGTTAAGACAAAATAGTACTGTTCTTACCACATAGTAGTAATAATTATACCACACTGGAAGATAATATATTTTGTCTATTTATATGCTCATCAATATCCCCGTTGATATGCTCAAAGTCATCCTATTAATCAATTTCCCAACAGTTACTAAATCCATGGTATATACTTAATAATAGTGGTCATAACATGAGTTTCAAAGCAGAAGGAGATAACAATCTAGTCAGATTATTACAAGGAAAGCAATGAACAGTACAGAGCAGCTAGGGGAGAAAAGTGGGAGAAGATACCAATTAAGTACGAAATCATATCAGTAGATTATACTCAATATAAATGTCTAAAGAGGAGAGTGCCACAGAGGTTAGGATAGGCTTCCTAACAGTGTAGTCTTGATATTTGTTCAATGCTTACCTACAGCCTCATTGTGATTTTTATTATCAATTACTTATAATGAGTTTATTACTTATTTTTATTTAGGTAGTCGACTTTCTCACTCTCAGAGGGGTAGAATAGTTATATGTACTTTTAATTAACAATACCAAGTATGAAGTCAATACAGGGTAGAAACTGAACAAAGTAATAGCTCACCATATGGATGGCTTCTACATGCCTGGGCATCCTTTCAAATTAGACCCCATTATCCCTTAGTGTGTATCCTTTGTCATTCATACTTTAATTATTTGTATTACACCTCTTAAATCCCCACTACTCTATTTTATTCAGTATTTCTGATTCATGGTTGACATGGAGCTTTCCTGAAAGAAATACTGTCACCTTCAAATCACTTTCTATTGTAACCATCCACAGTGTTTAGGTAATGAGTGTGTGTTTAGTGGCTAAGACTCATTTTTAACAATTAGAATCTCATACAGAGAATGAAAGAAAATAGATATAGAAAAAGGATCAATACTGTCATTTTGAAACATGCTATAGAAAACAACCTGATGATTTAATACACTCATAAAACAGTTACATAAGAAGTAAATGGCCTCCATTTTCCATTATTCATGATAGGATTATATTAATGATGATTTTCTCACAGAGGAATATTATTTTTTTGTATAATTATAAATAGCCTCCTGACAGTCACTGGATAAGCAGTGTGTATTGTTTTAAATGACAAAATAGTATCAATTATACACAATTTAAAACAGGAAGGGAAGTTGGATGACTTCCAAATGTGTCATTCAAGGGAGAATATATTTGTGAATTTAATTGGGTGTTAAAGCCTATTAAACAGTAATTATCAACATGTTACCATTTATCCTTTATCTATCAAGTGCAAGTATTGAAATATTTAAGTTTATGTTATATGCCTGTAGTTGAAAAGGTGTGGAGTTTTATTGTCTTTTTTAAAGCACCCAGTAGAGAATTCTCTGCTAAAACAAAACGACAAATACTTTGTCTCCTTCTGAGATAAATTTCAAAACCAGAAGGTCTTTTTTTAATTGGTTCTATAATTTGTCCTCAAGCTTTTCACATCTCTTTGAATTGTTTGTGAACATGGAATATTTGCACGTGTCAGAGACAATTAACCAAAACAAACAAACAAACAAAAGTGAAGAAGAGGAAGAAGGAGAGGAAAAAGAAGAAGAAGAAAAGAAAGAGAAAGAAGAAGAAGGAGGAGGAGGAGAAGGAGAAGAAGAAGAAGAAGAAGAAGAAGAAGAAGAAGAAGAAGAAGGAGAAGGAGAAGGAGAAGGAGAAGGAGAAGGAGAAGGAAGAAGGAAGAAGGAAGAAGGAAGAAGGAAGAAGGAAGAAGGAAGAAGGAAGAAGGAAGAAGAGGAAGAGGAAGAAGAAGAAGAAGAAGAAGAAGGGGAAGGAAGAAGATTTCCCACAAATGGAGGATAAGGGTAGGACAGTCACAACATCCCTTCCTTTTGGCAAGTATTGTGTGGTGTGGAAATAGCTAAACAGGCTGGTTGAAAAATGCCAAATTGATTTTATTTTAGATGAATGAGATCCCTGCATAAAAGAAAAACAACACTGTTTGTTCGTTGTTTGTTTGTTTTTTGTTTTTCAAATGCCATGCAATAGCTTAAAAAAGTAGCTCTCTGCATTTGAGGATATGAGGAAAGGAAAATCACAAAGAGCCTTGGTTAACATGGCTTACCTAGAGTCGAAGAAAAGCTCAATAATACTTATACTTTCCTGCAGCTACCTACCCTTTCAGGATTTTTTAGGATGATCAGAGATGATGATGATGACAATATTGATGGAGAAAATGGAAAGATTTACCACTTGCCAAATCCTCATGCTATTCCAGGTCAGGGGTTGCGTTAAACTCTGGACATGGATTATCTCGTTGAGTTCTCATCAAAACTTGGAGCAACAGGAGAATTGTAAATATATTTTAAAATGGGGGTCACTGCCTGTTAAGTCTCCCCCCCCTTCATTCTGTTTTCTAAGAGTTATAATTTAAGAAAAACTCACAATGTCTTTTCTCATATAATGCAAATTTGACATGCACTCCTAAATGTTCTCAGTACAACGGCCAAAGAAAGCAAACGATCTTCTGGTAACTTTTATATGTCTTTATTGTTTGGTCATTGAAAAGAATCTGGTTTGGAAACCCCAGGCAGAGGGCACTGGGACTTCACACCTAAGAGCATAAATAGCTTTTCACCAAAATTACTGAAGGAATCTTGGATATGGTTTATTTTTAAATTTCCTGGGGTTCTATTAAGCTGGCCACAGGCCTGATAAAATATCACGCAGCTCCATGATTAGATTTTTAGGCATATTTTATTCTTAATGGTTAGAATGACTGCAAATTGAGATGGAGGAGAACATAGAATAAACTTATTTCTAAGGTTGTAGGTGGGTCCTTAAATTATCAAGAATGAAAACAACAGATTCGAGCAGTTTAGGAATTGATTTAGCAATCAACTGTGCCAGCTGCTTTCTGTCAATAACCTCTTTGGTAGAATCCTAAAGTCAAACAACCAGAAAAGACAAGAAACAGAAGGAGCCATTATTTGTTCTTCCTGTTTAGATAGTTTACAAAAATGTCAAGCCTCCTATCTCTTAAGAAGTGAATTGGTTATTCTACTTGTAAATTATTTTAATACGATCTATAAGTGTAATGATTTTGTCTTGGGAGCCATCTTTTCTCTCATTTCCGCATTTTTCTGGTTACTCATATTCCCAATGATCAATAATCTGGTGTGACTTGATTTTCCATCTTTGAGTAAATCTCTAAAGTGTGCTCAATCTCTAAAAAACAATACTGAATATAAAGCCTGAACTATTACACTTAGACTTGAGAGCTATGACACATTAAATGTACTCATATTTAGATACAGGCTATATTATGATTACCTGGTTGGTAAACAATAACCTTATTAGAACTGATTCTTTTGTATTGACAACAATGTCCAGTTCAATTAAATGAACAATAGCCCATTATTTGTTTGTATGTTAATATGTGAGGGAAGAATCATGCCTAGTGATATAAATGAAACCTGGGATTTTAACTCAATTTGATTTTAATTCAAAATTGAGATTTTGTGAGATTTATTATTGAGATGTTGTGATTTATCTCGAAAACTATGCATTTTTAGTTCTTCTCAATTACGTTTTTAAAATTCACACATAAATACCACATTTTAAATATTTACCATGGAAAAAGGTTGATTTTTTAAAATTAACTAAGCATATAGTTTATTCAGATCTTTTTAATATTTTTTCAGTTTTCCTGAGATAATTGACATATTATACTAATTTTAAGTATATAACATGATGATTTGCTCTGTGTATATATTGTGAAATGATTACCACAATAAGTTAACATCCATTTTCTCACATAGTTACAATTCTTTTTCTTATGATGCAAACACTTAAGATCTAATCTCTTAGCAATTTATAGGCAATATTATAGTCACCATGCTCTATGTAACATTCCTGGGACTTATTTATTTTATAATTAGAAGCTTGTACCTTTAGGTTTTCCTCCCTCCTTTCACCACCCCCCCTCCAAACCCTCCACCTCTGGCAACCACCAATTTGTTCTCTGTATCTATAAATTCTATAAGTTTAGATTGCATATGTGAGATCATATGGTATTTGTCTTTCTCTGTCTGGTTTATTCCACTTAGCATAACAGCCTCCAGGTCAGTCCATATTGCTGGAAATGGCAGAATTTTCTTCTTTTTATGACTGAATAATATTCCATTCTATAGATGATAGATGGATAGATAAATAGATTCCAGTTCCAGTATATACATATATCATATTTTCTCTATCCATTCATCCATTGATGGATAGTTGGACAGTTTCCATATGTTAGTTATTGTAAACAAAAGTGCTAAAAGTTGATTTCTAGTTAGGTGAGCCTGTTTTTATTCTATAGCTTCTCCAACTACTCAACACCTTAGAAACTAGGCATCCCCATTTTGGTAAAGAATGTTAGATATTTTTGACATTGGAAAATAGCATCTCAGAGACCTAACTTGAATACATTATTACTTTGAATATTGAGTTAACATAGCCAATGTCAAAAACGTATATTATTTGTACTTTCAGTCATTTCAAATGAATAAGACTTAAAATGTCCATTATAATATCACTTTATTATAAGACAGAGGACTGCATTTAAGATGTTTTTTTAATTCTTATAAAATGATATCATTGACTATATATACTATTACAACATAATTGCCCATAATTAATTTAAATTATTTAGCACTTACTATTATTCTAAATGTTGTTATATATTTTACTCATTCTTTCTCTATATACTATTTCTAAAATAAATGCAAAACACAAAGATGACATGCTGCTGGGCAAAGAGCAGCACAGACAATTTCTAAGTCGCTTGGGTGAATTTAACAAGTTGTTCAACTTTAGACTTCAATGTTTGGCACTAAAACACCGTTCATGTTACATCTATAGGTACAGAGATATTTGGGCTGAAAAATACCTCAATGGATAATCTATATAGTTTTCTTTCCACCTAAGGGGACCTGCAGATATTCAGAATATATTGCAAGTAGTATTTCTTGACTGAACTACTTAATGAAGCTACATTTCCTCATCTTTGGGCTTTAGCCCACTTTTTCTCACGAGCCATAGTTAAACACATTAATGTATCACTTTCATGGAAAGATTGTTGTTTCATTCATAAATAGGTAAAGATTCTCACAGAAAGAAAATGCTTTGGTCTGGAACTATGATTGATTTTTAAATAAACAGATAGATAAATAAATAAAATTTCATTATTTTGTTGGAAATATTTTGCACTCAATCAAGAACTAAAGAAGCTATTCTTCAGTCTGTTCATATGCAAACATTCTAGAAAGAGTGTGAGAGAGTAGCATTTAGTGACATTACTGATTCACTCATTCCCTTAGTCATTCATTTTTCTCCTTTATTCATTTTCCCTTCCCAAGTATATATTGCTATTCTAGATTTTGTCCTTAAGTTGTGCAAAGTCTAGTGAAGATTAGAAAAAAATGGAGGGGGGGTGGATGGGAAGGAAGAAAAACCCAAACTTGTAAATAAACAAACAATAAGCCTTGAGGATCAGAAGGTAAAGTGCATCCTGGCTGCTCTGGGAATGTGTAGAGCTGGGAGGGGCGTGCATAGAAGAGAACCAAGGGAGGTGATAATATAGTCAAGTTCTGAGGAATCACCAGAATAAGCCAGGTTCTAGGAAGTTTCATCACTGAGAATTTACAATCCCAGAGATATTCGATTAGATAACAAGTAGGATATTTGCATTCTAAGTGCGTGAGTGCATTCTAAGTTTTTATTTCTTCTCATTGAGACTGAAGTCCATCTAACTTGCCTCATTAATCTCTTTCCCACCCAGCTTTGACCTTTGCACTTAAAAACATAGAATTCATTTTACCCTTTTGTCTCCATCTTCCTTCTTTACTCTCTGCCCCTTGGTTGACTTTGCTTGCAAATATGATTTGCTATGGATTTCAAAGACTTATGGTTTTGGTAATTAGAAGAACTAAGAAAAGTGAGGAAACAGTAATTCTGAAAATTCTGAAAGCCTCTTACTTTTAAAGTCTATCTAGAATTGTGGAAATGAGGTCAGGTTACCAAAAAGATTGATTTAAGTAGTGAGTCTTTTTGATGGGCTCCCTGAGGTCAATTCAGCATCTAATTAAGCTTAAACATAGCATGACCACTGAAGAAAACTATAAAACTCTTCATAGTATGAAATAAATACTTACAGATCTTTCGAGGGTTATGAATCATTGATGATAAAAGATGAGATAATTGACATTTATCTTAGCCTTCTGAATAGATAGTAAATAAATAGAAAACATAAAAGGAGTGGGAAAAAACCTTAATCTTAAATTGGATCTCCTCTCAGTGCATGATTTTGTTAAGCTATTTACACTTCCAGAAACCATTTTTTTCCATTCAAAAAACCAGGGTGTTGGAATAGTTGATTTTAAAGGTCTCTCCTACACTCCAAAATTCTATGATCATGCTTCTGTGCCTCTGTTTTTGTTAGGTCCCAAACATCAAGTATTCCATCATAATCAAGGTATAAGGATGAATAGAACAGTGATATGATCTTGAATCTTATTTCCTTTCTTTAGTTGACTATTCCATGGAAAATCATTTCTACTTCATAAATTGGAGATGAAGAGGAAAAAACACTTATATTACCTTTATCATTTTTAATCAAAAGAATGTATGAAATATGCATTTGGCTACTATTCCATGCTTTCCATCAAAGTGAATATGCAAATATATAACACATGGAAATATTAGGGAAGCTTTTTATCAGGATGCAAAGAAACCTTTCCAATAGAAACATTTTGGCCTGAAGGAAGTTCTTTGATCTAAAAAGTTGAAGCTTTTGGTGTTTTAAAACCCTTATAGTAGTGTTGTGTAGCCAATTTTTACTAGATAATCCATTGCTTAAAACTTTTCTAAAATCATAAAAAAAAACCTTGATAATTAATTACCAATGAGATATATTATTGGAATGACCCAATAAAGTAACTAGGGCTTCTACTTCAGTGTCCTCTACACAAGACCTCTGCCAAACTAAAAACTGTATATATAATCCAAGTGCCATAACAGCACCTAGCTGGGTAAATGGATATTCTTATTTGTTCCCAGAAGCTCAAGTGAAATGATTTCTTTCCCTCACTTCCTACCCTAAATTCATTTAATAGTCCAGTTGGGTTATGTCAAAATGTACTCTGAATCCATCCACTTACCTATAGCTTCTGTGTTTTTCATTGATCATATATTAAAAAACACCATCCACTACTCAGAATAGCATTCCTTATTACTCTTTATTGATACGTTTTTGATAGGATACTTATTTGTATCTTACTTACTTATTTAGTATTTTTTTGCCTGTCCACTAGAATCTCAGCCCCGCGAAATGGGTGATGTTCATTGCTATAACTCTATATCCAAAGAAAGTGCCTGGTACTCAGTAGGCATTCAATAAATACTAGTTGCATAAATGATAGAACCTCAACCCAACTAATCCAAACCCACGTCACTTCCTCACTTGAGTTATTTCAATAGTCTCTTCCTGATCTCTTGCTGCCTGTCATATCCTTTTCTCTACGTTGTTTTTGTTCATGTAACAGTCAGTAATCTTTTAAAAACCTACATGCCTTGCTAAAGCCCTAAAAAAGCTTACCGTTGCCCTTAGGACAAATCCAAACTCAACAGAACAGCCTAGAAGACTCTGATATGAGCTTGTCTCTGTTCTCCATCACCAATGACCTTTAAGCAAAGCAGCCTGGTCCGTAGCTTAGGTTTATCACGTCAAGAAGCCTTTTATCAGACATCTTCCTGAAGTTTTCTCTATTGTATTTAAGTCAGAGCTGCAGTGTGTTCCGCTTGGAGGCAGGGCCACTTCCTATATTATGCATTTGCATAATTTGTATGCTTACACATAGACCCCCATTCTGATTCCCCTACCCTAAGACAGCAGGCCCTGGACTGGAGCTGCAACTGCCCAGGAAAGAGCTGTCTCTTAATTTTGTCTCTTAAGTAGGTTTTCCTGGCCAAACCTTGCTGTGATGGACTGCATGCGCTGAAAAAGCATGAATTTTTCTAATCTGCACAAAGCTCCATAAGTTAGCAAAATCCAGTTTCACGGTAGCCCTGCTCTTCCTTTTCTGTCCACTTTAGCATGATCTCCTTCCCCAAGGCATTGTCTGATTCACCACTCTGTTTGGATAGCTCGACATTCCTGAGATCGGGAATTACTGGCCTTGCTTGTGTTTTGCCCTTCTCCCTCCATCTCTGCCCCACTATGCTCCTTAACAGCAGGGTCTATGTCTCTTCACTCTGCTCCCCCAGTGATTTCATTTGTGCTGATGCCCATGAATACTCAACAAAAACCCCGCTGGAACAGAAATGATTGTTCTCTAAGTCCTTGAAACAACGGAGACCCAAGTTAAGTGATAATTAGCCCTGAGTACCACCCTCCACAAGACCACATACAAGGGAGGCAAAGTAGCTCTGCAGAATTTAGCAGTTCATGCGTGGCAGGTATAAAGATACCAAATTGATCCACCCACCTCATACGAACTCCTGAACGTTTTCAGGTGGTTCTTTACTGCTGAGAGCCTCGTTTCATGGGCAAATGCACAAACCTGGGATTATTATACAAATGGTCTAAAATTTTTGTTTTAACAGATGGGGTGGGGAAAGGGAGGAATGGTTGACACCCCCAATCCTTCAGATCCCCCTCCCAAAACTAAGGCAAGGGAAAGACACTTGGTAAGGAGACTTGAAGATCAAAATGTCCCTATTTTAATAAAGGACATTAGCACAATCACATGTCTCAGACTAAGATATAAAACCATATTTAATTTTACTATTTGTTCAATTCCAAACTTTAAAAATGGTATTCCACATGTTATAAAAATACTCAAAGAACATTGTGCAATGCCTACAACTAATATTATTGCTTTAGCAAATTTAACCATCATTTTCCTGCTAAATTCAGATCTCCCCACTTCCTTGTTAGTCATAGATTCACAACTGATTTTTATGAAACTGAAAGAATGAATAAGAATCTGTAATTATGTTATACAGTGTATTTTTTAAAAATGTAAGTGAATTTTAACTCAATGGCCACTTATTAAAATGACACCTTCTCTATCCCAGAATCTATCACCATTCATTGTTGGCAGTACAGAAGCCTTTCGAAGAGTCTATGATCTTCTGGATGTACTCAGTATCTCCAGGAGAATGTAATAGTGGCCTTAGGAATTAAATATCTATCAGGCATTAGAGGAAAACATCTCCTCAACATTTGTTTCAAGATTTAGGGGATAGGCTTTAGTTGTATAGAAATGTTGTGGGGAATATCCTTTGATAAAGAAGCCAGTCGAATTAAATTTTAGTATAGTGCATTGTTTTTTACCTCATGCTATCTGAATTCAGCTCCTAGCCTCCTGCTTGACTTGAGATTCTGAGTAATTCCACTCATCGTTTCTAACAGTATAAAGAAAACATTGGTAACTTAGATCATTAGAAGGAATGCACACTGCCTACTATCCTCAGTGGAATTTGACTAAACCAAAATAATCAAATTCACTTGTGTGAGAAAAGACTCAGAACAATACAATATTGGCAGCTTACAAATGTGCCATTCAGGTATTATGGAAATAGCCCAGCCCAAATCACTCAAGAAACAAAAATAAAGCCAATTCATTGTGTTCGAATGTCAGAGGGATTTTCAGGTAATAGCTTGTAAAATGAAGGACACCTTTATAGAGTTCTAACATAAATTTCAGCAACCTAAATTGTTCCTTCAGAG
The DNA here is from genome assembly GCF_030435805.1 of Mustela lutreola. NCBI lineage: Eukaryota > Metazoa > Chordata > Mammalia > Carnivora > Mustelidae > Mustela > Mustela lutreola. The sequence goes on from NC_081295.1 coordinate 77,463,123, forward strand.
AGTAACAGTTCTCAGAAATTCCAAAGGAATATATTCCTAATAAAATTATAAGCTTCTTTCCTATAAATGAGTTCTATTTCTGTCATGTTTAATTTTATCTGTTGTTATGTTTTTGTTTATGTACTGCAAAGTCTGTTTCAAGTCCTCTTGTGTAATTAGATGGGATATAAATTATAAGTTCATTATTGAAAAAAATTAGTGTTTTGAGTATTTACTATGTGTTAGAAGCTGCATCACTTAATCCCTGTAACAGCACTAAAAACTCTCCTCATTTGTGCTTGCTTTGGCAGCACATATACTAAAAACTCTCCTCATTTTATAAAGGCCCTAAACTGAGGCTTGGATACTTTAGGAAATTTTCAAGTTTATCCAGACTGTAAGTGATAAAGCTGAAACTCTCACATACACGAACTCTCACCATTTGACTTTAAACATAGTCTTTATAGTAAAGAGCACTCTTTATTATAAGATTCTATTATTAGTATAACATTATATTAGCATAACTTATCATATATTACTCATACATAAAATGGTCTCTGATTTCAATAATATTCTCTGACATTATTTGAACCTAAAAGAAGATTTTTCAGTCAGGCGTCATGCTCAAGGATGACGTATCTGATTTGTTACGGTGCTCCCTACCACAATAGACATTTGGTCTGAACTGATAATTGCCCTGCCAAGGTGACAGAGCTGTCACTATGAGGCAAGAAGACTTCTGGCTTTTTCTTTCTCTTTCTTTGATCCTGCTTCCTGGCTGTGTCCATTGCCTCACAGTGATACAATCAGCCATCACAGGGAGCATACTATAGTTGATCACAGTCATAGGGAATTTCTGTTATAGACTAGATATTACACTTTCTGCTGCAGAAAGCACCAGAAAGTTTGTTTGTTTTAAGAGTCCTCCATACTTTAGCACCCATGCCTTGTTTTCACCAGATTCTCTCTGTGTGGAATCCCTTCCTCTCCTCATTTTGTCACCAGCAAACCCAGGTCAAGTCTTTAATACAGGTCACAGTTGATTTTCTCCAGGGGTCTTTCTGCAACATCCCCTCTGTATGTATTATTTCCCCTCACCACACTCTAGTAGAGCGATCTATTATCATGATCTAAGTCTATTTTAGTCAGTATATTAGAAACCTCTTGAAGGCAGAGCTGGAGTTTAATGGTTTTGGTATTGGCACATAAGAAGGGCTCACGAAAATGTTTTTAAAATAAAATAATGACTTTATGGTTCCTCCAGGAAAATCTAAAAATACATTAGAGTATAAATTATGAATAATTCCCCTGGAAAGAATTTTGTTTTGAAATAAATTTCTAAAAAGCTTATCAAAACTATAAAGGATTGGGATTTTCCATCATCACTGTTCATGAAAGTATATGACAGGGTAAAGCTATCTAGATTGAACAGGAACCATTCTATGAAGATATTTTTGAAAGCCTCAGTATTTGGAATAATTGATTTATATTCATGGTCACTTGTATTTTAAGCTTTAGTCATTTAGTTAACTCCTTTCTAAATCTAGATTATCCCTAAATTTAAGAGCTACAATATATCAACCCACCTTAGAAATAGTTTCTCAAGAACAGCTCTCAAGCAAGACTTGGGAATGGGTATTTACAAGTATATATCCCTTTGACTTAAACAGAAGGTGGAGACTCAGTGTGGAAGCTTCAGACATCTGTCCCACCTGCAGTCACGGACCCCTTTGTCATAGATGACCCTTTTCTGACCTTAGCAGTCTGAAAGCAGCTTTAAGCCTCCATGGAAATTAAGCTCCACTTCTTAGTTGCTGAATGGCCTGAAAACCTGTTCACTTTAGTTTTCAAACGGTAAAGTGAAAATACACCTACATCCTAAGGAGCTTGTGAAGATTAAATAACTTAATATATCAAAACTGATTGTGATGGTTCTAAGCATAGAGTGAGCAGTGTATAAATGTTAGCTAGGAAAAATCATGGAAATCAAATTGTTTTTAGAGTGCCCAGCCTCACCTTTTCCTTGTGCAATGAAAGAGGAACTTGCATGTTGCAATCTGTTTCTATCAAATCTTTGCTCTCAGGAGGGGAAAAAAATTGACGATAATATGGATTGATACTTTTCTAGGGATATGGCCTGCATGCTATGAAACGATGTCCTTTTATGCATACTTGAACATGCTCAGGAATCACCCTGGATAGGTCTAACAACAAGGAAATCCTCTAAAGAGTGGAGACTAACCTCTGTGTGGCGTGAGGGCTCGGGCTGCTTCCCTTCTCACCAGTACAGAACGTGGCGTGTGTGCCTATCCAAATACTCTGCTTGCTAATCCACAACCCGCCAGAGCAAACTAATTTTGACAAATTCTAAAAAAGGAAAACCTCCAGTAAGCAGGCAGGTCTGCTGACATTTGGTAATATCTAGTTGTCAGTGAGATTTCTAGAAGGTGCACATGCCCACGTCAATTCCTGGATTTAAAAGAAACACAGGGCAGAAGTTTCTGGAATGAAAATTAATGATAAAACATTTTGCAAGCATTTCATAGGGGATCATATGTTAGTTAATGTTTACAGTTCATGGCCTGGATGGTTTTGGTTAATTAAAGAAGTCACTTGGGATAAGGAAGCACTCAGAAATGACTGTGGGTTTTTATACAGTTCATAATAAGCCCAGAGACTTGAGGGAGCCTTTCAAGTCTCTATAAAACTGAATATATTTTCCCTTTGGCCCATTATTTACTTAACTGCAGGTCATTTATTTTGGCAGGAAAAAATGTACCTGTTCAATATCAAAAGGCCCATGAATTTTAACCTTCTTTTATTGCCCTATTATATCATTTGAGAATTTTTAGTTAAATGAAAAAATGGTGATTTCTCTCTATATTAGGAGTCTTCTCAGCTTCTGTGATTTTTAGTTTCCATAATTTAAAGTGCATATTGAAAATAAATTGCTTTATTTGATTGCATGCAGATTTTCCATTAATGAAGTCCAGTAGATATATTTAACATTGTATATACATCTATGAAAAGTAATATATTCAGAAATGGGTCTGAAGATAACGGAATCTGTGTATGTATCCACTTAAAGATCTCACCTAATAACACATTTCTTATTGCATAATAATATGAATTTATACTTTGGAATATGAATTATGCATGTTGGGGACAGATCTAGCTATTTTAGTCATGGATATTAAATTTGTTAATACCTTTTTTTTTTTTTTTTTTGTTAATACCTTTTTTTCCCCTCCAATACCTACTCCTACATTGTGTGCAAAGGCCAAAGCCCAGCCTTACCACCTCCATTACCAACAGAACAAGCTTCCAGACCCACTCTGGCATCACCTCCTCTGGAAGGCAAGTATTTTATTTTTCCTAAGGTCTTCTCTATTGTAGATAAAATAGAATGTAGAGAAATAAAACAAAACAGTAACAGCAGGAACAACAAAATCCATATTTTCTCAAGTAGTTTTAGTATGTCTTAGCTGCAGGTTATTTTTCTTGAAATTACAACTTGTTGCTTTTTGGAAAACCAAAAGTTTCCTCTTCAGATTTTATATTGGTAACTATCAGCTTCCAGAGGGATGGCCAGTTTCATACTCTGGAAACCAAAGCAGAAAGTACAGGGACAAAGGGATAAGGATATGCCTTGCAATTCTTGAACTTTTACCACAACTTGACCAATTTAGTGTCTTAAGACTCTGGTGCCAGTGTTTCTGGGTTTGAATCTGATTTTCATCTCTGATCATTTGAGTAAATTTTTTGAAGTTATTTGAATTCACTCTTCATGAGTTTTATCACCTATAAGATGGGGCAAGATAGTACTCACCTCACAGAGTCAGTGTGAGGATAAAATGGGGTGTGTGTATGTGTGTGTGTGTGTGTACCAGTTTACAAGTGCTTTATAAAATTAGTAGCTAATACTACCACTCGTAAGTTGTTCTTCAAAATACAATGCTTCAGGACTGGCAAAATTAGAAGAGGGAAATGTCACCATAACTAATTTTGCTAGAAGTTCAAAATCATTTGTCTTTACTTATTCATCCAACTATAATTTATTAAATCCCAACAATGAGATCACATCAGGCATTGCCTAAAGTACTGGGGATTCAGAGTACAATAAAAAATAGTTCCTTTTTTTTTTTTTTTTTTTTTTTTTTTAAAAAAAAAAAAAAAAAAAAATAGTTCCTGTCCTACTAAGACTCAAGTTTACAGACATAAAGTTAAAAGTAATTAAAGAGGAACCAGATATAAAACATAAGTAATCAAAGCCCAGTGCACCATTAGTGTTTTGCAAGAATACAGATAGAGGTCTCCTTCAGACCCTCCTAGCACCTTTCCACTCACTCCCAGCTCTGTCAAACCTGAAAGGGACACCACCCTGCTTGTCCAAATTCTAACTCCATCTAGCAAACAGCCGCTCTTTGGTTTCCTTCTGAGACTAGAAGTTTCATTTAGCAGGAGGCCCAAACAGTCACTGGCAGCAGAGAAAGAACTGTCTGAGGGAGGAAAATTCAGGATAGTAGGATCTGGAGTGTAAGAGAGAAAAAAACCCAGGTGGCCACACCCTATTGCCCCCACAGACTCCTAGACCCAGGGAAAGGTGTAGCCAGAGGAGTATAAAGCATGCAGCTTGCACAAGGTGCCCTGGTTGCTGGCTTCTAAGAGGTGCACTGATTACACGACGTAATAAGAACCAAAAATTAAGTCCCCAGACCCCATTCCCAAATGAGCACTGTGGAAGCTTAGAGAAAGGAAGCTTAGAGAAAGCACTGTGGCATAGCTCTTCCTGGAAGAGGTGAAGAGGACTCTAGGGAAAGCTTCTCTGCAGAAGTCACTATGGAGCTAAAGTCTCAAGAAGAGGGAAGAATGAGCAAGAAAGGCAAGAATATTACCAATAAAGAATTGGCATATCCAAAGGCATGGAGATGGGAAAGGAAGGCATTTGGTCCAGAGGAGCAGAAGTAGCTCTGCATGGAGAGAAAGAAGTCATGGAGAGGATCTGGGACAGCTCATAAAAAGGCATGCAAAAGACAGCTTGTGATGTGCCTTGTAGCTCAGCCTCGGATTTATTTGTATCTTAAAGTTCTTATTATAGAACATTGAATAGTAAGGTAAACCTGCAATATACTCAGCCTGCAGATACACTTATCAACACTTTCTATTCTGGTCTATCCAAACTTTCTCTTCTTTCCTTTCTTTCTTCCTTTTTTTCTCATTGTGTTTGTATTTCTTTTGCAAATCTCTAAAATCATGCTATTTCACCAAGCTAAGGAATTTGTATTTCCTTTTAAAATTTTTGAGACATGGTTCAAAATTTAAAAGTTACAGAAATGATATAGGATAGAAAATCTCCTGCCCGGCCCTATGCAACAACTACCCAGTTGTCTTTATAGGAAACTGATGTTCTTTTCTCCAGAGAGAGTCTGTGCATATACAACCATAAGTATTTCCTCCTCAGCTAAGAGATTTTAATTTTTTTCTATAGAAGACAAGGAATTCCCTATGGATGGTATAGACAGGTTCATTTTAAAAGATCAGTTTGACTGCCAGCCTGCTGGATTAGAGAGGTGACATGAGATTGGCAACAGACACTTGAGAAGAGAAAATAGTCCAGCCAAGTTGCAAAGCAGGAACTAAACTGGTGTAATGGATGGAGAAAGCAGATAGATGAGAAAAGTATATGGAAAAGGAACCAGTTGGTGAAAGTATCTGATTAATTTAGATGCTGAGATACAACAAGTGATAAGAATGACTCCAGCTTTCTGAATTAGATATCCAGGTAGACAGAAACGCCATTCACTGAGCCAAGAAACCACTGAAATAAAATGGGCCTGGGGAGGAGAAACAGGAAGGTGATGGATTCAGGACAGATGGGGACATGACAGTTTCCTATGAGACATCCAGGTAGAATTACTGAGCAGGCCACTCTAAATTGGCATCTGGAACACAAGAAAATATTATATGGCTGTTATCTGAAATTATATATATCATATATAATAGTGATATGTAACCTGTCCTCTCCTCTATAATTTGTGTATCTTCTATCGCCCAAATCTCATTCCCAAATGAATATCCAGTAATGAAAAAGAAATGTCTGAGAAGTTAGTCCATTTCATGTATCCTACAAACCTCTCTTATGAAGGGGACCCAGGCATTATTGGTCATTTCTTGCTTCTTAGAGAGATGGTGGGAACTCTGTATCTTTAAAAACAGTATAGTAATTTATAGCCCGTGCTCTGGAATCACACATACCTGGATCCCAATTCTGGTTCTGCTGTTTACTTATCTGGATGAACTTAAATGTGATAACTATAGTTTCAGCCTCTTTATTGATGTAATTCTGACACTCGTATTACCTATCACAGAGAGGTATTGTACAGACAGAATAAAACTATAATGACTGCAGTTTTTATTATTGTGTTTGATATTGGTGAACTTAGGAAGTTCTCTTTCTATTGCATTTTATTGACTTAACGCAACTTTCCACAAACAGTAGTTTGCAGATCACTACACCAAAATCAACTATGAAGCTTGTTAAAAATTCGTATTCCCGCCATAGCTTAGATCTAGTGAATCAGATTCTTGGCAATTCAGAGAGAAAGAAAAAATCTCTATTTTTAAAAGGTCCTCAACTGAGTATTGAACACGTTAAATTCAGAGAAACTTTGGCTTATGTCCATGTACAAAAAAGCCTTACAGATTCAGCCCATTGTTTTACACCAGACACCTAAACTTGGTAGCCTGTTTCAAATAGTCTTTTCTCCAGTTTATCTAAATTAAATTAAAATAATTAAGTTAAACTCAAATAAATAAGTATACTTTAATTTTAATAATGCATAATTTACTTAATAATTAATGATTCAAATATAAATAAATAAAATTTAATCTGAATGCTTTGGTGAGAGATGCATTATCCAATTGACAACAAACCCAATGATCCTTTTTGGTTATATATTTATGTTTCATATAACCAACAGCCAGGGAAGAATTTGGGTAGTTGGGCAGGCGATGTTTTCCTTAGGTTGTGTTCTGACTTCAGAATGTTCTATGCACTTTCTGGCCAGATCCTGACCAAGTCACACCTGTAGCTCTGCTCTCTTCAACTCACATTTACTTAGAATATTGTGTTTTCTGTACTTATGTGCATTTTACACTTGATATTTCAAAACCCTGTAATATAGACATTATTAACAATGAACAAAGGTAGGTTTGGAGTTTATTTATTCATGCTAAGTTAGTAAATAGCGGGTCTGAGATTTCAGCCCTGAATTTCTAGTTCTATGCCCAAGGCTCTTTCTATTATATTACTATGCGGACATCAGCGTTTGAGGATCCTACCTTCATGTCTTCTGAGACATGAATATTTCTAAAAATGCTTTTCTTTAGTATTAGTCACCTGAATGTCCTATAATTGGCCAGATGTCCTTCAGAATGGCTTAGATGCCTCTCATGGAGAAATTGTGACTGCTGCTTATCTGGGGGAGAATAATAGTTTTCAAGCCAAGTACCTTAACATTCTAGAAAGACTTATAAGAGAGCAAGAGAAATGCCAGTGGGAATGGGGGGAAAGGTTACATTATACTTACAGGTTATAAGAACCTACTGTATAGTATGTGAAATATTTTTATTTGGCCAGCGACACAAATGTAATGAATTAGTAGTTGCAAATTTTAAATAAAAATCCCATATCCTCTGTTAGTCAGTTCTATATCAGTACCCATCAAAAAAAGGAATTCACTTGGTCATTAGAGATCACAATTTAATGTAAAGTACATGTAAAATCTTGCTCCAAGACTCCAAATCAGTAATAGCTCTTGAATATTTAAAGAAGAGCCCAGGGCTAGTCCAAAATTTGAAATTTTTGCCTCTGTCCTAAACTTCTACAGACACATTTTATTTGGCTCACAGAGATTTTTTATTTACTGACTTCAAGTGTGGTTCTCTTGACTAAGGGGAGCTTCCTACTGTCTCCATCAACTTCCAGGCATCTGCTTGACCCATTTACTCACTTGGCTCCAGGAGCAATTTCTGTGTGGTAATTATGTGAAGATTGTTTCCTCTTGATATAACAATTTCTTAAATTCCTGATCAACCCTTAATGTCTTGGTCTGCAAGAGCTGCCAACACAAAACACCACAAATTGGATGACTTAAATGACAGGAACTTATTTTCTCACAGTCCAAGGTCAGAGTGCCATGATGGTTGGGTTCTGGAAAGAAACTACTTCCTGACTTGCAGATGTCTGCTTCTTACTATGTTCGCATGGTGAAGAGGGAGGGCTGGTAGCTCTTCCTCTTAGAATGACAGTTCTATGAGATCAGGGTTCCACTCTTAACACCTCATTTAAGCTTAATTACTTTCTAAAGGCCAGATCTCCAATACGATCATACGTGGGTTAGGGTCTCAACATATGGATTTGGAGTAGACACAATTCAGTCCCATAGTACTCGGTAATTTCTAAAGCTAGTTAGTAGCAAAGCAGCTTAAATGTTTACCTCATATAATCAGAGTTGTCGAAATATCTAAATGCTCAGTGGTTTGCATTTTGCCTATCTATTGTATGTAATTTCACACCAGTATAAATTCCCAACTTGCATCATCTTTTATAAATGCTTGATATTGATAGGAATCAAATACTTTTTAAAGTCTTAACTCTCCTCAAATATAACGGACTCATCCTGAAAATAATAAAACAAAAGGAGTAATCTAATCACTGGCAACTACTCTATGTCATTTACCTAGCTGGTAAGCAGATTATTGTGAAAAAATTTTTAGAATCCAGCTGAGAGAGAGAGAGAAAAAGGGAGACATCAGACTCACATTTCATTTGGCATTTGGACTGTATAAGCTTATGTTACTGGAGATAATTCGACACAAAACTGACAAGAGACTCTCATTGCCCCAGTGTTCACAGGACAAGGGAGAGCCTATAAATAATAGTGTCACCTTAAGTTTCATTGGATTCTAATTCTGTTGTTGTTGCAAGATAGACATAAATCAAACAACTCCAATTCCCCAATTTGCGACAGATTTTGATAGATTATTCAAGTGTTTGACTCCATTTTATCTCCTACTAGAGGTTCATAAAACACCAAGTAGCAAATGTTTTGCCTATCGGTTTGTCACTTGGACAAGGATGTGTCATTTGTAAAGTGTGACACTTAGGTTTCCACTGTTATGTTTAAAGAGTGATTTAATTTGACATTTCACCCTGGAAACCAATACGATGTTTAAATTGGTAACATAACAATATTGCAATATTATGAGGCTTTTGCTGGTACCTCCCTTCCATTCCCAAAGGAGTTTTCACACTGTGGACACGCACTGAGCAGCTTCCTGAGGAGGCCACGTTATCAGGCAGAGCTGAGCTCATGGGCTTCGTCAGGGCGTGCAGATGTGCTGCCCGCGACTTCATTAACATAATTGATTAGGAACTAGGACATATTTAGTATTAATCAAGCTGTTTTTAGTGAGGCTGATTATGCACAGTCCTTGATGCACTATTTTAGTCTGGAACTTCCTTAGGACTAAGTTGCAAGAAAATGGCATTATGAGAAAAAGGAACTTACTTGGGGCACTGAAGTGTGCTTTTTGATTTGAGGAATGCAGATATAACAGGTCAAAATGTAGGAGCTTAAGCATACTCGGCATTTTTTTTGTTTGTTTTCAAAGAGTAGAGCTTATGTATAGCATGAGTTATTAAGTGTGTTCACGGGACATTGGAAACAATTTGCAATTTTATCACTAACTTTTGAAAAACCATGGACCTTGTTATGAGTAAAACTGCTTTCACATCTGTGAGACCCTTAAAAACTTATTTGTGTGTTCATAGTATAAGGAAATGAGTTTCTCACAGCACTCAACTCGTTCTTAGATATGTTGGTGTGCTTTATGTTGGACTCTTTGTCTCATTCCTTGAGGTTGTATCTTGCTTTCCTTCAGTTTCACTCCTTTCCCCACATCACATGCTTCACACATGATAATGAAGTTTTGATTGCTTTAGATATTTGGGTATGAAGACTCATTGTGTTTTTCAATCACTTGTTTCCTTTGACTCCTACTGTATTTTTTTAGAATATATTTGGCCATGGAAAATTGGCTACAATTACATTAAACAGATAACTAATAACCACCTTAAGTAATCATTTTGGGCATTGTCAATCTGTATTTAATCATGGACATAATTTAAAAGGGACTAACTTAAATGTAATATGAATTTTCACATTCTTTCAAAAAAGTACTATGTTTTGTGACAGAACTCCCATGTCTGATGGGAACTCCACTGGGGGTGAAAAGCCTTCAAGGTCTGAGAGTCACTATAGCTAACCACTTATTTCAGTAAGGGAGCTGATCTATTGAGTTCTTCCCCTGAATGAAATGGCAACTGTTTTATTAACATGACAGGTTATTCTTACTTTTAGCGTGAGAGCCACTTTATCATCCAGTGTTTATCAGAACTGTATTTCTCAGGAAAGATTTGCCCCTCACTGTTCTCAAACAGAATCCTCAGTGATTAAACAAATCCCCACCCCCATCACCCAAAACAGCTACTTCATAAAATCTTAGTATGAGCAGAGTTACCAGATATGATCCCATTATTTTTTAATAATGAGAAAAGATTATTTTTCTTTCCCACTATTTAACATGGACACCTCCCCAAAATATCATGTTTTTTGTTGTCATTGCTGTCTGGAGAATAAAAGACTTCCACCCACATGGAATTACTGGATATTTAATGTAAAATTGCCACAACTTTTCTATTGTGACAAATATGTGGACAGAAGAAGTTACATGATCTCTTGCTAAGAATATATCTTCTTAAGTCACCTATTTTTTAATCAATTTTATTTACTTATTTGAGAGAGAGAGCAAGCACAAGCAGGGAGAGGGGCTTAGGGAGATGGAATGGGGGATAGAATCTCTAGCGGACTCCCCACTGAGTTGGGAGCCCGACAGGGGCTTGATCATGACCTGAGCCGAAACCAAGAGTCAGATGCTTAACCTACTAAAACACCCAGCCCCTCCTTAAATTACTTTTAATAACCATTATAAGTATACAATTTGTATAAACAAAGCCAAATATAAGGTGAATAAATACCATATACCCTGTCATCTTCTTGAATAAATACAGAACTGGTACTTAGTATGGCAATTGTAAATAATATCATAAATGCCATCTCCCATACATGGGCAAAAGAACTCTAGAGAGAGACCAAGGACTCATCTTCTTAACCTCAGCTTTGACACTTAGTCAGTTGTATGATCTTTGACAGATAGGTCTCCATTTCTTCACCTGTAAAGTGTGGGACCAGAACTTGAATGGTCTCTTGAGTCCCTTTCTGCTCTCACCTAGAGATTTCAAGCTTATTGTTTTCAGGCTGGTGAGTTGATAATAAACTGCCTGAAGAGCAAAGGGAAGACTGTATGGCTTAGCATAGTGATTAAATAGCTACCGTAGATGGTTGTAGTCTAGATAGAGATGACTACTTGTTGGGGCAACCAGACATGCCCCAATGCAGTGCATACTACTATGAAGCATTATTTACTGATGTACAAAAGTGAGTTGTAAAGGTTGTAAAAGTTAGGAGGAAGATGAGATATGAGTAAAGCAAGGCCATGCAATGAAATCACAAGACTTGCATTGGGTCATAAAAAGTGAGTTGGTGGGATTTGTGTAGAGGAGAAAGGAGCATTATAAGAAACTTATTATAAGATTATTTCTTACCATAGGTTGCATCCGAGGACAATGTTCTACAGGAGCTAGTAATGTTTTATTTACAATTCTATTAAACCAAGAACTTTATCACCTTAGCTCTTCGGTGAGCTTTTGCTTCCTGAGAAGCAAAGAGTATAAAATAATAAAATAGAAATTTGGCCCCAGTTCTTATTCCATTAAATCTATGACACAATAAATTTTATTGAACTTTAGGCCGATATAATATTTTTCTTTGTTTTGTGCTGAAATAAACTTATATCTTTCAACAATTTTTAATGGAATTGACCTTTAGTTATAAATTTTGATAAAATATATAAACTAAACTACTTTCACTATTTATCTAACTTAGAAAGTTGCTAACACAACTGAATGAAAAAATGTATATAATGATTTAGCAGATTTTCTTTTTTTATTAAAGATTTTACTTATTTATGTATTTGAGAGAGGGGGGAAGCACGAGCAGGGGAGAGGGAAGGAGCAGAAGAAGTGGGAAAAACAAAGAAGGGAGCCCAACCCAAAGTTCTATCCTAGGACCCCGAGATTATGACCTAAGCCAAAGACAGGTGCTTAAAAGACTGAGCCACCCAGGCACCCCAATTTAGCACATTCTCTAGCAGAGTTATATACTCAAACATTAGTTGCCCTTATTATCATTTTTTAATCATGAAGGTTCTACAATATGTATAATAAATTATTAATTTTATGGCAGTTCTTAAATTGGTCTCTACAGAAGGTAATTGTCTTGATGACATTAGTCAATATATGTGAAACTCTATATAATTTCTTAATACAGGCTTCAGGTCATATCCTGAAAAGTTTTGCATACATAGCTAAAGATTTTACATGCCCTCATGGACTCCATGAGCTTGCTAAAGCAATTGGAGGAAGGAGAAGTATGATCAGATTTGCATTTTAGATTACCATCTCAGCTATAGAAAGAATGGATGGCTGAGAGGTGCGGATTGGGGGTATGGAGATGAGACAAGAAGCCTACTGCTCCTGGGGAAAAATTACCTTCCTTTTCCTTTAAACAATCCCCCTTAACCCTCAAAACAATGCCAAGCAGTGAATACGATTTCACATCATTTTAGAATTTAGAAGAGATCAGTGCTCGCTTCAGCAGCACATATACTAGAATTTAGAAAAGATCAGAAAAATCAAGCAAATTGCTTAAGAGAACACAACTATAACAGTGATATATAGTTGACATTCAATCAATGCGGAGGTCAGGGACAGTGCCGGCCCTTCCCCTTGTGGCAGACAATCTGTGTATAACTTGACCCTGTGAAAACTTAACTACCAATAACTTACCGTTCACTAGAAGCCCTACTGATACATAAACACACTGTTGGTAAGGCATATTTTATACGGATTATTTACTGTATTCTTAGAGAAAAGAAAAATATTATTAAGAAAGTCATGAGAGAAAATATATTTACAGTACTATACTATATTTATTTAAAAAAAATCCACATGTAAACAGACGTATACAGTTCAAACCTGTGTTGTTCAAGGGTCAGCTGTAATTGGAATTGGAGGCCAGGTGTCACATACCCAGGTTTAGTCTGTTTCCATTATCTTAGACTAGTGATTAAGTGTTAGGGCTGAGTGTGATTGTTAAAGTCTTATTTGACCTGAGTAAATGAATGGCATTAAGAATAAAAACAGGTTTGGGAAGAGATAATGAGCTCAGTTTGGGGCTTGCTGAGTGTATCCGGGTCCCTGGCACATCAAAATTGGTGATTAAGACTGTTTAATGAATGTAGTATTTATAAAGGTTTTTGCAGAATTACCGTGAAGCATCTCAGGGCTAGCAAAAATAGGGAGCCTGGACCTGAAGAGGTAGGAGAATAGAGTGGTTTACAAAGCCTAAAGCTTAAGACAGAGATGCTCAATGAGAGCTATGTCCCTCATTATGAGAACACACCATCAAAACTCTGTAAAATCATGTGAGTAATATCCTCAATGAGCTCAGGAGGGAGTTGGAAAATAACTCTTTCTTTTTTTTTTCCTGCTCTATTGTCTCTTCAGGTTGCTCCCATAAAGCAAAAATAACCCAAATCTAGAGGGCAAGGGGCTTAATTAACACAGTCCATAAAGATCTGTGTGGAGATTGGATCTGGACTAAAAATGAACACTGTGCCAAATGTCAGGCAGCAAGTTAGGCTCTGTTCCTACAAATGGTCGTTTCCTGTGGACCACTGGATGTAGGAGTCTGGAATTTCCAAATGAGGAGATAGAGACATTGGTGTCATAAACTTAATCCAAGCACAGCATTTCCTGAAGTCTGTTATGGGGATCTCTAGTTGCATGATATTCTTGGACCAAAAAAAAAAATTCATGTGTTATATCCTCTTTTCATTGACAATGTATAGTAGTATATCAAGGATCTCATACATGAATCATGGTTATGGAAAATGTTAACATATTTAAACTTCTTATTTTTATATTATTTAAGATTTATAGAACAGTTATAAAGATAATACAGAGATTCTTGTATGCCTTTCAACAAGCTTCTTCTGATGTTCACATTTTCCATAACTGTGCCTCATCTACCAAAACTAACAAATTAACTTTGGTACAACACTGTTTATTCAACTTTCACCTTCCAATGGCTTAAAAAAGATTCTTTAAAAAATGATTACTTACATTTGTGATGGATGAACAAATATTAACATAAATATTCTCAATTTTTCTCTTCTACCTTAACATCTAAGGAGTATTCTAGGGTTATCTGGTCAGGACCCAAGTGTTTGTGTTCTGCTCAGAATATGCTGGGAAAGCAGAAAAATTGGAAGGAATCCAAAGAATTAAATGTATTTATGATGAAACAGAAAGGGTTAGTCCCCAGAAGAAAAGAAAAGATCTGGACAATAAGAAAAGAGGTCAAGGGGCATGTGGGTGGCTCAGGTCATGATCCCAGGGTCCTTAGAAGAAGCCCCACACCCAGTTCCTTACTTGGCAGGGAAGCTGTTTCTCCTTCTCCCTCTGCCTACCACTCTGCCTAGTTGTGCTGTCTCTCTATCTCTCTGTCAAATGAATGAATAAAATCTTAAAAAGAAAAGAAACGAAAGAAAGAAAGAAAGAAAGAAAGAAAGAAAGAAAAGCCAAGAAAAGCAAATAGATCCAGCACGGGCTAGAGGAAGTTTTTAGTGTGCTTTTGGGAGAGAGAAGTGTTTGGGGCGGCGGGGAGGGAAGAAGTGTCATGAGGGAGGGTTGGAAAGCTTGAATAAAAGAATGAGTCTTCAGACTACCTTGCTTTGGGTCCCACAACATTAGCTATTTGAAAGACTTCAGGAAAGATTTAAATTTATCTTCAAAACTTCCTGGAACTTTAGACTCTTGTTTCTTTTAGTTGCAACACTGTGCTAGGCCTGAACATGAAGTAACATAGTTCTATTTGAGTTAACATGTTAGAACCAGTGTAATTCACCTTTAATATTGTGGAAAAGTAGTAAGCCTTAATAACTGATTGTCCAATAAACTTTTTAAAAAAGAAATATGTAACTGGGGCGCCTAGGTGACTCAGTAGGCTAAACATCTGTCTTTGGCTCAGGTTATGATCCCAGAATCCTATGATCAAGCCCCTCCATCTGGCCTCCTGCCCCTCACCCTCACTCGTAGGGAGTCTGCTTCTCACCCTCACCCTCACTCGTGCTCTCTTTCTCAAGTAAATAATAATAAAACATCTTTACAAGAAAGAAAGATAAAACCAAACAAATGGAAGAGGGTCAAGAAAAAGGAAAGGAAGAATGGAAAGAAATGGGTTTCCCATGGATCATGAACTATAAATACATCTTAGTAGACATCAAATACCTTCCATGAGAAACTTACATCTTTAAACTTAGAACTTTCCCCTTGTTATTTGGTTTTGATTTACCATTATTGATTATTAAAAAGACTTTTTCTGAAAACCATTAACTTTTTCCTATTGAGAGAAGTTTTTTCTCTCTGTACACATCTGACAGTATAGCTGGGGATGGGGGGTAGTCTGTCTGATTTGACCCTCCTAGAATTTATATGTTCTGGGTAGCCAAGGGTAGCACCCACAAAGCAGAACACAGAAAAGGAGCTATTTGTTAACTAGGATCTGTTATTTGTTGTCTCAGGATTTTCTCATAACTTTTTATCATGGTATCAAAAAAGTTTTTTCCCCCATATTTTGATCTATAAAGGACCAGAGAGGAAGTTAAGGATGACGTGGGTTGTGAATGTGAATGAAAGTGATCTAATAGTAGTTTTCTTATGGGATTCTGATTGAAACCCTCCCACGCCAGCAAATTTTTCTCATAAAGCATTTTATAAAAAAAGAACTGGGTCCTTCCAAAGCTCTAATTTGTAAGTACCAGTTTTTCTTTAAAAAACATTTATTTGTTATTTCTGTTAGTTTGACCTAAATGTTTCTTCCTTGTATATTAACTTGTTACAATTCCAAAAGATATTTTTCTTCCTCTTTACAACAAAAGGAGTCTTTAAAGTCAGGTTGGTTTTAGCTAAATGGAGTAGAGAGTCTTGACAATTGTTCACATAATAAAGGAGAGGGTTGCTCACTTCAATTAGGTGTGTATTTTAAATGGCTTTAATGGGTTGTTTTTTGGGGGGGGACTTAATGTTTTTAACATTAAAACATAAAAAATTAATTCTTTTATATTTATTTGACAGACAGAGATCACAAGTAGGCAGAGAGGCAGGCAGAGAGAGGAAGGGAAGCAGGCTCCCCGCTGAGCAGAGAGCCCGATGCGGGACTCGATCCCAGGATCCCGAGACCATGACCTGAGCGGAAGGCAGAGGCTTAACCCACTGAGCCACCCAGGCATCCCCCCAAATTTTTGATCTACTAGAATAGACCTTATATGTGGAAGGAGAAAACAAAAGGTTTTGTTACTCGTTTGGTATAGTTTGTGAGAGATGATGAAATTTATGTAGCCCGTGAGTTAAAAAACTTGAATTCATAATACCCAGTGCTCATTACATCACATGCCCTCCTTAATGAATCACAGGCCTCTACCTCTGAAACAAACAATATCCTATATGTTAATTAATTGAATTTAAATTTTTAAAAGTTCAAAAAATTTATATTACTTATTAAAAGAATGCAATCTGGAAATTTGGGTGTGATTCCAATTATATGGCATTCTGGAAAAGGCAAACTATGGAGATAGTAAAAAGGATTAATATTTGCCAGAGTAAAGAAATTCTTCATTTTGGTTATAGTTTGCATTTCCCTAATGACTAATAATGATGAGTATTGTTTTCATGTTTATTAGACATTTGTGTATCATATTTAATGATTTATTATACTCTTTTGTTTTAATTGAGCTGCTGTATTTTATTATTGTGGGTTTTTTTTGTTTGTTTGTTTTGTTTTAAAGACTTTATTTATTTATTTGACAGAGAGAGATCACAAGTAGACAGAGAGGCAGGCAGAGAGAGAGGGAAGCAGGCTCCCCGCTGAGCAGAGAGCCCAATGCAGGACTCGATCCCAGGACCCTGAGATCATGACCTGAGCGGAAGGCAGAGGCTTAACCCACTGAGCCACCCAGGCACCCTTATTATTGTGTTTTAAGTGTTCTTATGTATTCTGGATAAAAATTCTTTCTAACATACGTGATTTTTAAATAAAAGAATAAAAGTAAAATAAACCTGAATTCAACATATTAAAACAATGAGAACTTTAAAGTTGTACACTCTGAAAGGATACTTGTTTCCTTTTTAAAGATGTCCATTAGACATATTTTTTAATTGAAACGTTTTGATTAAAAATCAGGCTTGTACATGTGCCCAATATATCTAACTTCTAGTAATTTCCAAGTCAAAATACTTTTGCAAATAACTATTAAGTCTTTAATTTATGCAGTAAATCAAATCCTAACTTCTCTATAAAAATGGCAATATCTTTGAAATGGCACTATAAAGTGATGTATATTTCAATTTTGAATGATAACTAGTTTTTTCCTCTAAATTCAATTATGTGATGTTTCTAGGCATTCTTGACATTCCCGATGTAGTGGAGTACTTTTACAATCCATCTCTAAATACAGATAAATGTAAGAAAAAAAATTAAGGTGAAGATATGAAAAAAATAATCTTTTAGAAATAATATGATAGTGAAAATGAAAGGTATTAGAAAAGAACCTTTATGATTTTCTTATCCTTATAGAAAAACACACTGGAAATGTTTACAATAAAGGATCTTGAGGAAACAATGATTCTACATAAAAATAAACTTTAAAAGTGTTAAAAGAGTTCTTCCAAAGGCTTCAAATTCAGCAACACCAAAAAAACCAAAAACCAAAACCAAACAAACAAAAAACAGCCAATAAAACAAAAGCAAAACCACAAGAAGATTGGAGAATGAAACGGTGGAAGACAGCATTGATTTTTGTTCTCTTCGTTTTTTTTTGTTTTTTTTGTTTTGTTTTGTTTTGTTTTTTTTAAGGAAGAAGGGTAAATCTTTCCAAATGGGTAAGATTTGAAGAGATTCATAAAAAATTGGGAGAGCTTTGGCTCTCGAGAAGATTTTTGCAGCAGAGGAAAGCTATCTGCCAAGACCTTGATCATGGACTCTGTTGCTCATGGTAAAGAAGAAAACAACAAAAATTGCAATTACAGTCTATGAAGCTACCCAGAGAGAAGTGTGTGGAGATGGAGAGCTTCTCACTTAGTGAAAGTCAACAGATTTTGAGCACTTGCTTTCTGAAATATAAAAGCATGGAGGGGAAAAATACAAACCAGAGTCCTTCTGTCTCATCTCTCCCTCTCTCACACACACACTCTGAGGCTACCTTTGCTCTTTCACTTCTAGATAGAAAAGTGAAAAAAATAAATAGGTGTGCCAACCTTCATCGATATAAATGTAACCCATTCAAAAGTACCACACTTATCGAAAACCTTTATATCATTTTTGAAAGGTTTGAGGGTAGTCTACCTTATCTGTTTTAAATATCAAGTTTAGTTAATGTAAGATACTTTTTTGCAATCTGAAATGTATCAAAGAATGTATCACTTTGCATTCTCTTTTGCCTACAAAATTCAAAAACAGAGAATAATTGTGGTTATGTCTGAGCACTTGGGCTGTGAGGGGGCTGAAAGCTGTTGGAAAGCATGCAGTAGAAGCAGGAACTTCTGTCCTGCCAGGGGTCAGTTCACTTGCAAGTGTCTGATAGAATACGTCTACCTCAAGCTTCACTTTTTACTTGCAGCAGTGAGAACAGGGTGTGCGGTTATGCTTAGTTTGGAACACTTGTGTCATTTCTGGAACTTGGGAAGTTGGGCAAGTGGCTCTTTGATGAGTGATTTTTCTCACTGGTTACAGGATGTATAGACTTTTCACCTGAGGACCAAGTCAATGCTGATGCCCGTGAGATCATGTGCTTTTATCTGTTAGTGTAATTTCCTCTTACCTTAAAATAAGTAACATTTCAACCAAATTTAAGTACTTTTTTTTTTTTTTTTTTTTGCCTGACTATGACCACATAAAGTAATTTTGAGATCCCTTCTCTCTGATCCTTTTGAGGCTTCATGAATTGGCTTAGGGTCTCTTGAAAAAGTTCTGATTTACAGTGATCAGATCGGGAGTCCTCTGGGATATTTCAGTTGTTAGTGGGGAGATATCACTAAGAGTTCTCAGCCAGTGTCCATGGGACCCCCGCAGTCTCTGCCCCTGGGTCTTCAGTGGGCTTTGGTATTGACACCTGACACTCTCCATCAAAGCCAGACCATTTCAGACTCCGTCTGTGCTTACTTCCCCAAGAAGTAGATTTATACTTTCACTTGGCCTTGGTTTGGGGCCTCTGTGGTGGTTCCCTTAGATTTTACCTTTAATATCCTTCAAAGTCCTTATTGTAACTGTAAACTTTCCTGCTTCTTATTCCCATACCTAGAGTTCCTGGAAGGAATTTTTTAAAACCATAGACCCTGGCCAGGGGGTTGACATGAGGGAGGACAAACGTCTGTTGACGGAGCAAACTGTGATTTTAAGAGTCTCTGGGTAGTCAGTGAAAGGTGCTATTGAATTGCTGGTTGTGAATCATTTGTTTTAATAGTTGATAATGAGAAGAGCTGGCCTCCAAGAATAATTCAGCTATCACTAAAGGAAAAGCCAAGGCAAAGATAATGGATTCAGCTTCTGACAGGCCAGTTTAGTTATGCCAGATAATTCGAGTGAAGTCCTTAATTTAAGAGCTTTGCTGCCATAGCAACCTAATTACAATGTAAAGTGAGGTACTCCTAGCACCATTCTATAATGTTACATTCCTTCAAGAGTCCCAAATAAAATTCAGAGGAAGAAAACAAAGAAAAAAGAACGAGAATATTTGTATTGAATTCTTTTACTTTCTTAATTTTCTTCCTTACAACATGATCACAAAGTCCAGTGGGGCACTTAACACCACCCAGCAGCCCCCAAATTTCCGCTTGAAACAGAGCTCAGCATCATATGATTTCTCTGCTTGGAATCTCTCAGTGGTCTCTTATCTTACAATAAAATGGGACCATCTTTACCATGAGCAACAGAGTCCATGATCAAGGTCTTGGCAGATAGCTTTCCTCTGCTGCAAAAATCTCGATAGCCAAAACTCTCCCAATTTTTTTATGAATCTCTTCAAATCCTACCCATTTGCAAAGATTTACCCTTCTTCCTTTAAAAAAAAAAAAAAAAAAGAACAGAACAAAAAACAATGCTGCCTTCCACCGTTTCATTTTCCAATCTTCTAAGACGCACTATTTTTTCCTGACCCTTATCCCCACCTGACACCATGTACACATATTCTATATATGTAATATACACATATCATATATATGTGTATATATAGATACATAACATACACATATATTTAAAGCCTTAAAAATGGACTTTTCTCTGGATTTAACATTTTATAAGCCATAACAAAGCCAGAGAACTTTTAGTAGCTATTTACAAAGCGAAAACTTTCTGAGTTTACCTGCTCCCAGCAAAATTGAGAAGTAAATGCAAGAAGAAGCATGCTTCATTTAAAGAATGAAGGAATAAATGGATGGAGAGAGGTCTGAACACTCTACTCATTCCCCTGCCTTTTACGGTTGAAGACGGAAGAGGGACTCATCGCTGCACAAGGCAGCAGCTACTAATTACACAGAAGCTGAGACCGGAATCCACGTCTTCATTTCATCCCAGCACCCCTTCATAATATTTAAAATCCTACTGATTTCCTTTTTTCCTGAAGTTTCTCAACATAAAATATTCAATTTTATTTTATTTATATTCATGAAGTTTCTTATTCATAAAGTATTCTGTGCCTTCGTACAGAAAAAAAAAGAATATTAGTGTGCATTTACTCAAATAGATCAATAAATGTCCTATCTAGAGAAATTACTGAAGATTATATGTGGTCAAAGTTTTATTGTTTCTAAAGTATCATAACAGCTACTCGCTGCCAACTCTATTTTATGAACATCCCCTCTGATCTAGGCACTTCAGGTTAGTGTCTCCATTCCTCGCAACAAGCCAGCAAAGTAGTTTTTATTGGTCTCGTTTTTCAAATGAGGACAACAAAATTCAGTGTGTCATAGTGCATGGCTCAATTTTCTGCGACCAGAAAGGGTCAGAGACAGAATTTAGACCAAGGTCACTCCCGCTAGCACCCGTGCTTTCTCTCTTGCCTCATGTCTCTGTAAGATAACAGTGGAGAACTGTAATAATCACTGGTGTCATTGAACTTATCTGCTTGTGTGAAGTTTCCCATGATCACGGTACAAGCGGGTTCCAAGCCAGCCTCTGCCACTCTAAAGAAATAAGGTGACAGTGACAAGATGTGTTGGAGGGCATTGTTTTGGAAGAAACACACCTTTATTTACTTGACTGGAACCAAGAATACATCAATCCTGGCCAGAGAGGTCTAGAAGAGGAGCCCCCATCTGACATGTTAAATCTGGATAATCTCTACAGTAGAAAGGAAAAGAGGAGGGACTAACAAAACATAAGATGAAAAATTACACATTTGCATTTGTTTTCCCGGGAACAGGCATCTAAGAAAGCTTCATAGTTCTAATTGACTATTGTTCATTTTCTGGCTTTGAGAAGGCATAAAAACATTTTAAAGCAAGAGAAAAGCCCATTGTCAGGGTTTAGAAAGCAAAAAGTAAGTCATTTAATTTTTCTTTCATCTGATGTTAATTTATGCAGAAGCTAATAACATATTTGTGGCTCAGAGCTGCTCATTGTGGAAAGGATTTCTCTCTCGACCAGCCTTCCCTGTGATCCCTGCCAGATAGAGCCATCATTTCAGGACGTATGACACTTTCGCCAGAGAAAGACAGTACACTGATAAGTTCACAGGCTACAGACATATTTAATTGCTACTCCTGTGAAAGCCAATGGTATTAAGTGTTCTAACTCTTCTCTAGCTGCCACAGTCAAAACAGAAAACAATTTGGAGGAGAGGGTGAGGAGGAAATTAAATATTTGTGTGCATAGCAGGTTGTTGACTGTTGGGGAAGGAGAATTTTCATAAAAGAAACATGGGTTACTTTTATTTCTAAGCAGGATATAATTAAATTGTTGTGTCTTTTATAATTCCACTAATTCTGCTGCTGCCAAGTCACCTATAGAATAGAGACAATAGTGCTTGAAGAAATGCAGAATCTTCAGAAGTTGATGTTTTAAATGAATTCACCATGAATAAAGTAAGCCCCATAATGACAGCTTAAAGGTCTAATTCATAAAAATGTTATTAAAGTACATTATTTATACCTGCTTTTTGTGGACTTCTGCTTTTATTCATGACTCTCTCAGTGGATGGCCATAATCACAGGCAGAGTGTAAATGGAAGCTTTAATTCAATCTGAACTAAGGCAAGAATACTGTATCACCACAATAAAATTCCAGTTATATTAATTTAAAGAGTAGGATTCATTGCACAAGAGAATCCTCTTTTAAAAAAAAAAAAAAAAGAAAAGAACGTCTTTCATCTTATGACCTCAAATATCGACTTTCATTCTGAAGTTCAGTGTAAGATTAACTAATTGGCATGAACTTTTAAATGAAATATTTATTCCTCTACATTAGGAAACTGAAACTTGGATCCTGAGTTGTGATCTTATTGTGACTCCAGCATTGATGTCTGATGTGGGCTAAGAAATATTTACAAGCAATCTGTATTTTAATTAACCCATTTTCTGACTCAAACATTTAGCAGATGCCAACTCACTTGCCTGGCATATGCATTTTTTTAGATAAGATGGAAAATACACTGCTATGTAAAATTTCTCCCAGACAAGCTGAAAGTAATGATACTTAAATCAAAAGTATCTTTATTCAGAATTTGAAACACGATTTACATATTTAATATGCATAAACCTTTAGGAAAAGGCAAGTGGAATTCAATTGATTTATTTGGAACTCTGCAACTATCAAAATTGGACTTCTCAACTTTCTCCTTCTGACTGGATGAGCTGTGATGGTACACCACAGACACATTTAGACAGAGTGTGAATCTATTTCTTCCTACGACATGAGCTTATCTCTAGAAGTCATGAGAAGGGGTTCTTTATAAATTATACTTCTAACACTGAAAGTGTTGTCTTTGATCTTGTAGGTAAAAAAATCTCTACACCTAAGGGAATGAATTAATTCCTATATTTAATAAGATGCAATCATTAGTAGACAACTTCAGCGTTCACACTAGAACTAGGCATTGAATTTCTTCAGCATAGAAACAATCTCATAATAGTTCTGGGTATTGAAAATCTTTGAAAGCTTGGCATCTATACTTGCGATGAGAGACAAGTGACAAAGAGAAAGATATTTCAAATGTAAGGTAAATAGTACTACTAATTGAGGATGAAAATGAGTTGGTTTCCATCATGAACCCTACTCTAAACTAAAAAGACTGACTATTCCATTTCAAGAACTCTGTACTTCTGCAGGACTCTGTTTTTCGAAATGAGTACACTTACCGGAACCATGTCCAGGGATATCCAGTTTTTACCTGGCTACAGTGAGGCATTTGAGGTTCCCTCTGCTGTCAGACCGAGACTTTGTCAGATCTCTGAAAAAGAAATCTTCTATAGAGAAGTCTAGAGGCACCACATGCCGATCTCTGTGGCACCCAGAATTTCCGCAACCTCTGGGTGCAAAAACCTGAGCACCCTCGTTGATACAACCACTCAGGAAGGGCAGTGAAAGTCATGTCCCCAGCATACTGCCAGACAGATGTCACCAGCCTCCAAAGGCCTGCTGACAAGAAGCAGATTTGAAAAATAGTTAAATCAAAATAGATATCATTTATGGCTTAGTGTATTATTTCTAATGACATTGAACATGCAAAAAGAAAACAACAACGAAAATATTCTTTTAGCTTACCTGCAGTATCTTTCCTTAGAAATGAGGTTTTAATGTCATATATTACTATCTTTCTTTAGGCACCAGGCAATTGCTTGGTTCGGAAAGCTCAAACTATCTTGTTCATTATTTATAAACAATATTAGCAACCTACAATTTTATGCATTTACTGTGAGCCAGGCACTGTGTGGAGTGCTTTGTAAACATCAGCTCACTTTGAGGGAAGTACTATTATTTTACAAATGAGGAAAATAAGGTTTAGTGAGATTAAATCACTTGCTCAAAGTCACAAAACTATCTGGAGGCAGAACTCATTTAACAGTAAGTTTTCATTCAAATCTTGGTTTTTCTGTACTAAATTCTCTTCTCTAGAGAAAGAAGAGGAAAAGAAGAAAGCGGAGAAGAAAGTGACTTCTGAAACAAAAAAGAAAGGTAAGTAATTTAAAAACTAATTCAGAAGTCAATTAGTATCCCTTTACAATGCCACTGGCAAAGCTTTTGTTTTTTAGGAGAGAATGAATAATAATTAATAATTTTATTGTTACTGTCATTAACAAGCACTCTTGAGATTTATAAAAATTCCACATAAGGTTGAAATTAATAAATATTTAAAAAGAAAAGTCATGCCTTAATATTTTTTTACAAATTTTTACTGATGGAATTTTTTCTTCCTTGGGAGTGGTGCTCAGTCTAATTGACTTCATTTGACTGCAAATACAAATACCAGCATTCCTATTCATTCAGTTAAATAAAAAGTGTCTCTCAAAGGACAACTACTGAATGTATAGGGGGAAACAGTAGTTGATTGGTTTGCTGTATCTTGTCACTCCTTTAGACGGTTGTTTTCAGATGGTACTTCTGAAATCCCACGTGATCTCCAGAGATTTCTGAGCTTCTGACATGCTTCTGGTGGCCTGATAAGCCCAGAGAACTTTCTATATACTCTTTTTAATGACTTTCAGAAAAAACTATTGAATTAAGCCATAATTAGTAATGATATTTAAAGTTTCCATTGTCGGGACGCCTGAGTGGCTCAGTGGGTTAAGCTGCTGCCTTCGGCTCAGATCATGATCCTAGGTCCTGGGATCGAATCCTGCATCGGGCTCCTTGCTTGACAGGGAGCCTGCTTCTCCTTCTGCCTCTGCCTGCCACTCTGTCTGAGTAAATAAATAAATTTACTCTCTCTGTCTGATAAATAAATAAATAAAATCTTTAAAGTTTCCATTGTCATGAGAAATTATATTTTGAGCTTAGCAAAAATCTTCTCCTTTCCTGAAGAGAAAACACACCAGAGCCAGTCTTCGGTCATGAAGGTGTTAGTTTACTCATGTTTGGCAAGACTACGGCACTGATTTCCGATTACTCTGTAGACGATGTGTTGGATGCCATGATGGCTGTCATGTGTGCCCTGACATATATGAGAATTAACCAGGTAGATGCCTCTAATTTTCTCATTTTATTACCAGAAAAAGAAGATGTCAAAAAGAAAACGGATAAGGACACTGCCGTGGATGTGAAAAAAAAAGGTATTGTACTTCGTTTCCTTAGGTTATGTTCATGATGCTTGTTCATGAGAGGATCTGGGGAAAAGATAAACAAACTGGGTATGGGTACTTAAATCTCTCTATGTGCAGGCCGTCAAAGCAAACATTGCACTAGACAAAATTAAGCATGCAAGGAAGACTTCATTCAAGGCTGTTGTAATAGAGGAGGGAGGTCACAACTCATTCTGAACTCAATTTCACTGAAATAAAAAGCAGGAGGATTTTTAAGAGCTGCAAAGGGATGGAGAGTTGTAAGCCCTCTGTGTGTGCTAATTGGCCTACTCAAAGAAAAGTAAACTTTTTTCTTAGTGACTTAATGACAGGAGTGTGTTTTTACAACTTGGAGCAAGACACCCCAAAGGAGGGAGATCCTTACTATTCCAAAGAAACTAGGCGATTGGGGTACTATTGTTCTCGATGATGACTGCATTTCAAAGGGATGGCTCCCTTATCCCTGAAAAAGGTATTCTCAAGTTTAGAAAAACATATCTCAAAGGAGCAGAGAAAGAATTTACAATTACAAGTCTTCTGCAGTAAATGCTCTAAGAAAAGGGAGGGCAGGAGCCTAAGGTCAGACAGAAGTCTGTCTAAAGCTTATTGAAGCTGAAGAGAACTTTAAGGCCATCCTGGTGAAGACATAATGAAATTGAGAAGAGCTACAGAGCATAATAACACCATTTTGCAAAGCTAAGAAGCTCAGAGAGAACAATGCAGCCCATTAAGAAATAGTATTGTTCAACAGCTTAGATTTTTGCTTTATATTTAGTTGTGCTTTAATTCTTGTTCAAACATGAATACCGGCTTCTATTCAGGTTAAGCTTAAGTCTAGGTGAAAAAGATAGTTGTCTTGTATCATGAGATATTATGGTTTGGTGTTAAGTGTTCTCATCCCAAATATTTCCTCTACTGGTGTCAGTGATGCTTGAAATTCCACCATTAGAGATATTCCATTCCTTTGAGTTATGAAGGAATTGTCCTCTATTAAAATGCAAATTTCTGAGGGCCTGTGTATACAGGGTAGCAAACTAATTCTTCTCAGTTATTAACACTTACAGTGAAAGAGGTTTCCAGATCTTCTCTGTGTAATAATATGCTGGAAACAATGCCCTAGAAAATGAGGCAGTAGGTCAGCTTCAGTGAAGGAGATTTGAAGAGAGAACTTCAAAGTAAGCCATTGTGTGCAGAGAGAAAGATTGGATGGCATCAGTAAAAAGCTTTTTTTCCTAGGAAGTATAAAATCTCTGTCGGGGGGGAAAATGTAATGGTGAAGGATCCTGGAAAGGGAGCCCACAGGATGTCAAACTAGATGGCAAAAAGTAGCAAATAGGAATTGCAGGAAATCCTCAACATCATGCAGGGTAAAAAAAAGTTTTAAATATTAAGAGTTGCATGATGGTATATGATTCATGAAATGCTCAGGAAGAGACCTCCAGGTGTTCTGTGAGTCTGAGCTCATTGCCAAATACTTTGCATTCAAATTTTTATTATTAAGGATGTCTTACTGTAGAGTCTGTTGTATTATGGAACACTCATTGATTTTGTTTGGTTTAAAACTTTCCTCATTCCCTGGTGAAATATGTATCTTATCATAAGAAAGAGAAAATGCAATTCTGACTATATGATGATACTGAGAACTTGGTTGCTGGGGTCTATATATCTGGGCTGTGATTGGGTGCTAAAGGGAAACGAGGTTCTCCTTTCTGGGCCATCAGTTTTTGTCAAGTATTTGCAGAAGGAAGTTTTGAATTGTAACCTTCAAAGTTTTTGTTATACATTTGCAAATGCAAATTCAGAAAAATACTTTCGCCAAAACTCAGTGATGTGTGTGGTTATCATTTTAGTTTGGTTTCAGTTTTTTAGGAGAAAGGCGATACACCTTTATATACAGTGAGTGATAGGAAAATTCGATGTTTCTCTGTTACTGGGAGACCCGTGAAATTAGCCCAGCAGTCATGTCAAAGTGAGGTTGTATACCACTGGCAAGAGAACTGGTTTTGCCAATATCACTTCCCACAATGTCAGGGTTCACTCACTCACTTCCTACAAGGCCAGTGCTCATGGGGTCATCCATTAATACAGAGAATGTCCTGGGTGGCTGCTCAACATACATGGGGAGGGCTGCTCAGCCAGTGTTGAAAAACAGCTTTGTCCTTCTTGGAACCAGTTGTCCATGTGTGTGTTTGTCATTTTTACTTTTGATGACACAAAATACTGTTGGCCTTAAAAATTAGTTCAGCTTCCTCATGGAAATATGTATAAATTGTTTGTTTATAAGCTCTTGACCCCCAAATACTCAAAATTGTGTGTGTGTATGTGTATGAGTGTGTGTGAGAGACAGACAGACAGACAGACAGAGATTCAACCAATACTGGTATTTAACTTCTGTTTCTTTTTAGAGTTTAATAGTTCTCCAGCTGTATTTTCATGTGAGAGGCAATATGGTTTAAAAACAGCAAGTTTGCAATGTGAAAGTAGTAATTTCCAGAGATAATGAGAGAAATTGAAAATAACCTGAAATCTTGAGGAGCTGGAGCAGACACGTCATTTCTTCTTAAAGCAGTTGGAAGAATATGGCGGAATGTCTGATGCTACTACTCTAACCCCAAAGAGTAGAAAATTTACAAGCATAGTATATGCGTAGATGCTGATGGGTTTTATTGTGATATTTTATTATATTTATATTGAATTTTATATTATTTACACTTATGTAACATATAAAGTTACCTATTTATTATATTGTTATTTTATTTTATTATATTTATATATTATAATTACATAGATGCAAATGAACCTAAGGCTTAAATTCTATGATATATGAGCCTCTGCTGCCTGAAACTGGTAAATCCCACTTTGCAAATGATCTGGGCTAGGGAAAATGTGGATGGGATTTTGCATGATATAAAATTGTCAGTTCACAAATGAATAGTGGTTGGAACTAGGTAATTGGTGCATCAGAGTTTATTACAATGATCTCTTG
Source organism: Mustela lutreola (assembly GCF_030435805.1). NCBI lineage: Eukaryota > Metazoa > Chordata > Mammalia > Carnivora > Mustelidae > Mustela > Mustela lutreola. Next base: position 77,491,661 of record NC_081295.1, read on the forward strand.
TTTTGTATATATTTCAAATTGTCCTTGTGAAGACAAATAGCTGCCACTTAAAAAAATGCTATGTGAAATGGGGAAAAAAGTCTCCAGGATATTTTTACAGTCTTATGAGATAGGTTTCAGCCTAAATACCATGAAGAAAAACAAAGAAAATAAAAACTTTTAAAAACCATCTCCCTATGCTTATGTCAGAGCGTTAGACATAACACAGCGCTTAAGTTAGGGCAGACGGAAGGGCTCCTGTACAGAATTGTTGTGTACACAGGTGGCGAAGTATGGGAAGTACGGGAAGGACAGCAGTCAAGGGGTTGCTCCTGGATTGTTGAGACCAGGGCACGCCAGCTGGTCAGAAATCTGCTTCAGTCACCGAAGCTGCCTCTTATCCACAGACTAGACCCTGGGAATGTTGACACCAGTCTTGGCAACTGACTCACATCCAAGTAACCTTAGCCACATTTCTGCTTTTCAGCCTCCTGGAGGTGGGTCTGATTGGTAGAATTACATCTACTGCTAGGGAATTGGGAAGAGGTGGGGTTTTGGTGTTCCATGTTTTCCATAAGGAAGGAGGGTAAAATGGAAGCTGAAAGAGGTTGTCCAAGGTCTCTATGTAAGATACAGACATGGTTTATAAGATAAAACTCATATAATAAGAGAAGGTTTTTGAAGACCTGAATTGTACAAAGATGGCTCAGTCAAGCAGCATGGTAAGAATGTGGCAATTTGAAGGGCCTAGGAGACATACTTAAACTCATTTGTGTTGTTCTTTACCTAAACCCTAGACCAAAGAAACATGGATATTCTTCCTCTCTTTATGTCACAAAAGTAACATTTTTGAAGAAATAATTTTCTTAGTGCTTGATGAGATGATAATGGTTAAAAAAAATCAACTGCTTTTCCTTATAAAGCAATAATTATAATTTGGAGAAAACACATAAACCATTATAGAAATGGGTCAGAAGTATGATTTATTTCTCTCAGATCGGCCTTTTTGGAGTTATAAGTTATTTTACACTTTTTGGAGTTAAATTCATTACCACCCTGTAATGTTTATGAGCCTATTAATTATGAAGGTGATTTTGACATGATAACTGATAATGGAGTAAAATGATGTTTCATTATCACACTTTGCAACATGATTTTTTCCCCAAGAATAATCTGAATTGGAATATAAATTACAAGAAAGATATTGAAAAACCAGACTAGTTTTTCTGGAATAGCTGCTAGAAAAAAGCTAATTCACTCATTCGTTTATTCTTGCATGCCTTCTTGCCAGCAACATTCACTTAATGCCTACTCCTTACCAGCCATGGTACTAGGTGCTAAGTACACAGAGGTAGATAAATGAACATAAGCCCTAATGGAGCTTACAGTTTGATAAGGGAGGCACACAGTGAATTAGTGGACATAATGTCCATAAGTACAACGTGGGGTAAGGCCCACAGGGGAAACAAATTTGGGGTAATAGCAGAAAGCGGGGGAGCTATTTAAATAGATAAGCTTGTCAGAGCAGGCTTATCTAAGAGACAACATCTAAATTGGAATATGATATATTAGAAGGATCCAACCATTAATGCATGCATCTTTATGCAACATGTAAATGTGAATATGGTGTGTATGTGTGTGTGTGTGTGTGTGTATGTGTGATATGTATATATGCAATATGTCTGGGAGGAAGTACAAGCAGTCAGAACCCACAGGACATATATAAGTGTTGTACTTATTAAAAGTGTAATAGGAAACACTTGAAAGAAAACATTCTGATTTATGTTTCATACAAAGTATATACTCATTTTGATAGTGGGTAAGAGAGGGAAAAGGGAAGAGGTATACCAGTTAAAAGATCATAGCTTTTATTGAAATGGGGAAGCCTATATGGGGAGCAACTATAATGGAAACAATCAAGAGTTTCCTCTGAAGTATGTTAAGTTTCAAGTGACTATGACATATCATTCACATTTTGTATCAGGAGCTATTTTAACTGTTTTACAATACTAACACATTCTATCTTTACAATAAGTGAATAAATAGATTGTTATAATCCTTATTATAAATTGAATAACCTGAGACACAGAGAGGTTAAGTAAGTTACCCAGGGTCACATAGCTAGAAAATATCAGGGTCAAGATTTTAACCCATATACTCTGAAGAAGCAGTCAGATTTATGGGTCTGGATCTCCGAGGGGAATCTGAAGTCAAACTATAAATACAAAAATCCGTATCAATCATAGTTATTGCTCTGGGAATAAATGAGATTACCCAGAGAGACTGTGTCAAAAGAAAAAGAAAGTGGAATACAGAATCAAGACCTGGGGAATTCCAACATGGAGAGATTAGATAATGGAACATAAAGCAAAAGAGGCTGAAAGGAATTGCTGGAGAGGTTAAAGGAAAAGCAAAAGAGTTCAGTATTAGAGACATTTTAGAAATGAATGGTTCAAGAATCACGAAGTCATCAACCTTGTGACTGTTACTCAGAAGCCGTGACTGGAGGGCAGGATTGATGAGAGCGCCTCCTATGGGACGAAGGAAAGCCAGACTGCGGGGGCGGGGCTAAAATGGAGTAGAAAGCAGTCCTGGTTTTTTAGTTGTGCCTCTTAGAAAGAAAGGGTAAAGACTCTTTTTTGATCTTATTTAGCTTTGTTTTGGGAGGTGAATTTAGAGCCTATGGACATAAAAACACAGTGTGAAAGACTGATGTTCAAAGGGACAGGAGATAAGTGGAAGATTAAGAGATCATTTAGAATTCATTGCTTGATGGGCACATGGGTGAAAAAAATAATCTGCTTCTTGGAGATAATGCCACAGATGCTCCAGTAGTAAAATGTTGGTGTTTTCAAGTTAGGAAGAAGAATCTATCTAGATTACCTTATAAAAAGAAGCATGCACTTGCAAGATATACAATGTAAGTTTAGGCATCTCTGGTGATAAAACTAAAACTCCAATAGTAAATACAGTCTGATTTGAAAGCCTCAGTTTTAGGAAAAAACATATCAAAATGTCCTTGATGCTCACTGACTGGTAACAGGTAAGTTTGTGAGAGATACTTTAATGTTTTTAAAGAATTATTCATTCATAAAAAACCCACAAAACTCATAAGGGTTATGCTGTTTTAAAGAATGCAATCCTATCTATTTCCATAGCATATTTCCAGTTATTGTTTCGGGGAAATACAATTAAATTCTGCACAAACTAAAATCTTTGACTATTTTATTTCATTTCTCTATGTAAGTCTACTTTTGTCATTGAGAGATTGTAGGTAATACTTTACAGAAGCATATAGCTTTGAATATGTCATTAAATTTTATGCCTACCAGACATAGAAGAGCATCTATTTTACTTTATGAATCTTTTGTAACAGATTGTTCTAGCTACTAGTGCTCAAAATAATTTACATGGCAGATTACAGACCACTAAAATAAATTTATATGTAATTAAAAGTAGCTTCCTTGAAATATTTATATGTACAGATATCACTGGGTAAGATAATAAACATTATATCTTTCATATGCTTTCACTGTTAAGTTTTAGTTTAAAAAAGCAAATTTCTATTTTCCAGACTTGTATTTTGAGACTATTATTGTATGTTTATATGCTCACTTAATCTCTTCCTCTCTATCTGAAAAGTACTTGGTTTTAGAAAGTTATCCTGTATTTGAATTTTGTATTTTACATATATGTATTTGGGAAGAATTTGACAAATATATCAGCTAAGTATTATTTGCTAAAGACTTTGAAACCTAGATTATTTTTTTCTAGAGTTCTACAAATTTTGCAGTAATGTACCAGTTAATATCAAGTTACAAAGAAACAGATACTTCACACACTTTTGGGTGATATCAGGGTAGTTGTAATAATGCATGCTGTAAATGAAATTATTAAAAAATGTACTGAAGTAAATAATGGGAAATCAGGCACAAATAGACCGGATCCAATTAGTAATTCCCAGCCTTGACTTAGGGGTGCTTTGTAATTATAAGGCAACAGTATGTGCCTTTCAAGTTAGTATTTTGTTCCCATATAGATTAGGTTGCAAATCCAACTTGGATTTGGCAGCTTGACTATATTAAAAACATTTACAATGCTTGAATTGCCTTAAAGGTAAAGGAATATATTTTCAAGTGTTTTGTAATCACAGAGATGTAAGACAATAGTTGCTTATTCTCTAGAGGGCAAAGGATTTTGTGATGGAACAATACAGGAATGTCTGCTGACTTGTTACTTAATATGATAGCTTTGATTACCTCTTATATCACATCTGGATTAGCCGCCTAGAACTGAACTGCTTCAGAGAAGGTGAGAGAGAGGTAATATCATCCCATGCTGTGGGATCTCAGGAGATAATCCTCTATGTTCTAGCTTTCGGTTTGAACAATTCAGAAGTGTGTTTGGGTCCAATTCTAACATGAAGCCAAGGTATTTGGATTTAAAAAAAGAATTCAAAATACATCTTAAACTTCAGAAAGGGAAAGAGTTTATATTAAAACATATTGGGCCTGGAAAAAAAGGACCGGTATACGAGTAACTAATTTCAATCTTCTTAATACTTGCTATGGAGAGTCAGAAATATCCTCCCAGGGAAGACAGAAAGAAAATAAGCCCTGAATTTGAGTTGTGTTGCATTTTGTGAAGTACTTTCAAGAGGGAGGATTAAGATACATATGAGAAAAAAATCAGTAAATAGACAAGTATTTCTTCTCTTTTTGCATGGGCATATCAATCTTTTAAGTATTTCCTGTATCCATAGTATATAAATTATTTTTAACCACATTTTATATTTAGAATGGATTTTCTGAAAAAAAAAAAAAAAAGAAAGAAAAAGAAATTAATTAATTTAATTTGACATCAAAACAAAGTGTTCTCTTGCAAACACCAGAAATTAAATTCTAATAAGATTAGACAGAGTGGTATAAGAAGTAAGATATCAATTAGAAATAAGATTTTTTTTCATTAGAAAATATGGAGGGATTTTCATCAGTTTGTTGGGGATTATACAATCTGAGTTTTCCTGTGATCTAAGATAAACATGTAAGCATATAGATGTGAAATATCTACTAATTTTTAAAAATTATATGTCCTTTAAATCTATAAGACTTTTCATTCTTTGAAAGTAAAGCCTAAAAAACATTAAAATGATATTTCCTTCAAGTTCAGCTTTTCCCAGTTTACCAAAAGCAAACTTTTGAAATAGCTTAGCAAATTGTGCCAATATGTATTTTTTTCTCAACAGCATTTGCAAAGTAGTAACAGTTAAATATATTCACTATTTTCTCATTTAATCCTTACAATGCTTGAAATGGGGAATACAATGCCCATTTTATAGAATCCAGAATTGGAGCAGTTAAGTAACTTGGCCATGGTTATCAGTTAGGAAAGGCAGTAGGAGTTCACCAAATCAATCCCACTGTCTTTTGCAACCCTCACATATATTTTTGCCAACTCTAGAAAATGATGATTGTGGATTGCTTTAGTATGTTTGTCCTTTTGTTCTTTTCCTTTCCCCCTTATTAGTTTGAGTCATATTGCAGACAGGCATAAGCAACAAGGAAAGAAATAGAGAGGATATATTGTGACTCTAATTCTTTTTCTTATAGAAATCCCACTTACCTTCCTTCATTTACTTGACAAATATTTACTAAGGCCATAATATTGGCAGGGAAATCTGCTAAATATTGGTGATTGATCAGTGTAACAGACAAGGTACTTGTTCTTAAAGACCCTGGAAAAGAGGAAAATAACTAGACATTTATAATGTACGGTGAGCACTGCCCAGATAGGGCAGATACAAGAGCTCACACTGAAAGCAAGGCATGATTATGGAAACTGTGTCTCCTTCCTGGTAGGTTGCCCATTAGACATTTAGAACGGGAATGCCACAGACTTATGTTGTTAGGCATTTGACCTAGATGCATTTAACATATTTTTAAACAGGATGGAGATTGGAACACATAAAATTTTAACAGTGGTTTATCACCAAGGATACTTGCTTTTACAAGTGGCAGGCCATTTAAAATGGAGAATTTATTTATTTATCCAATTACAGTTCTAGAGTAAAGTCTCTTCAAGGTCAGCTTGACCCAGGGGTAAAATGATACCATCTAAATGAGATTTATCTCTCCTTTTTTTAGACTGTGATCCCTTGGTATTGGCTCAAATGATTGCAAATTGGCCACATCAGGTGCTCCCTGCCCTATACCCTCCCTTGTTTATGTCCTATGGGGATGGGAGGGTGGGGATGGGGTAATAGATTGGCTTCTTGAGAGCTCAAACAGAAAACCTGATTTGAATACAACTGGTCCTATGGGCTCATTTCTGAACTAACCTTTGTGGTGAGAATGAAGAAATAACTGTCTTAGGTTAGGGTTACTTCTTATCCCTTGAGCAGAACAAATGAACTTTGTCCAAGATATTTGGACTGAAATTGGAGGGGAGGATTGATTCCCTTATAACTAAATTAGTGTAATAAAACCACAATAAAATGGAGTAGCCACTACATGGGAAAACAAAACAAAATAAAATAAAACATAAGAGTTCTCATCAAGAATCTACTTCTAGGTAGGGGAAATATGTGTGATTTTAATTTTTTAAATTTATTTATAGAGTAGAATAAAGGACAAATTTTTTTAGTTGCCATCTATGGGGCCAATACTTAAGTATTTTAGAAAAAGTAACTCAACATAGTTTAGTATAGTGTGGAAAACAAGAGCAAATGAAGTTGCGGATTTCATTAACTAAAATATTGTATCTAGAGAAAAGAGTGAAATCTTTCCACTGTATTTTGCATAAGAATCTTTGAATATAATGAAATGAAAAACTTTAGAAAAGATCTTTTAAAACAAATCAGATTATATTCAGAAAAGAGTACTATGGGACTAAAAAATGGAAACAAGAAACCAGGGAGAACATCAAAGCTGTATTAAAAATTGATATAGACTTGTTCTTTATTACCTCTGAAAATTAGGACTCATCAGTCAAAGGTAGGGAAAGACACTGTGGGATATTCAAGATTATGTAAAGAATCTTTTAGGGGTTGCCTGCCTGTCTCAGTGGGAAGAGCATGAGACGCTTGATCTTGGAGCTGTGAGTTCAAGCCCCAAGTACACCTTGGGTGTAAAGGGGATTATTAAATAAAATAAAACAAAACAAAAACTTAAAAAAAAAAAAAAAAAGAAGTGAAGTCTACCATTCCAAGTATTCAAGCAGAAGAGGAGTGGGTATCTCTCTGGGATCTGTGAAGGTAATTCCTGTAAGAAGAATGATTGTATTGAATTTAAAGAGACTGATCAGACTCAGTTTTTCCAAAATTAAATATCAGGTTAAATGAAAATGATGTCCAGATTATTTAACCTTGTAAATGAAGGTTTTTGTTATCATGATTTAAAATTTGGTCATCTGTCAAAATCTCCTAATTGGTTTAGTTATAAAGAAATGAAAGTTTGGTTAAGAGTTGATTCCAGGAATTGAGGTCATAGCAAATGGTCATTAAATATAACTTGAATTTACACTCTCCTGATTGTCTACTATAGCATAAAATATTATTCTAAGTCTAGTCAAAGAACGTGTTATTGATGTCTACATAAACCCAGGACTGTGAAAAAGGGAAATAAAATATATGATATATATGAATGATGATTAATTGTCCTCAGAGTAAAAATATCTCAAGATAGCTCAGTGGAAAAATTCCACTGACCATAAACTCAAGGTAGAGGAGATCGTGTAATAGTTACTTATGGTGCCAAAGACAGGAAAAAAGCTTCAGACAACAAGAAAATTTTGTTAGGAAATTTTCCTCTTTAACTGAAGGAGTCATGGGAGCATATATAATACTTCCCCAGTTAAAAGGGCTCTTTTGTTTTTCACAAAATAATTTCAGTCTCAAGAAAAAGTATAACAATTATGTTAGTCACTGCCCATATCCTGTTAGCTATATTAATCTTAGAATATAAGGTCACAAAGATGAACAAATGAAAAAGCTAATGCTAAAATACATCAAGAGCAGAGCAGATAAAAATAGTTGTCCTGAAAGACACTATGCGGATGTAGAGGTAGGTATATACTTAAGTTACATAAATCAGAGGACAAAGGTGGAAAAAAAACCACAAAAAACATACACGGAACTGAACATGTGAAACAAGTCTACGAAGAGAATATGATAAAATACTTGGGCCCTCTACTCCCTAAAAATGTGTATATGCACCAAAGTTCTGGGGAATTTATACTACTTCCTACTGTGCTTCACAGGCAGCACGGGCTTGGTGGACGTGCGTTGAGCTCATGCTGAGTCCTTTGAAACTATGCTACTCTGGGATTCTATTTCCTTTTGAGAATGGAATCTCACGACTAGTTCACTCTCTTCCTTCTGAAACGACTGTTTCCAAACATTTCCCCTTTTCTCAACCTCCACCTATTTACCCTTCTTCTCTATCAGCTGAATATCTTGCTTCCTAGTTCTCTAAGAAAATAACATTTAGAAGAGAGCGCTCATGAGCTCTGATGATTGGTTCAACTAACATACTTCATCAGTCTCTTTGTATCCTTAGCTTTCTTAGCTGAATGCAATGCAGTAGTTTAAATGTTCATATTTATAGGAACAACCTTTGCATGGGTGCATAAGACGCTTTCCCCTTCTCCTGACTCAAGAATGTTGGCTGCTCCAGCTCTGAGTTTGACTTCTTAGGCTGGTCATACTCAGCAGCACAAAGCATGCTATTCCATCTCTTATGTATTTAAAAAAAAAAAAAAAAATTGTCCTCCTGTTGATGGGGCACGCCCCCTTAGTGCATCCCATCTCTCGGATCTCCTTTAGACCAACACTCTTCATGAGCTGTCTACACTCTCCTTCCAGTATCTCATGTACCTGGTGTACTCAAGTTTTAGTCCCCATACAATTCCTGTCAAAGTCACTACTGACCTCTGCATTACCAAATCTGATTATGAATCCTCAGTTCTCAAGAGCATTTGGCAGCTGATCTCTATTAGCTCAGCCTCTTGGACCATAGTTTTTCCTTTCTTTTAACCTCTCTGGTCACTTTTCCCTGGTCCCTATTGCTGGGTTCCTCCCTTTCTTTCTGGTATCTAAAAGTGGAAGCACTCCAGGGCTCAAATCTAAGTGACTTCTCTTTCTCTGTACTTACTTCCTATGTGACCTCATACAATCCCATAGTTTTAATACCTTTGTGATAAAACCTTTAATAAGCTTTGTGATAATGAGTCCCAAATGTCACCAGCTCTGATGTCTATCTGAACGTCATACCTATCTCTTCTCTTATTTTGCATTTTCATTAAAATACAATTTAGATATCCCCAAATTAAGATAGTTTACAAAAAAACCCACAAACTCAAACCTTCATACATACACCAGAATATACTCCCTACACTTAGCTTTTTCTTAACAGTGAGTTATCACATAGTTGTGGGGTTTTTTTTTGTTTGTTTTTTTTGTTTGTTTGTTTTTTTGTTTGTTTGTTTGTATTTTGCTTAGACCCAAATCTTCAGAATCACATTTGACTCATTTATTTCTTCTCCTCAACCTCATCCTCAATTATTAAATCCTGTCACCCTCACTTTTGAAATATGTCTGGTAGCTGATCCTTTCCCATGATCTTTAAGAATCACACCTTATATGTAAGTAAGTTTACACTAACTAAAACAATCACAACAACAAAACCCCTAAAAACTCCAGCAACTTTGATGAAGTTTATTTCTTGTTAATGCTATGTATTGAGAGAGGGGCTCTAACCATCAGAGCTACTCAGGGCCCTGGGTCAATAGAGACCCTACCTTCACCTGCATTCACCTTACGGAGGTTTCTGTTTCACTCAGAGTTAAATCTAAGTTCTCCACAATGCTGCAAAAGGCTGTCCATGAACCACTGGCTGAAGATAACTGCAGGGTAGCATTTCTCATGCAGCAAGGTCATTAACTGAGTTTCTAACCACATGCCCTTGTCATTTCAAATGTGTTTGAACAAATTTCTTTCATTTCCAACAGAACCTATAGTTTTAGCTTTTGGGTCTCACAAGTATGTGCAAATTTTAATTTGCTGTTCCAACTGAATTTTAGCCTCACTCAAATTTTATCAAAATGACAGCTATAATCAATGTGTGAGGTCTTTAGCTAGCAAGTGCTTTTAATAAAACCACAGGCAGAAAGCTAATTAATGTATGAGTTATTCCTCCTTGTGTGTAGAGAGCTTGTAAAAATATAAGACACATCAAAAGCCAGGATTTCAACTTTGTTATAAAATGGTTGCTAGGAAAGAATTTAGCCTTCATCAGAAGGACTGGATGTGTGAAAGTCAGCATAAAGGAAGTAGACCAAAATAACCAATTAGGAATGGGAAGGGGAGGTAAGGCAGGAAGGAGTTAAATACTGCAGTTCAAGGGACAGTTTTCATTCATTTTGATGCATCAGTAATACCAGGTATAAAGTATCCTGGTGTGCCACTGAATTCAGTTAGGTGGAGTATATACATATGATCAATGAAAAACTCTATATTCGGGGCACCTGGGTGGCTCAGTAGGTTAAGCCTCTGCCTTCGGCTCAGGTCATGATCTCAGGGTCCTGGGATCAAGCCCCACATTAGGCTCTCTGCTCTGCAGAGAGCCTGCTTCCCTCTCTCTCTCTCTCTCTGTCTGCCTCTCTGCCTGCTTGTGATCTCTCTCTCTGTCAAATAAAGAAAACAAAAACAAAAACAGAAAAAAAACAGAACCAAAAAACACTGTATGTTCTTGCCTGTTGAAAGACCGTGTTGACAAATAGTGGCAGTAGGCAGTTAAAATCCTCCCCTCTGGTACTTTCCTATTCTTCTCATCCTGCTCATATGACGTTGGCTCTTTCCTTTAACTCATCCACATTACTCAAGTGGGGGTTCAAGTCTTCATCACTGATTCACCTGCCAATGACTTTAGTTGAACTGAAGTCTTCTTCACGGACTCTTTAAAAAAGACAAAAAGAAGATGTTCTCTTCTTGTTAAATGGTTAAATTAAGTAATGAGAGCCCAGGAAATGTATCGGTCACACTTAAACCCTTGTTGTAACAGACAATCTTGAAAATAATGCGGACAAGTAGAAGTGGAGGAAAGGATGATGGCAGAATTTTAATGGGATTTAAAACCCAGGATGCAGGTATCCCTGGAAACCACCATCCACTTGACCTCCGGCAATTAGGTTACATCATTTAATCAATTCCTCTTTTTTTTCAAGTTAGTTTGTGTGAGAATTCTATCATTTCCAACCTACATGCTCATTACCAAATGAAACCTCCATCCAGGTTTAGAATAGTTGTAGCAAGTTAAAAACTATTAAATCATGGGAGTGGATAAAAAATCATATCAGGATTTTGATGTATCTCATCTTGTTACACAAATTCTTATCAGAAAAATAAATCTCTGATATTTATTCATAGGTGCTTGTTATATGGTGTCCCACTTTAAAGAGTATATTTATATATTTGTATATATATATATATATACACATATATTTTTTATTTAATCAGACTTAGAAATAAAGCTGTGTTTTTCAATTCAGCAGTTGGTTGCCAGAAAACATTATGGTACTATAATTTAAAATTTTTATGACTATAAGCAGGGTGACTCTCATTTATTTTATTTTATAGATAAAGGAGAAAACAACCCCCAAATGATTCTTTTAATTCTATTCTGAGTTTAAACTTGCCTTTCTTTTTGACTTTCAATTTGAAAAGATGGCATTTTATAGCTGGAGTATAAAATTAACTACATGTTTATCTCTCCAACCTATTAATAAACACAGTGAGTCAGCCCAAGACAAATTGGAGATAACAAAATATTCCATAATGCTGTTACATTTATTAGCTTCTCTAATTATTGTAGTTAGAAAGGACTCACTCTCCTTTCTGTTACATGGTAATTCATAATTAATTCTTGTTACACCTTTTTGTTATTTTTTTTTCTAACAGCCCTATCCTCTGTATTATTATTTGCAGTATCTCTTAGAAATTTAGGAGGTTTTAAAACTTATGATAATTGTCATTATTGTGATAAAAAAGGCTAATGAGAGGGTTTGTAATCTAGAACTTAGCCTTAGGTGGTTAAATCTTGAAAGACATCAAATTCTTCTTTCATTAGCTTTAAGTTTTGTTACATAACTTTGCACAATTTTGTTCAATGATTTTATCTTAAATGACTCCATGTAAAATTGTGTGAACAATACTGATTTGCCATTGAAATCTTCATGTGAAGATCGTGAACACTTCAATTGTTTTAAAAATATTTGGAGCGCCCACTACTTTGTGGGGAACATATTAGGTCTTTGATTCATCATGATGAATTCAGTTCAAACCAGTTATTTAAAAAAAAAAAAAAAAGGATTTATTATGTTACCTTGCTTGGGAAGTCCAAGGGGAGGAATAAAATTATTATCATGGCTTTCTTTTTTGACCTCTCTTTTCTCATCTCTCATCAACTTATTTCTTACCTACAGTCTCATGCAATCTCTCTATACCCTGCAGCAAGAATACTTTCATTGCTCCTGAAAGAGGCTACATAGATTAAGTGGGAGAGAATGAAGAAAAGTCCAGGTAAAGCATGGGGAGAGAGGAGCATGGGAAGAGTTGGAAATTTGAAGCCAGGTCCTGATCTGCAGGTGGCTGACTATGATTGCCTTTGAAGGAACATCTAGTTAATTTATACTTCATTTGGCTGATAGTGAGGAGCCATTGAAGATATAAATGCAAGAGACTGACATAATCATATATATGTTTAAAAATATTAACCTGCCAATGTTTTGTCGGGGTAGGAAGAACAAAAGAAACACTTGTTAGTAGTTGTTAAATAGTACTTGTTAAATATTTAGAAGGCTATTTTAATAAATATTATAGAGTTCAGATCTCTGAAAATAGTGCTGGTGAGAGGTCAGGAGGACCTGATCCAGGACTGTGTATTTGAAAGAGATAACCATTCAAATCTTTATAGAGGAAATTAATACAGTTTATGGATGCTGAGGTTCAGCGCAAGGGGAAGAAAAGATTACTATTTATTTAAAAGGGTTTTTTGCAGACAAAGTTCCCCAAAGAATTTTGAGATCTCTGCTGTTTCCTCATTTTTTAACTGGAAAAACGTTGTTCATAAATAAATGCAAAAGAACCAGAGGAAAATGGATTTCTTCCTGTCTCCACGACTTTTAATAACACACTTGCTTTCATGTTAGGATTTAAGATGTCTGGTTAAGTTGATGCTAAATAATGTGTTGGGGCAAAGAATATTTCCTCTTTCCCATTTTTTTTTTTTTTTACCAACAATTCAAGTTTTGTTTTGTAAATTTTTAATTTTTTTGTTAATCTGGTTGTCACTAGGTTAAACGAAATCAAAAAGTAAGAGAGATCATATCTGTTTTGTTCAACACTGAATATCTAGCACCTAGAATAATGCCAGTACAAAGCAGATGCTGAATGTGTTCAGCGAATAAATAAAGGAAGCATCTTCCATCAAAAGAGAAGCATTTTCAATTTTATTTCCTTTAAAAAGGCTTTGCCTCCTGTCAGTGAAGTTTCCACATTCACTTTGTCTTTCTCTATTCACTTTTGTTCACTGTGGTCATGTGGAGAAAAGCTAAATATTGTATTCCCAGTCTCCTCTGCTGTATGTGGAGTCTTAATTAGCTTTTCAAACACATTGCAGATAAAACCTATTAATCCTCTGACCTTCACTGAATTCAAAAGTTTTTGTGTTAATTGTTTTGAGATAATAATAGACAATTTTTCTGTTAGAAAAGTCATGGCATCTCTTCAAGGAAACAGTAGAACCAGGGAAAGGACTTGAAAGGAAGCTTGTATCTGAGTTGCCATCCTTGGCCATTATTACGTGACAGATGAGAGTCACTTCTAAATTTTATGGAAGCCATTTGTTTTCTTACAACTGTAATATCAGCCTTTAAAAAATGAATTTTACCCGAAGGCAGCAAAGACAGAAATTTGGTCACTTGGGATAGTTGTCATTTTATATACTAAAGCCAAAGGGGAATGATCTAACATTAATTGCCTACCTATTAAATTCCCAGCACTTTGCTTGTTTTATCTCCTTAAAACTTCAGGATTCCCCTTCAAATTAGATTTGATCATTCATGCCAACATTCATTTCTGCTTACAATGTTTCCGTCCCTCAGGTGCTGAAGATAAACTGATGAAATCACCGCCCACATTTCACAGATGAGCAAACAGATCACATATTCATTTGTTTTCAAGAATAGAAGTTCCTACCGCTTATCTGAGAATGAATCATTATTTGAACTCCGTTCTCTCGGATTCCAAACCCAGGGTCAAAACTTCAGTAATTATCTGCAGCTCGGTGGCAGGGGGATTTTCGGAGTCCCCAAGGTCAAGATGACATACGTATCAGTTTGCCTCTGTTGTGCTGGGGTAATTATTAATCACACTCCCTTTCGTTTTTATAGATATCCAGTATAGACCGTTGCATCCCAGCTTTGGAAATTACTGTTTCCCAGATATTCCGATACAGTGTTCAGATACATCAGACTCTGTCACCTCCTCAGGCATTATGATTCAGAAGGCTTGGTATGAGGTCTACAGATCTGCATTTTAAAATGGTCCTATGCTGCCAGGTATATTAGTTGGCTGGGGTTGCCATAACAAAATACAGTAAAATGGATGGCTTTAACAACAGGAATTTATTTCTCCTAGTACTGGAGGCTATCATTTGCAAGATCAAGGTGCCCAGACAGATGGGTTTCATTCTGAGGCTCCTTTTGGCTTTAAGCAGCCACAATTTCACTCCGTGTGCTCACATATCCTTTCTTTAGTGTATGCTCACGGAGAGAGAAAGCTCTCTCGTGTCTCTTTTTAGAGACTGAAGGTTTTGGCACCCCCAAATTCATATGTTGAAGCCCTAACTCTCCATGAGCAGATATTTGGAGTTGGGGCCTTTGTGAGTTTTAGATGAGGTTGTGAACCTGGTTGTGGGACCTGGTCTGACAGGGTTAGTGCTCTTACAACAACAGGTAAAGGAAACACTCATTAAGGTTTATAAAGGAAGTGGTCATGAACACTGAAACAGAATCCTCTGCTGGGAGTCAGAAGCCCAAATGCAAGGTTTAACGAATCCTACTGTGAGCCCTACGACATTGAGCAAGTTTCTCATCGTTTCAGGCTTTGGTTTTTTCTTGATAAACCAAGAGGTCGGAATAGCATCAGAGGCTGTCTGCGGAGGCTGGGGACCAGGCTGGAGGAAGGAGTGTGTTAGGAGAAGAGGCTTTGTCAGACTACATGAGGTTCCAGGAGGCTCTTCCATGGGCGCTGGATACGTGTGAAGAGGTGATGATCACCGCCCTTAGGGTGCCAGTGTTGGTGATGGGAGAATGCCCGTCACTGTCACTTAGGTTGGAACAGGGAGAAAAAGAGTGGAAGCTTGGGTAAATGATCCTTACTTTCTCTTTCTAAACTTAAACATTAAAAAAAAAAAAAAAACTTTATGATTGGATTTAGCAACTTTTAGATGAAATAACTTGTCTGTCAGCTGCTTAGTTTAACTACACACACGCGCGCGCGCGCACACACACACACAATCTGTGAAACAACAACTGAGGACGCGTTTGATGATGTGAGCACAAACTGGTTTTTTTTTAGTCTCTTTCCTACTGAGTTGCTGGAGGACAATAGTGTGAACATCCACCTTCCTTGCCAGCTGGCTTGTATTCCTACACCGGGGAAATAACTGTCACACTTACCCTGCCCATTATGACAAGCTGCCTCTGGTCGGAATTATTACAGCATGTCCTTATTAGTGTCTGAATCCTGCTTCCATTTGTGCATTACACCTACCCAGTCCTGGATGAGTAATTTTACTTGTGAGAGCCAAATAAGCAAAATGTAGAATTAGCCTTGGACAAAAATAGCTGCTGTTACGAACGTGATTTAAGGGATGAAATGGTTCAGATCATCATCTCTGGTGTCTTTGCTTAACAAAGGCAGCTGGGAGGGGTGATTGGTCTCAGAGGTGGACTATCACTGTTATTCCGTTGGAAGGAAAGTGCTCCTTTAGCTGCTTCTTCTTCTTTGTCCACAGGGCAAGTATTATACTAGGAGAAACCAGAGAGGTGGTACGAGTAATAGGCAGTTTGCCCTGGAAGGTATTAGGGTAGTCTTTTTCTTCTTGCCCCTTGCCCGCTGTCTTTTAGCATAGGTTGAATGCATGTGCTTTGCCTTGGACATTGTGCATTTAAATACCAGCCCCTGCAATTTACAGTACAAAAGGGCAAAGATACATGAGGAAAGGAGGAAAAAAATGTCTTCTCTCTTCTCATTGGTTGACCTTTTTGGTTTTGCTTTATATAGGTAGTAAAGGAGCTTCTATGACCATATTTCCAGTTGCAAAACAATACAAAAATAACTCCTCATACAATGTTATTTATATACCTTTGTCCTAGCCTTCATGCATTAGAATATAAAGAATACTTGTCTCCTTGAGCCTGAACATCAAAAGCCATTGTTACCTCAGTTAGTTGGAAGTAAAATCATATCGCATTCTGTGATTTTGGTGGTAGGGTCAGAAAACATTAATATCCGAATAAATATGTAGTAATAAAATGATAATTTTGTATATAGGAGTTTAAGCCGACAATATTTACATTTGAAAGGTGTGCATAACATGCTTATCCTGTTAATTTAGAAAATTTTATTTTATTACTTTTAAAATATTTATTTATTTATTTTAAAGATTGAGAAAAAGAAAGAGAGAGGGAGAGATGGCCCGTGGAGGAGAAGCAGAGGGAGAGGGAGAGACCCAGCAGACTTCCTGCTGAGTGTAGAGCCTAGTGTGGGGCTCAGTCTTACAACCCTGAGATCATGACCTGAGCAGAAATCAAGAGTTGGATCCTTAACCATCCGAGCCCCCCAGGAACCTCTATACAATTTTAAAGTGTAATATATTGTAACGGATCTTATGAAACAGGTATAAGAAGAAACGAAAGTCTGAAAATGATGTTGGCGTTCCATGAATCTGCATTTTTGGCCAACGATTTATGGATTTCCATTCTCCCTAGATGTTCCTTCATTCATTCATTCACTCATTAATTCATTTGCTTATGTGAATAGTTATTGAGTCTTACCATGAGAGTCACCCTTCTCCAAGCTAAGAATAATGGTAAAAAGACCAAGTCCCTGCCCTTACGAATTTCACAGTCTCGTAAAGGAAACAGACAATAAAGGGAATGTAACATGATATCTGGGAGTGATAAGTGCTATGAAGAATTATGAGGGCAAGGAATTATGAGTGCTGTTTTCCACAGGGCAGTCTGGGAAGGCCTCTCTGAGGTGTTGCTCTCTGAGCAGAGATTTGAACTACATGAGGGAGTGAGCAGTGGAAAGAGTTCCATACAAAGGAAAGAGGGAATGAATGCCCCAAAGATAAAGGGACAGTGAAAGGAGCTGTGTGACTGGAACAGCATAAGCAAGGTCAGAGTGATAAGAGGCGAAGTGACACAGAGTCCTGGAGATCTGCATTATAAAGGGTTTTATCCCAAGTTGGGTCAGGAGCTTTCAAAGGGTCCGAGTACAGATGAGTTTGAGCAATTACACACGTGAAAAAAAATTAGAAAAAATGATACAAATATTCCTCATGTTCTCTGTGGATTAGAAAAGCTGTTTAAATTGCCTCTTGCCTTATCCCTTTACCTCTAATGGCATTGCAGTCACTGAATTTTGCATATAAAAGTCTTCTCTTCAGAAAAGGAAAAGGCTAGTGCCATCTGATGGCCACATTTGTGAACATCATTCTCTATCTTAGAGTATCTGCAAAAATGAAAGCATTTAGGCCTAAGGGTAATAAAGCTTTCAGTGATACTCATTGCCCTAGGTGAGTTTATCTCTTAAGTAATCTAGAACAAGAATGAATTTTAAAACTCTGCTAAAGTACTGGCTGATGCTATTCTGTGCTTTGAACAATTTTTTAGTTTAGTCCAACAAACAGTTATTTTGGTCTATATATGTAATTCTCTTCATGTAGTGAGTATTAGATAAATTCTTGTTCAGTTAAAATGAATCTAATGTCTATTCATCTGTGAGGTACCATCAACCTTTCTCAAGTATATGACTATAATCTCCTTGAATCCAGAGGGGAAAAAGAAACTACATCATATCCTCTTATTGTAGGAGTTATTTTGGAGTGTGATTATTTGGCTAACCTACTGACTTCTTTTACATAGCATTCACCTAATAAATGTAAGTGAATGAACAGGAAAGAAATAGCTATATTTTAACGTTACATAGCAGTTTATCTCAAGGGTTGTGGACTCAGCCCACTTGGCTTTGAGTTTTGGCATAGTCTCTACAAGCTTATTGATGATCACTCGTTTCCTCCTGTGGAGAGACCCTATCGGTTCTCTGTTCAAGAGGCTGTTGTGCAGATTTAATGAGAAAATGTAGGTAAGACGCCTTATACAGTATCTGGCATATTATAAGCAATCAATACATGATGATTATTTTTATCATTATTATGGGCTTTGTTTTTACTGCTGGGTATGCTGAAGGTTACATTGTGTCTCGTGGAAAAGTTACCTATGAAAAAAGCTAGCTTGTAAGGATGGTTTAGTCTGATTATTTAGGAGGCATTTGATTGACTACCTCCTTTGTAATAAGCATTATTCCAGCATATTCCAAAAACATGTGCATGACTGAGAATTATTGAAATTCCGCGAGGGTAAGCCTCTGGGTGTTTAGTTATTGTTTTTCTAGAGCCTAGGGAGGTATCTGGCTCAGAGTAGATGATAGATTAACAAGTGCAAAATGAATGGATGAATGAATAAATGGAAAAATATTGAAATTATCTGAGCTTACCTCTTAACTGTATATCTATTTTAAAAGTTGATTTAAGTTAAAGTTTCTGTATGTAGATATATGGAAAATGGAATGATATTCAAAATTATATTATTGTCATTATATTTTTACCAGGGAGAATGATGTCAGTAGTAATGCTATCCTACGGTAGCCATTTCTCAGCTATAATGAAAAGATTCTTCATTACTACTTGTGAACAAGATCCCTAAAGAGACAAATTTTGACACAACCATTATACAAATCACTAAATGTGTATATGTTAGCTTTTTCCCTATTATGTGCTGTGTATCACTTTAAATTTAGTTTTCATATATACTTCTTCCTTCCGAATTATTCAGCCAGCTAACTCTAACTCACATATTTTAATTCTCTAACTCACAGATATTTCTAAGTATTCCTGGAGATCCTGCATAGAAAAAAAATTTTTTAATCAATCTATTTTGTATTTTAGTCAAGTTTCAGTGGACTCTAGAATTTTTAAAAACTCTGTAAAAAGGATCTTGTAACCTTTTAACCTTGGTCCATACTTCAGAAAGTATTAGTAAAAGATTATTTATTCTGACCTAGGGTAAGTACGAATGACAAAGACCTAGCATAGGTTCACCAAAATTAAGCCTTGAGAAATTAATTTTAATTCTTTATCGGGTAGCAAGCTAGAAGATCAGAAAAAATCATGCACACATTGCATGTGTAGTAAAACTTTTGAAAAGGTGCCTTGTCATTGGTGATTAAAAGGGAGAGAATGGACTGAATACAAGGGACCCCTAGCGATCCCAAAGACCTCTACTCACCAACGCCTAACAGTGCTAACTTATTTGACCTGGCAGAGACTCATGGTGTAAATGAACTTCACCATTTCCTGACAACCTGGATTTCATCATCCTTGAAAAAGAGATTGACTTGTGGCACTTTTGAATATTTCTTTGTTTGTAGGAAGCCCATTCATGTGATTCATCAATGGTTTGTGACACATTTGCTCTCATAATAGGCCAGCACATCTACAAAGTCAATAAGATTTATAACAATTTTATGTGGAAAAGACTGCTTGCTGGGACCTATATGCACTTGCCAGCTGGCTATATCCAATATCACTCATTGTTGAGAAATTTCTTTACAATGCCCTACTTATTCTTACAGAATTTACTTTTTTTTTTTCAGGCTGTGAAGTCATCAGTGCAATCTCACCAGAGAGAATTAATGCTTCTTCTTGAGTGCTTTAGTTGCTCTTAAGTAACTTTGAGTCATAGTACTATACTATACTGTTAAAAAAATTCTCATTTTCAAATAATCATTATTTTCTGGTACTTCACTAAGTTACTATTTCAGATATACTCCCAATTAGAGCAGTACCCATAATTTGAGGGTTTGATTATGAGAAAGTTCAGGTATATTTAGATCTCTGCACTTGAAACATTTTTGAGAATCTCTTTAGGAGTGAATACAGGATGATGAGTTCAGGCTTTGGCTCAGCAAGCTATTCCCTCCCTCAGTCAGCAGTTTCACTCCCAAGACCCACTAGTTAGGAGCCTGGGATGCTTATGTGATTACCGTCACTTCTTCCATTGCCCTCAGCACTGAGAATTTGTTGAGCACTATGTGCTAAAACCCTTGAAATGATGTTTTCACAGAATCTCATTGCACAGGTTCTAAACTTTTTAAAATTTTTTTTTAAATCAAATTTCACCACTAAATACTATTTATTATCTTTTGATTTCTTATATTGCTTTTTTAAAATCCTGTTTTCTACATAATGTGATTTTTCATTCCCAACCCCCACCTCTCCATCAAGTAAACACAGGTAGTGCAATGCTTGAACAAAGTTATTGAATGTTTTAAACAATTTTTTTGCATTCCAACCTACTAGAAGCTGTCAAATTTTAAATTAGGTAATTGCTAATGTCCCAATCATTTTCTTCATTTATTTCTTCTTATGAGTTTTTAACATTATGTGAATTCTTATTTTTCTGATGTATTTTTTAAAAAACTGATACTATTTAACTTAAACTTCTAACATTTTTATTACAAAATATCCGTTCATGAAAACTCTTAAGAGCTACATGTTAGATTTTTGTAAGTTTTCAGCTGCACCCTTCTAAAAACTTCATATAACATTCAATAAAGACATATAATCAGTAATGATCAGGATCTTAAAGAATATCAAGACCAAGAAGGATGTTTACAACTTCATCAGGAAGCTATACCAAAATGACTGAAGATTCTGAAACCCCCCTCCCCCCAAAATGTGATATTTCTTAAATTAGATGGCCTATTAGCACTGACCCAATTAAACTTTCTGTGTTGATAGAAATGTTCCATATCTGTACTATTGAAAATGGTAGCCATTAGCTACATGTGCCTTGGAACATTGAAAATGACCAATGCTGTTGAGAAGCGTAATTCCTATTTTTATTTTGTTTTATATTTGAAAAGCCAGATGTGGCTAGTGGTGCCACATTAACCAGCACAGTCTCCTCTTTAAATTCACTATGCCCTTTCTTTGCCTTCCACCCCACTTCCTCCTTTATCTGAGATCACAGACACAGAACATAAATTGTAATTTTGGTTAACACAGAAGTCAGTTAGGTTTCCTGTACTTCCTAAAAGTTGGGTAAATTTCCAGAGTGCACTGTCAGTCTGGCTTTTTGGGAGACAACTATAGCACTGAGTTAGGATTTTCTCCTTCCCATGGTGTAAATAATCCCACCATGGACAATATGTAGCTATCAATGTGAAATCAATCAACTGGAGAAATTTCTGAAAATATAACCGGGCTCTCATAAGCTGCTACAACTGAATCTAATGTCCATATGCCCCATGAAAATCCAAAGCCTGCCCTTGTTGTCTTCAAAGTACCAGAGCTTTATATGCTCAGGATCACCTCTGGTTGTGAGCCCAGTTTATACTTAATTTGTTCAGTTAGTAGGCTGGCTTGTTAATACTCCTCATGTTGTCCAGCACTTTTCTTTCATTTCCACAAAATTCATTCACATGAACTCTGTATGTAAAGAGTTGAATTTTAAAAATGATAGGGTGTGTGTCTGTGTGTTGGAGCAGAGGTGACTACATATAGCATCAGTAACATACAGATTAAAGGTCACCTATCTGTTATTTAATGTTCTTTGGACAGTCTCCAGTGACCTTTCTGGTCATAAATCTCAAATTTGGCCTTCTGCTACATTAGAAAGGAGAGCAATGATTGTCAAAATGCCTAGCACAGTGCTGAAATATGTTAACAGCCAATAGATATCATTTTATTACATTGTTAAAAGCAAAATTTAGAAACAATAAAGGAAAGGAATAAAGGATGTGAGCTTTAGAAGGGTTAAGCCTTTTCATTTCTTTATTTCATCTCTTCCTCTTAATTATACACCCTATTTCCCCCCAAAGCTACCTTTTCAATTATGATATTTATGACCATCAGATATGTACAAACAATGTTGTAACCCACTCTCAGCAAAATTATGCATAAATAACTGTAGTTTTAATTAGCACAAACATATCTTTCCATTGATCTGTATTTAATTGTTATTGTCATTGTTATAAATTCCTTAGCCATATAGTGTGGATACACAGTAAATATATGTAACATATTTTAGGTTCAATGAATGAGAAACTACAATAAGTTAAAAATACAGTAAGTGTTGTAATTTGGCTTAATATATCTTGACTCATTTTGTTTCTTTGTTGATCATTCTTTTAGTTTTCTGTGTAAAATTATTTGGTAATTTTGGCAAATACATGAATAGTTTTTTTATTGCCCTGACCCTAGGGGCCTGTGTCAGAAGAAGGAACACATTGTGTTGTGGGTTACTGCGTACACTTGGGCATAGAGACATGTCTTATCAGGTCTCTCTCATACGTGCCATCTGTTCTTCTAGCTCAGGCCACTGTTAGCTCTAGTCTGGCACACTGCTTTATTCTTCTCAGCTGGTCCTCCACAGTCTGTAATTCACATTAACCACAAACTCTGCACTGCATGGTCTCATTGACTGCATATCTGATTATTTCACTGTCTACTTAAACCTGTCGAAGCTTTGTCTAAATACTTTGTCTTTAGGATGAAATCCGAATGTAAGGGTTTCAATGCCTTTTGTGAACTGTCTCTAGTTTCATCTCTTGATAACCACTTTCCTGCACAAAATTATGTCTAATCAGTTAAATCATCCCATTTTCTCATGCTTTCAGGTCTTTCAGAGGCTTCTTTCTTTGTTTGAACCCTTATCTTCACCTCTCCATCTGTTCGTTTTTGAATTACTTTTATTCACATGAAAGCATCTAGTTCTTACTTTCATAAAATCTCATCCCTTCCTGTACCTCTGGGTAGGTACAAGCCCCCTGGTCTCATGAGTTCCCATAATAAAGTGTTCATCCCCTGTAATGGAATGTAGCCCACATACTGGGTATATAATTGTCTCTCACTAGATCTGAGCTCTGCCTTTTTTTTTTTTTTAAATCACCTCTATGTTTTAACTGACAAAGCTAGGCACAATGCAAAGTGAATATTATGCTTCTGTTCAAAATTAAGGTGTATTAAATACTGTCCATACCCAGAATTTGTTTCTCTGCTGGCATTCAAAAGCGACTGTGAAGAAAGCATACATTTGCAAGTGCCTATTATGTTCAAAGTATTGTGCTTGGTACTTTACATATGTCACCCCATTTAATCCTCACTGCAATTTGAGCCTTTGAAAACCTAAGCATGCTCAAGGGTATAAAATAGTAAATGGCAAAGCTGGGATTCAAAGCTTGACCTTTTTGAGTACAATATTTATGTTCTTTTCATCAATCTACATTGCTTTTGAGGGTCTATGAAAGCTAAATTGCTGGCAACTCTCCATCTTGTTGACTGAATAGAAGAATATATGTTAGAGAGCCTTGTAAACTGAAAATATTCAACACAGGCACAGTTGACGATACGTACTCAATATGTATCTATTGACTTAATCACCAAATGACTGGGTAGTATTATTATTGTAATTAGTGTTAGAGAATAGCAAGGAATGTATATTCTTTGCTTTCTTAGAAGTAACATCACTTAAGGTATGTTCCTCATTAATGGATGTTATATCAAAGAAGAGTTCTAACATCAAGGATGAGTTAACAGTTCATTTCACTACTACAGAATTTCTGTCTGGAGCATGTTAAATCATGGTGTAATCCTAGAAAGTTAACATCTTGTATACAGTACTTCTCAGAGTTCTTCGAACCTTGGATTCTTTTTGTGGAGAAGACTGTCTGTTGGACTACCATGGCATTGGTCCTACTTTAAAGTCTTATAAATCACATGTAAAATCTTTTTACTTGGGGGACACCTGAATGGCTCAGTAGGTTAAGCTTCTGCCTTTGGCTCAGGTCATGATCTCAGAGTCCTGGAATCAAGTCCCGCATTGGGCTCTCTGCTCAGCAGGGAGGCTGCTTCCCCCTCTCTGCTTGCCTCTCTGCCGACGTGTGATCACTCTCTCTGCCAAATAAATAAATAAAGATCTTAAAAAAAAATCTTTTTACTCGGGTGCCTGATGATCCATTAGGATAAGCATCCAACTCTTGATTTTGGCCTGGTCATTATATCATGGTTGTGAGACTGACCCCGAGTTAGGCTCTATGCTCAGTGTGGAGTCTGCTTGAGATTCTCTCTCCCTCTCTGTCTGCCCTTCCCACTCCTGCTTTCTCTCTCCAAAATAAATAAATTAATCTTTTAAAATCAGAGAATATTACTCTTTTTTAATTATATTACTCTTTAAAAATGCATTCTGCCATGTAAATTCAAACAAGGAGTGTGGATGACTACTTCTGAAATTGTAAAGTATAGGAATTAATTTACATATATGAGTTGCAAAATAACTCATATTAATATTGTTTTCCTCTAAGACATAGAAATCAGAGTTTTCCACTTTATATTAAAGGTCATAAAATATGACTTCTTATTCAAGTTATTAGTTACTATTATTAATACAGATGCTTCAATTATATTCAGAGACTTTAGTGATTGAATATCATACATGTAATGTGATGAACAAAATAAATGACACAGAGCAAATGGATACTAAACATTATCTTCAAGGTCCATTCTAAGCATTTTCAGTGTAATAACTTATGTATTAACAATGTGAAACCAAGTATCATTTGTTAACATATTTTTTCTTTATTATTGAGATATAATTGACATATAACAGTATACTAGTTTCAGTATACTAGTATCAAACCTAATGATTTGATACTTGTAGATATTAGGACATGAGCATCACAGTAAGTCTATTTACCATTTGTCACCATACAAAGTTACAAAAAATGGTTTCTTTTCTTGTGATGAGAATTTTAACATTTACTCTTCACCACATTCAAGTATGCAGTGCAATATTATTGACTATAGTTACCATACTGTATATTACATCCCCATGAATTATTTTGTAGTTAAAAGCTGTATTTCTTGACACCCTTCACTTTCTCCCAACACCCCCTCCCTCTGACAAGCACTATTCTATACTTGTATCTATAAGTTTGTGTTTGTTTTATTTCCTCATTTGTTTTTTTTGTGTGTTTTTTTTATTCCACATAGAGTAAAAAAAAAAAAAGTGTATGATATTTGTCTTTCTCTTATCTGACTTACTTCACTTAGCAAAATACTCTAAAGATCCATCCAAGGTGTCATAAATGGTAAGATCCCACTCTTCTTTAGGGCTGAGTACTATTCCATTGTGGATGTGGATGTGTGTTATGTGTGTGTATACAGATACATACATATATATCTATACACATTCATCTATTGAGGGGCACTTAAGTCATTTTCCATATGGCTATATAAATAAAATAAAAGGCACAATGAACATAGGGACACATATGTCTTTTAATATTAGCGTTGTTTCATTTGTTTTATTTTCTTTAGGGACTCAGAAGGGAAATTTCTGGTTCATTCGGTAGTTCTATTTTTAATTTTTTGAAGAACCTCCATACTGTTTTCCATAGTGGCTATACCAATTTACATTCCCATTAACAGTGCATGAGAGTCTACTTTTCTTTATCTTTGCCAGCACTTGTTATTTCTCATCCTGTTGATAATAGCAATTCTGAAAGATGTGAGGGAATATCTCATTGTGGTTTGGATTTGCATTTCCCTAACAATCAGTGATGTTGAGCATCTTTTCATGTGCATTCTGGTTATCTATATATCTTCTTTGGAAAAATGTCTGTTCAGGTCCTCTGCCCATTTTTTAATTGGGGTTATTTGTTTTTTGTTATGGAGTTGTATAAGTTCTTCGTGTATTTTGGATATTAACCCTTTATTGGGTAAATGATTTGCAAAATTTTCTGCCATTTAAGAGGTTGCTTTTTTCATTTTGTTGATGGTTTTCATTACTATGGAGAAACCTTTTAGTTCATTGTTGTCCCATTGAATTTATTAGTTCTAACAGTTTTAAGGGGGAATCTTTAGGGTTTTCTATATGCAAAATAAAGTTGTTCACAAATGGGGAAAATTCGTTTCTTCTTTTTTTCAATTTGTATGCCTCTTACTTCTTTTTGGTGTCTAAGTGCTCTGGCCAGGAGTTCCAATACTGCACTGAATAAAAGAAGCAAGAGTGGGCATCCTTGTCTTCTTCCTGATCTTAGAAGAATAGCTTTCATTTTTCACTACTGTGTATTATATTAGTTGCGAACTTGACATATATGGCATATATTATTTTGAAATATGAAATATGTTACTTCTATACTCACTTTGTTGAGATTATGTTTAATCATAAGTGGATGTTGGACTTTATCAAATGCTTTTTCTAAATCGATTGAGATGATCATATGATTTTTTAAAAATATTTATTTATTTATTTGAGAGAGAGAGCAAAGGGGGAGGAGCAGAGGGAGAGAGAGAATCTCAAGCAGATTCCCCACTGAGAACAGAGCCTGAAGCAGGGTTTGATGTTATGAACCTGAGATCAAGACCTAAGCCAAAACCAATAGTCTGGAGTTCAACCAACAGAGCCACCAGTTTCCCTGAAATGGTTTTTATCCTTCTTTTTAAGGTGATGTATCATGTCAGTTGATTTGCAAATGTTGAACAACCCTTGCATCTCTGAAATAATCCCACCTGTTCATGATTTTTGTATTCTTTTAATGTATTGTTGAATTAAGTTTGCAAATATTTTGTTGAGGATTTTTGCATCTATATTCACCAGAGATACTGACCTGTTATTTATTTATTTATTTATTTATTTATTTATTTATTTTTCCCTGTGATGTCGTTGTCTGGTTTTGGTATCAGGGTAGTGCTCCTCGTAGGAGTTTGGAAGCATTCTCTCTTCTTCATTTTTTTGGAAGAGTTTGAGAAAAATAAGCCTGAATATTCTTTGAATGTTTGCTAGATTTCACCAATGATGCTGTCTGGTCCTGGGCTCTTGTTTGCTAAGAGTGTTTTGATCATAGTTTCAATCTCCTGATGAGTAATCTGCCTATTCTGATTTTCTGTTCCTTCATGATTCAATCTTTGATGATTGTAAGTTCCCAGGAATTTACTCATTTATTCTGGTTGTCCAACTTGATGGTGTGTAATTGTTCACAGTACTTCCTTATGATACTTTGTATTGCTGTGGTATCAGTTGTAACTTGTCCTCTTCTATTTCTGATTCTATTCATTTGAGTCCTTCCTTCTCTTCTGACTGAGACTAGCTAAATGCTTTTCAATTTTGTATGTCTTTTTAAGAGCCTGCTTTGTTTTATTAATTTTTTATATTGTCTTTTTGTCACTATTTCATTTACTTTGGCTCTGATTTTTGTTATTTGTTAGTAACTTTAGGTTTTTTTTTCTAATTACTTTATGTGAAGAATTAGATTATTTGAGATGTTTTTGTTTGGCTTTTGAGGTAGACCTATATTGCTATAAACTTGCCTTTAATATCTACTTTTGTTTCATCCCATATTTTTTAGTATTTTTATTTCTCTATATATTTGTCTTAAGGTATATTTAATTTCTCTGATTTTTTTCTGTTGACCCATTGGTTGTTCTGTAGCATATTGTTTAATCTTTACATATTTGTGCTTTTCTCAGTTTTCTTCTTGTAAATGATTTCTAGTTTCACACTGTTACTGTTGGAGAAGATGCGAGATAGAATTTCAATCTTCTTGAATTTATAGAGACTTGTTTTGTGGCCTAACATGTGATGTATCTTGGAGAATATTCCATGTGCCCTTGGGAAGAATGAAGAATGTGTACTCTGCTACTTTGGGGTAGAATATTCTCTGTATATCTTATAAATCCATCTAGTCTAATGTGTCATTTATGACTGATAGTTCCTTATTAATTTTCTATCTGGATGTAAGTGGGGGCATTAAAGTCTCCTACTATTACTGTATTGCTGTCAGTTTCTCCCTTTAGGTCTTTAATAATTCTTACTTCATATATTTAAGTACTTCTATGGTTGGTGCATAATATTTACAAATTTTAATCTTCTTCCTGGAGTGGCTTTATCATCATATAATATCCTTCTTTGTCTTTTATTACAGTCTTTGTTTTAAAGTCTATTTTGTCTCATATAAGTACAGATACTCTGTTTTGGTTTCCATTTGCATGGTGTATTTTTTCCATCCATTCACTTTTAGTCTGTGCATGTCTCTAGGTATGAAGTAATTCTCTTGCAGGCAATATATAAATGAGTCTTTTTTGTTTTTTATACATTCAGTTATTTTATGTCTTTTGGTTGGAGAATTAAGTCTATTTACACGTAAAGTAGTTATTGATAGGCTTGTACTTATTCCTATTTCATTAATTGTTTTTTGGTTGTTTTGTAATTTCTCTCTGTTCTTTCTTCTCTTGTGGTTTTATAACTTTCTTAATGTTCATTATGTTTCAATTCTTTTCTCATTATCTTTTGTGTATAACATGTGTTTTCACTTTGAGGCCCACACATAACAACAATTATATATATATATGTATATATATATAAAATGTTGTTATATATTTTATATATATTATGTATATATTATATATATACATATATAACATATATAACCACATAGTATCTCATATATATGACATAACAATTATATATAACTATATATAATATACAATATATATATCATGTCATATATTTATATATTATATCATATATAATTATGTATATAAATTATAAATTATGTATATAAATTAATACATATCAATACATATAAATATGTATATAAATTATATAGACATAATTATATATATAATATATAATATATATATTATGTCATATACATGATACTATGTGGTTATATATGTTATATATATAATTGTTATATATATGTTATATAGGTTATATATATTATATATAATTGTTATGTCATATATATGATACTATGTGGTTATACATGTTATATATGTGTTATATATGTAATGTGGTATATATGTTATATATATGTTAAATATATAAAACAATTTATTTTAAAGCAATATAGCAGTTTAAAATTGAACACATTCAAAAATTTAACATTTTTAATTACCCATTTTTGGGTGATTAAACCATGTTTTGTTTTTGTCAGATTTTTAAATTTTTAAATTTTTATTTATTTATTTATTTTCTTTTTATTTTGTATATCTCCTGATTGCTATAATTATAGTGATTTTTGTTATGTTTGTCTTTTAATTTTCATGCCAGCTGTGTAAGTGATTAAGCCACTACCTTTACTATATATTTACTTTTACTGTTGAGGTTTACATTTTATATGTTTTCTTGTTACTAATTAGTGTCCCTGTTTTGAACTTAAATAAGTCCCTTGAACATTTTTTGTAAGGCTGGTTTAGTGAGGGTGAACTCTTCAGGGAAAAGCTCTGGATTTGAGAGATCTTTCCTGATTATGGTTCCCTGCTCCAGAGGTGGAGTTTTTGGTAAGACTGCATCTGCATCTCCTACCTGTCTCATTGTGGCCCTTTTATCCTTTGTTGAGGAAGCGATATCCCCCTAGTTTTCTGGTTGTTTTCAGCAGAAATTGTTCCATATGTAGATTTGTTGCATCTGTGGGAGAGGGTGAGTTCAGGATCTTTGCATACCACCATCTTGGACCGCCCCTATGAGCTTACTCTTTATTGGTGAATTTAAAGCATAGTACTAGGACTTTAAAGCACAGGAAGAGAAAAAACAAGTGGCTCAAATGGTCAGTTATTGAAATTAATCTAGAACTCTAAAATAAAGGAATCTCAGGTGGCAGAAGATGGCTGGCAATGTGTTTATTCAAGGTACTTATGTTTGAATGGAATGCCTTTAAAGAGGATACATAAATTATTTCACTTGATCTGTGTCATAACCTTATCAGATAAACAACCAGGCCTGAACTAAATCACAAGTATTCTGATTTCTGGTCCAACATCTTTCCAAGTCTTATCACCTCTTTTCAAAAACAATGTCATTTTTTCTTAAAGTTTTGAACTATAAAATTTAATATAAAATTTGAAACTTTATATTACATATTATTATATATTTTATTTTAGGTGCATATATAATGAAGAGAAAATATAATTTCTAAAAAGTTTCCAATGAATCATTTTGTTAGGTTCTATAAACATAGGCAAATCTTTTAACACAAATGATTCTGGCTTAAAAACAATAAAACATTAAAAACCACAATTATATTAACAGCTAATTTCTATAGAGCAAATTCATAGAAAATCCCATATTGTTTGACTTAAACAAGAAGGAAATGCATTATTTCACATAAGAAGTCCAAAATAGTAGTTTTCCAAGGCTTTCTTTTAGTTACCTATCTCATTAGGCATAAAAGTAGGACTAATAAAATCACATTAATTATAAATAAAAACAATGATATTGATATAAGAGGAACATGTTTATCCCAAAGAACTTTAAATATTTAAAATATAAACCTCTATTAAAATATTTAAATAATGGGGGTGCCTGGGTGGCTCACTGGGTTAAGCCTCTGCCTCCGGCTAGGGTCATGATCTCACGTCCTGGGATCGAGCCCTGCATCGGGCTCTTGGCTCGGCAGAGAGACCTGCTTCCCCCTCTCTCTCTGCCTGTCTCTCTGCCTAATTGTGATCTCTCTCTGTCTGTGTCAAATAAATAAATAAAATCTCTTAAAAAAATAAAATATTCAAATAATAGCAGAATTTATCTTAACCAAAAATAGAAGAAGATTTCCTAGTTCTACTTTTTTTTTAGCTGACTAAAATCATTTGATTTTATTGAATTGATTGCTTCTATATAAATTTGATCTTGAATTATTCCTAGAATTAAAAAAAAAATATTTAAAGTCTATAATGCATTTTAGTAATTTTAGAATTGGATCATTTAAAGGATTTTTAAAATCTAGATTTTGTTGTATGTTAGAATATTGTCAGAATAGCTAAACAAATTAATTTGGTGTAAGAAAATCATTCATGTGATTTACATTCAGTGTTATAAACCACTTTCTCAGCTAAAAGAAACTTGCTAGGCTCAAACACAGAAACAATCTTTCAGAGTCTCTCTTGAGATCTAACACTGAGGAAATATCTGAAAACAGAGCACGGTTTCTCTTGCGTATTGATAAGAACAATGGTAACTTTGAATTCAATAAATGGCAAATAATAAAGAAATGCATGAAGAACATAGCATGCTATGAACACAATTGGGACCTACAAATGGGATGATTTTAAAATTAAGATCTTAAAGAAATAAGCAGTTTAGATATGAAACAGATCTGAAGGTAGTAATACATAGATCTGATATTTGTAGAATTTAAACTGTGGTATGTATGCCCAATCTTATTCAAGCAGTCATTGGCATTCTTTCCTAAAAATTAAATTATATATTGTTTTGAGATGGTAGTTAACTCCTATATCTGCAATTGCTCCTAAAGTTAAAAATCTGTGTATTCCCAAAATATAATATGAAAAAGACACAATCCTCAAAATACAGGCATTTGTTTCATTGACTTGAAAATTTTATACTAAAAATTTTAGTATTAGAATTATTGAGTTAATTTGATACTCTGTAATTATCTTTGGTGTGCAAACATAAAATTTAAATATTCTTTATATGAATATGTAATGTAACTGATAGCAATTTGAAAAAAATAAAATGGTTCATAGAAAGGTATTTGATACCAATGATTGAAAACAGTAAATACATCTCAATTTTGGATCAAAGAAATTAGAGTCTGGGGTCAAGATCTGTTAATACTACTACGAATATTACTACTACTGATATTATTAATACTACATGTTCTACTGCCCTGGGTGAACACATTTTTATTGTTTTGCTTCAACACGCTAAAAAATAGATAGTGGTATATCATTGTTAATCCTAGGGTAAATTTTTTCAGGGACTCTTGGGAAGAGCAAACCAAGTCTTATTAACTGAGAAGAATCTCACATATACTCATATAAATAATAATTACTACTTTTCAGTTTCTTTTTCCAGTTTCTTTATCTCATTAAAAATCGAGATTTTCTTTAAAAAAAAAAAAGGAAATTTGGAATTGTAAGGTTAATATTTAATGAGTTTGGGAAATATTTAAAAAATTAAATTGTCTAGTATATAATTTAAATATAGGAAACTGAAAATGAAAGATCTATTTTTATAATCCAAATGAGGAATTTCTAAACTTTCTAAATTTATAGATCATAGTACATTTTCAAATTTACTGATATATTTGAAATATAACATGCATCATTCTTAGAGAGAAGTGTATAATAAGAAGTATATGGTTGTCTTTCATTGCAGAAATAAATTTTAAATTAATGGCATATAACTTTTTTATACATAGCTAATTAAAATAAATCACAAAAATTACATATTTTAATTAATAAGATATTAATATTGAAACTGATTTATTATAAGATGTACAAAAAATAGACTTTCATGTTTCTATCATTTTGAGTGGACAAGATGTGATTTATAGATGTATCAATTTCTAGATTTGGGGCAATAATTAAGATAGCAATCATTATTTTAGTCCATATTTATTGATGAATTTACATTACATGTTCCATAAAGATCAAAATTCTGTAGAAATAGTACATACTTTATATTTGTGTATCTTAATGAATATCAGAGATATATTTTTAAA
This sequence comes from Mustela lutreola, assembly GCF_030435805.1. Classification (NCBI taxonomy): domain Eukaryota; kingdom Metazoa; phylum Chordata; class Mammalia; order Carnivora; family Mustelidae; genus Mustela; species Mustela lutreola. The sequence continues at coordinate 77,524,509 of NC_081295.1, forward strand.
TGGTGATTTACATGAGAAACCAAATATAGACATTAAGTATTCACAGCAGACAGATTAATCTTCAAAAATGGCTTATTCAGTCAAAGAAAATATTATATTTAATAGCATGAAAGGGTACTTAGAACAAATAACCGTATTATATATGGACTTAAGAAACTCCTGGGCATTGTATTCAAAATTCTGAAAAATTATATTTTCTCCTATACAAACATTTTTTAAAAGTTCAATATTATGAATGAATCTTTCACAGTGAAGATGAAAACATTGGTTTAGGGATGTTGCTGTGCTGCATTTTCTGCAGACTCAGAGAGAGAGAAAGAGAATGATGATATTTCTCCTTTATCTTAAATCAAGTTAGAGAGCTTCAGAAAACTTGGTATGTGTCCCCTAAAATGGGGACCGGGGGAGGCAGATTCATGCATCGGTACCTGTCTGACACCTGGAAAAGTCTAAGATGAGAAATTGTCTTTGAGTGATCCCTAGCAGGGGTTCTTTAGCACCTAGCTAACAAAGGACTTCCATCACAAAGAACCAGCAATCAGGTTGCTCCAGGGGAGGGATTTCAAAGAACCCAAAATAGTGCCACAGGACAGGTAGAGTCTATCAGTTTGGGGCATCTGACAAGTTGCACCAAACTCAAGTTACACTTGAGCCAGTCAGGTAAGGATTGTGTCCTTTATCCCTATTTCCTCCTCTGTGCTCCTACCCCGGAAGGGAGGAAGACACAGTGAAGGGCAGAGTGAGGAAAAGGTACAGGAATCCCACATCACCCTTCCCACTTTCAGGCTTCCAAGCTCAGGGCAAGCTCAAGCTGAGATATGGTACAATTTTTTAATCTTTTTTTTTTTTTAAGGGGTGCCTGGGTGGCTCAGTGGGTTAAACCCTCTTCCTTCAGCTCAGGTCATGATCTCAGGGTCCTGGGATAAAGCCCCGCATTGGGCTCTCTACTCAGCAGGGAGCCTGTTTCCCCCTCTCTCTCTCTGCCTCTCTGCCTACTTGTGATCTCTGTCTGTCAAATAGATAAATACAAAAAAAAAAGAAAATCTTTAAATTATTTTTTAAGATTTTATTTATTTATTTGAGAGAGAGAGAGAGCATGAGAAGGGGGAGGGTCAGGAGAAACAGACTCCCTGCTGAGCAGGGACCACTCGCCCCCCCCCACCCCCAGTGCAGCTTGATCCCCAGACTCCAGGATCATGACCTGAGCTGAAGGCAGTCACTTAATCAACTGAACCACCCAGGGGTCCCTATGGTAGAATTTTTAACTGGGATCAAAGTTGGGAGCTTTGATATTATACCAAATTCGGATGTTTTAAATGCCTAGAAAAAGAGACCATTGTTTTATTATCTGAACATGACCAAGAAAGCTGTATGGACTTTTCCTGAGTGTATCCAAGAGATGATAAAAAGTGAGTCTAGAGAATGAATTTGCAGTAGTAGTTATTGAAAGAACAAAGTTTCTTTCTGCTTACACTCATAGGAGTACAGCATGTTTTAGTAACTCCTGACACAAAACAGAGCTGGCCCTTATTTGTGTTCATCTACTTTTCTCTTTGTCTTCACATCCAACCACCCTTTCCCATCCAACCTCAAATTCTATCATTTCCTGGAAACTTCTTGTTCCCCAAAGTACAAGTCTCCTCTTCCTCCTCTGAGCCTGCATAGCACTTCACCAGGACTTTCCTTGAGGCATCTATCCCTTCTATGCTTACTTTGGTCACATATGTTTCTATCTCTCTCCCTAATCTACGCATGCCATGAGGATAGAGTTTCTGTATGCATCATCATTTTTCCTTCATGCCACTCCCTCTATGTGGATATACACAATACATTCTCTCTCTCTCTGAATGATAAACTAAAACAATAAAACTATCAAATGAAAATATGTGCTATTTTAAAGGATAAAAGAACATGGGAAGAAGCATGGTAAAATATGAAATTTTTGGTAAAATGAATCTTAAGGAAGGTAAAAGTAAGACTGTCTCCTTTGAAATTAATTCAAAATTCTTTAAAAACTTGAAAATTATAGCAATATAAGAAATTTGTCACATAGATCTTACCAACAGAAATCAGGCAGGAAGTGACAACATCATATCATATCAGGGTTCAAAATATTAGTCTTAAAGACTCATGGTCTAGGTTCAAATCCCATCCCAACAAATTTGTAGTTGTGTGACATGGGCAAACAATTCAGTGGCTCTTTTCTTCGGTTTCCTCATCCTTAAAAGATATTAATGGGGTGATCCACATGGGGCATAGGAAGATCTTGAGCCCACTTCCATCACACATGCTGAATCTACAGTTACACATGAAACAATTCTCTCTGAAAAATACCTGAAAACTAGCCTAACAGCCCCTTCACAACAGACTATAAAAAGGACACATTGATATAGGTAGAAGAGGCAGAGATGTGTTCTCACCAAAAACCCCATCACAATCGGAGAAGTCTCACAAATCTGGAGCTTCTCCCTGGAAAGTGAGGGGTTTGTGCTTCCATAAGGCACCTCAACCCTTGGTATCTGCATCAGAGAAAGAATCAATAGGACTTGGATCCAGAGACCAAAAGGCTATTGAGAACTGAGATCATACTCTTTTAATTAATTATTTTTATTAACATATAATGTATTATTTGCCTCGGGGTACAGGTCTCTGAATCGCCAGGCTTACACACTTCAAAGTACTCACCATATCACATACCCTCCCCAATATCCACAACCCAACCACCCTCTCCATACCCTCCACGGCAACCCTCAGTTTGTTTTGTGAGATTAAGAGTTTCTTATGGTTGTTCTCCCTCCCAATCCTATCTTGTTTCATTTTTTCCTTCCCTATCCCCCACCCCCCACCCCGGTCTCTCAAATTCCTCATGTCAGGGAGATCATATAATAAAGGTCATAAAATCATATAATAAATGTCTTTCTCTGACTTATTTCACTCAGCATAATACCCTCTAGTCCCATCCACATTGTTGCAAATGGCAAGATTTCATTTCTTTTGATAGCTGCCTAGTATTTCATTATATATATATATATATATGGATAAAGAAGATGTGGTGTGTATATATATATATACATATATATATATATATATACACACCACATCTTCTTTATCCATTCATCTGTTGATGGATATCTAGATTCTTTTAATAGTTTGGCTATTGTGGACATTGCTGCTATAAACATCCGGTGCATATGCCCCTTCAGATCACTACATTGTATCTTTAGGATAAATATCCAGTAGTGCAATTGCTGGGTCATAGGGTAGCTCTATTTTCAACTTTTTGAGGAACCTCCATGCTGTTTTCCAGAGTGGCTGCACCAGCTTGCATTTCCACCAACAGTGTAAGAGGATTCCCTTTTCTCTGCATCCTCACGAACAAGAACTGAGATCATACTCTTAAAGACTTTGAGTGCAGACACATTTCATATAAAAGCAGCACTTAGAAAAATGTTTTGACTGTATATGAAGAGGATTCATGTTGGGAAGGAAACAAACATCCAGATCCAGGAAACCCAGAGAGTTCTAAGTAAGATGAACCCAAGGAGATCCACACCAAGAATCATTATAACAAAAATGTCAAAAGTTAAAGAGAGAATCTTAAAAGCAGCAAGACAAAAAACAACTTGTTAGGTACAAGGGAATTCCCTTAAGACTCTATCAGCAAATTTTTCAACAGAAAGTTTGCAGACCAGAAAAATGACACAATATATGCCAAGAAAATATATGCTGAAAGGGGGAAAAAAAAAATCTAACAAGAAATACTCTACTGAGCAAGGTTATCACTCAGAACTGAAGAAGAGATAAAGGATTTTCCAGATCAGTGAATGCAAAAGCAATTCAATGTCACTAATCTGGCCTTACAGGAAATGTTCAAGAGACTTCTTTAAGCTGGAAAGAACGGGCACTAATCAATAACAAGAAAACATATGAAAGTATAAATCTTACTGGTAAAAGTAGCTATATTGCAAAGGTAGATTAATTACTTGCAAAGATAACATGAAGACAAAAATAGTACAAATAATTATAGAATATCTAGTTTAAAAAACACTAATTAAAAATAAGTATGATGTGGAAACAAGCATAAAATGTGCAGCAGGGGGAGCAAAAAGTCAGTGTTTTGGAGGAGTTCAGACTTAAAAACAGACAAATGAAAAGATGGTTAACATCAGCAATCATCAGGGAAATGCGAATCAAAACAACAATGAGATTTCACCTCACACTTGTTGGAACAGCTATTATCAAAACGACAAGAATTAACAAGTCTTGACTAGGATGTAGACAAAAGGGAACACTTCTGGACTATTTTTAAGAAAAGAAAGTGCATGCAAAACCCTATGATTAGTAGACTTTTTGCTGAGATATAATTGACATAAAACATTATATATAACTTAAGGTGTAAGGTGCACAGCATGATGATTTGATATTTGTGTACAGCGTAAGATGAACAGGACAGTAGGTCTTGTTACCAGACATCACCATACAAAATTACCAGAAAAAAGTTTTTTTCTTGTGATGAGAACTTTTAGGATTCACTCTATTTACAACCCTCAGGTATGTAATGCAATATTTGTGACGATAGTCACCATGCTGTACATTACATCCCCATAAATTATTTTGTAGTTTGAAGCTTGTACCCCATGACCTTCACTGGTAGCTCCCAATCCCTAATCCCCCTCCCATCCAGCAACCACCTTTCCATTCTCAGTACCTATGAATTTTGTTTTATTTTTTCATTTTGGGTTTTTTTTTTTTTTGAGTCCACATATTAATGAAATCATGTAGTGTTTGTCTTTTTCTGCCTGACTTATTTAACTTAGCATAATTTTCTTAAGGTCCATCCAGGGAGACACCAATAAAAGCAAGAACACCAGACCTGCCTGCTCGCATTCTCTCTCTCTCCCCTGCAACCTCATTGTGTGGCCTCTAATATGCTATGTAATTTCCAAAACTTCTATGTAACAAAATGTTGTTCATTTTTTTTCAAAGTTCCCTGATGGTTGTTTCTAAGGGCATCTTGCCATCATCATACGAACCACAAGGGCCAGTCTAGTCACAGCATGGGTTATGGAGAGGCTGAGACTGACACCAAAAAAGTAGGTTTTCTTTGGTCTGCATCCCAATTCATTTTCACAAATGTTGCCAGGGACTATCTAGGTAACAAAAGAAATTCCCTCTCTTTTGTTAATGCTGAAGTTTATTTCCTCCTTTTTAAAACATCCTCTTTCTTTGACCTTGTTGAAACCAACATTATTTGGCTTCTTCTTATACCCTATTATGATTATCTTTCTCAATGGAAAAACAACTTGAGGAGTGCCTGGGTGGCTCAGTCAGTTAAGCATCTGCCCTTGGCTTAGATCATGATCCCAGGATTCTGGGAGCAGCCCTCGGTTGAGTTCCCTGCTCAACAGGTTATCTGCTTCTCCCTCTGCCCTCTGCCTCTCTCTGCTTATGTTCTCTCTCCTGCTCTCTCTCTCTTTAAAATAAATAAATAAAATATTTTAAAAAACAAAAAAGAAAGAAAGAGAGAGCACATCTATTTACTGAGATTTCAAGGTGAATTATTTTGACCATAATTTACACTGAAACATTTTTAAAATTTTTATGTTCACATTTCACGTACACCAACCAGATTCTTCTGCCCCAGCCAGATTGAGCAATTATCTCACATTGCACCTTTATTTTCCTCATCCCTTTTGTGGCTCTATACTCTATTTCTCCTTCAAGAGTTATCTATATCCTGCCTCCTAAAAAACTGCCAATACTAAAATTCAGATTATTATACCCTTTGTTTAGCATTTTTCAGGTAGTGCCCTTAAGGAGTGGAACTAGTCCTAATATTTAAATGTCATGGTGCCTTGTTCACAGTAAGCACACATGCAATAAGCATTGAAGAAAGAATGAGTGATAGACTTCAATAATTATTTGGAGAAATATTTTCTCATTTAATGTCAAATTGGGTGTTGTTCATTCCCTACACTCTGTTCAACCTGAGAACAAAATTTAGTAGAATGTGTTTGCTTAAAAATACACTTCTGAATTCTCCCTCAGATTTCTTTATTTAGCACTCTGTTAAGGATTCCTTCTTTTTGGAAATCATTCTAACTTATCGGTGTAATAAATCTGCATTTTATAAATCTTGCTATTTTTATAAGAAACTTAGATTTTCTTTGAAGCTGATTATAACATCTTCAGATTTTGACATCTGTAGTACTGTAGAGAAAAAAAAGACTCAATGAGTCTGGGCAATTGTATGAAGATAATTGCTACCCATTTGGTTTACAATTTTCAGGTATATAACAATGATCTTTCAAACACCTTGTCTCCTAATCATTATTCATTTATTCATGCAAAAACATTTACTGAATGCCTTCTCAGTGCCAAGAACTCTGTTAGAGGCTGACGATACAAATAAGAATAAAACAGTCTTTGCTCTCAGTTTTTTCCTTCACAATCCTTACTATTTTTTTTTTGTAAGGTTACATTTACAGTTACAATTTTGTTTGTTTACATAACATTTCCAAATTGGGTAATTAGATAAAAAGAGTGTGCATTTCTTATTTTCTAGAAAAGTGAAAAACAGTATGATAATATTCATAGACACTGTTTAGTAATGTTAGAACAATAGCTACTGGTATTTTTTAAGGGCTGAACTGAGATCATTCTGTTTTATGATATCATTTAATGAGGAAACCATTCCCCTTCTATATGTAAGTTATGAATTAGAGGAACTACCAATAGTACCTCACTTAATTTTTAAGACTGAAATTTTAACTGGGAAGTGTGGCTGAAGAGTCAGAAATTCTGTTTTCATTGTGTGTGTGTCTGTGTGTGTAATAAAGTAGCTTATAGCCTCTCGCTCTTTTTTTAAAGATTTTATTTATTTATCTGACAGAGAGAGAGATCACAAATAGGCAGAAAAGCAGACAGAAAGAGGGGGAAGCTCCCTCTGCCGAGCAGAGAGTCCAATGTGGCGTTGGATCCCAAGACCCTGAGATCATGACATGAGCCAAAGGCAGAGGCTTAACCCACTGAGGCACCCAGGCACCTGAGCTTATAGTCTCAATAAATTCCTTAGTCTCAAAAAAAAAAAAAAAAATCTTGACTTTAAATTTTGTTTTGTTTTGTTTCATTTTGTGTAAAGAAGCAAAAGCAATCCTTGCTAAAGGAATAAATTGTTTATAATGGGAAAGCAAAAATTTTCTAAACTCTGAAACATTCATTTCAATGAAAACATCAAATAGCTACTTGAGTCTTTTTTTTTTTTTTAAGATTTCTATTTTCTTGACAGAAAGAAAGAGAGCACAAGCAGGGGGAAATAGAGAAGGAGGCTCCCCAATGAGCAGGGAACCTATTGTGGGACTTGATCAGGACCCTGAGATCATTACCTGAGCCAAAGGCAGATGCTTCACCAACTGAGCCACCCAGGAACCCTAGCTACTAGAGTTTTAAATGTACTAAGAAGTGTATGCTTCTCCTAAGAGAACAGGTCCAGGTTGATGGTCAGAATGCTTGTTTTTAAAATATTAACAAAGGAATAATTGTTTCATGGTAAGGGAGGACTACTAATGTAAGCTCAGTAATAAAAAGAAATAAATAATAAAAATACTTGCTATCAAAACATAATATAGGTAACATTTTAAAATCCTCTTATTAGTGTATTTGTGCTCATAGTAGTGTATTAGTGTTGATAGTCTCTAATTTTAGAAAGGTGCTCTAGAAGGTAGAAAGGGCCCTGGAGTGATCAGCTCGGGTTCTCTCTGCTTTAAGCAGATCTATCTAGGACTCCTCTAAGACAGGTGTCTTAGAGACATCTCCAAGAATGCAACCTCATATCTTCCCATGATAATACTGCATGTCATTGTTTTACTAGCTGTCTGGAAGGAATCTTTTTCTTAACCTAATGGAGTCAGCCCTCTCCTTAACATCCCTATGTATATTCACACACATATATATACACACACATATATATAGACACATTTATTTTAGGATAGAAGGACAAATGATCTGTGTCTCATTTATAACATTTGTTTATTTTCCTAAAAAGTTTCCTTCTTTTAGTCATTTAAATAAATTAATACCTAGGTCTTCAGCTCTAAATTTAAAATTCCCTTCTTACCATTCAATCCAGACAACCAAGTGATGCCACGAGTGGGGAATGTACATTACTCTAACAGTGAACATTCTGACTGGATTTCAAGATTTTTTCCCTATGCTTTATTCTCTCCAAATAATAAAAGGAAAAGCTGATTCTATGTGTAGAAACTATAAATAGATGTTGACTTACATTTAATAAAAACATCAAAGTTCTCTTTTTTCAAATTAAGAAATGCTTAGAATGGTTTTGATCAAAATGATAGTATGTTTTCTTAAAAAGATTAAGAAAAAATCAAGGAAATATTTTAGCAGACATTGAATAATCATTTTCTTTCTCAATTAAACTCTGTAATGCTAAGATATTAAGTTAAAAACTACTTTGATTCTAAAACAAAATACATTGCTTGATGAAACAAAAATTTCCTGGGGGAATAAGAGAAGCTAAATTATGCTACCTATTGTAAATGATGCTGCCAGTTTATTTAGATTTTTAACCTCCAGCAATAACAGATTATTTTGATAAATTATTCATGTTTCTGCATTGTGCACCTTTTGCAATTTGCATATCTGGCAGCAAATAGGCCCTCCTTTCAGGCTTCAGTCCCCTTGGTCAGACTGGATGGCCAAAGGCTGCTTCATGATTAATTTCATCTCAATAGAGTAATTGTCACACTCAGATGAAACAATGCCTCTGAAATGCTTTCCTGGAGCTATGAAGTACAAGAGGCTTAGCTTAAGACCTTTTAAGCATATAGTAATTTTTGGCTTAAATGTTAACCTTTCTCTATTTCAGGAGTATCTACATCTAAAAATAGTAAATTAGATTTTATAAGAATAGAAAACAATGATTTAAGGCTTAATTTAGCAGTTCATTAGACTGCCAGATGATTTGACTTTAGAGTTTAGTATCTTAGTCAAAAAAAGAATGTGAATATTTTAATGGATCAAGGTTTCATATTGCAGGTTCAAAGTTTAGCTGCTGAACTTGTAAATATTTATTTTTTTCCTAATTTGTGGAAAAGTTATTCAACATTTCTATGTTCAGTTTTCTTACCTAAGAACAATCTAAATGATTCCCACTACTAGAATTAACGAGAGATGGCTTTGGAGACTTGTTTCTTTTTCTTTTTTTTAGAAAATTAATGAAAGAAAATTGATTTGTAATTGGGTCCTAAAGAAATGTTGATTCATGTCATTATTTTAGACAGAATTCTTAAATTTCCAAATCCATGCAAATTGTTATAAATTTGTTTGAAATAGTGAAATTCTAAAAAATTCCAAACTTCAGTCAAGGTCACACTATAATGTAATGAAAATAAAGTTCTGAAATTTAATGTTAAAGCACTTTCTACATATCATTTCATAAATGATCAAAGAGAAAAAGAGTTTGACTTAGTTTTTATCATCTTAAAAATGAAACAAAGCCCTAAATTTAATGACTCATTCCAAAATGGTCAATTAGATTTTTTTACACTTTTATAGTTGGATTTTTTATGCAATCAATTGCTTACATGTTTTTGAGTTTTCCCAGTATTTTGCTAGGTGCTTGAGTTATGAAATTGAATAAATAACTCAACAGTAATCACAGGGAATTTACAGATTAGTAGGAAGCTAGAGTTTTGTGAGTAAATAATTAAAATATAATCACTGAAACAGAAATCTGTATTGCTGACTCCAGTGGGCTGGTTATGGAGAAATGACCAGGATGAAGACTAAGTCATTAGAAACCATTAACTACTTTACCACCTACTGCCATTCATTCGCCTGCCTTTGTCAGATTACTCACCTCTCTTTCTTTCAGCTTTCTTTTCTATTTTGCTGTTTTGTGAAGGGATTTAAATGTTACTTAGGAATTATTGATTGTTATTTTTGAAAGAGAAAATGATCACTTCCAATTTTGTTTTTCTAAGATTTTTTAAAATTTATTTTTGGGAGAGAGAGGCAGAGAGAGAGAGAGACAGAGACAGAGAGAACACACATATTCAAGACAAAGGGGAGGGGGACTCAGACAGGAGGGAGCAAAGAGAGAGGGACCAGCAGAGAGGGACAAGTGGCTTCCCGGAGCACTGTGGAGTTGGATCCCACAACTACTGGAACTGAAATCAAGAGTGGAACACTTAACCTACTGAGCCACTCAGTCGCCCCCTAACTTGCTTTAAAGAATAAAAACAATAGAGGTGTCTGGGTGGCTCAGTAGGATAAGCATCTGCCTTCAGCTCAGATCTTGATCCCAGGGTCTTGGGACAGAGTGCCCCATTGCGCTCCCTGCTTAGCAGAGAGCCTCCTTCTCCCTCCCCCCAGTCATTCTCTCTGTCTCCCTCACTCTCAAATAAATAAGTAAGTAAAATCTCTTAAAAAAAAAAAGAATAGAAACATTATAAATGTAATTATTTATTTTGAGGGAACTGGAGGATGCTTAGAAAATATTTAAAATGTAAGTAAGATCACCACAATACTATTTTTCATCTACTGTCTGTTAGTCAAAGACCAGCACTGAACTCAGTGTAGCAGTCCATTTGCTTTACAGTTATGCTAAGAGACACATGGCTGGCTCAGTTGGTAGAACATGCGACTCAATCTCAGGGTCATAAGTTTAAGATCTATACATTGGGTATAGAGATTACTTAAAAATAAAATTTTTAAAAAATAAGCTTATGTGAAACTTATACTAGTTGCATTTGAAACTGGATTTACACTTCATATTAAAAAAGTCAGGATGAACAGAGTCTTATAGATGAAAAGTTTATAGTAAATGAATATTTAAAGATTACTTGACAAGACATTTGCAGACTCATAATATTTTTTCAGTTTTGTAACTCAGACTGTTCCATTTGGCTACTCTGATTCTTGACAATTTATATAAATACATGTTTTAGGAACCTAAGGATACTAACTTCTCTGATAATTTTCTACTAAAATATTCCCAAGTAAATTATGCTGACATATTAATGTAAGCCCATCATTCTCTAATTTTGCAGTCCAAAATAATATTTATTAATTTCAGAATTATCTTAATCTTTAGTTGAATTTTCTTATCACTCTGCATTTTTATTAAAATCACTGCATTTTATGTCAAAAATACAACTGTAAGAACTACCAAATAAAACCTTGGGAACTATGAAATTATGGAGGACAAATAATATTTTACTGCTACAGAGTTGAGAATTAGCTCCATTAAAGTCATTCCTTTGTGGGTGGACATTGTCTGTAGAATGACCCCTTTAAATAACATCTTTTACCTGGGAACAGTATCTAGAATGTATTACTGTGCATTAGTGGATGGGTGAATTTGGGGGAGGGGAGGGATGGAGAGCTACGGCATAGCAGAAAAAAGAGTCCAGAGCCTATAAGCCCTTAATACATGCCCACTCAACGTGCACATAGCCAGACCGATACTGGGTAGGGTTAGTGAAAGTATAACTCTTGAGAGATAAGACTGTCACCTGTCAAGATACTCAAATGGAAAATGCTGAATGGTCAGAGCCATGATCTGACCCCTGATCATTGAGCGAGGAGGCAGCTGACAGAGTAACTGAATGATCAACGGGAGAAGTAATAAGGTCCTAAGAAAAGTTCCCCTAATTCACAGTTGGGTACACCGGGTGGTGAGGTAGAAACTTCATTGTGGAGGGATCGTTTTAGGAGCCATGATCTAAGAGAACATAAAGAAGAAAGAAAAGATAGGAAAATCAGTTTTTAAAATTCTAAGGTACTATTTAAAAAAAAAAATCTTCTCTTTAAAAATCAGGAACTATTTTACAACTCTCTTGTATGTTGAGGAAACACCAGAGCAATGTAGGATACTTCTGGTGATCTTTTGGACCTATCATTTCAACCTTTCATTTAATTTTTCATTTACCAATGTTTATTAAGTGACTACTAAATGGTAGTCATATAATATAGGCCTAGAGCAATACTGGGAAATACATTAGTTAAAAATTCAATATATAAATTTTGACGAATTACTGAGTCTGTTTATTCTGGATGTGACAAAGATAACATTAGCATGAACCTGGCATGGATTTTTCCTCCAGAAAAAAAATAATAAAGAGATCATAGGTAAAATAAAATCAACTTAATTTTGAATATTAATTAATTTTGAATATTAATTGAATATTGAGTATTAATTAATTTTGAATATTTGAATATTTAAAAAATATTTTCTCTGAATAATAAATAGGGTAATAAAAACACACATAAATCAAATAATATTTCTTTTATAAAAACAAAATGAAAAATTGGCATTATCATAATCTTTGTTACGCTATAAATGAATGATTATCTCACCAATAAAAGATAAAGCATGAATTAGAAACAAAACCTAAAATACATGGAAACTTTGATTCTTTGCAAGTTATTCTGATGCAATCTTATTTTATAACTCTAAAAATGTAATATTAAATAAGGTGTAATCAACAGTTGAAAATAATTTTTTAAAAATGTTATTTATTTATTTAACAGAGAGAATGAGAGAGCACAAGTAGAGGGAGCATCAGAGGCAGAAGGAGAAGCAGGAACTCCCATGCAGGACTCTATCCTAGAACCCTGGGATCATGACCTGGGCCAAAGGCAGACCCTTAATGGACTGAGCCACAAAGGCGTCCAACATTTGATGATAATTAAACAAAAGACTGAGAATCTGTGTATCTCAGCTACTACATTACACATAGCTTAGTGTTGACACAAAATAGGTCCAACCAATAGGTGATTAATGAAGGAATAAAGGTCAAGATCTATAACAAATGACCAAATCTTCCTTCCCATATTAAGTGATAATTTAATCATCGAGAGCTTACTGGAGATAATTATGAACTGTTATGTAATGAAATGGGAAATAAGCATTGCTTTTTGAAATCTTTATTTCCCCTCTATTCTTCATGCTAATTAATTAAATATACATTTAAATATTTATCATCTGTGTTTTTGTAGCCTGTTTCTTTAAAGAGAAAATTCTGAAAAAATAAAAACAAAAACCCTAAGACAACAAAGAAGAAAGACTCAAAATGAAGTTTTCTGATTCTCTCACAACACACACTGCTGCCCAGGACCATGCTAACGATGATGGGCAGCACAGCAGGACAAGGGATAACATCTTGAGTCGAAGACTGGAGCTGGATATTGGTTGCTCTAGGCTTTAACCTCCTGTTAGTCACTCAATGAGCTTCTATGAGCCACTTTATTTAAGCCTAATGTTCCATCCATTGCAAAAATCTGTTAATACAGAAATAATTCACAAAGAAATGTGAGATTTTTGAACTCAGGTGCCCAACAAATGCAATGCTCCATGGTCAGTCAACAGTAAGGCAAGCAGTTTTGAGAATTTTTTTTTTTTTGTCTCAAGTAAACCTAATTTCTTAATTATTTCTCCTAACAATTGTGCACATTTCTTAACAAAAATTCTGAGTGCTGAGGAAAATGTTTTTTGTGTTTGTTTTTGATTTTCTAATCTCTCCCTTTTGTGGGATTAAATATATTTTTGATCTGGCACTTCATGGTAACTTATTTATCTTTTTTCTTTGTAAGATCCAGGGAAAGCTCCTGAAACCAAACAAGGGACTGTAATAGTTGTGGCACAAGATAAACAGTAAAACACTTTAAACATTCTGTTTCATTTTTTAAAGAAAAGTGCATAGCACTTTATTGACAAAAGCAAAAGCTGTTTATTGCAGAATAGCACCATCTGCTGGGTTATTATAGAAAATATTGTTGTATTACAATACATGTTTCGAGTATTTATTTTTTAGTAGTTGGAGGAAACATGAAGGACCCAAGAATTAGTATGTTGACTCCAAGTTTCAGTCATTGAATCTTAACTTACATTTCTAAAACAAACAAACAAACAAACAAACAAAAAAAAAAAAAACAAAAACCAAACCAAAACAAAAAGATAGATTGATAGATTGATAGATGACAGAAAGATTGATACAGATATATAAATAATACAAAATTTTCCCAATATTTTCAGTTATAACTTGTAATTTGTGTCATATTAGGAAAGTTAGAACGGTAATAACTTCATATTATTTCATCTATATTAAGACTGCAGAAACTGCGGTGCCTGGGTGGCTCAGTGGGTTAAGCCTCTGCCTTTGGCTCAGGTCATGGTCTCAGGGTCCTGGGATTGAGCCCCGCATTGGGCTCTCTGCTCAGCGGGCAGCCCACTTTCCCTTCTCTCTCTGCCTGCCTCTCTGCCTACTTGTGATCTCTCTTTGTCAAATAAATAAATAAAATCTTAAAAAAAAAAAAAAAAAAACTCCAGAAATTGGGTTCCAGATATAACTACAAACAAATCACCTTAGTTTGTATAAGCCATCTGAGAAAATCAGTTTCAACAATTACTAATATCTTTGGGCTATCAAAAGTGGTGTCCTTTAAGAGAACTTCAGAAAAATGTATAATCAATATTTATCTTTAAATATATATAATCCATCAAAATATATAATCAATTATTTATCTTCATTTATTTTTTGAAATTTATTTTAGAGAAAGAGAGAGAGCAGGGAGGAGGGTAAAGGGAGAGGGAGAGAGAGAAACTCAAGCAGACTCCCTGCCAAGCATGGAGCCCAACTCAAGGCTCTATCCCAGGACCCTGAGATCATGACCTGAGCTGAAACCAAGAGTTGGATGCTTAACTGACTGGGCTACCCAGGCACTCCAAAATATTGATTCTTTAAATCATCAGTTTGGGAAAAGTACTTCTTTAAAATAATTGTCCTATGAAGTTATTTTTTTATTTTTACTTTTTAATTTTTTTTAAGATTTTATTTATTTTGACAGAGAGCACAAACAGGGAGAGCCGCATCTGAAATCACATCCTTTGAGAAAGCTATGCTAACTCCTGTGTGTCCCCAAGTGAACAGAATGGAATATGATTCATCTGACCTTTATTCTTAAATCATGAAAAGTAATTTGATGAAAGCATAAGGGAAGGACAGAAGTGTTCTGACTTTTGTCATCTATGAAAACTTTACAAAAGATCATACTTGGGCAATAAAAGGTAAAATATTTAATAGAGGAAATATTTTTTCAGGTTTTTATTTTATTTTATTTTAATTTTTTAAAGATTTTATTCATTCATTTGACAGGCAGAGATCACAAGTAGGCAGAGAGGCAGGCAGGGAGAGGGGGAAGCAGGCTCCCCGCTGAGCAGAGAGCCAGATGTGAGGCTTGATTCCAGGACCCTGAGATCATGACCTGAGCGGAAGGCAGAGGCTTACCCCACCCAGGCACCCCTAGGTTTTTATTTTAATTCCAGTTAGCTAACATACGGTGTTAGTGTTATATTAGTTTCAAGTGAAAAATATAGTGGTTCAACACTTCCATATAATATTCAGTGCTCATCACAATGGGAGCACTCCTAATCCCCATCACTTATTTAACCCACTGCCCCCAACTCCTCACCTAATAGAATCTTGCTTTCTTTCCCATGCTATATTATACAATATCTAGTAATAAAGGATATACATTTAGATGGTGTTATATTTGTTACTGGGCAGAAAACCCTTGTAGCAGACTCCTCAGCATATAACATAGAACATGTTTGCATTTAACCTGGACTCAACCATGAGCAGAATCATCATATTAAATATTGGTAAGATGGGTTGACTGGCTTCCATTTGACCCAAATAATGCCATTTATAAGCAATGCATATACTAGGATAATTAGGAGATGTGATACCAATTTTTACTTTTCATTTAATCATCAGGTTGTTCAAGGAAACAGTCTTCTTTAGAAGGATATACCAATATTATGGGATGTAGAAAGGCAAAACAAATATTATTATCACTTTTGGGGTTTTATTCATGAAAATGCAGCTTGGAGTCATTTTCTCCAGCAAATGGCTACAAGTTCAAAGAATCATTGTGGTTAATGTATACATGTTCTCATAAAAAAGACACACTTGCCCTAAGACACTTCTGCTTTGATTGAGGCTTCTGAGAGCTTTAGTGGCTGTGGAACTAGTACTTGAGGGAGAAGTTTAATGTTACTTCAGTGTCATATCAGAGGAATTCAAGGGGAGGAAATTGCAGAAGTATCTGGAAACTTGCTTCAAATTTCAGTTTGGAGCCATGGGCTCTTTATTTTTACATTCCAACTAGGCTGGACAAGGTGGGCTCAGAAAATACTCTTTTGGAATCAAAGATTTATTATTGAATCATTAATACCTGAGAGTTAAACAGAGTACACAAGGCAAGATTTTGGGGCTGTTCACTAAAATGGCAATGACACATCAAAGCAGGGATACCCGGCAGGGATAAATGTCACTTGTGCTGTGCACATCCATTGATCTTTCTTAGGTTTTATAATAGCACAGCCACATAATTAAATAATGTATAGAAATAATTAATACTTGCCTGTACTTCATTAGGAGACAGAGCTTGAACATCATCAGCAGTATTGCCGTAACAAAGGCTGATATTTTGGGGTATAAAATAACAAAATTGAAAATGATACTTGCAGTGTGATGAAAGACCAGAATGTATCTGTTCATTTATTTATTTTTTTAACCTTATGACAGATGAAATATCTAAAATCTAGTTTTATATAAGGTGTGAGTAAATGTGTACATATTCAACTTTATTATGAAAATTTAGCACACTTTCTTTGGGAGTACATTTAAAAATTTTAACAAAGTTTAGAGATAAAGAGGAGTATGAAATAAATGACCCTATGCTATAGATTATAATTTAGAGACATAAGAAATTTAAATAATATCATAAATAGAATATCATGTAGTACTTAATTGAATTGTAGAGATAATAAATGTCATACTAGTTAAGACAAAGTGATTTTTAGTAAGAGTTGGGGGTTGAGGGATTCCTCATGGATGAAGGATGAATTCACTTGAGCTTGGAGCATTATTAAAAAATAAACTGGCAGAGAAAAATAGCATTACTAGTATAGATGGCTTAAAAAAATTAAGTTGCTGATAATTAGTAAAGAATATTGTCATTATCAGGATATGAGACAAGTATGATTGTACCGATAACTTGGGAAAAAATGCAGCTAATATGGACATTTTGAAGAAATAGTATTTAATAGAATATACAGAATAAAACAAAGGAAGAATTTAAAATGGTACTGATCTTTTGGGCCTGGGTGAATGGGATGATTATAATTGTCAAAAATAAGTCCCATGGAAAGGAACTAGCTTAAGGGAGGAGGTGAGGATTCATTGTTGGGCAGGTTTGTGTTGAGCAGATGGAGGGGCATGTAGGCAGGGAATTTTCTGTAGCCAGTAAAATCTAGGTGGGTCTAGGTGAAGCCCCAGTGAGAAGATGCACACGAAAATGCCTTAGTAATTGTAGCACAGATTGAACACCGGAAGTAGTCCTAGATGTTGGGTCTAGGAGGTCCAACAAATTATAATTCACTCAGGCAGGATTATCTGAATCTTTGATTCTATTTATGTGGCCTAAGGCTTCTTGGAGTGGGTTTGGCTCTTGAAGAACAAACCAAGGGTCATCTTGCTAGGAGCAATCCCAAAATGACTAAGCACCTCCCCCAGTCATTTCTGGTAACACACATTAGTTACCAATTGTATCCAGATTAAGATTCATGATCCAGGATTAGATGAGTTCTACCACAGAGAAAGTCAGAATTTAAAAGTGATTGAAGCGTGCTGTGCCTTTTTTCTGTGTAAAGATGGTGTACATTTACTAAAAGTGGGGTGGACTTGTCATTGCCCCTTGCTGAGATGGGACATTTTAAATACTACTAACATTAACGCATATAATAAACTGGTATATAATTTCTTAGTGGCTAGACACAGATAATTTATGAAATATCACTTCCATTTTTGGCATAGATCTAGTATATTCTTCTAGACATGGCTGTGGTTTTCTCAAATGTAACAATTTCAAACCTAAAATAAACTTATACTAAACACATACTGTACTTATCTATTTGGCTTCTTGTCTATGGAACAATATATTTTTAATTCTTTTTTTTGGCCTTATGCTTATATCTGAGTTCTTTTAAAAACCTTCACATAAAATAATATTTTCAGGTTATTCTCCTATTGCAGAAGTTGGATGGATTAATTGGATTAATTTGTGCATAGATAACCACTCAGTTTATGAATACATGGAATACGGTCTTATATTCCCAGTAGTATTCTGAAGAATGATCACTTGGTATGTTTTAACACTATTTTTATTTATTTTATTTCAGCAGCATCTAAAAAAGATGAAAAGAAGGAAGGTATGTTTAATGCAAAAATCCCATTATGCCTTTTGTGTAAACAATTTACCAAAATCCAGAATTGGGTTTTGCTTGCCATCTCTCCTATGTTTCCTTTGGATAACTGGATGTGTATTATGCAGACGTTTCTCATGAATGTATTCTTCTGCCTTACTTCATATAAAAGGGTACGCTGCTTTTTAAAACAATTTTAAATCTCATCTTTCTTAAGATATAGGGGATAAAACATAACCTCACAAAATCTCAGAACTTCCATTCCATTAGAAGTTTTATCAAATTTTAAAAGTGTAGAAAAATACAGACTATTTTACTCTATTATCTACTTATGTGTCTGACGCTGACCAGCAACTGATGCTACTTCGTTCTATTAAGTTGCAAATAGCAAATAAATCATAGTCCATCCCCTGCGCACCACCACCTTTTCTCAGAATGTCCTAAGATAGAGTAAAATACTCCTTGCTATCAAAGAAAACTTGGACCCAGTGGAATTTAACAGGTAAGGAAGACTTTATTGAAGATGATTACCATAGGACTTGAGTCCATTGCAATAGAAGTTGAAATCCAGCAGCAATGAAACAGAAAACCTGAGAATTTTGAAGCTCCGAGGTGAGCTAGTGGAAAGGTACTGGAGGACATTAGGCAGTTGGGGTGTGAGGTGGTGGTCATTGTGATTAAGCCATTTGTGTTTACTAATCGCTGCTTTTTGAAGTTAGGCTCCTACTCTCCCATTGAGACCAGGATATAGAAGCACTGTATCCTTTGATGATTCCATTTCAAAAGGATGCCTCCTAGGTCGGAGGAAGATATTTCTGGTTGTAGCAGATTTATACTTCAAAAGAACAGAGAAAGAATTTACAGTTGCAAGTTTTCTAAAGTAAATGTACTAATACAGGAGGGGTTGACGGCCTTAATCTAGAGGATATCTGCCTAAAATTTAGGCAAGGTAGGGGGAATAGTAAGGCCATTTTAGTCACTGTGATTCTATCTAGCGAAATGTTTCTTATGTACCCTGACAGTACTTAGACAGGGTCTAGATAACACTACTGTTTATGAATCTAGCTTATTTTCTTAGTAAAAATAGTATGAAGATATATTTCTAACTTTGAAAATGACAATAATATTCTAATTAGTGTTCATATAATCTGAGAAAAATAGAAAAAAAGAGTTATATTTTTTATTTAGTATCATCAGAACTTTATATTATCATAGCAGCTTGAGAGTCACATTCTGCTTCTATTAACCAGGAATCTAAGAGTCCACAGATAGGAGCCAGAAAAAAATATTTCTGTTGGTCATTATTTGTTCAGAGGGAACAAAACCATGATATCATAATAAAGCCAACTAAGACACGTTAGTGTCAGAGTTATTTTTCCATTCATTAGTATTCAAACTAAAGTATTAAAAGACTTTTGGGTATATGAAACAATAGTCAAATTACAAACTGCATCGCTGTAACTTTATATCTGTTGTTGTTTTTTTTTTTCCTCATTGCTATTCTTCCAGGGTTTTTTATTCTATTTATCCTGGATTAGATGCCTCATTTTCTTTTTCTTTTTTTTTGAGAAATTGTTTATAATCAACATGTAATATTTGGAAGGGCATGGAGAGGTTGGGCAGAGCTTTGCCATGGAGAGTCAAGGGATCCAATATCCACCATCAGCTGTAAAATATATAAAACATACCCCTCTGTATTATTATTATTATTATTATTATTAATTATTTCCAAAGACCTTTACTGATTATCTTTTATCTCTTTTTTGGAAAAAAGTTTTGTAATTGCTAAGCTTATGCTGTTTAAGAAAAAAAAATACAGCTATCTAGAATAATTTTCATTGTTTCCAGTGTCTAAAAGAGAGCAGACTCAATGTCCAGCTATTCTAGGCAGTCATTTGATTTTGTTTCATGACTTTCTATTTCTATTTATCCTGTTAAGCAGATCAGAGAGGTATATGGACATAACAGTCTTGGTTCTTATTTCTCATTTTTTATAATCTTAGTAAGATTATAGAAATCTTTTTCACAGAGGCTTCCTGCCTCTATTGCAAATATGACTATTCAAATGGGCATGTTTAATACAAATTACCAGATACAATTTGGATTTTCAACATTTTCTTTTATACAAAGTTTATCTCTATTCACATTCAAACTCTTGGGGTATAGTTCAAAGATACTATTGGTTGACAGCTTTCCTGGAGAAGAAGAAAATCAGGAGGGCTTGAAGGCTTAATGAGAAAGCCCTGGGAAGTTCTTTTGTTAGTGAATTTTAAAATGCAGAAACAGAAGTACATACCAAATTATCAAAGATGATCTGTGCACCAGGGGCAAGGAACTTCTTGAATAATGAACTCTGAAGATTTGCTTTTCATGTTAAAATCTTATCCCACATGTACCATCAGGTCTTTCTTAGAAAACTTAACAAGAGAGACCTTTGGCTCCACTGAATTTGCCCATCAATTTTACTGTTCTTTGGAGTTTGGGCATCAGAGCAACCATATCTTAGCTTAAGTAAGCGACATTTTTGAATATTCAACTAGGGTCCTTTTATAAGCCATTTTCTGCAGAAATTTCCCCTGTATTCCTCTTTCTCCCCCTTATAGATACTTTACTCATCTTCTGTTAACACACATTCTTTCTTACAGTCCATTCGTTTCAAAGCCAAAGTCCCATCTAATTGTACTTTTCTCTGTAAAATGTGCTTATTCTCTATTTCTTCTTATGTAATTGCCCCCACTCTCGTTGGAGACACAGAGACACAAATTCTGGTGTAAACTTCAACCTCTGTTTCTCCTTTGCCCCTGGCATTTAGTCTTCTAGAATTTTTAATTTGGCTGAACTCTCTTTCGTTTAATCTTTCCTAAAATAATTAGAAAGGCTAATCTCTATTCACAGCTCCAGGTCTTCTAGCTCTCACCTCACATTGTTATGTGAGTCCTCACGTCAGTTTTCTAACTTCTCTTGTGAACCAGGGCAAGGATCTCTGAAATCAGACGTCCTCAAAATGTGGTCAAGGACTCCTGGGGGTCTCTGAGACCCTGTCTGTGGTTCTTTAAGGTCAAAACTATTTTTGTTAAAATATGAAGTCATCGTTTGCTTAGTTCATTGTCATATTCCCATGAGTGTGCACTGGAGTTTTCCAGAGGCTACATAATTTGCAATATTGCAACAGACTGAATACTTAAGCAGATATGCAAATCCAACTGTCTTCTCATTAAGCTAGACATTAATGAGATTCACAAAGTCACTCATCTCACCATTTTTTCTGTATTGGAAAATATATTTGTCATAAAAATATATTACTTCTGTTAACGTGTAACAGGTTTATTCTTTATTAAATAAATGCATAAACAAATTTATATTTTCAATTGTCCTCAACTTTATTTTTTATTCTTTTTTAAAGGTTTTCTTTATTTATTTGACAGTCAGAGATCACAAGTAGGCAGAGAGGCAGGCAGAGAGAGAGGAGGAAGCAGGCTCCTGCCAGGCAGAGAGCCTGATGTGGGGCTCCATCCCAGGACCCTGGGATCATGACCTGAGCCGAAGGCAGAGGCTTTAACCCACTGAGCCACCCAGGCGCCCCTCAACTTTAGTTCTTAAAATTATAAACATCAGTGGCTAGAAACTACATAAATAAAAGCTGTTCAGGGTCTTTTAAAATTGTAAAGAATTTAACGGATGCCTGAAATGAAAAAGTTTGAGAGTTTGTAACCTAAACAGTAATTCTGCTTATAATGTTTTCTCTAGATAGTGTCCTTCAAAATATTGAACTGACTTCATAAAACTTTTCATGTAGTTACCTATTTAAAATATTCAGCAGCTCCACAGCAACCACAGAATATAGTCTACAGGCCTTAGTCTATAATCCAAGCCCCACAGTCTGTTTCCTGACCTCTTGTCATATGCACATCTAGAGATCTGGGCAAAGACAAAGCCAAGGCCCAAATAATTCCATCAGTCAAGATACGAGTTCTTTTGAGATAGAGACAATTCATTACTTCCATGGTCAGTAAAAGCAAGAGAAGCTGAAGGTGCCAACACATTGTGGTTCTTGTCCTACACACCAAAACACAGTGACACCCAAAGAGGTGGGGCCAGATAATGCAACACAAGTTAGGGACATTTCCGTGTTGAGGAGTCAATTCTAGACTACAGCCAAATGGTTTCCTGGTCTGAAACCTATCTCAGAGTATTCTAGGCAGGAGAACTCAGGAGGTGATAAGAAGCTGTCTCATGACAGCTTCCTGGCCTCCTATGTTCCAGAAGGATCAAAGGGCATTCTGCTGAGACTCACATTATCTATAGTTTAAAACTTGGCCCCTGCAGGGCCTATATGGATATGTGCTGGACCACGATGATATCACGGTGGAGCCTTTACATTATGTTTCTACCCACTTGGATATGTGCTGGACCACGATGATATCACGGTGGAGCCTTTACATTATGTTTCTACCCACTTTCTTCCTGTATGTATCACATACTTCATCTGTATCAAGCCATTCTCGATTTTATGCATACAACTTGCTGTCTTGCCTTCATTCCTACTGTTATCATAATAGAACTTACCCTTTCCTTTTCCTTCTATGAATATTCAATGTTTTTAGCTCTCAGGGAAAGTTCTCCTTCCCCTAAGACCTCTGTCTGACCTTCTCAATTAAATATACTTTCTTTTTCATTTATAATCTCCCAACAGAATTTATCTGTACCTTTGTACCATTGTTTATTTTTTGCCACCTTGCACTTCTATTATTGGTATTCATTTTCATCCTACTCTAATTGATTTTAAAACTTTTGATTAAAGGGACCATGTCTAATTCCATTTGATCCCCTATTGGGACTAGCACATTTCCTTAGTTTGCACATTGCTTAACAAATATTTATTCTGTGAATGAATCAGTAATATCTAGGACTCTTAAGATCAATATAATATCTACAAGAAATGTGAGTAGGTACTCAATTTTCCGTATCCCAGGCAAGGAAGAATTTTTTAAATTATTATTGGAGGTTATATTCCAGTGATCTTTTTAGGTCTGAGAAATCCCAGCCAAATACTGACAATTTTGTCATAGGTGTATTTTGATCACTAGTGGCCACTTGAGTTGCCTAGCAGATCTAGGTAGATCCCATTCATTTATCTTAACTTCATATATGAATTCCTGGGAGCTGGAAAGCCTTTGAGTTTTCCAACACAGTTTATCTTCTGAAGGATACAGTTTCATTGAGAATGAGCCAGATTAGATTTCTCATTTACTATAGCTAGAACAAGAACAAGTAAGTTGAATGCATGTATGAGTTAGGGCTTCAGAACTGAGATCTGAAGAGAAATAACGTTGAAAAACAAAGCAAAGTATCTGTTATTATAACTGAATAAAGATGTCAATGGGACAAGTTATCCAAAGGAAATGGAGTAATTTATCATCTGCATTACCAGATTATAAGAGAGTTAATTTTTCCTTCCATACAACTGGTATTTCATTATTCTGTGGCATCACTTACAACTATAATAGACCATACTTGATACAGTAGTCCCTCTTTATTCACAGTTTCATTTTTGGCAGCTTCAGTGACCTGAGCTCAACCACCACCTGGGAGCCAATGGCCCTCCTTCTGACACATGGTTAGAAGGTCTATAGTAGCCTAACATAGTCATAATGTTTATATCAGTCCTCTCACTTTATCTCATCAGACAGGCATTTTATCATTTCACATCATCACAAGAAGGGTGAATATAGTACAGTAAGATATTTTGAGAGATGTCACACTCACATGACATTTACTACAGTATATTATATTTTATCTATTTTATTATTATTTGTTATTACTA
Source organism: Mustela lutreola (assembly GCF_030435805.1). Classification (NCBI taxonomy): domain Eukaryota; kingdom Metazoa; phylum Chordata; class Mammalia; order Carnivora; family Mustelidae; genus Mustela; species Mustela lutreola. The sequence goes on from NC_081295.1 coordinate 77,548,625, forward strand.
ATCTTTTCTGTTCCTAATTTATAAATTAAACTTTACCATAGGTATGCATGTATAGGGAAAAAGCATAGTATATACAAGGTTTGGTTTTAGGCATCCACTGGGGGTCTTGGAATATATTCCCCTTGGATGAGGGAAACTACTGCGCATTGCCAAAGATGACTGAATGATGAGTTGAACAGATTGTGAACACATCACTTCTTTTAAATCACATCTGCTATGAGCATCAGTGTTCTTAATAAAAGACTGTTGTTCACATTATTGGGCATATGGTCTTTAGGGAAGTATATTCACCGAGTAAGCCTTTATAATATTTTTAAACCATTTCAGAAGAGTGCTAAGAGGCTATAATGAAGTTTAATAGCCGGAGTATTAATGGCTGGTACTAATAGCTTTTCAGGGTCAGTATGTGATCTTTCAGTTCTAAGCATTATATTTTTTGTTGCGCAGGTATTTTACTTGTGTAAGTCTGCTGCTCTGTTGACTCCAAACCAAAGACATTATTTTATAATGACATTTTAAGTTAATTGCATTATAGCTTCCATTTTTAGAAAACATGTATTGAATTTTTAAAACCTACTTGGTGAGATCATGGCATGTTATTCTTTTTACATTTCTTCTTAATGAAATGTTTTATTTTATCTCAATAAGCTCTATACTTTACCTGATCCAGGACTTCACATTTTTTATTCTGTGATTTCAATGTAATTGATGTCTGGTACATTATATTACCAATTTTTTTTTCTTTAACTATTTTATTTATTTGACAGGGAGAGATTGAGAGAGCACAAGCAGGGGCAGAGGCAGACAGAGGCAGAAGGAGAAGGAGAAGCAGGGTCCCCGCTGAGCAAGGAGCCCGATGTGGGACCTAGTACCAGGACTCTGGGATCATGGCCTGAGCCAAAGGCAGACACTTAACTGACTGTGCCGCCTAGGGACTCCTATATTACCAATTCTTACTACAAGGGAGAAGGGAAGCAAATTAAAACAACAGACATTTCACAGATACACATTATATTCAGCTTTCCTTATCAACCCCACACCAGCATCTAGTCAGAGAATAGAGGTGTGGGGGTGGAAATAATCTTCTTACCGCCACATTTTATCCTGTCTATCTCATCAGTCTTCCCAAGCTTTATTTTCAGCTGTACTCCTGAATGACCATGTGTTCCTCATGATCTTCCTGTGTTTTCCATATTGTCTGTACACTAGAATCAGTGGGAGTCACATGACCTTCTGGGCAAGTAGAAATCCTACTCCAGCATACTGGAGCCAAATGAATGGAGAACTTACAAAGATTATTGAACTTTGCACTTCATCATTGCAGCTATTGTGTTATAAGAATCTGGGTCTGTATTATTAATTATTGGGCATATTAATAACAGGATATTTGTCATATTCTTATATGAAATTGTTCTATGTAATATTTTTCTATATATTTGAATTATTTGCTTATCTGTTTAGGGTAATTATTCATGAAGGAAATGAATGAAAAATTGCTTGCAAAGCACATTTTAGATGGCAAATTTAGCCTACTCAGTTATAGTTCCAGCTGAGAAACTAAATATCAAGAAAAATATTTTTTGAGAGGGAAGAAAGGATATTAAAAGAAATCTGGTTTAATATTCTTTTTACTGTGCCATGCTGGACATAATAACATTTAATAGATATTTAGTAAATAAGTAAGCTTTTTGTTCCAAGGACTTATTATTTTTCAAAATAAGGTTTGTTTTTCCCTTACACATGAAACATACCCCTATTAGAGAAAAATTAGAAACTCATAGAGAAGACATTGCAAAAATATTACTTGAATGGCTGTATTTTTCTATAATGTGGATGTTAATGAATTCTTTATCAGTTCCAATCTTGTTCAGAAAGTACTGTTTAATATTCTCATTATTTACACATATAAAACAATGTCATGAAAAATGCTTTTTCCTTTATATATTTTTGTGATAATTCAGAATTTTTCTCTTTGGATTTCTAGTAGTGGAATTATTATATCAAAAAGCATGCTAATTTTTATGACTTTCTCAGAATTCTTCTTCAAGTTGGTTTCTTAAAGTGTGTGTCTAGCTTCTGTTTCTATGGAAGTGAGTTTTTACTTCTACTTCACTATTACTGTCATTGGTTATCATTTTTCATAAAACAACTCAGTTGACCATCTAACTGCCTTTCGTGAATAAATTCCCATTGTCATCTTCAAACATTTTAGCTCTTTACTTCACTGTGAAGTACCAAACACTTCCCTATAAGGCATACAACTCCGCCAAGCATATAATTATAGCCAAAGAAAAGTTTATCTACCTTTTGCAATTATCAACTTATAGCTCATTATTACAATTATAATTTAAGTAATAGCCAGAAAATTTCAAAGTCAAGTTACAGAAGGGGTAAAGGAAAAACCACAGAAGATAAATAAAATATTTCTGAGCAGAAACTTTAGATGCCTCTATTCTAAAATAAATGGGGTCAAAACCCTCTCATTTTATTTTCAAATTATAGGAACAGAAAGTTGCATGACCTAAATACTAAAAAGTAATAAAATTTTCAGATTTAGGCTGAATATACAAAAGACTAAAAATAAAATAGATGTCTGCTGGCCACTGAATACATATTACTCCATAACAGCTACTAAATACGATGTATTCCTCAGTATACTTTGAGCTGACCTCAACCTGTTTTTTCCCCATTACAATAGAAAGAATTGAATATTTGTATTGTAAATATACAGGGAGGGCAAAGCAAGTGATTTCGGTGGCTTTAGATTGAGCAAATGAAGAAACCACAGACTAAATTCACAGGCTTCAGCCCATCTTTATGGAAACAGACCATATATTGGCTCAGCTTGACTTTCTATTAAAAGGTTATTAGCTTTGATAGGTACAATGTAATCTGTGAAAACTGATGTGGATATTTTCTTTCATCTCTGTCATTTTTTTTAAGTCTTTCTATTTCAGAAAATTTCTTATGTACTGCCTCACTCTAATGCTCATCTTTTCAAAAACAGAGTACTTTCTCCTTGAGTCCCATATTCTAGAAATACATTATGAGATCAGTCTACTTTATAGAAGATTATTTCAGAGTATTTGGCATTTTATTGTAAACTAATAAGTTGTCAATTTATGATATCTACTTTATCAATAATTTATCTTTGTGTTTTCAGATTCTAAGAAAACAAAAACCCCGGTAGAAGGTATTGGAAATATTTTTCTTTTCTTATATTTGATGAATACTAAATTGCATTTCTTCTTAAAGGACAATTATAGAAGAAAAAACTATATATGGGATAGGAGAGAGAAAGAAAGAGAGAGAGCGAGAGAAGGAATTTGAAGGAAAGAGTCAAATCTTTACTGCCACTATTGCTATGAGATTTATTTGGCAAAATAAAAAACAAATACTGCATATGTTTACTTTTCACAGTAATTGTTTTCAAATAAATGTTTGCTTGACAAGAAATTGAATAACGTTCAGTATCAAGAGTTTATTTTACTAGAAAGCATAAATTCAATTAATCTTGGATACACTAGCATCAATTAGAAACTGAATTGTTCCTATTAAGTTTTGAGTAGAATCATAACTCATCTGGCAAGGATACCTGTTTCTTTCATATTTGCTTGTATGTGATTATGTGTTCACCTGTGTTTAAGAGACTGCAAAATATAAGTCATTGCAAGTGGCTAAACAGTGTGTGTAATCCTAGGCTGATTCATTGTCAATGTTTTGCACTCAAATTCTGGAAACACCTTCAGTAGTAATTGGCAATACTTCAGACCAACATTGAAATTCGAGGAGAGAGAATGGGGAGAGGAGTTGGAAAAATCATAGTCTAGTCAACCTGTTGGGGGAGTAATTTTATCTTTGAAGGTTTTAAGAGCATAAGACCAATTGTTATTTTTTGTTTGTTTGTTTGCTTTGTTTTCATTTTTTTCAACAGAACATCCCAAGGGAAAAAGTAAGGAAATGCATGTAAATTGTATTTGTGTATATGTGTTTTTCTCTTTACAATTATTATTGGCCTGCTGGTATATTTAGACTCCTAGTTTTGAATATCTCTTTTTTATATTTTATGCATGTGAACTGTACTTGTGGTTTTTTTCTTAGAATGAAAAAATATACAACCTGAGGGCCAGAGGGACTGAAAACCATAGCAGTCATTCTTAAAGTCCTTTTCCATATTCATACAGTTGTCTAATGATATCCACAGCCTCATAACCAAAAATACAAGTTCATTTCACTAACCAAAACTGTTAATGTAGATTTAGTCCCTGTAATCTGGTTTGTTCTCAGTCCTTAAAAAAGACCAAATGGAAGTTCTTTTTCAGGCTGGTTTGATAACCACTTTCCCATTATCTTTCTTCTTGTAATCCATAAGTATTTTGGCATGTTCATATGATATGTGACATTTCATTCTTAATGTGATTTCCCCCCAAAAGCACTGTAAGTTTTGTGTAATAGCATTGCTTGGAATACATGCCTTCAGCAGTATCCACTGTTGCTCTAACACTGTGTTAAAGCTGTTTGCTAACAGTAAAGCTAGATGCCTTGAGGTTGTATCTTTTGCAAATAACATGCTTTCCTCTGAAGAAATTAGGACATGTTGAACAAATGGGAACAAAAAGCTCCCAACTTAACCTTACTCAATCAGCCATTAAAAATGATCACATTCCCAGAAATACAGAGTTTTAAAGGATCCCAGTGATATTTTAAAAAATCTGTTTAAAAATATACACCACTTTTTTGAAAATTTTATGTATGTTTTGGCCCTGCAAAAGGTTAGGACACTGAGGCATTCTATGTCATAAAAATGCTCTAAAATATTCTGTGGGTTGAATCATGAAATTATAGTACAACTCAGCCAGGGGGAGCAATCTATCTATAGAGAAGTATGTGTTCCTTCAGTTTCAGATTTATGTGTATGCACAGCTGCTGATGAGCACTGGCTCTTGGATACAGAAACACTCTATAAACCATTGCACCAACAGGAAAATGGAGGACAACCAGAGATGTGAAAAATGATGTTAAATTATATATCTATAACCGTAAGGCCCTCACTTTATTGCAGGCTATGTAATTTAAAAGATCTCACAGACACACAGCATCTCCTTGGCAATCTTCGGAGCACTGGTATATTTCATTTAAGAAAAAAAAAATGCCACTCTGGGCATTCATTTACACCCTAGCTGCTTCCTTCATTGAGAAGTTCAGTGGATTACGACTTGGGCAGTATTAGCAAAAAGAAAAAGAATTTTCCTCTAAACAACTAACAATTCTCTTTAAATTAATGTATTTGCTCTGGTTTTTCATCTAGAGTATCCTGCTTCTTTTTTAATTGGAGAGAGAGTTCAAAGGCTCAGGTGGAGAATGAAAGGCAGGGAGGGGCAGAAGAAGAAAGAGAGGGGAAGCTGACTCCCTGCTGGGGGAGGGGCGGGGGGGGTGCACTACTTGGGGCTGGATCCCAGGACCCACTAGATTATGACCTGACCTGAAACCAAGAGTGAGACGCTCAACTGACTGAGACATCAGATGCCACTAGACTTGCTTTTATTCTTGCTGATTGTTGTATCTTTGAATTTGTTTGATTTAGATTTTTTGTCTTTAAGATTGCTTCATTCAGTTGTATATCTCCATCCCTATATTCTTATTTTGCTTCTACTTTTCTAGTTATCACAATTAAGAAGTCATTCTTTTTTAATTTAAAATAAATCTTGGTGGCAAAACATGGGACCATCACACATGTATTTTTGAATATTCTTGTGATCTATAATTTTTTCAAAATAAAAAGTAAAAAAAACATCAATTATCGATAGGATTTGTTAGTTCCTGTCAAATTAAAAGGTACCTTAATTTGTATTTATTAAAGATAATTCAATAATTATATCCTGAATTATCCTACATAATAATAATTATCCTCAACAACCTTTTTCTTCACATTGTTCCAAATTAGCACAGGTATATTTCTGTTTATATGATGGCTTTTGGATGGGACTGGAAGGCCCTTATTTTAGCTTTGTAATATAACATATAGCTGGAATTCAATTTTGATACATACCCAGATCAACTTCTAGTATTTTTCCAACTGTCATCACTTTGCCATTTCTTAAAAATATTACATGAATGTTGCTTCAGTTCAGCAAAAGATTAAACAACACATTTAATTACTCCATGTTTTTGAACAACTTTTGGTAATGTTCTCATTAGCTAAGTCACCTAAATATCTTCTTTCTGATATGTGACCCTTGGTCAAGTCATTTTTTTATTTGTTTTACGGCCTACATTCTCCTTGTGAGTGGATAACTCACTTCTTATTCTTACATGACTAGACCCCGATAAACAAAATTCTACTTCAGAGATTGATGAGATGATCCTAGAAGATTTGATAGCCCTCTATGTTTCTAAAATATAGTTCTTAGAATTCTTTCAGCATATGCATTTTCCAGTCCCCAAAATGTATTCATTGAATGAAACTTTAAAATAATCTCCCCATTTTTCTTCAAAAAAATCTGATAATAAGGTACTTATGTTAAAACATTTCTTGAAAAATCTTCTTTTAATTTGACAAGCTTGTCAAGGCAAAATAAAAAATAGAATTGCAGATAATAGCATTTGGTATAAAATTAGTACTTGCACTTTGTATAAAATCAGTTCTTATTATAATATGTGTCATCTTACTCTTGAGGCCAGAATAAGGCTTTGTCTCATATGATATTGACAAAAATGGGTTCTTAAAAAGAAATACTATCTAATAAGGACTCTACAAGGAACATTTATCCTAAAAACAAGGGAACCGTGTTTTGTTTTCCATTGAAAATTCAATCTATTTTAGTATCTTCAGTTTGCCTCAGCAAAATCTTTGTCTTAGCTAAACAAATAACTTTTCAATATAAGAAGATTTCACCTATAAAGAGGACGTCCATAGGCAATCTGTCCATTTTTATCCATTTATAAATTTTGGCTCAAAATTTATCCGTTTTTTTATCCAACATGAAAATTTATTTCGTGTTGATCTAATATAAGGGCAAATTAATTATTTTCCATCGTTGATAGATTCTTTTTAGTTTTGGGGGTTTATTATCCATGAAAAATTTTTAGTTCCTCTTACATAGGATATTTTTGTGCTGTTATGTGAGGGAACTCAATGAATGGAAAAAAGGGAAAGATTTGTTTCATTAGTTTTGTTAGTTTATTTGTTTTATTCGTTGCTGCAGTCCAGTATTAACACATACATGTTTCTCTGTGGTTAAAACAATTAAAGTGGGACATATAAAATTAGAATCATCATAATAACAATAATAATATGTTTCAGAACAGGAAAAGAAAGAAAAACATGTGGAACCAGGTAACCGTTTTTAAATTCCTGTCTTGCTTTCATTTTATTATTTAATTTGCAATTGAATATTGAATTGCAATAGAATAGCTTAAATGTTGACTTTTTTCTTTTCTTGTTTGATACAGCAAAGTCACCAAAGAAGGAACATTCGGGTGAGTTAGACTGACCTTCCTGGGTTCTTTCTACCTGATGCCCAATGTTTATTAAGGCTGCAGCCTTAGACAGGGGGTAAGGGCCATGCCAGGGAAGGGCAGGAAATCCCTTCTCTTCATGGTCTTTATTTCAAGGTCTTGACATAGAGTTAACATCAATGCAGTTTTAGAAAACATAAACCAAATAATATGTTACATTCTTCTTACCCAATGAGTGTCCTGTAAATCAGTAGCATCAGGTTGTTAGAAATACAGTGTCTCTAGCTGCAGCCTGGATCAGAATCAGAATCTGAAACTTCCTAAGATCCCCAGAGAATCTGTCAAAGCAGTGTTTGAGAAGTGCTATTGAGTGTCAAGTAACAGAAACAAAACAAAGCAAACAAAACAAAACAAAACAAAACAAAAAAACCACACACACACACTTTCTGTAAATGCATCCAATATTGCTTTACTTGTAAAATATGGAATATTTAGTTCAGCAAATATCCACTCCCTCTTCAAAATGTTACTTAATGACATTTCTTGAATACTCAGGGTAGCTGCAATGAAAGCAGCAGTAGACTTTGCCCTCAATGTATTTATATTGTAATGGGGGAAAATTGAATTGAGAATCAGACAATCAGTAAAACACACATACAAACAAACACATCTAAAAATGCAGTGGGTACCAATACCAAATGGTTTTCTCAAAGGTTTCTAGCATTCAGTCTGTCCTATTAGTTTTTTCAAATGAAAATAAAGGCAAGTTTCTAAATCTTATTTTATGGACTGCATTTTAAAATATTATATGTTGATTTTGCCTTCAGATTTCTACTCACAGAACTTTACTGAGTTTTCATATGTGTATGCATGTGTGTATGTGTATAGGTGGTCACAAATTCATACAATGTCCATTAGTTACTCTTTCCGTTTTATTGTATTTAAATGGAAATTGCATTTACTCAGTGTTATATAAATAACCAGCCTTACAAATATAGCTCAACTGTTTCCCACTGCTCCCTACACCCACAGCTCAGAGCAAACCACAGGTTAAAAGCTACATTTCTTCTTCTTCTAAGTTTATAAAACTTCCTCAGACAATTCAAATCCATTTAGTTATTCCTCCTACTAGGGCCCATAGCATCATCCTCTCTCCTTTATAATTGGACTTATTATACTGTTATAATCACATTACCTTTTCTTTTTTCCATTTTAAATAGAAATTAGAGTGCTTATTATAATGGCAGGCACACAGTAGACACTTGATAATGTTTATTAAATGAAAGGAGAAACACCAAGTAGAATAACCACATTAAAAAAAAAATTTAAATGGGAATGACTTTTAAATAATTCCCAAGATGAAATGATCAGATTTCACCATTTCACATTAACATTGGTACTATTTATCCTTTGGGAAAGAATGTTTTTGTCCACCTCCCAGAGGACAGAGTATTTGTTCATTTGTGAGTAACATTCCCACAGTTGGGCCAAACACATATTCTTATTTGTGCATGTATGCAAAAAACTAAAGTTTATATCATTGAAATATATAAACATGGAGAAACATGCAGAATGACAATGGGTATAATTGGTTTCAAGAATATTAATAGCTAACCACTATTGTCTAATATTAAATCCGACAAAATACAATAACTTAAGTTGCTTGAAATCATTATCTGTTCATTTCAGGGTATTATTACAGTGTAACAGCTTGGCAGTAATTAGCTGCATTTTAACAATTGAAACCATTGGATAATTTGTTCTTTTCCTACTACTTTAAGGAAAATGCACTGGCTTGTATATAAAAACAATCAGATTCTTAGCTAATTTAAAAGGCAAGACAAAATGAGTAAGTTGCGAATGAGCATTCTGTGTTGAGAGAAGATATATAAATGTAAAAAAAGAAAAATCTGTGTTTCATGGCTCAAATTTATAATATACCAAAGAAAATGGCACAATGTTGTATTTTCTCCTTCTCAGTTCTATGCTTTCCTTGGTTTCCAAGGTTATAATACAATCTTTAAAAATTTTAAACAACTTTAAAACTATTTTAGAGAGATAGTGGACTTGTAATTAATTTAGACTTTATTGTTCATTGTTTTAACAGCTCCAAGTGAAAAACAAGTAAAAGCAAGTATGTTGAATAAAACTTACAAAAATGAAAAGAGCATATTTCAGATGCTTACTAATTTAAGTTTTCTGCTATAGACAAGGCTAATGCTAATTTTTTGAGGCTGGCTTACCAAATGTTTCTTGCTATTAATATTTGTTTTGTTGAAATAATATACATAATTATTCAACCTTTTCTGTGAATTTATTCTTCTTAAAATTTATTTTCATTTGCAAATGTTAATTTGTCCAGATCATAACTCCTTTTTGAGTAGTTGTATTTTTGTTTCTTATTTTGCACGATAAATGATCTCTTCAGTTTCTTAAAAACATCAGACTTAATTTTCCTAATAATCACTTGGCCAAACCAGTAGGCAAGATAATTTGCCTATTGGTGAAAGTCATTGTGTCTTTTTTTTTTTTTTTAAGATTTTATTTATTTATTTTTTAACAGAGAGAGATTACAAGTAGGCGAGAGGCAGGCAGAAAGAAGGCGGGGGGGGGGGGGAAACAGGCTCCCCGCTGAGCAGAGAGCCCAACAAGGGCCTCAATCCTAGGACCCTGAGATCATGCCCTGAGCCAAAGGCAGAGGCTTAACCCACTGTGCCACCCAGGTACCCTTATTGTGTCTTTAATGAAATGAAGCCCCCAACAATTTTAACTACTGCTCGTGTAATGTCATAATTTCCTTTTAAGGCTTATACTTCAGATTTTGAATATTGACTGATAACTGATTCCATGGCATTTACATCAATATTAACTTTGACAGTATGCTTAGGGACAAATGCTGGTTTCTTTGATGGTTTTTCTCCATTAGATCAACAACCTAAAGATTGTCACTAATGAAAATTACTCTAGGTATAATAACATATATTTGATTTTAGAAAAAACCAGACTTTTTGTTTCTCTAATATTTAGGTCAAATCTTAGTTTTATGCATGATAGAAGGATGATTACATTTTTCATTTGGTTTAGAATGGCATGAGTATTAATGATGGTACTATTACATAAAACAAATGCATGTTTTACTTAGTGCCAGGATTTTGAGATAGAGTATATCATTGGTGGATATATCAGAGAAAAATTAGAAAATATAATCTTGGGTAACTTAGTGAGAATGTCTTTTAAAAAATTACAGTTGGAAGTGTTTACATAGACATTATAGACTTTGATTGAGAGATGTAATATGAATCTAAAATTCCATTTATATTTTCATGAAAATTTTTAGTTGAATGTAAAGCTGATTGGAACTCTGTATTATGGAATCTTCAGTATGCTAATACTTAGTCTGTAGAAGTGCATAATCAAGAAAATATATAAAACAAAACTGATAATTTTGCAGCAGTGGTAGAGAACTTTAGATTGAAGATTATGCTAAAAACAAACATTCTCTTCCTAGAAAAATGTGACATATAGATAAAAATGTTGATTTGCAGTAAAACAACTCTGTAAGTTCTGCTATCTATGAAGCACACTATCCAATCAAGTTCTGAAAAGATCAGCATCTTTTGCAGGAAATTAGCAAATTAGGTTGCTAAATCATCTTAGACCCAATATAAAAGTTTCAAAAGAATTAATTCTCAACTCTCCATATGGTTGAGAGATTTAGATCTAACATGGGCATTATCCTTCAATAAAAAAAATTAGAGATAATTCATAAATTGTTTAAATTCTGTATTAACAACGTGGCCATCCTTTTCTTCTACTAAGAATTGCTTTTCAGTCTTGAAACCATACTACAGAGGAATTTTTTCACATCTTTTATAGACAGTGGACCATTTATAAAGTTATTGCCTAATGTAAAGATTGCATATCATTAAAAGTACTCTTAAAAATTCCTAAAATTACCCATTTGGCATGGTACACATAGGTTTGTGTATATAACCTAAACATTTGGGATATGATTTTATATTATACTATGAGAGCAAATGAGAGTGAGATGTATAGCTTAATTAAGATAAATTAAGTATTTATGTGATACAATTCCATGGTATTGAATTAAAGAAGGGAGGTGAGATTGACTGCTATGGGAAAAATAAAAGGTAATTTGGCATTAGCACTTCATTCAAGGAAACCATTACAATGTCAATTAAGTTGGTGTTGTGGAACCATTTCTTCTAGATCTTGAGGAAACCAAAATTACTATAGGAAAAATACTGGAGAACATAGACACACCTGGAAACTGTATCAGTTCAGGATGCTGGTTATCGTGAACTTGAAGAAAAGGGAAATCTTCCAGGTTCAATGATGTAGTACTGTGGAAGGGCACTTAATACTGCTACATACAAAGTTATGTGTCAGAGATTATGTGGTTGGAGGAAGACTACCTCAGACCAAGCAGGTATGCCAAACCTAGATTTACAACTTCTGCAAGTCAAGACAAATTCCTTTATCATAGGATGTACAGAAATGCCTCAACATACCCAGTGCCTTTCTCCACAGTGCGCTCTACCTGCTTTCTCACATGCTGGATAGCCACATAGGAGTTGATGCTATGACTTTTCCATTTCCAAGCAGGAAGAGGACACAACAGATTTTTAAGCCCTCGGTCATTTCAGATCCTTAACATTCTCCTTGGTGAATCTTCAAGAGGGAATAGTAGATAATGATTAGCAAATATAATTGACCACAGTGTACCTTTTTTCCCCCCAAGGACACTTCAGTGACCACAGTGCCTCAAAACCTTGGGAAACACTGCTATATATTATTTCCTTCTTCATATCAAAAACCACAGGGCTCTGATCATGTATTCCATGTACATGTTCTCCCAGCCTCTGCTCAGTTTGAATTTTAAGCTAAAAAGGCTCCTAAGACCAGATCAGTGACCAAAAGTGACTAGCCATTTTGAATTGTCATTTTTAATTGTGGGTTCAAATTTATATGAAATGGCATAGTCAGGCATTTTTCTTCCCTTGATATTCGCACTGCATTAGATTTGTGGTATGCTCAGCCACCAAGCCTATGTTTATCACCTTAACTACATTTCAGTACCTAAATATGTAAGTCAGATGTCAATCACTTGATCTACTAACACATCTCAGCATTCTTCAGGAAAAGCTAGTACAGAGAATTTTAAAATAATTCTAAAATAAAGTCGCTTTGGGTCACCTGGCTGGCTTAGTCAGTGGAGCATGTGACTTGATCTTGGGGTTGTGAGTTTGAGCCCCATATTGGGTGTAGAGATTACTTTTTAAAAAAGGAAAAAAAAAGTCCTTTTTAAATTTCATTAGTTATTTACACACACACACACACACACACACACACACATATATGTATATATATATATATGTTAGAAGAGTAGTTGGAGACAATTTATATTGGTCAAAAATGTGGCAAGGGCTCTAGGATTCATTTATGTACTCTGCCATGGAAGTTACTGGGGGAATATCTATGGACCTGAAAAATAGATCTGATATTAATGAGGTGGGTCTAGAACACAGATCAGATGACATGTATGACCATGAATCTCAGTTGGTTAAGACAATCTTCATATTCATATTCATACCATTTCAGAATAATTATTACTAGCACCTCCTTTCACTTGCTCAGTTTGGATAATAAATTGCAAGATCATAACCCAAATCACAGACAATGCTGACTGAATAAATTCAAAATAGTACTGATATAATTCTAAGAAAAGATAAGATACACACTTGGAAAAGATATTTGTAGCACATATAAGTAACAAGAGTTAAGTAGCAAAAAAATAAATAACTCCAAAAATGAAAAACAAGACAAAGAACTTGATAGTGAGCAGGGAAAAAATGGACAAAAATATATAAGTAAGCATCAAAAAAATAAAAAAAAGAATCCCCCACAAATAGCTTATAAACATATCAAAAGATGCTCAGTCTCTTAGAATAATGGAATTTTAATTAAAAGCAGAATAAGATACCATTGCACACATGCCAGATTGACCAAAAAAGAGAAAAATGATTATTCTGATAATGATAATGATATGAAGCTGTAGAAACTCTCACATGCACTGTTGGTATGAATGTAAAATTTGGAGAAACATTGTGGCATTTATATGGAAAAATTAAACATGAGCAAATGTTATGACCCAGTAATTTCACTTCTAAGAAAATTGCACATGTGTACCAGGAGACATAAGTGTGAATGTTCTTAGCAGGGTTACTTGGAACAGCACAAAATCATACATGACCTAATGTCCATTGGCAGGAGAATGGATGTATAATTATTAGTGTGTGTATGTGTGTGTGTGTGTGTGTGTGTGTGTGTGTGTAGGAATAGTATACAACATTTAAAACTGACAATTAACTACAGCTACTCATGTCAACATGGCTTCTGTAAAATGTAAAACTGAATTTATTTAAGCAAACAATTTGAATCAAACAGTGCCAAAAATGAAAAAGTATTTAGAGGTGCTCATAGGCAGTGGCTAGGGCAGAGGTTTAAGAAGGCACAGAAGCAAAGCCAAGAAATAATTTAATTGGCTAGAACTTAGATGTTTGTCTTATTTGGGAAAATTTAGTTATTTGGCTGTCATGATAGTTCTACTTTTAATTAAGAACAAAAGATTCCAGATTCCAGATTCAGTTATCAAGATTCAGATTCCAGACAAATCTAAATGACTCAGGATTTGGTTTGTTTATATAAGCTTCCAAAATCACTAGAGCTACCCTAGTCTAATGCTTTACCTATTTTGACACTGCATCTCAATACGATGTTTTGAAAGAAGCAAGTCACAAGAATTTTACAGTAGAAATCAATTTTTATAGTTATCTCACTAAACTATATAATTTGATCTATATAAATGCACTGTTATGACCCAGTAATTTCACTTCTAAGAAAATTGCACATGTGTACCAGGAGACATAAGTGTGAATGTACTTATCTTTAGAGATAAGTACATGTAATTAAAAAAAACTCTACTGAAAAATAGGGAAATGATTAATATGAAATTTAAGACAATAATAATTCTGAAATGAAGGGAAAGGCATGAGGTATTGGAAGGTTTCAACAGCTTTGACAATGTTTTATTTTTATGCTCACAGGATGTTATAAAGGTGTCCATATTTTTTATTACCATTCTTTAAAATGTGCACATACATATGATACATTTTCTTTATGCCTCTCCTTTCTATAATATCTTTCATAATTAATCAGGCTTTAAAAGCCCAGAGCATGAAGAGATAGAAGTGGCAACATCGTTTTGCAGCTTTCTGGCCTCTGTGATGGACCACGGAGAGATGAGCCGCTGGGCTTGGGGGCAGATATAAGTGAAGGACGTGGTTGTCTGCAATTATCAAGAGTGACATATTATGTTTCTGAAAGTATCACTGAAGTGGAAAACTGGTGAGGTAGCACATAGAAGTAATATTTGCAAGAAGAAAGGCCTTCACTTGGCAAAAGAAGGTGCAGATGCAGGCTGGACTGGTATTAAATATGGAGCAGGGATTGGTCATCCTTTGAGATGGGAAGGAAAACAAATGGTGCAAGTGGGTGCTGGTGTGGGAAAATAGGAGGTGCTCTAGTCTGCTTTTATTTTCTCTCTGAATCTCTCAGTAGCAGCTTCTCTCTACGCTGCAGGATACTGGAAGCTTGAGGAGGGGAGAGAATGCATGAGCCAGTTGTCTAGCCTGGGAGAACAACTTCCTAGTTCTGTGCTAGTCTTGCTGGTCAGTGCTGAGCTCTCACTTAAATACTGAACTGAGACATTCGGGAGAGATCTGCAGCATGAGGGCCTTCCTCCAGTGTGGAAGTTTGGATGACTGCTCAGGCGGCAAGCATAAAGGGCGTTTGGGGGTGTAATGAATGGATAGAATGGATTGAATTGTGTCCTCTCCCTCAAAGGATATGTTAAAGTCCTAAGTCAGTGCCCATGAATGTGACCTTATTTCAAAATAGGGTCTTTAGAGAAGTAAGCAAGTTAGGATGAAGTCATACTGGATTAGAGTGGGCCCTGAATCCAGTGACTGGTGCCTTATAAGAAGAGGGAGATTTGGAGACATGCAGATATATATAAACAGAAGAGAAGGGGGAGAAAGGAGAAATTGGGGTGATGCAGCTATAAACTAGTCAATAGGTTGTCAGCAACCACCAGAAGCTAAGAAGAAGCAAGGAAGGATTCAGGAGAATCAGAAATAGCTTCAGGGAATGGCCAGTTGACAGCTTCATTTTGGATTTCTTGCCTTTAGAACAGTGAAAGAATATATATCTGATGTCCTTAGCCACTTAACAGTTTAAAAGCAGCCTGGGATAGGTGCCTGGTTAAGCATCTGCCTTCAGCTCAGGTCATGAGCTCAGGATCCTGGGATCAAGTGCCTACATCGGACTCCCTGCTCAGCCAGGAGCCTACGTCTTCCTCTAACCCTGCCCCCTGCTCGTGCGCTCTCTAAAGTGAATAAATAAAATCTTAAAAAAAATAATTAAAAAATAAATAAAAGCAGGCTGGGGGACTACTATAGCTGATGACTACAAAAGCAGACATGAAGAGAGTGATTGCACCATGGCTCATTTATATATTAGCTTGCTAAGAGTAAAAGTGAGGACATGAGAGAGATCTGGAGCAGGGAGAAAGGAGTAAGATCAGAAGAATGAAAGTATGGATGGAGTCAGATGCTATTTGGAAAAGCGAGTTGTAAAGGGAAGAATGGTGCAATGGTGCCAGAGAATAGGATTTGGGGGATCATAATTCTGACAGCAGAGAAGTAAAGCGTATGTTGGCAAGTGGTAGTGAGCACAGAACTGGAGTCCAGTGTTTGGAAATGAGGAGGCCAAGGAAATCAGAGATGAAGCAGACATATGAACAGTGTGTGTAAATGACTCCTGATCCTCGTTAAATATTAGATTATCTTGGGAAGCTTCCAAATATATGAATAGCCAGGCCTCATCCCAGACTCACTAATTCAGAATCTCAGAGCTTTCAAAGCTCTGTAGCCCAGCCTAGACCTACTACATCTGAAAGTCATTGACCGATAACAGCCCCCAGCTTATTCTAATGTGCAGCTGTGACTGAGACTTTTTCTTTCTTTCTTTCTTTCTTTCTTTCTTTCTTTCTCTCTCTCTCTCTCTCTCTCTTTCTTTTAACATACAATGCATTATTTGCTTCAGGGGTACAGGTCTGTGAATGATCAGTCTTACACAGTTCACAGCACTCACTATAGCACATACCCTCCCCAATGTCCATCATCCAGCCACCCTCTCCCTCCCACCCTCCTGCACCAGCAACCCTCAGTTTGTTTTCTGTGATTAAAAGTCTCTTATGGTTTGCTGAGACTTGTTCTGAATGAAATCCCCCAGTAGTAATGGAGAGGATGACAGCTGTGTGTAAAAATACTCAACGTGGGATGGAGCAAGAGTATAAGGTCAGTTAATGACAATGAAAAAGAGACATAGAGCCAGGGGCAACCTAACAGTGTGTATTTCAAAGGAAATGAGATTTAGAGGATGCAAGGAGGTAACAACCTTTGAGAAGTAATAAGAAGTAAAGAAGATATATACATCACTTCCGGGCACTTTAGTATGCAGGGGATAGGAAAACAAACCTTCTCTATTTTTTTTTTTTATTTTTTTAAAGATTTTATTTATTTATTTGACAGGCAGAGATCACAAGTAGGTGGAGAGGCAGGCAGAGAGAGAGAGGAGGAAGCAGGCTTCCCGCTGAGCGGAGAGCCCGATGCGGGGCTCGATCCCAGGGCCCTGAGATCATGACCTGAGCCAAAGGCAGAGGCTTTAACCCACTGAGCTACCCAGGTGCCCCTACCTTCTCCATTTTAGAAGATGGCTTGCAGGGATGCAGTGTTCTTAAGGAGCTTGGGTGTAGTTAAAAGAAGAAAGCAAAGACCACCTTCTAATGCAGGGGTGTGTACTATGGTGGGGAGTTGACTTTGGAAGAATTTTGTAAAGATTTTGTTTTTAAAAGAAATGTAAAAAAAAAGAAATGTGAATTCTGTTTTCTGCTGGAAGCCTAAACTCATGGTGGTAACTGAGGTAAACAGGGATGGGGTTCACAGAAGAATGCCTTGATTGTCTCTTAGGAGAAGTTTGGTAAACAGTTTTCAGACTATGGTCTGGACTAGCCGCATAAGCATCACCTGGGAACTGATTAGAAATGTAAATTCTCAGGACATGCTCCAGACTCACAGAAGCAAAACCTCTGGGCTCAGCATCTGTGTTTTAACAGCCCACGGAGTGACTCTGCTGCATGCTCTAGTTAGAGAATCATTGGTGTAAAGTCTTTATCTGCAAAGTATATAAAGTCAGGGGTCTGGGCAGTCCTGGCACTCAGAGTCTTAAGACAGCCTGGAGAAGAAGATATTTACATGACTTCTTGTCTAAGCTCAACTTGTAAACTTCTGGTATCTAATATTATGGAATTAAAGCCTAAACATAATGTGAAGGTCTCCTCTGACATCTGATTTTTCTCCCAGCCCAAGGTCTGTGACGCAGGGAGGGCAAAGGGACATGCAGAGTCCAGAGCCCCCGGTGCCCAGAGCCCTGGCTGCTGAATGTATATGAGTGAGGGCGATACTTACAGATACGAATAAGAATAAAAATAAACATAAAACTAGAGGTGACCAAGGAGAACAACATTACCAAAAGAAGTTAGTAAAATAAGTAGATGAAGATTTGTAAATATTCACCAGTTCCTTGTTATTTTTCTTGTTTTCTTATGAATTAGAGAAAACTTTAATGAGCTTTGACTTGAGGTCCAAAATTGTGTACTAGGACCAGCATTCCAGATTATGTCTTCAAGGCAGCTCCTTTACATTCCACACTAGATATTCAGAGAAACTGCAAATATACACTTTGGCTTTTTATTTTTTTTTTCTCTCTCTCTCTCTATGTCTCTCAGAAAAAGTATTCAATTGGAATTTTCTATAATATTATGGTGAATCTTTTAAATACAAAGCTAATTGATTGAGGTCAAATACCGCTTACCACCCCCATAATTAAAGGCTAAATGAAGAAGTCCTTTGAAGTCCTCCTCCCCACAACTCTACATCATTTTAGATTTGAATATAAACTAATTAGTTTTCCAGTGTATTTTGTGAAATAAGCTACCTTGTTTTATGGACGCTACTTACACTGGCAAGAATTTAATGCTACAGATTTGTGTCTTGGGGAGATAAGAGAGTTCATTACTTAAAAATATATATAAGTACTTTATAGAGTGGTTTTCTCTGCTGCTTGCTTTGCTCTCAGGTGCCATATTTTATCTTTGGGGCACTTATAGTCTTGCTTGACTTACAATAGCCTAAGAAAATGACCTGACATTTCTTATATCCATGTCTCATTCTTTAATATCTGAATTTGCAGAAACTGAACGAGCCAAAGAAGAGACCAGTGCTGCCTCAACTAAAAAAGGTAATTGCAGCTTAAAGAAAAAGATGTCCTGGCTATAGCTTATTTCTGCTAATATTTCTAACATAACGTATTGTTCAGTTCTTATAGAAGAATTCTATTTATTGATTTTACTATTTAATTGATACAAAAACAGACCTATTTTGCACAAAATTTATGGTATCCATGTTCCCAAGTCTTTGTCTTCAGTGTTCTAGTGCCAATGGTTTCATTCCTTTAGGGTGATAAACTAACACTAGTAATTATAGTCCAATTGCAAGTTAGTGTTTGAAAAAATTGAAGAAATGCTGCTATTTAAGCTCAACAGTGCCCCAATAATCTGGAGAGCATCCAAATTCAATATACTGCCTTAGGAAGGCAGGGCTTGAACAGATGAAACTTGGAAGAGGAGAGCTTATGTGAACAATGTTCACTTTGTGCTTGCATAATATTAAATTAGAAAATGTACTCCTTGAAATGCTCATTTGGGGACATTTTGCTTTAAGAAATATTGGGAAGTTTGGAATTTAAGGTTTCAAAGTTATTTCTCTTGCCCTGTCTAATCAGAGGCAACTACTTGTATGAATATTGACTCCCTTTAAAAGGAGACATTTTAAATAATATTTTTAAGAATATTAATATACATTAAAAATCATCATCATATGAGACTATGGACTCTGGGAAACAAGCTGAAGGTTTCAGAGGGGCTTAGGGTAGGGGATGGAGGGATGGAGGTGGCCAGGTGATAGGTATTAAGGAGGGCACATGTGATGAGCATTAAGTGTTATATGTAACTAATGGATCATTGAACACTACATCAATAACTAATGACGTACTGTATGCTGTCTAACTTAACACAAAAAAGGAAAAAAAAAGAAAAGTTTTGCATATTCCCAATTCAAAATAAACTGGAACAATGCTAAAATGTGTGGTTCTGTTTTACTGATAGAAATGAAATCAGTAATATATCCAGTGTTGCCAGAAGTATCTCAAGGGACAATTTAACAGCCTTATTCTTATAATCATACATACACACACATACCTTTTCACACATTCTCCACTAAAACATCGCAACATTTTTTTCCAAAAAAACTCTCTTATCGGGGTGCCTGGGTGGCTCAGTGGGTTAAAGCCTCTGCCTTCAGCTCAGGTCATGACCCCAGAGTCCTGGAATCAAGCCCTGCATTGGGTTCTCTGCTCAGTAGGGAGCCTGCTTCCTCTCTCTCTGCCTACCTCTCTGCCTACTTGTGATCTCTGTCAATTGTCTGTCTATTTGATTGTCTGTCAAATAAATAAACAAAATCTTTAAAAAAAAAAACTCTCTTATTGCATGTGCTTTATAAAGAGAATATATATCAGAACTCTAGGGAGATACAAAATGCACATAACCCATCCACATTCTCAAAACCAAGCAATTTATATATGTACATATATAATATAAATGAATACATGGACATAAATTAACACAATATAAATGTATATATTAGTTAATAAATTATAGTATAAGTTAATATAGTTCATAAATATACTTTAATGTATAAATTAGTATGTATATGTCTAGGGTAAAACAAAAATTAGATAAGGAATAAAGAAAATATATATGCTTTTTTTTAAGGTAATAATTAGAAGCTAGAGTTACTAAAATTAATGGGTGCCCTCTCTCAAATCCTAATCATATCTTTTTCTAATAACCTAATATTTTTGTTGCCATTTTTGATAAGTGATTACATTACATGTTACATTGATATCTTTTGCTAGATATCAATGTGCCCTTAGTGGTAGAGTCCATAAATTCATCAAATTCCATATTAATGTATCTCATTCTTTCATGGTGTCTTATTTTCAAATCAATTTTACTTATTGGCATTAAGTGGAATGTGGATAAAACTTGGTTGTTTCACAAAGGCTAATGCCATGGTATCATGAAAAGGCTAAAGGTCTAAATATAGATTCAGAGAAAGTCATTAATCTAGGAAAGGATAAAGTGTACATAGCTCAGTAAGTGAATTTGAGACCAGGATACTGGTATGTGTTAAAAGCAAGAACGAAAGTGATGCTACATGTGTTTCAAAATTGGTAGCCAATGGTAAGACCAGTGGGGTGTCTATATAGCTGTTATTTGTCTCTCACATGGAGTTAGATTTCAGATACTGAGCCTTATGGAATTCCTGATTGTGAAAGATGGTCTGGAGACAGAGTTAAGAAGGAAAAATTTGACTCCTAGTAACCGAGCCTTGCACAGACTCTGAATCACTTGGAGCCTGGATATTTAGAGTAGAAATATAGTAGAAATACAAGCACACATAGTTTGGAGTCCAGTCTGATCCAACTGGAGTGAACAAAGATACTGAACTTGTTAGGTACCCCAATAATGGGTCCGTGATCAAAGGAGAGAGACTGATACAAAGCGAAGGTCAAGCAAAGCTTTTTTTCATGCCAAGCATCGAGAATCAAACTGACCAGTCAGGGCCGTCTCTTACAAAGAGGCGACCCCTCTCTGCCTTACAGACTAGCTTTTAAGGGCAAAGGCCATGTGGTTGGGCCTGGCCACACACAGGTGGCCAATGAGATTGTAACACACAGAGAAAGCTGCACAGTCATGCTAGGTCACACATAAGTGACCAATTGAATTACAGTTTACCCTATAGTAGAAATTTGACCTAGCCTATCACCTTGGTCAGAATTGGTGCCCAAAATGCACCTAAAAGGTGGGGCCCATACTCCTTGGTAGCTAGGAAGACAGTATGCAGCCCCACTGATTGGATGTCTCCACCTGGCCCGACCCGCCCTTGTGTTTGGGCTTTGTTACCTGGGACTGGTCTCTGGGACTTGTTTTTAAGTAAGTCCCCTGGGGGGGTGGGCAGGGTCAGTTTAAGTTTTATTACATAAACAACAAAATGACTGTTTAATCCAAGATGGAATCACTCTGGCTAAATAGGCCCTTACATTCCCAGCTTTTCTTCAGATATTAGTCAAATCTTTGACTTTTCAGCCAGTTCTATGTCCTCTTTTGCCAGACTGTCTTTAATGACTACAGTGTGATTTACCCAGAAACAGTATTTCTCTCTTAGGGCTATGCAGAGCCCCTCATTTCTAGAAATACTATGTCAAGCCCTAATTGTTTATATTTCCCACCTATACTTTAACAATAGAAGCAACAATGAATTCATTGATCTCATTGTTTTTTTGAGTCTTAGCTTTAGTCCACGATCAGCGGGGTCCATCGGCAGCAGCATCAACCTCTGGGGGGTGTCCTTATCCTCAGCTCGTTCGATGTGACCCGTGTAAATCCAGGCCCTGATGCTTTCCTGTGACTTGGGTTAGGAACTCCCTGCAGTCGTGTGGTACTCTGTTACTCAGGTGTTTGTCATCCACTGGTCCAGTGGAGTCTGGAGAAGGCCCTCGATAGCATGGGTGGTGGTCAAGATGATATTTTTGACCCAAAATCAATTTACTTGCATCCTTGACCAAGAGGGCCATGGCAGCAATTATGAGGAGGTAAGGGGGGGAACCCAGCCGCTACTGGATCTAGTTTCTTGCTAAGATAGACTGCTGGCCTTTGCCAAGACCCCAGAGTCTGAGTCAAAACTCCTTTGGCCACCCCTGCCTTTTCATCCAAATACAAGTGGAAGGGCTTGGTAACATCTGGGATGGCCCATGCTGGGGCACTCAGTAAGGCTGTTTGTAATTCCCGAAATGCTCCTTCTGCCTCTGCCGTTCACTCTGTCATAGTGAGCCCTCCCTTAGTCAGTTCATAGAGAGGTTGCACCATCTCCAAGAACCGTGGTATCCACAGCCTGCAGTAGCCCACCATCCCAAGAAACTCCCTTGTGGAGATAAAAGCCTAAATAAGTGGTGTGGCTCTGACAAAGCTGTGCTTTTGTTGCTGACACCTGATCCCTTTTTCCCGCAGGGTCTGTAAGTGAGCTCTCGACCCCCGCAAGCATGGCCCATAGTCCTCAGTGGCTGTTTTGCTATTCCCACTAACTTAGTCAGATTCTTTCTTTTAAATCCTTCAATTTTCTGACGTTTTCTCCTTATGTCTGGGGCTGACTGACCGGAAAAAGCAAGATTGTTTAAACGAGCTATCGTGCAACTTCTTTGAAGTTTACCTCAAGTTGTCTAACTTAGGTAAATAAACATTTAAGAACAATCAAATCTAGAATTTAACATCCATAAAGGTGTGTTATTAAAATAAAATTTTTCTCTCTAAAATAACCCTCATTTCTAGAGATAGCCAAATCAGGACTAAGTCGTTTGAAAAACAAGTCCAGTTTTAACAAACTTGGCCTAATTATTTACATAAACTCAGCAAGAACAGTAAGTGATCATATAGATCTTTTATAATCTGCTTTGCTGGAACTTTTTATAAGGAATCTCTAGGTTGAACTTTTAGTAGCCTCTCCAGGCCAGAAGCCAAGCTATGTACTTGCCATTAGACATGCCTGCAATACCTGTCAATTTGGGTGAATTCCTCTTCCTGAGGTACCCAAGTATACTGAAGTTTCTGCACCTGCCAGGAAGTGACATTCTTTACTCACCTGTTGAGGCTGCTGGGAACTCTGTAAGCAAGGTATCAGACCAACAGTTCCAAAGGGCTTTATGGCTCCAGGTTTTATAAAGTCAACCTTAGTTTCTTTAAGCTCTCTGGTCATATCTGAGTCTTTTTCAAATATGACATTCCAGTCAAAGCCTTGGTAAAATAACCACTGTTTCCAATGGTATCCTGTTACAAGAAGAACAGATTCTTATTGAACTTATGAAAATGACTGATTTCCATGGAAGAAAGAATACTTACTGAGACCTTGAGTTTCGGAGGGTTCAGATAGGGAGAAAAAGTTGAATGCTTTGATTTGTTTACAAATGAGTACTTGTACATCTCTGTAAGTTACAGATAACTTAAGAAAAAGTTTCCCTAGTCTGGAAGAGCAAACATTACAGAAACAGTAATGCTTAAAATAAGACAAAACATCAAGAGACACAACATTACAATCTTTCAGTTCATCTAGTCCCATGCTACTAATTCTGGTTTAGCTCGAATGCAGCTCTTACGGCTGTAAATTCTTACCCATTTCAGTTCCAGGATTTTAACCTATCAAAGACCTGTATTTGTCCTGAAAGTCTCCCATATGAATTTCCTTTAAGGCAGAATTTATTTTACAAGAGAATTAAAACAATTACAACTGACAAAAACTCAGAATAGATATGGTTAAATATCAAGTGATGACCCTTATCAAAACATTAAAACTTTAGGAAATGTATAGAACCTCTAGAGTAGTTACAGCATTTACCTAAATGCAACCCAAGGTTTGTTATTGGTTTAGCAGTACTCCCTGAGTAACTTAGCATATCAAGGGAAAGGCTTATGAGTCAAAGAGATCTCATTTACAACTCTGGGCAGGCAAAGAGAAAACCATTTACATTTTCTTAGAACCATCTCAATCTCTAGTGAAGATTAAATATTAACCAATTGTGAACTGTTACAACAGAATTCTTAGAAAGCAAATTTATGAATCAGTTTAGCACAAAACATGTTTACTAACAGATTTCAAAAGCGCAAACCTAGTTCCAGCAACCAGCACTATCTCATTTGGTTAAAGTTTCAGGTTACCAAAGACTTTGAAGGCTACTTTAACAATTACCCATTAAAACTCTGAGACAGACAATTAACCATCAGTTTTAGTCACCTCTTTGTTAACAGATTTTAACAAATAACACGAGCTTATTTGACGTTAAGTAAAAACTTTGAAGTTTCACATTTACTGCTGTTAACTCAAAAGACATGACCACTCTAATTAACCCAACAAACTTAACTTAGTTCAAATACTGATTTACGTTCCAGTTCCACCTGGGCCCACTCTGCTTCGAATGTTTACCTGAGACCCAGGTGGGAAGATCCGGAGTAGCGGGTGTTAGGTCCAGGAGGTGCTCTTCTTGTTTCCTGACAGTGAAGAACAGAATAAAGTGCCACCAGAAGGCACAGAAAGGGTTTCCAGTTCTACAGCTCATCAGCTCCAAGAGAGCAGCAGACGCCATGCTTTCCAGCCAGAAAGGAGGAGGGGTTAGGCAGTCCCTGTCAGGCCAGAGAAGACAGGAATTTTCCCCAAAATGAAGGGAGTTTCGGCAGCTCCTTGGGAATATTCCTTGAAGTCTCTGTCTTGAGTTAGACTAACCACAGTTGGCTCCAGTTATAGCCATTAAAAGTCAGAGTCCCCTTATTCTCTGCTTGCCCCATTCCTTCAAGCACAACAAATAGCACAGCAGACAACAAAAAGACAAGACAAAGACAACGACAGGCCCAGAGGTCCTTACCTAGAACCTGCCACCAGTGGGGGCTTTCTTGGTCTCCTGACCGCCTAGGGGGACTCGAACCCCCAGTGACTGCCTAGGGGGACTCAAACCCCCAGTGACCACCTAGGGGGACTTGAACCCCCTGACTGTCTAGGGGGACTTGAACCCCCTGACCATCTAGGGGGACTCAAACCCCCTGGTGATCTACCAGTGGAGGGAAGGGGCGTTCCCACATCCACTCTAGCCCTGGAGAGCATGGCTATGTCTAGCTTCTCCCCAGTGGGCCATACCCTGGAGCTCCGCAACCAGACAGACAGGATCCCGAGATCTTACCTCCGGAGGCTTTTCCCAGAAATTCTGATGCTGGTTCAGTTCTCGTCATTTAATCCTGGGAGAGCCCACAAATGAAAGGTCTCCCACTAATGGGTCTGTGATTAAAGGGGCGAGACTGATATAAAGTGAAGGTCAAGCAGAGCTATATTCCATGCCAAGCATCAAGAAACAAACCGACCAGCCAGGGCTGCGCACAGGTGGCCAATGAAATTGTAACACAGAGAGAAAGCTGCACAGTCATGCTAGGTCACACTTTAAGTGACCACTTGAATTATAATTTGCCCTAGTAGATATCTGAACTAGCCTATCACCTTGGTCAGAATCGGCACCCAAAAGGTGGGACCCACACTCCTTGGTAGCTAGAGAGACAGTATGCATACCCCCCCCCCCCCAACTGATTGGATGTCTCCACCAGGCCTGACCCACCCTTGTATTTGGGCTTTGTTACCTGGGACTGGTTTCTGGCACTTGTTTTTAAGTAAGTCCCCTGGGTGTGTGTGTGTGGGGGGGCAGCAGGGTCAGTTTAAGTTTTTCTGCATAAACAACAAAATGACTGTTTAATCCAAGATGGAATCGCTCTGGCTAATTAATTACATTCTTTCCTAAGCTGTCATAAATAGATTGAAATTCAGGTAGTGCTGTACCCATTTAACAAGTTACAAGTAAAGTCAAAAGAGACTTTTCTTACTCCTCAGGTAGTTCTTCAGTCCTCTACCCACTCACTGACAACTGGTCACACGTGAAAATACATATACCTTCATCATGCATTTATAGCCAGCCCCTAATCTCCACAACACTTAGCATACTTTACAAGATGTTCAACTTCTAGTCTTTCCAAAATAAGTAGAGTAAGAAAATTATAAGGGTTATTTTTGTTTGCAAAAGGTTGTTAATTGTTCTTGTACACTGAGGTTTGAACTAGGAGCTATGGGTGCAATTTCAAGAGGAAATTATTGATTTTGTGTTTGTTTTAAAATTTTCATGGTAAAAAAAAGTTTAGTAAATTGATTACAATGTGCCAAATTATATACTCAGTATAAATTGTTTGATCTTAAACCTACTTTTTTTTTTTTTTTTGGTGAAAAAGGTGATTAATATTTATTAAAGTATGGGGAAAGAACCCCTGGACAGGAAGAGTAGAACTCTTCATTAACAGGGGTCCATTATATATCTACAAGTTGGAAGGGTGAGGTCAGGAAAAAGGAAGGTTTCAAAAGATCTTTCATACGCTAAAAAGGACCAACAGGATAACCCAGGCCTTGCCATTCTCATGTTAAGGCTGTTTATCCCCCTAGCCTGGCATTAACATCAAGATACTAGGAGATTCCTGGGAGAATGTCACACAAGTCTCAACCCAAAGTGGGAGTGGGGAGGTTGCAGGGTGTCAGCTTATGCTTAAGCCTATTTTTTAAGTCATATTTTCTTTGTGGGTATATAGTATTTAATCATCAATATATCATCTTCTTAGTTTAAATTTGTTTTGTGACATTCAAATCATTTCACTTTCGTTTAACATATATTTACGTTTCACATACTATGTCCAGAATTAAGATCAAATGTAGATGTTAATATTGTTATTGAGCAACTTAAAATACTGAAAAATAGGAATCTAAGTTATTTAGACCTCAATTTTTGCTATCACCTAAAAGTTTTCTATGTAATTATAGTTCACGGTTCAAAGCCAATAGAGTAAAGAGTTCAATACAGATAAGTTTCCATAGTAATTAAAAAAAGTATTCTTACCTGGGGAAAAGCAAAGCTTTACCATGTAAGGTGACTTTAGAGCTAGGTCTTAAATAATGCTGTTATGTAATCATTCGTTGGAAGGCTATCTTGGGCACAGGTAACAGAACCAGGCAAAATGGTGGGAGATTGTGGGATGTATATGAGGAAGAAAAAGAGTTTTGGGAACATGGTATGAATTAATACAGCCTGGGCTAATAATGCCATAGGAGGGACTGATTTTAAAATTGGACTCTATTCAATGGACAATAGAGAGTTAATGAAAGTTTTAAGTATAGGAATAATATTCAGATATTTGCTTTAGACAGAGGCAGGGTCGTTAGGGTGTAATAATGTAGGTGACATCTATTGGGACCTGGTATCAGTTATGAGATTGCAAAGGAGGGATATTAATAGAATTTGACAACTTACCAACTTTGGGAAGGAAAAAAAAAAGAAATGATTTAATGACAATAATAAGTTTTCAGACTGGGAGCTAGAAGACTATTGTTGATATTCTTATAAAAGTTAAGAAGGAAGATGAAAAGTTGTTTGAGGAGGAAAGACAAGATTTTAGACATATTTAAGTTAAAGTGCCAGTAGCACATGCAAGTGACATCACATAGGAGGCTCTAATTGTAAAACTGGAGCTCCAGATAATGGCAAGACTGCAATATACAGGTGGGTTCCCTCAGCATGGGGTTAGTGGTGGAAACAGTAAAAGTCCATGAGCTTGTCATGAAGAGATGGCTTAGAGAGAGAATAGAGTTGGGGTGGAAGGCTAGGAAACATGTACATATGGAAGAAAGAGGACAATCAAAGAAAAAGTGACCAGAAAGATTAGAGTTCAAAAGAAAAATGGATGTAATTATTTATAATGTCATAGTAACTTCAGGAAAAGAAACAATTTCAGGGACAAGGTGGAGGTCACCAAGTCATTGCCAATGGAAAATTAATTATTAATGATTTTTAAAAGAGAATTTTCAGGGGAATGGCATACTTGAAAGCTAAGGAATGACAAATGGGTTGAGGGAAGGGGAGGTAAAAAACAGGCAGTTATGCTGAAGAAAATGGCTTGGAATAAAAGGAAACGCAGGTTAGCAGCTTGGTGTTCTTGTTTAATCTAGAGCCATCTCCTTTTTGATCTCAGAGGTAAAGTGTTTACCCTTCTTTTCAGGACCAGCTTCCGCAGTTCTGTCCTTAATCAGGCATCTGTGCTTTTTTGTGGCATCATCCTCTTTCTTGTTATTGATTTTGTTCCTTATTTTGGAAATATTATTCTCAACTTCAAAACTCCTTTTTTTTTTATTACTATCTCTTTCTCTACCATTTCTCTCCCCCACATTTTACCGAGTTTCCCAGATACTGGAATGCTAGTACTGCTTCTCCCTCCCCACAAGGATGAGGTTTCTACCTCATGCATGAGTGTCTCTACTGAGCCACTGATGGTCTGAATAATGCTGTTGATGCTATCCATGCTAAACCAAAGGAGCCATTCCAGTACTCACATTACTAGGTTTCTTAATTGTATTAAACCACTTTGCCTCTTCTGTAAACTTCTGTTTTCTTGGCCTATCATGCAACATACTCTCTTGGTTCTCCACATACCATCTGACCTTTTATGTCTGCCTTGTGACCTTTACGTCTGACTTTTTTTTTTTTTTCTTTGCTGACTCTTAAATTATTAGTGTTCCCAGATTACATTCTTAACACTCTGGGGTTTTCATTTTACCCTGTCTCTTTGTGAAATAGATCAACTTTCAAGGTTGAAAGTCTGACCTGTATCCTAAAGAAACCCGATTGTATGTTGCCACTTCAGGACATTGCTGTGAAAAGGCATTTCTCTGAAAATTTCAAGTTTGTATGCTCAAATGTCCAATAAACATCTTCAAATAAAACCTGTCTTAAACTAAACACCTCACTCCCCCTTCCCAACTTGTTTTTTTATTATTATTGGTGAAACCATAATCTACCATTTATCTCACTAGAAAACTGGGGGTGATCTTTCTCTCCTTCACCTGATTATTCAAAGAGTCTCCAAGTTCTGCTGATTTTATCCTCTAAATATGTCTTGAATATATTTCCTCCTATTCATAACTGTGACTTCCATTTTAATTTAAGCCTTCATTATATCATGCTTGAACCACAGTACTGAACTCGCTATTGTCCTTAGGTTTTTGATTTTTATTTCACTAATATTGATCTTACCAGAATTTCCCCACAATCACAACCAAGTTATCAAGGTCATAAAACTGACTAAGCCATTCAGTGTAAAACCCTCTTTTTCCAAGTTGGTCATAAAATAAATAAAGTCCAACCTTGTTAAAATGACATGAGACCCCGAAATCTAACCCCTATTTCCCTTTCAACTTCAATTTCAGACATGTCTCATTTTGAATGCTGCAATAAATATCATATTACTCATAATTCCAAATTCAGGAATATAATGTAAAATTCAGGAAAGTTGGTATCAGGAAGGAATGGTCTTATGAATACATTGGTCAGTTAGCATCATCTAAGAATTGATAAGTCTCTCTTTTCTGTTTCTCCACCATAATATATATCTGAGGATCCTTACATCCAAGAAGTAAGACTGTTTCTTCCACAATTAATGATTTATTCTATTGTTTCAATCATTGACATCCCTAGGCTGTAAACTCAAAATCTGAGCAAACTTTCAGCACAGATAGCATTACATTCTTATTTCCTTGGAAATAGTAGTTTATCATGCTAAGACTGTAGGCCTGCATCCCAGAAATAATGTATAAATATCATGTGGGGGACATTTCAAACAATAAATATTTTCCTACTCCTTACTTCTTTACCAGGATTCTAACATACACCATTTCCAAGGAAGCCTCACTGCCTAGGTACAAGCCCTACTGCTAATGGAAACACATCAGGGCCTTCATGAGTGATAAGGGTCAAGAAAGGAGAGATTAAATTGTTTTGGAGAATTGAGTCCCTAAAGAAAACTGAGGAGATGAATAATGAAATAAAAACCTGGAACTACAGAAACCAATTTCTCAGCCTCACAGTTTACCTCAGGACTATCTCTAATCCAGGCATTACTTTCTAAGAATGTTAGTTACTTTGTTTCCTTTATATTAGTAGGGATCTCTGAAGGAGTGCAATATAAATTTGCTTTCCTCCCTTAAAGTAAATCCTTCCAAATGTAGAGCAAAGAGAATTTCTCTCAGCACTAAAGGAGGTTTCAGGTACCCTGTAGTATAGAAAAAGAAATTGACTGAGGTCTTCTTTTGATTCCAGGCAGTTAGGAAATCCACTTACTAACATGAGCTATTTATTTCTAAAGTTTATTCTCCACAGAATTAGGCTTGATGAATTTTACATCAGAAGTAGAAGTGAAAGGATCATCATTTCATGCAAAATGTGTTCGTTTCTGTACAGATAATCAACATTTGCAGTGACCTTTTCTGAGTAACAAAAACCACTTTAGAGGACTATCTTCCTCTATTTAATATGAATGTGGAACCAATCATTGAAAAGAAAACTTGGTCTTTATGTATAAGTCACATTCAAATTGTTTGCTGAGAGACATTTACTTTTCAGAGGATTAAAATAAAATAAACTGAAAAGTATAAATTTGCTATGTAATATTTATAATGATTCTTCTGGATAAAATAATTATGAGTAAGATTATATACCCATGTGTTCTATTAGAATTACAGATTTTCAGTGTTTTATTTCTATTAATGTACCACACATCTTACTAGCTCCTTTATTTAAAATATGCATAGTAAAGTCTGACTCTAGTTTAGAATTCAAAGCCTTCTGTAATTGGCCTCATCTTTTATTTTAAATTATTCCATATCTCCTCTGTGGGAACATTCCACTTCAGCAAAATTTGTTCACTTTCCTCCAGGTGTATCTAAGGCTTTCCTGCTCCTTTGTTACACCTAAAATCCATCCTATTCCTGGAAAATTACTAACACCAAAGCTTACCCATTTTCACTTTCAACTCAGGACATTTCTTATTAAGACATACTATTTGTCAACTAATACATTTAATCACTAAGCAAAAACATATCAATCACTTGCTATGTTAGAAACAATACTAGATAGTATAGAAATGTAAGCAATACATGTCTAAATATCCTATGTGTCAAAGAAAAAATGACAGTAAAATTTGGAAATAAGTTGATCTAAAGTATGATGAAAATATTGCATTGAAACTTGGGGTGCAGCTAAACAGTAGTAGGGTAAAATTTACACTCTTTAAAAATATTCATTAGAAAAGAAGAAAGGCTGAAAATTGAATATCAAGAAAGCCAATGGCTTTTTAATATGGAAAATTAAACCCAAATAAATTAGAAGGAAGACAAATTTTTAAAAAGTAATAATAAAATTAAGTAAATTAAGAAGTAATTAAGTAGTAAATTAAGTTCTACAATAGGGAAAGCAAAAAAGTCAAAATTAGATTTGCCATAAAACCTAATAAAATATATAGAATCATGAAAACTTACTAAGAAAAAAGAGAGAAGGCATGAAACATCAGAAAATTAACAATGTCAGGAGACATCATGACAGATCTTACAGAGAATTGAAAATAGGAATATTTTACAATAAATCTGAAAATTTTTATGAAATTCATATTTTGAATCCAAAACTATAATTTTTCCCCAAAGAAAATTCTAGCCAGATAGCTTCACTGGTGAATTTTTTCAAACATTTAAGGAAAAATTAACACCAATCTTACTCTAAACCTTCTGGGAATAGAAAAAAGAGGAAACATTCATTTTATGGAGCTAGAATAACCTTGATTGCAAAACCTAACAAGGACTAAAAAAGAGAAAAAAAATACAAGCTAACTTCTTTTATGAACATAGAGACATAGATCATAGCAAAATATTAGGAGATCAAGTCTGATAATGTGCATGAAAGATAAAACATAATAAAGTTGGTTTTATTTAAGGAATACAGTTTGAAAAAAAATGTAATCAATCAGAATAATAGAAGAAAGGGAAATTACATTCATCATAGTAGATCCATTTAATATAATACATCACCAGAGTAGAAAGAAACTTCCTTAATCTGATAAGAAATATAAAACCATTAGCCAATATTCTCAGAAAAAATGAAAAAAAAATCCGTCTGAGAATTAGGACAAGGATGTCTGTTATTATCACTTCTATTAGACATTGTCCTAGATATTTTAGCCAGTGCAATAAGGTAAGAGAAAGAAATAATGTGTACAAAAATAGGAAAGTAAGAAATAAAACTCACAAATGAAACTACTATTTACTTGAAACAATCAAAAGGATCTACGGCTGAACTATTATAATTAATGGGTAAATTCAGCAAGTTTTCTGAAAAGAAGTTATGCTACCTTTTTCTCCCTTCTCTAGTTCATGATATCATTTTTTTTTGGTTTTTTTTTTTGTTGTTTTTTTTTGTTTTTGTTTGTTTGTTTGTTTGTTTGTTTGTTTAAGAGATCATGGCCAGGTACACTGTAGACATTTTTGATTGCTTTGGTGAATTCTTCAGAATATTATTCAATACTTTTTTACATCCTATGTTAGATTAAACTGAAAACTAAATCATTGGTTTAAGTGGATCCAGTTGGATAGTCAGTTGCTTTGGCAAGAATACTTCAGAGGGCAATACTGATTTATATATATCACACTGTATATCATTAAGAAGCCAGATGATGAGGATGTCCCAGACATTGGGATGTCCCAATGGTTCTGAGTTTCATCAATGGTTAAGTTGGTGACAATCACATTGCTTTGTTTCAAAGTTGCATTTTCCCCTTGTAACTCTGTGGGCTAATACCTGGTTGTAATGGCAATATTCAGTCCCCTAATCATCTTTCATCAAATGGCTGCTAGTGTCCTCTGAAGATCCTTGCTTGAGTCAATTATTTCAGTAAGGAATACTGATTTTGTATGAATAATTGCTACTGTTTTGATGTGTAAATAGGTTAACAGTGAGTACTCTATTGAGAGCAATGATTCTTAGAGAAAGAATAGTTTAGGTTAAACAGCATCTAAATGATAATCTTATTTCTCTTTTGGTTACTTGTGATTTGGGATGACTTTCATATTTAAATGAATCTCAAGCATGACCACACTCTTCTTTCAGTTGGTTAAGCTAAGTTAAGCTTGAATTTAAAGGAACATCTTAGTTGACATTTTCAAGACACTGAATGACTCCAGCAATAACCTGAATTGTAAGTCGATTAATCATAGTCCTGTCAAGTAGAATTCTTCGTAGACCTTGTTTGTCAAAGCAGAATATAAAAGAAGAAGGTAGAAAAGAGTGGAAAAACCAGTCAGAAGAAGGCAAGAAATTATTTCTTTTTTCTCTAATTCTTTAACATTAGATTTAAAATAGGTTTCAGTTGGTTTATAGAGAAATGAGAAATGTTGAAAAGCTTCGAAATAGCTTGTTTAGAAGAAAGAGCTGGCAGTGAATGAGTTACAAAATGCTTTTTTGAGCAAAAGCAGCATTTCCATCTGGAACTTTTATTTAACGTTATCTCTGCTTTGCAGCTGTACCTGGTAAGAAGGAAGAGAAAACAACCAAGACAGTGGAGCAAGGTAAAAAAAAATGAAGGAGGTTGACATTATCTTCTTTAGAAAGACAACAACATGAGGAGGAAAGCACTGGATTCAGACAGGAGGAAGACAATAATTGTTAAATCTCTTACTCTCTATCACTGTCCTTGCATGTTTTTCTGTTCCAGGGAGAATGTGAGGCAGCAATCTGGGTTTTTGTTCTTTTGTATAACTAAACTTTGAGTATAAGTTTAGAGCAGGAAAACTCCACAGACTTCTTAATTATATCAGGGAAAATGCTGAAGATTATTGGGAATAAGGAAATGATCTGAGGTAACTGGTAGACATTTTTCTGTTTGGTTTGTGGTTTTAACACCACCCCATTGATCATAGTTTGAAGAATAAAGATGACATAATTCTATTTATGCAAAAGTAACTTCTCATGCTTAAAAAAGAATATGTAAAACTTAAAGAAAAAAATCAAAAGTAAATTATTTGAGTTTATATTATAACTTCAGCAACTGATTCTTTCAAGAAGTCTGAAATCTCAATATTAAAAATCAGAATATTACAAGTAATACATTTTGAGTTGTATTTATGTAGCCACGAAATAAATATATTATTCTAGAGTATCCTTGAGAAAAATGCAGGAGTACAGTAGAGTTAAAACTTGTAAAGTGATGTTGGGCCTTCTGTTAGAGCTCAGAGTGCTAATAACTTTAATTATGATTCCCTGGCCTTTGGTTTTTCATCTATTGTAATACTTATTACTTATTGTAATAAAATCAGAACTAGTAATGATTTTGTCAAGAATGAAATCAAAATAATTTTTCCTTTTAAATTTGGGAGTAATTCCTCATATGAAAAGTATTTATTTTTGACACAGATATATCAAGAAAACCCTTTAATTTCTCACATTTCAGATAAGTGAATTAAGGTTTCAGATTCAATTAAGTTAAATAATTGGTTAAAAATTTATTTCCTTGGGCTTTTCAAAATAAAATCAGATTGCAATTATACTGAAAATATTTTCAAATTAATTTTGGCTTTTGAGGGCTTTGTGAAATTTTACAATTCAATAGAGAGTTTCTGTCAAGTTCTTTCTGATGTGGGTATTTCTGATATATAAAGTAGATGAATAGGAGGATTACATCCCAACTTTAACTTGTTCACTTAGGCAAGGCCTTGAGCCTAAATTTCTTCTGAAAAAAATAAATGAATAAATAAATAAATAAACAAACAAATAAAAGGGTGTTAATTATATCTGAACTGTCTATTCAACAAGATGTGGAGCTCAAATGAGAAAATATGGGAAAGGATATGAAGAATAAAAATTCTTAGATAATTGCATAGTCCTTACTTAGGCATATTTCCTTATCAAATCAGGTGAGATAAACTGTCAAACCACTTTGATCTCATTAAGCTTCACAGTTTTTTTCTTTTTATATAAAGGTGTTGATTGCTCATCTTTGGCATTTGTAGATTTGCTTTTATAGCCACAGCATATTGAGAAGACTGGTTAGAATATAAAATGCCCACACTAGTAATAGCACCTAAGAGATAAGTATTTAAACACAGATTTTTTATTTCTTCTTACCTGCATGTTGGTGTCCATTTCATTAATTCTGTAATATTTCCTCAAATAGGTAGGAGACTAGATATGGCTCTTAGAGATGTGAAGTTAACTTCTTCACAAAATTCTATAATTAATTTTTTATTAAAAACACCTTTTCGTAAAAGCTTAGGCTCTTAGCTTACATTAAAAAAATGAGGTTCTCTCAATGGCTTTTTAAATATTGACTTAGTAAATCATTTTGGTTTTAAATATTGCAAAGCGATGGCCTCATATTTTTCAATATATCATAAGAAACATGATAATTTATTTGGATAAATTGAATATTTTTGAGATGATATATGTATGACTAATAATTGATATGAAAAATATATTTGTGATTTAAAAAATCAAAAGTTAATGTGAAAATAAGTCAATGACGTTTTACAGATTTCATCAGAGTATTCTAAAAGTTATTCATAAGATGAGACACTAAATCTATTGTGTACTTCTCTTCCTTATGCAGTTTATTTATCTTCAGAAGTATAATCTAAAACCAGTTTATAATGCATTGAAATACAATTAAATAGTTCTTAAAGAGTCACTTTTATTCATTTAAGTTTGCATCATGAACTTGTACTGGGGAAAAATATGATTTTCAAAATTCTTACTAAATCGAAAATATACTTGGTGATCGATATAAAATTGCATCTACTGAACCTCTGAACTTAGTCTGAATTGTAATTGTGCTTAGGAAACATTGATTAAGCTTAACTTTACATTATGAGAAATTCACATAGTGAAAGGTGGAATGAATTTCATGTTAATGTAATTTAGTAACCTAGACCTTGCATCACATAAGATGTAGAAATTTGGCTAATCTAACTTCTGCAAAAGTCCAAAAATGGAACTCGATTTTATCTCTAACTCATGATTAATTGTTTTTTTAGTTATTCTTTTTGTGAAGATCTTAAATTGGCTGGACTAGAATTTTGAGTATTAAGAAACACTTTATAAATAATTTCTCCATTTAAAGGTGCACACACACATACACACACACACACACACACACACACACCCCACATCATTAACTATTCCTCCTTAGAATAGGCTGTACCTAGAAGCATCAAGAGATACAAATATTTAACACAGTAAGTGTTGCTATTCTTATAGTGAGAGCTAAGGAAAGTCAAAGATAAAACATTGTAACACTTGCTACATGCTGTGTTCTACCATAGGAGGACTTATATTTAGATATTTGTATATTACACCTAGAAAGAGTGCATCATGTTTCATTAAGCTTAATTTATTCATTTGTTGACATAATTTCTTATAGCGTACATTTTCTTCCTTGTTATTCACTTTCAAAATTGACCT
Source organism: Mustela lutreola (assembly GCF_030435805.1). Lineage (NCBI taxonomy): Eukaryota > Metazoa > Chordata > Mammalia > Carnivora > Mustelidae > Mustela > Mustela lutreola. Next base: position 77,585,297 of record NC_081295.1, read on the forward strand.
GCCTCCTAAATCCCATTTACCTTTCTTTTTCAATCTTGATTTCTTTCAGAAGAAAACATTAAGCAATATTTGTTTGTTACTAGCCAGATGAGCAATAGAGACACTCTAAAGAAGCATCCAGGGGCTAGCTACTTACTTGGGCAGGGAAGGACACCAGATAATTAACTTTAAAAGATCTGAATTGTAGATTGAAGTCCCAACATCTCCTCATTTTTAATTTTCTTCCCTCAAAGTGACTGAAATCCAACAGTAAAAAGGTAAAAAAAAAAGTAATAAATTAGATCACTTGCAAGTCATCTTTCCTTTTCTTTCATTCACACCTATGTATGAGTTCACTTAAGGTCTTCTCTAACAGTCTATTCTAGAAGCCCACAACAGTGCTGGCATACAGTATGTGTTCAATGAGTATCTGTGGGTTGAATGAATACAGAGGGGTTGTTAAAGAAAAGATTATTAGATGAACTGTTCCTCTAAATATTGTTCAATTAAAAGAATATTTTAGTTAATCAAAATATGATTTCCAAGAGTGAAGTTTGCCATATTTTAGAAACCAGGACATAAGTGATTAAATTCTTCAGTTCTAAAATGGAACTAGTAGAGAAAAAATAATAATTAAATATACATTATTCATTAGTGACACCATATTATTATGATCTTTGTAAATGGTGTTCTCACATAAATAAAACTGCATATGGTGAATAGTCATTGTACAGATAAACACTGAAAAATAAAATTTTAATAATTGCAACTCTTGTGAATTTTTTTTAAAAATCTTAAAATGAAGGAGAAATTTAAACAATGCCCAATTAAGCCAATATATGAGTATAAATATAGAAACATTAGGCCTATCCTTGTTTTTCTTATTTTTACAACTGTGGAACAGAATTAGATGATCTCTTAGTCCTTCCAAATGTAAAAATTTTCTATTCAACCATGTGTTTAAGCAGTGTGTTCCTTACACCAAGATATAGAGGCTATTCTCCTTTAGGGGAAGGCTAGTCTAGAAGTACTTTCTTTTCTAAGATTCTGATATTCAAATGTTAAGGAAAAACATACCATAAACTTGAGTACTTATAGATACTTGAGAATCCTAAAATCAAACTGAAAAAATCACCTCAGAAATACTAAATATAGTTTTCCATTCTCTTAGCTATTAAAAATCACTTCAAAATTGTTAAGTAGAAACATGACAGAAAAATATTCACGAAAAAAGATTAAATAGAATTTAAGTGCCTATTAGTCACAAGAATAAATCTGAGCACAATTAGTAGTCATTTTATTCAGGATAAAACTGGAGACTATGGATCATAAATGTATCAAATACAGTTCATTTCCTGTAATAAAAAATTATATCTTGCCTCACGTTAAGAAATGTTTCTAAATTCAGAAGCACACTAATTTGTGTTCGCCTGAAGAGTTTCTTTCTTTGCCTTTGATTCTATTTTGTAAACAAGGGTGCCCTACATATTTGTATTAGTGTTTTAAGTTGTCATAACAGCAGGGAAACCCAAATGCTATTACAGCTTTGTGTATTTGTCATCGTCCACCTTTTCAGATTCTTCTATTCTTTGTACATGCACTGGTCTATTTAGAATACGTGATGTGTACTTATTGTAGATTTATCTCATACTTCAAAGTGTATGTTAATAATATCTAAGAGTAATGGTTTCCCTGCGAGAAACTTATTTATTTAAATAATTAATGTTTATATTTCACGGTGTGTCAAAATTATTTTAAAAAGAAACAATTTTGCATTTCAGACCAATGGAGTAAAACTGGAAGTTTAGTTAACACAAACTGTATTTAACTATTTGCTTAATATGTGATTATAAAATAACTTATTTGCACATGTGGACTAAGTCATGCTGTTGACCCTCAATAAATGTTAAATGATAACAATACTATTGATTCCTGTGAATTCCAAACTTTTTCACAACAGTTTGTGTTTTGATTGTTTAATATTTATTGAGCGCCCACAACAGGCTAGGCGCTGGAGAGTGGGTGTGAGGAACATGAAGTGGGCTACAGAGAGAAGATGGTTTACATGCAGAGCTTTACGACACATGGAAAGGAGTGCACTCTGCTTATTTACGTATTTTATATATCTTCAAGAGAACCTTTGGCAATTCTCCATATACCTCACTCGCTCACATAGCGCATCTCACTTCTCACTTTTATTTAATACTTTCGGAATGTTCTCAGAATTAGTTTATCTTATGAATTGGAAATTCTTTTCTAGTTTCTTTCTCACTATGTTCCTCCCCACTCTCCTCATCTTTTTAATAACTAGACAGATCTAAATCCTATCTACACAGCAGAACAACATTTATTTAAAGAAATGTGTATTGTTACATTGATCTCCCGCAGGGTGCTGTAATCTGCCATGCAACATTTGGTTTACATGATTCACACATTTATTGATAAGAATGCCATTCAGTGCTAAAGAGAATTTCAGCCCAGTAAGAGAGCAATGTGTGCCAATGCTGTTGATGAGATTTGGAGGTGATGCTATGAGACCATCTCAGGGTCATGAGTTCAAGCCCTACACTGAGTTCAAGCCCCATCTTGGGCTCCATTTAAAACAACAACAAACCCAAAACAAAAAAACACACATCCTTTAATCTTGAAGAGTCTGTTTCCATGCTTTTCATAGTGAAATTCTCTTACAAATCCCATTTTTTCTCATATACAATTTCAGTTACCATCACTGGCATGTAAAAACAACTTTTAATTATTTAACATAAATACTTGAAGATTAAAATTTTGTTCAACAGTGAGAAAAATCAGCTTTGTTCCATTGACATTCTAGGCTAGATTATATAAAGGACTGTGGAAATGCACCATACAACACACCAAGAAAATGCCTCTTTATGAGCTCAAGAACATCAAGCTGCTAATTATGCCTTTTTGTTTTAATATTTTGTTCTGCTCTTGCTATTATCTTGAAACCACATATGGATTGGATCTTTTTTCCCTTAGAAATCTTCAATAGAATGTATATTCTAAGCTGATATGTTACAAAACAAGGGTTTTTCCTGTTTTTTTTCCTTTCATTGACTTTTTCTTTCATTTATAAATTAATTTTCCATTAAAGACTTGTTTAGGAAAAAAAATTGACATACACTACCTTGAATAAAATTGTATAAAAACTAATTGTTATGCTACATCTTATAACAAATTAATGGAGGTTAGCCCCATTCTCTAAAAGTCATATTGCAAGAAATCATATGAAATCATTGACTCCACGTGCATTGTTATTTTCTCCTTGCTGTGAATGAAATTATACATTTTTGGTCAAATAATTTCAGGAATGAACATGAAAATTTTATCACTATTCTACATAAAATTACCTGTGTCTTATTGACTATTACTGCCCAATTTTTAATAGAATAATAATGTAGTATAAACTGATTGAAAAATGATTTTTAAAAAATGAAAATTTAATTCAGATCTTTGGAATTCAAAAATGGCAAAATGTAAGTTAAGAAATTTTTTTTTCATTATTGTAACTTATAAAGTTTGGATTTTTATTTCATTTTTTTCTTATACTAGAATAAAGATTCTAGTCGGGAAAGCCATACACAGCATCAATTGTCCTAAAACTCTTGGCAATAACAATCATGGTGAACAATTCTTAAGTTGAAGTTAGCACTTGTCCTGTTGGTCCTTGAAAAAAATAACTGATAAAAGCCAATGGTAATTAAAAATATTAACCTGTTTGAACAGTGGAGTATAGATCTATCTCAAAATAAGCTATCTGCCTTTCCCATAGTTTATTCTGTGACATTAGGCTAGTTACCTGCCTCTTTTATAATCCAAGCTTATTTCACTAAGCAATCTCTAGTGGAGCTTCCAGTCATAATATTGTCTAATTCTCATTTATAAAAAATATTTACTATGTCTGAAGCATTTCCACTTTGTCCCAAATTCTGAAGATAGACTTATTTTTCTGATTGTAAGTATAATCTGCACAAAAGTATAAATACATGAAAGTCAGATTCAGATTCAAAAATGAAAATGCTTAAAAATACTATGTAAATCTACTAAATGGAATTGTATTATTTGAAATATTTACTCCGTTTACATTTCAAAATATATGCTTAAATCACACTTAAGAATCAAAAAGTGTATCTCTGGAGCAAAGCATGATGTTTAATTAAATGAAATGAAGATTCTCTAAATGTTATTTAATCATAAGTGTCAGTAACAATGGCACACAGGATATAGAAATTATGTCCTTGACACACATGTAACAAAGAAACTATAAATGTTGAAACAGAAGATGTTGTCTCTGGAGACAGGAGAATGTGGATAACACAACTGTGGGTGGGACTATTTCCAAATAAGATGACAATGACTTTCTACATATTGTTGGTCAGTTTATTATGTATAATGTTCTTTTATGAACAAAACTTTATTAATTACATTGGCATAATACTAGAAAGAATATCTGGACTTAGCATCTTCAAAGACTATCACAGGAAGGATATAAATTTAAAATCTTTGGTAGGATACTATAGTTCCCTTCACCACCAATTCTCCATGTGACTTTCAAGCTTTTGCTCACTGCTTCTCTCCTACTTTGAATATCCAGCAATTCAGCCACATGAACCTTCACACTCCATGGTTTGTTTATGTTGTTCCTTATGTTGGAGATGTCTTTCCAATTCCTCCTTAATGACAAACCTCTTATTTAGTTTCAGAATCCACTACAAATTCCAGTACTTCTGTGAAATATTTTCTCTTTCCATCAGGGGATGTTTGGTAATCTATATGCTATGGGCCTCGATCCCTGTGTATGTGTCTCTATCATCCAGGTAGATGCATTCTGACATTAACTGAACTCACTGCAACCATTTATGCTTTTCCAGCTCCCAGCACAAAAGAGGCACTGAATAAATGTTTACTGAATAAATTGAGTTTATCTTTTTAAAATACAAAAATGAGTCCTCCTTTTAAAATATTGTTCCCAAGTGAAGGAACCTAAATGAGGGTCCTTGTTTTGCAGGGGATCACTTTATCACACTAACAAGCACTGTAGGAAGGAGAGTTTCCAGGTGTTTTGTTTGTTTGTTTTTAATGGCATTAACTTTTGTTTTACCTCAACTAAATTGTTTTGGAAAGTCTGGGACTTCAATTTTCTTTTACATGTACATATATACAACAACGTTTAAAGTATTTTTAGACAAGAACTTTATAAAAAAATCAAGGAACTCTAATATATAATCAAATCAAACAATCAATTAAAAAATTAAACATTGGGATTTATTCCTGTATGCATATTGTTTCAACATTTGAAAAATCAATATAATCCATCACAATCCTTCAACAAGCTGAAGAAGAAATGCATGATCCTATTAATGGGAACAGAAAATCATTTGAAAAAATCTAACACCCATTAATGATTAAAACTCTTAGCAAACTGGGAATAGAGAAGAACTTCCCTAACTAGATAAAAAATATCTACAGAAAACCTACAGCTAATGTCAGAATTAATGAAAAACAGAAGCTTTCCCCCAGATAAGAAAAATGGCAAGGATACCCCTCTCACTTCCTTTATTTAACATTGTACTAGAAGTACTGGTTAATGCAATAGGACAAGAAAGGGAAATTAAAACTTACCAACTAAGAAGGAGGAAATAAAACAGTTTTTGTTCTCATATGATAAGTATCTGTGTGGAAAATTCCAAAGAATCAAGAAAAACCTCCTGAAATTAGTAAGTAATTATAGCAAGTCTTCAGGATACAAGATTAATACACAAAAGTAAGTTGCTCTTTTATATGGCAGCAATAAAAAATCAGAATGAACAAAGTTCAAAATGTAGTACCATTTACATTAGAAATAACAAAATAAATATTTAGATGTAATTATAACAAGATATTTGTATGATTTATATGAGGGGAACCACAAAACTCAAATAAAAAAAAAAAAAGAGAGAACCAAGTAATGAGAATTATTCCATGTTCATGGTAGGCAGGCTCAAAATTGTTAAGATGTCAGTTTTTCATCTATAGATTCAATGCAATCATAGTAAAATGACAGTGGATATTGACAAACTGATATTGTAGCTATCAAAAATCTTATTAGACAGTTTCTATGGAAAAAGAAAAGGCCCAAAATAGCTAAGACAATAGAAAAACAAATTTGGAGAACTGACACCACTACTTCAACTTCAACTGTATATAAAGCGAGAATAACCAACATAGCATGGTGCTAAAATAGTAGACTAATAGACTACTACTAAAAGTAGACTAAATAGCAGTGCCAAAATAGTAGACTAATAGATCAATGGAACAGAATAACCCAGCAATAGACCCACAAAAATATAGTCAACTAAGCTTTGACCAATAAAGGAAAAATGGTTCCAAAGAGAAAGTATAATCTTCTCAACAAATAGTGCTGGAACAATTGGACATCCACAAGTAGAGAAGAAGAAGAAGAAGAAGGAGGTGGCAGAGAAGGAGGAGGAGGAAGAAAAGAAGAAGAAAAAAAAAGAGGGAGGAGGAGGAGAAGAAAGTGGTGGGGGAGGAAGGGGAATAAGGGGGAGGGGACGGGGGAAGAGATGCAGCAGCAACAGCAGCAGCAGCATCTAGACACAGACTCTACACCCTTCTCAAAAAATAAATTCAGGGTTCCTGGGTGGCTCAGTGGGTTAAAGCCTCTGCCTTCAGCTCAAGTCATGATCTCAGGGTCCTGGGATTGAGCCCCACAACGGGCTCTCTGCTCTGCAGGGAGCCTGCTTCCCCCTGCCTCTCTCTCTGTCTGCCTCTCTGCCTACTTGTGATCTCTCTCTGTGTCAAATAAATAGGTAAAATCTTAAAAAAATTAAAAAAAAAAACTCAAAGAGGATCATAGACCTAAATGTAAAATTGTAAAACTCCCAGAGGATAACAAGAAAATCTGGGTGGCCTTGGCTTCTGGCAATGGCTTTTTAGGTACAATACCAAGGGCAAAGCCATGAATTAAAAATTTGTAAGTTGGACTTCATCAAAATTAAACATGTCTGTTCTTCAGAAGATACCATTATGAAAACTTGAAGACGAGACATAGGATAAGATAAAATGTTTATTAAATACATATCTGATAAAGGACAGTTATGCAAAAAATAGGAAGATGAACAACTCCTTTTAAAAAAATTGGCACAAGATCTGAACAGATACTTTACCAAAGAAGATACACAGATGACCAAAAAAGCATATGAAAAGATGTTCAGCATCATACATCATTAGGAAATTGCAAATTAAAACAATGAAATTCTACTGTATACCTATTAGAAGGGCAAAATCCAAAACACTAATAACATCAAATGTGGGGAGTATGTGGAGCAACAGGAACTTTCATTCATTGTTGGAGGGAACACAAAATAGTACAGCCATTCTGGAAGACAGTTTGGTGGTTTCTTATAAAACTAAATGTACTCTTACCATACAATCCAGCAATCTTAGTACATACCCAAATGACTTAAATACTCGTGTCCACACAAAACCTGCAAACAAATCTTTGTACCTACTTTATACATAGTTGCTAAAATTTGGAACCAAATACACTCTTCTATAAGTGATTAGATCATTAAACTCTGTTACATCCATACAATGCTACTTTTTATAGTACTAAAAATGCATGAGCTATCAAGTCACAGAAAGACACAGAGGAAACAAATTCTAAGTGAAAAAAAAAGCCAGTCATAAAAGTCTTCTTATTATATAACCCTAACTACATGATATTCTAAAAAAGGTAAAACCACGGAGATGGAATAAATTTTAGTGTTGTCAGAGGTTTTGGAGGAGGGAGGGATGAATCAGTGGAGCACAGGGAATATGAGATTATCCAATTTGGGAAATTCAACATCCAATATTTCTTATACAACAAAAAGTAAAATGCTAGATTTAAACTTCCAGGAAAAAAAATGCTAGGTAAGTATTAGATTGGAATATATGCTTTTTTTGATGATAAAACTGTCAAATATCAGCTATTTCATTTCAGTTGATAACAGCTATGTTAGGATTAAAAGTCAGGCAATAACTAACCATAAAAGATGATTATAATGATTATTAGGTTTTTATGTAAATATCGAAAGGTAATTTTCCTAATACAATGTGGTCAGTATAAAATTGACAAATTTATCAGTTTTTTAAATAAATAGTTATTGAATTCTTAGTATGTATCAGATGACATGGTCTGCCTTCAGAAGTATTGGGAAAGCTATGGCAATCTGGTAGTTATGGAGAACAATTGATGTGATGTGGTGATGCAAACATGTTCACTATTCATTCTGAAGGGGCATCTGACAAGCTATTTAGTTTATAACCCACTATTCTCTTAGTGTATAGTCTAGTAGTTTAACTCTACCTTTGTAGTTTGATGGTCTGGGTTCAAGTTTCCCACCTCTGTTTAGTAGATGTGACCTTGGACAAGTTTTTGCCTCTTAGCTTTTGCTGTCAATCTATGAAATGTAGATAATACCTAACTCACTGGAATGAGTGAGAAATTAAAGAGAGCAACTCGAGGTTCCTGTAACAAAAGTAGCACAGACAGGGTGACTTAAATAGAAGTTTATTACAGTTCTGGAGACTAGGGAGTGTAAGTTCAAAGTGCCAGTCAGTTTGGCTTCTGTAAGAGTCCTCTTGCTGGTTTGCAGACAGATTCCCTCTGATTATATACCTGATGGAGGAAAGAGAAAAAGAGAGACGGAGATCATCTATCTCTTATCTCTTTTGCAAGGGTACTATTCCACTCATGAGGACTCTAATCTCATGACCTAATCATTTTCCAGAGCCTTGCCTGCAAATACCATCACATTGGGTTTTAGGTTCCCACATAGGAATTTCAGAGGGACACAAACATTCAGTTCATAGAAAGATCATATGTAAAATGCCTAAGGGTATAAAATAATGCTTCATCATTGTATGTGAACACAAGAATGACCAAGACCTAGCTTTGCCTGCCACCAAGCAAATTGTATCCCTGTAATAATATTTTTTCTTTAAACAAACATGAGAACTTTGGCATCCTGGCTGGAAAATAATTACATGAGAAAAAATTAATGACTAATAAAGTTTTCCATGAAAAACAAAATCTTTTATAGTAGATTCAGGACTCTGTAGCTAATTCTGTGCCTACAATGTCCTAGTTTATTTCAGCTCCCAAATATATAAAGAAGTGCTTATTTTCCTTTTTTAAATCATTGCATATTGCTGATCTTCCCAAAACAGCTGGGCACAGTTGAACAAAAATGACTAAAATGCACCCCACTGAGGTACTTTCCAGAATTCCAATCAGTATTCTGATTATTAATGTGTAACGAGGACCAGAATATTAAGGCATGTACAAAGGGTCCATTCTCTGCAGCCAAACTGTACAGCCTAAAATCATCACAGTTATAAAGTTCAATCAGAATTTAATGTCAAGGGATATTTAGATGATTTCAGGAGAGTCCCTCAACTAAGATAATTTGAAAAACTGTACTATTACAGAGAAGAGCTCATCAAAAGGACTAAAATACCGAATCCATTGGACAAGACTTTCTCCCCCATTGTTATTGCAAGATGTGTATTGAACAAGTTCTATATCTGTTAGCTGTTTTGAATGTTTATGCTGTGGTCTATGTCACAGTTTTAATATTATTAACACAGCCTCGCTTGCCGAGATCTCCACAGCGCTTGAGTAATGCAAGGAAGCCCTTCGGAGGTGTATTTATAGTATTATGTAGTTGGTACTTTCTGAGCTCACTCACTCTTCCCACTCTGTATTGATTATGAAGCTTAACTTTCAGAGAATAGTCTAATTTGCCTTATATATAATATCTTGAGGAACACCTCAGCACAGTCTCCAAGTTCTGACAGCATTGTCCAGATGTCATTCAAAGCATATTTCATATTATGCTCTTCAATTAGCTGTCCAATTGCAGGTAGATGATAATATCAGTCACAAAATTATATTCTTTTTTAATAAAATGTACGATTAAGAAAGAAATGCAATGAAGGTTCCAAGGTTAAAACAAAAAAGATACGAACATGTAAATATAATTGAATTGGAAACATTTTTAATTAAAGATTTTTGAACAGATATTTAGAGAAAAGCATTTTAAAATGTTGCAATTATATGTGTCAAGTGCTGTAGCCCACAGAATAGGGAATGATTAAATGTATCATTAGGACAAAGACAAAGTTAAAGATAGCTTTCCACCAAGTCATATTTAATTACAAAGTTAATGGACAGTGTCCCAGTAAAATTAAACTCTGACTACATCTTTTAAGGAGGATTCAAAATTATTATTGAATAAACATCAATATATTATATTTTCTTTCATGGGAATTACAAGCACAGCTTTTAAACCATTTAGAGAACTTGAGAATGCTTTTCTCTGTATTGATTTATAAAAATTATATTTTGAAGTTTGGAAAAATATTAAATTCTATAGAATGCCTTTTCTAAAATATTTCTGATTTGTCAAAAATTATGTCTAAATGAACAGAAAATAATAACAGATGCATGTAAAGTATCCACATAATAAATATTTTAAAAATCCATGCAATTAATCACAATTAAATCACTTTAGGAGCAATATTATATCACTTTAGGAAGCAGTAGAAGTGCTTGAAACAATTTTAATATTTTTGATGCTATGTGATGTATATTAATAGTCATATCCCAGAAATTATCAAGTATTATTAAACTTATAAATAGAGGTCTCCATATGGTTCTTTAGAACTTTTCTTTCCATTAGAAGAAAAATCCTAAACGTTTGCTACATTGAAAAAAATATCTCAAATCAGCTGACATCTTGTATCTTCAAAAGAGGTAAGAAAGACAGTTTTTTAAAAAAATGACATTTCTGAACACCTGATTAAAGCTCGCTGGGTAAGAAAGGTTAACAGTTTTGAGTTTGGTTCTTTTCACAGCCAGGGGGCTTAAATTGTCTGATGATTCTGTTAGGCTTTTTAAAACTTCCAGTTTCTGTTTCCCTTAAAATATAGTTATATGTGATATTGATATCAAACCATAATGCTCCAACAAACACTTTTAATATCCTAATGTCACTAATAATAAATTGATATTGAACTTGATTATTCAGAGCAATGAAAAATAAATAGCAGTCAGATCAAAGACATTCTTATTTGTGCTATTTCCTTTAAACACATTGCTTGAGGTTCAAATTATTTATGCTTGTGCTATGGAAAAACTCTAGTGCTGATTTCCTCCGTTATAAGATTGTCCATTATTTCAGTTTTTTGTTTTGCGTGTTTCACAGGCATTAAACAAACAAACAAACAAACAAACTCTTTAGAACACTGTTGTTATAGATGGGTTTTATCTTCTACAGGACCATGTTAGAAAAAAAGCAAATACTATTGCCTATTTCTTAATCTTGATTAGATATATTCAATTCCTTAACTTTAAAAAAATCTGGGTCTCAGGTACCTGAGTGGCTCAGTCAGTTAAGTGTCTGACTCTTGGTTTTTGCTCAGGTTATGATATCAGGGTCATGAGATCTGGCTCTGCACTTGGCGTGGAGTCTGCTTGAGATTCTCTCTCTGCTCCTCCCTCTTGTGCTCTCACTCTATATATAGAATAAATAAATAAATATTTTAAAAATTCCTAGCCTTATTGGAATTGAGTATGTTTCTCTTAAAATGAATAATTTTTATCTAGTAACTTATTTAAAACTTGACTTTCATTTCTATTTTGATCACAGTTTGTGCGATTTTAAAACTTTTGATAATAGCTGATCAAAATGCATAAGATTAAGTATATTACTACCAATAAGTGAATGATATTTCAGTATAGACAAATTATATAAGATTGGATTTAAAATATACAAGCAAAACATTATAATCCATCAGTCTTTTTTTTTTTAATTTGTATGTATTATGAAGAACTAAATTTTTAATGTTCTGGTTTATTTTGCCTTTGTATACTTAATTTATTCATGAAGTCAAGTCAGTATATGTAAACAGTAATAAGATTTGTTTGGGGGATTCAAAACTCATGTTACTGATTATATTGTTAGTTTCCATTTATCAGTGAGACTGCAGGTTGCTTTGCTTCTCTGCAACACTTGCATAAAATCTGCACTTTACCTGTGTTTCCCACTATTGGCTAGACATTTCCTTTTTGGCTATCTTGTGGACACACGAAACATAATACATTCAAAACAAGGATGATATCTTTCTCTAAAGGCGTCTATTTCTTACATTTCGTATCTCAATTCATGGCAGATTATCCTTGTGCATGTGAAACATGTACAAACTTCAGAAGCTATCTTCAGTATTTTTAAAATCTGTTCTACATCCTATATCCCGGTACACTATTAAATTGGCATTTCCTGACTAGTGAGATTCTACTCATTTTAGGAGCCTAAACCCAAATGGCCCCTTCTCAGTGAAAACCTTCCCAATTATAAAATAGAGCTATTAATCATTTCTCTGTTATCTACAGAGCTCCAGTGGAGAACTTACAGCATGCTGCAGTATGTTGTTACTTATTAGCCGATGGTTTCAAATGCTGTTTCTGTGTACAGACCACTCCAAAACGTAGTGGTATAATTTACACAGACAGTTTTACTGTGCTCATGATTTAGAGGGTCAGAAATTTAGGAAGGATCAACTAGGCAGTTTTTACTTGGGTATCTCATATGATTGTAGGCAAATGTGGGCTTAGGCTATAGTCATCTAAAGTGATCATCTTCTGGACGTCTGAGACGTTACACTCACTTAGCAGTGAAGCTGGAGGCTCAGCAGGACCTATTGAAAGGGTGCCTGTGTGTAGCTTTTCTAACATGGTGGTTAGAGTACTAACCACCCAGTTAGTGGTGGTTAGAGTGGTGATTGGAGTACTTACCTTGCGGTCAGCTTCCTCCAAGCTGTTGTCCCTGGAGAAGCAGGTGGAAAGAACTTGGCTTTCATGATTAGCCCAGGAAGTCACACGCATAACTTCCATTGCATTCTGTTGGTTACACGTGACTCACACAGCCGAACTGACCAATGACCAGCTCAAGCCTCCTCCTGCTCTCTTCTATCTTTCTAAAATGTGTCTTGCTCTCCATTTTCTCCATGTCTATCTAAATCTTTTCCATGTTCAAGGTCCGCCTCAGTACCACCTGCCAAAGCCTTTCCTGATCCCATCATTCAGCTGGGAGAGACAGGGCCCTTGTGGTTAAGTTCAGAGAAATATCAGCTCAAATTCTAGTCCTCCTGTCTCAGCCATGTGACCTTGGAAACTATTTAATCCCTTTAAGTGAAAAGCAGAAATAATAACAAGATCCACCTACCTTACAAGGTTGTCATGAACGTTGAATGGTCAACAGTAGAGAACGCTCCCTATGACATATAGTGAATAGACAATGTTAGCGACCATTGTTATATCTTCTTTCCTCAAAACCTACAGCATCTTATTTTTACCTTTAATGTGTCTATGATAGTTTTCTAATTGTGATAATAATTCGTGGGCTTATTTTGTATCTTTTGCACATTTAGTCGATGTTTTACAGGCAATTTATAACAGGAGATATGTCTGTCTTGAATACCAACTCAGAGCCACTCTCTGAGTTGTTAAGCTTCAGAAAACAAAAACAAAAACAAAAAACATGAAGAAACTTGCAGAGCTGTATTTTTTCTTTTTTTTTTCTGTGATTCCTTGTAACATGTTCTTCCCATGATTCCTCTTGCAGAAATTAGAAAAGAAAAATCCATGAAGACGTCTTCAGTTTTGAAGGATAAAGGTAATAGTTCAATTTAATATAACACTAGGAATTTATTAGCAAAAATATATGGAAAAGACCATACTACTTTAGAGTTATCTCCTTTGCAGATGTGTGACCCCAAACTGCCCAGGTCACACTCATATATTTGAAAACTTGTATTTATTGACTTAACCCTTAAACATTTTCTTCCAGTTCACTGTGACTTGGAAATGCTCTGATTACAATTTCCAAAAGAAAGAGTAAGGATTTTCCTTAAATAATGGAATGCATAAAAAGCAAATTTAGAAGGGAAGTAAAGGTTAGAAAGAAAATGCCACCATGCGCTCTGATTCTCTCTTTTTCTATCCATTCACAAAATAGGTATTTAGTGCAGAATCATTCCACGCACTTGCTTATCTCTGGAGAAATAAAGATGGCAAGGCAAGTAATAGGGAGGAAGACTCAAGAATTAGAGCGTTGAATTGTTCTTTTCAAAGACTCTTAGTCACATGACATTCTTATTTAAATTTTGTGATCCCAGTCTTTGCAATGGACTGGCTTTCCTTCCTGTCCATCTAAATCCCAGACCTCTTTCTAAGACTAATGTGCACATATAACATCAAGACTTCTCAGACTACTTCAACTTTCACTGAACCCTCTCTGAATTCACAAACATATATTTATTATCTAATACAGATATACATATATGTTTTGTATTAATTAGTAGAAATGTCACCTATTTAAGTATCAAGAGCTAATAATATTCATGTTAATTTTTTATATGGACTGATAAGTACCACATTTGATAATTACTTTCTGTGCATCTAATATACAGTAATCAAAACATGTGCTCACCAGACACTGGGAGTACAAGAGAGGCGTGGTCTTTACAGTGGAATTTATAGTGTTAATTACATAATTAATTAAAATGGAAAGAATTATGGAAGAGATATATGGGGTGCTGTAAGAGACTCTACTCGGGTATTCTAATCGAGTTTGGGGAATCAGAGGAGACTTTCCTGAAGAAGTGATATTTAAAACTTGAGTAAGAAGAATGAGGAATTAGCCAGGCACAGTGTAAGAATTGTTTGAGGGAAGAGCTTTTTGCCAGCCACATAGATATGTACTTTATACATTTTGCTTCAGCAAGCTGTGCTTGAGATTTCAATTGTTTTATAAACAAAGAAGCTGAAGCACAGGTAGATAATGTAAGCTACTCGGTATCTCATTGTGGCTAAAAGGTGAGGGCAAGAATCAAAGTCAAGCCTTTCAGACACTACAATTCACCTTTTCATTTTACACAGATACTGCTTCCTCCTTAAAATAGCTTTCTTAAATATTTGTAT
The DNA here is from genome assembly GCF_030435805.1 of Mustela lutreola. Lineage (NCBI taxonomy): Eukaryota > Metazoa > Chordata > Mammalia > Carnivora > Mustelidae > Mustela > Mustela lutreola. The sequence goes on from NC_081295.1 coordinate 77,600,325, forward strand.
TCTTCAGAGCCATTTTGCTTTCAGGGTAGAGTTCATTACCTAAGTTTGAAAAACCTATTTGACACAGATACATTGGCTCTGCTGTATGGAAAAATAGTCTTATTGGGGGGGGAGTCTCCAATTAATTCCCACAGAGAAGTTTAGTCTTTCCTTTCTCCAGTGATTATGTGCACTTTGAGAGAGACTCCTTTTTATTCTTCTCTCTCATTTTATCTGACAATTAATGAGAACACTGTCCTTGATTGTGTGAGAACTAAAGGTGTTATTGAAAGATACTACCAGGAAAATCCAAATATCTGTATGGCTATTTATATACACATACATGTATATGATTTGCAAACCATAATTTGCACAAGGTAAACCTTCCCTCCTTCTAATGTAGTATGGGTTACGTTTATTTTAATCCGCAATTATACCACAAGAATACTTGGACCATATATTACTGTTCACAATAAAAGCACCTCAAAAGAAAGATTGGAGCTTACCTCCAAAGTAAACCTTGAGATATTGATGATTATCAAAAATTTAAACTACTGCTTAAAGACTTCACTTGGGTCAAAGCTTAAACTAGCTAGAAATGGTAGTTGTAAAAATCTGTCTAGGAGACTATTATCTGGGAGATTTCAAATCCACACAGACCACTGAGTAGACTCCTGTAATTTCTATTTTTGTTGTTATTGTTATTAATGCACAATTGCAGGCAATTTTCTAGTGACTACTTTTCCCTCAATGTTAAGTTTCTACTATTTGCAAGACGTTTCCACAGTCACTAGAAAATCATGAAAAAAAGGTTCACTGAATATGATTATTGATTTAGAACTATTTCATATGCACCTCTTGTTCAAATGTACTAATGTTGTCAAATGTCTTTGTTATGTATTAGTTGGATACGATTTTAGAAGAATTTTATTGCCATCTTTCCTTTATCTTCCTAATATAATTTATTATGACAAAAAAAAATTCAAAGAAAAAATTTCATTGTTACCTCTAAGATTTCAGGGACATTAAAAACCTCTGCAATATTACTGTTTTTGGAGAGGCTTTGAGGACTGAAGCTGAGCTGTAGCAGAATCAGAATGAAGCAATTCTACCTGCAAAAAAAGCCACTTACTGCACTGGAGTCACTGTATTTAGTGCTATTTCTATTAAGCAGCTAAAAAGTTGCCTACATTTGCCTGTCTCTTACTGCTTCCACTTTCACGTGCACGTTAAAATTTATCCTGGAAGGGGACCTGGGTGGCTCAGTCTTTAAAGCATGTGTCTTCAGCTCAGGTCAGGATCCCAGGGTCCTCAGATCAAGCCCCTTATCAGGTTCCTGCTCAGTGGGGAGTCTGCTTCTCCGTTTCCCACTCCCCCTGCTTGTGTTTCCTCTCTCACTGGCTCTCTCTCTTTGTCAAATAAATAAACAAATAAACAAGCAGACAAACAAATAAGAAAGAAAGAATTCACACAGAAACAATGCTACCAATCATAAAACTAGGATAATTACACAGGACCCAGGCCTGTGTATGTTTGGATCTAATGCCAGAGGATTCCCAGTGGAGCTTGTTTTTTCTTTATATTCTGATGCTCAGGACAATGCCCTGGACGGTCCTCCAGTCTGTCTACAGTGTGCCTTTTCTTGGCCATTCCTGCCTGTACAAACAAAAGCTAGAGCTAAAGATGAAGTACATTGTCTGAGGACTTTGAAACTGATCCCCCAATGATTTATACTCCATTGTGGGCACTCACTCTAGCTTATTACTGCCTTTGTCTAGAGGCAGGATAGGAAGATTAAAAACCTGAAACCATTTTGTTATTCCTTTGTTTTATTTTGTTATTCCTTTGTTTGATTTTTGAAATCAAATAAAAATCAAAGGATTTTGAAAAAATCCTTTTTTTTTTTTTTTTTTCCTCTCCCTCACAACTTCCTTGCTCAGGTTACTTTGAGCGTTCTAATTTATATCCATGCAGCTTTAAACATTCTAGATCTTGATAATCGAGATTCATAAGCCTACCTGTAGGCTCTCTCACAAACACAATGAAACTACCATTTTTGTAAAATCACACAAGAGTGCTCTCCAAGGCTTTGCTCCCAAAAAACAATACAGATGGCTTAAAAATACCTTTATAGTTAACCCAAGCCAACAATGTCCCTATCCTTCCTAACATAGCAGTACAGAAGTTTTGGTCAGATTTGGTGTCTCACTCCCTTTCTGTTCCAGCCTGTGGGCTGCCTAAATCAGATCAAAACCCCTTGAAGTCAAAAAGGACACTGAGAGGAAATGAGCTATAGGAAGGTCCATGGAGGAGATGATCCAGCCTGGGAGCAAAGAGCATCTTCCCATTACCGAGTGATAAAAATCACCTCTATTTTCCGAGCACTTTCTCCACACGTAAGGTGATAAGTATGTGACTTTCAAATATATTATGAAATCACATTTGTTATTCCACCTCTTCCTCTTTCTCCACCAATATCAAAGCAGTCTTACCGGTCCTCTGCCTCGGCCTTGGATTTTATAACTACTTTAGTCTCACTGCAACATTTAAAAGAGCATACTGTACCTTGAATTCTCAAGTTCCAGGCACACCCTCTCCCACCCTACTAAGAATCTGTCCCCACGATCACTTCTCATTTCACAATACATTAATTTTTTTTTGGTTTAGCCCGGAAATGCAAAAGCAGTAAATTACCCCCATTAGCTTGAAAAAAGTTAATGAAGCTTCTCATTCTGTTTATTCGATCCATGGCTCTTGATTTCATCTTTGGATGCTGGAATATAGAAAAAAATAGGCACTACTTACACTTACCACGTTAAATGGCAACATGGACTTTTCCTTGCCACTAACTCCATTTAAAAATATTCTGCAAACATATGGATAGTTAAGGTCATAGGCTATCTACCAGGAAAATCTTGCTTTGAGGTACACAGCCACTTCAGTAGAACTCCTAAGTCCATTCTTGACACCATCTTCAGTCACCTGGACTCAATTCTAAGTGACTGCTTGCCTGGGATAGTCACTTACAAGTGCCACCATCATATTCTGCATTCCAATCTCAAACCGTACGGTGGGAACAAAACAGAGGCTGGCAGGATAGATTTTCTTTTCCTTTCCTTCCTTTCTCACTGCATTAAAAAAAAAAAAATGACTTTTGTCAGTGAAATAGACACTGAAATATAATGTTGCAGAGGAGGCAGAAAACTGATTTATCTTTTATATAGGATGTGGACAAAGCATGACACTGTTCAAGTCATCCCCCATTTATGCATCAGGAACCCATGATATGATAAGAATCACTTTATATTTGAACCTGGTAGACTAAATGATGTTTTGTTTTGTTTTAACTAAGGACCACATTTTTAAGATGTTGGGAGTTTATGGATAAATTTTCTCTTGTATTTTATTTCAGTCTTATTCATGAAATTAGTTTGACTTGAGTCTCATACTAAAGCACCACTTTCCCATGACAGATGCAGCGTTTTCCTTTGTTTATTTTTTTTTTTTTAAATCACACAGCCTGAAAGAAGTAAACTAAGCTAATGCTGATTATAATGGTTTTGGGAGACTTCTAGAAGCCATACATTTTTTTTCAAAATTACAGCTAAAATAAATTCTGTTCTCTCCAAAAGCCCAATTCTCTTGAATGAATAAATTTAGCTTCTTCAACAATTTACATTTATTTTAAATGAAAATGATCAGAAGATGATGGCTTGTTGTACTCTATACTGTTTCCTTGTCTCTGTATGATTCAGATCATTTCTGAAAGAGAACATCACATAATTTCCAACCAGGTTCACCTTACTGATAGCTTACTGACTCCACTATATATGCGTTCTCAAATCCTTTTATGTTGGCTCCTAACAAACGCTCAATGTTTCTTTGCAGAGCCTATTAAAGGGAAAGAAGTGAAGGTTCCAGTTTCCCTTAAGGAAAAAGATAATACTGTATAATGAAATGTAAAAACACATTGACCTGACTGCTGCATATTCAGTTATTTGCAAAAAAGTAATATATCATTTAATTTTCAGGCTTTTAAAACTACGACTTTCTATGCCCTTGAATATTTTTGAACAAAGGAGAAAAGACTATTTTCTATCATAAAATTCTAAATTGTCTTATGAAACAGCAAAGACAAGAGTAGCTATGTCAGAAACACCATGAAATCTTTTTAAAATGCATATGTTATTCTGATTCTACAAGTCTGAAGTGAAAAATCTGCATTTTATAAATATCCCAAGGTGAAGCCTATAAGGAATAACTATGGAAACCAAAGATTTAAGATAAAAATACTTAACAATTCTCGGTGATAGCTTGCCATTCGGTTAAGTTCGGATACAATAAAACTAAACAAATTTTATAGCTAGGAGGAACTTAGAGATAAACTATAGTCCAATGCCCTCAATTTATAGATAAATAAAACTGATATAGTCAAGAAGCTTTCCAAAGTTATCATACTTTGCAATAGAGCCAGCATTAAAAATGTGATCTTCTAAGTCAAGCACTCTAATAATGCATGTTAGTCCATTCCCATTATATTAGGCTCAAAGTAATGTGGAGTCTGACATGCTGTACACCAAGTTATGTCTGCTGAAACAAAGTAAATATGCTAAGTCCAACGTAATATATTTCGTTTCTAATTAACTCCAGTACTTTCTATGGACATGGTGTCACAGTCAGAATTATCTAATATTCCTTGTTATCAAGATAAATGTAAGTGAACCAGCGAAACCATGAACTATACCTACTATACTGAATATTAGAAATGGAACCTGTTTTTATATTTACCCGAGGAGAAGATCTACAGGGACTATTGACCAATTAATGCACAGGGACATAATGGTAAAAATCCCAATTTACTGGCAATATTTTATTGAAAGGGAAGAGACTTTTGGTGAAGTTGGAACATATGTGTTGGAGTCGGGAGAGTTATGGGAGAGTTGGGGGAGGGGAAAGCCGACAGAGAAATCAGTCAGAGATGAAGGGTGCATGAAGAGTCTTCATTAGTTAGTGTAGCAATGTATAAAAAAATACCCTTAAGTCATATTTTTCTAACATTGCAATTAATTTTAAATTAAACAAAATTGTTATTTAATGAAACACAAAAGCACAACATGATTTCTTTTTTCTCAGCCCATAGGCGTACTTGATTTTTTTAAAAAGTATTTTAAAGCAACATAGACTTCAGACCTATTAAAGAATTTATGTTTGACTTAAGAAATATATTATCATATCTAAAGCTTTATCATCACTTATTATAGTAGTTATTTCAGTTCTATATGCAACTTTATGCTGTTTTGGTGTAATATGTAAATTAGAATATTTTGCCCTATAAGAGAATTCTTACATGTAATGTTATATGTCCAGTAGATAGCAAAATGTAGCTACATTTTAAAGAATGAATTAATTGTGAAGACTAATGATATTCCTATGTATTTACCTAAACACTAATTTATTTTCAAGAAACTCTAGATTTCTTCAGCATGATCTGATTGGTGATTAGAATGGACAGTTATATCACAATCTAAGCTGAAATAGTTTGACACCATTAAATAATTTAATCATTTAATGATGTTATTATTCCTTTTTCAATGCAAAGCAGAAATACTAAAAAAAAAAAAAGAGAGAAACAGAGAAACATATTATAAGTTTGCACTTTTTTTTATGAAGGAATTTCAGTTCAAAAAGATTTCCTCTGGAAGAAATGCATGTAGAATATATACATATGAATGAAAAATAATTCAGATTTCCACCAAAAAGCACTTGATGTGCATTTCAGTCTTTGATCCCTGGACGCGTATACCTAAGAGCTTCCTTTCTCTTTTCCCCTCATTTCAGGTATCCTTTATTCATCATCCTGTACCAAATAGTCAGTCTAGCACTAGCCAGCTCCTGGTCACAGATAATGGTGTTGGAAAAGAAAGAATTTTGGAAAAGATACATTTTTTAACATTATACTCCTATTCATGAATGCTGAATTGTTATTATTGTACCATTTTCTTCCTAATTTTTAATGATGTATGTATAGACAAGGGATGGTTTGTATAAAAAGTCTGTTAAATTCAGTCTCCAGAATTATGCTTATTTTATTGAAGTATAACTGACACACAATATCTTATTAGTTTCACATGTACATCATGGTGAATCAATATCTTTATACATTATGAAATGATCCTCCAATCAGTCTTGTTACTATCACCATACAAAGTTATTACAATATTATTGACTACATCCCCTGTACTCTACGCTACATCCCCATGACTTACTTATTTTATAGCTGGAAGTTTGCATCTCTTAATCCTCTTCACTTATTTCACCCTTCCTCCACCTCTGGTAATCAACAATTTGTTTCCTATATTAATGAGACTATTTCTGTCTTGTTTTGTTTATTTTGTTTTTTGAACTCCACATGCAAGTGAAATTATATGGTATTTGTCTTCCTCTGACTTATTTCACTTAGAAGAATACTTTCTAAATCCATATATGTTGTTACAAATGGCAAGATTTCATTCTTTTTTGTGGCTGAGAAATATTCCATTGTGTATATATGATTAGAGTAGGATTTAAGACAAAAAGAGAACAAATCTGAACAGAAAAGCTAAATTTCCCAATGGGAAAATGTATCACAATGCATACAATGAACAAAGCATAAAGAACCACATTACACTTTTTAAAAATCTACAGATAAATAAAAAATAGAGCAAACACACCTGAAATGTCAAATTTGTCAACTTTTATTTATTTTAAAAATAGCTAATTGAAATCAGAGAAAGACAACTATCATATGATCTCCCTGTTATGAGGAAGTGGTGATGCAACATGGGGGCTTAAGTGGGTACGAGAAGAATCAATGAAACAAGATGGGATTGGGAGGGAGACAAACCATAAGTGACTCTTAATCTCACAAAACAAACTGAGGGTTGCTGGGGAGAGGGGGGTTGGGGAGGTTATGGACATTGGGGAGGGTATGTGCTATGGTGAATGCTGTGAAATGTGTGAACCTGGCAATTCACAGACCGGTACCCCTGGGGATAAAAATACATTATATGTTTATTTAAAATCAATTAATATAGCTAATTGAACAAACAACCATAAAATTTTTTAAAATCAATTAATTATTTATTTATTTGACAGAGACAGATCACAAATAGGCAGAGAGACAGACAGAGAGAGATGAGGAGAAGCAGGCTCCCTGCTGAGCAGAGAGCACGATGTGGGACTCGATCCCGGGACCCTGGGATCATGACCCAAGTCAAAGGCAGAGGCTTTAACCCACTGAGCCACCCAGGTGCCCCAACCATAAAATATTTTTATAATCACTGAAAGACTTGGGTAAGATTTATAATTTTAAATCAGGACTGACAAATGTAACTTATTTCCATAATATAGTTAAAGTCAAATAATTAAGGGAGAGGCAATAGCTGGTATCTATCTAAACTACATGAAGCTTTTTAATAGGATATTGATATAAACCCCATTTTAGTTCTAAGATGATATATATAAAATAATTTGAGTAATCTAGGAAAATTATTGTAGTCAGAATTTAATATCATAGACCTGATAATATTTTATTTTATTTTTGAAGACTTATTTATTTATTTTGGAAAGGGAGAGCTTTTTGCGGCAGCAGAAGGGACAGAGGAAGATGGAGAGAGAGTCTTAAGCAGACTCTGTGCTGAGCGCAGAGCTCAAGTTGTGGCTCAGTTTTTTCTGAAGACAATTTTTTTCTTTTAAGTGGGGCTTGAACTCACGAACCTGAGATCATGACCTGAGCTGAAACCAAGAGTCAGAGGCTTAAATGACTGCACCACCCAGGTGCTCCAACTTGATAATATTTTGGAAGGTAGTAATACAATTCACAATTACTTCAACATATTGGAAGTTAGTTTCGATAGAAATGAATGTAAGGAATTCAATTTAGGACAAAATCAAATTGTATAGATTTAAGAGGAAAACACTGCACAAAAGCAGCACACTAGAATTTTGCCTTAAAGAAATCCTCAAGTGAATGTGAATAAAATATCCAACACTGGAATTTAAAAATACAAATTATATTGGTAATACGACAATAATTAGCTCACATCACCATTGCTCTTTATTCTTTATTTCAAATGATTTTGGCCCTCATGGCCTGTATGGTATGTAGCTGATAAAATATCGTTCCCATTTTAAAGGTGTAAAAACAAACAAACAAACAAACCATATTTTACATGTTTACATACTCCACAAGCACTTTAGGAGATATTTTCTACTAAAAAAACCAAAACAAAAATCATTACACTTTCTATTTGCTCATTCACTCTCCTGTGTTTTTAATTTTCTGATTTTTCTCCAACCCTTTCAACATCTCCTTTTGGGTTATTTTCACAAAGTTGAAAAAGATTGCTCTTATCTCAGAATATCATATTTGACTCCAAATATTCTTCATTGCGCATAAGACTTTTTTGGTAGTGAGGTAGGTGCTTGGAGGGGTGCTTTAATGTTTTCTTTATGGAAGTTTCTTAGTTACAAAGAATGACCACCAGGAAATGAGAATTCTTGTGAATGTATTTTTGAAACGTGAAGTATTTTGTTCAAGCACAGCCCAGTGGAAAAACTGGTACATAGCAGTTGTGTTAAATCTGGTTTAGCCCTTTACAAGGTATACTGCCTGGTCTGAAGACATCTGTGTTTGAGGTTTCTCACTTTCCATTAACCTTTCTGTAAAGATTCTGATTTTTGTGTTCTGCCGATTGGTTGTATATACTTGATCTAAGTAAAACAAAATAAACCATAAGTACAACCTTGGTTTGTATCAGGCAAAGTCAGAAAGTTTTAGCTTTTCCCTCCATCCCTTTCTTTCACTTCAGCTGCCATGTAATCTGACATAATTTAACATGATATCATAAAAATATCTGAAGACACTGAAAACACCAGTTTTCTTTTTTGCATATTTATTTTTAGATTAGAATTAATAATCTTCAATTTCATATTTGCATGAAAAAATACAGTTTTCAGTTATTTCTGCCTCATAAAATTTGGAGGGTAGCTTCATATGAAATTAAAGATGATGGTTAATCATTTAATTTGATATGAAAAAGTAAAAGCTTTTCTGGTAATTAAAATTATTTAAACATAAAACCATAGACAAAAGTCAAGTGGCCAGCTACCTAATTCTAATTTTTTGTCTACAAAATTAAGCCAAACTCAATTTTTGCTGTATTATCTCTAATGATTCTTTTCTTAAAGAAGTTTATAGATTATATTAAACAAACTCAAATATGTGAATTACATACAGTAATATATTTAGCGTAATAAATAAGATTACAGTTGTAGCATTCAGAAAGTAGTATTGTGAGAATTCCATATTTTATCATTTATATTAATCAAAGTACTATTTCTTCAAAAAATAGCAAAGTAAATAGTCAAAATAAAGAAAGACCTTTATGGTACATCTGTAAATAATTTTATTCTTCCACAACTTCTATTGAATCATAGAAATCATTATGGAACCTAGACTATCTTGACTGATTTTCCAAGTCAGCATTTGTGATATCCACTCTTACTGTAATTTTAAAATTTGTGTTTAATATGTGTAAATTCTAAAGTTCATTTAATATTTGTTATTGTTGCTTTAGCAAACTCTTAATAGTCATTGCAAGTTAATATTGAAATGAAAAGTAAATTTAAAGAAATGACTCTAGGAAACCTCTCACATGACTTCAAATATTCATTTTTTGCTTATAAACTTTTCATCACTTATAGTGAAATAGAAAGCTGGGGGAAATAATTCAGGCAGCTTACTTCTACCTGCAATTTTCTTTTGTGTTTTTCCCCAACTATTGACTCTTCAATATTACTCAAAACATTTTTTGAGTCTCTACTGTGTTTGGCAAGCTGGTTGGTTGTCTGGTTGCTAGGTTGTGGCCTTTTTAGGCACTGTGCTTGGTGTTGCAAACCCCAAATGATACAAGTCTTCAATTGCAGAATCAACGTAGAGGCAGATATATACTTACAAAATAAAATCCAGATGTGGGAAATCCTTTCACAGTGTGTACATATATTAAATCACCATGATGTACACTTTAAATATCTATCAGTATTATGTGTCACTTACACCATTATAATACTGAAATAAAAATAAAATAAAATGGAGTAAAATAAAATCCACTGGAGATAAGTGAAATAAGAATTTTGTCCAGTGTTATAAAACTATAAAGAAAAAGCAACTTTAAAGCAAAGAATGCGCATCACATATTTAAACAGAGATACATTGTAATATAAAATGTAAAAGGGGGAACAAGCCTTTGTATAGTTTTTCCCTTCAGGATAATTGTCATTTTGTTTAAGAGTCAAAGAACAATATGTGTAAATGATAATATATGGTATATAATGGTATATACCATTAAGAACAGAGCAGCCAACTTAATAGTATGTAAAACTACTCTATGACATACAAACGTCTTAAGATGTAGCCTTTGGGGGGCGCCTGGGTGGCTCAGTGGGTTAAGATGTAGCCTTTGGCTATGTTAGGGAAGGTACTACCACTAGTCTTATGAGATGCCAGTTTTCTCATTAATCAAACTCTGCCTCTATATTCTAGAAATTTCATGAATTTTTAGTTACATAGGTGAATCTATCTGTCTGTGTACGTTTACCTCTTTTGCTAATCAAAAATCTGATTAGAGTGATCTTTAACAAATAAGGAGTTTGTTTTGGGCAACAAGGTGACCAAAGGGAGGAATTGACCAAAGGTACAAATTGTTCAAGGATGTTGTTAAGAATCCAAGCTTCTGGCTTCTACTTCCTTCCAACTTTACCATCATTGGTTTGTGTCTTTGGTCCTAAGGATGGCAAGCTGGCTGTCATCCAAGTATTTTGTAACTGTTCTCACTAGGAACAGGACAGAGATTCAAAACCTTTTCCTCACAAGACTTTGTCTATTTGGAAAGCAAAGCTTGTTTCAGCGGCTTTTGTCCAACAACTTTCTGGCCATAACTGCTTCTCAGTGGCCAATCCAACCCCAAGAAGATTTGGGAATTTTTAAAAATTAATTAATTTATTTATTAGTTTATTTTTAAAGATTTTATTTATTTATTTGACAGAGAGAGCAAGAGAGCACAGCAGGCAGAGCAGCAGAGGGAGAGGGAGAGGCAGGATCCCCACTGAGCAGGGAGCCTGAATGCAGGACTCGATCCCAGGTTGCTGGGATCACGACCTGAGCCAAAGGCAGTTGCTTAACTGACTGAGCCACCCAGACATCCTGATTTGGGAACTCTTGTACTTCATTTTCTAGCCTCTATATTAGAGGATGGAAAGAGAATGAGGTGTGAGAATAGATGTCGAGTGAACCAGCCTACATCATCAGCCAGAACGGGCAATATATGAATATAATTTCTTTTTAAAATATAAAATAAAATAAAATAAAAAATAAAATAAAATCAGAGTCCCCTGTGTATACTACCAAGATTGTTCTTTAATATTTTTTCACTTGAGAGTATTATCTTGAATTTTATCGTATTAATATACAGAAAATACAATGGTATCCAAACATTGGATTTCAGATTTCATTGAAGTCTAACAGAAGGGATGAATATTAAAGAGGGATATCACACAAATAAATGAACACCTACAAAACTTAGAGAAATGCTTTGACAAAAGGTGAACTGTGCTATGAGTATAGGCATAGAAAAATGTGACTTAGGTCGGGGAATCAAGGAATGTTTCTCAGTGGAACAACATTAGATCTGAGGTATGAAGATTAAATAGGAATTTTAACCAGGGAAGAATTGAAAAAAGGAGAGGGCAAGGAGTGCAAAAGTGTTTCAGCACAGTCAGATTTCTTGTAAAAGAGGACAGTGCTACGGAGGTGTAGAAAGTGTTAGCAAGAGAGGTACAAAACGAAGATAAGAGATAATCAGAATTTTGAAGATGAGGAGAAACTGTTTTTCATGGCCAAAATCTGTAACATGTGATAAGAATATTTGTACATCTTTAAATGGTTGAAAAGAATCAAAAGAAGAATCGTATTTGGGTGTATTTAAAACATATAATAAATTCAAATTTCAGTATCTATAAATAATATTTTCTTAGAGTACAAACAGACTTATTCATTTGTGTTATCTCTGTAGCAGTCTGTGCCCTAATACTGGAGTTGAGTAGCTATAACAGAGATCAGCTTTAAAGATAAAATATTTACTATCTGGTATTTTACAGAAAAAATTTGCCAGCCCCTGCTATAAGCCATATTAAGGATTTTGGTATTTAGTTTAAGGGCAGTGGATATACACAAAAGTATTTTATACATGTTTGGGTGTATAGGGGAAGAGGGCTGCATTCTGTAATGGCCACTATGGTAGTGGGTTGGAGAAGGGCAGAATGGGATTCCAGAAGACCAGTAAAGACACCTACTGATAATATCTAAGTGAGTGATTACGGTACCTTGACCTAGGATGATTTCAGGTGAAATGGAGAGAAGAGGACATTTTTGACAAATATAATATTTAATAAGATTTTTATTTTATACAACTAAGGGTTGGTGATACCACTGACATGGGACATCAGGAAAGAAGCAGCTTAGGATAAGTCCTAAGTCTGGCTTACATGTTGAGTTTGGGGTGCTTATAGGACATCCGAGTAGAAATGTAGAGTTGGAAGCTGACTATCCTAGTGTGAGGTTTAGAAAAGGAAATTAGGTTGAAGATACACTTGTGGGGTATGTTCACCAGTGTTTGGAGTTTAAAGGTGCGGGTATGCATGGATGAGTGATGGAAAGAGTCAAGATAAGAAGAGCAAAGGTCTGAGTAAAGTTAGTAAAGAGTATGTTTAAAACTGAATCTTGAGGAACACAGAACATTCTTTTTAGCATGAATATAATCAGGCATCTTGACGGCCAATACTAATCATCTACCTGCCCTTCTTTTTGTTTTACAAAAGTTGGTATTTTATGCATTTTCCATCGTCACTAGTTTTTAAGTCTTATTCTGAAGGTTCCAATGTTGATTCTATAAACATTATTTAAATACTGATTTATCCACATACCGACCTGCAGGGAAAATCTTGACAGTTTGTTGAAGAGTAGATATTATATACTCTGCTTTTATGAGAAAGAATCAAAAGCAGTTGGGCTCAGAGATTTATCCCAAAGAGCACCTTTTAGAATATGTTAACATGTATCAGTCAGAATGTAGCCAATGTTCCTTTACTACTGCATTATCTAGTGGCCACAGACGTTCTGATGGCTAATGACTGACATAAAAAGAATCAAGTTTTCTTCTGTAAAGTTCTCGTTTTAATGTTATTTATTGTTCTAATTCTCTAAGCTGACATGACAGGTATTTATTTTGTCTTTTGTAATTGATCATTCTAACAAGCAAATGCTACTAACTATATAGTTGGTTCACCATTCTGAATTTGAAAAGCTTTTCTAATAACATTGCAATTCACAAATATCATCTTTGCTTATTAGAACTTGCTGTGATACTGTTCTTAAAATTTGACAGTAGATCTAGAATACTTGATTTCATAATCAACATTAGTATTTTAAATTTTGTGTAATTTTTTTCTTTGTGTGCCTTGTTTCTGGTTTAAATGTTGACATGATTTAATTCTGCTTTGAGTTATTTTAGGGAGAAAATATTATGACTATCATGTGAACAGTGAAGAAAGTGATGCAAAAAGATTAAAAGATTATCTAAGGCTTCTACACTGGATTAGCTACTTAGTATAGACTTAAATACACCTAAAAATAATCTTACTTTCCTTTGTTCTTCAATATTGGGATATATTAGCAAGACTTACCTTAACCTGGTATCAAAGTTGTTGTTGTTGTTGTTGTTTTCCCATAACAATTTTTTGTATTTGGTCGGATTGGAGGAAAGTTACAGAGGATTTATTGATTAAAAGAAGACCAGTCAGATTCAAAAGCATAAAATGTCCATAGGTGGATCAGCCTAGTGGTGGGTATTAAGGAGGGCATGTATTGCATGGAGCACTGGGTGTGATGCATAAACAATGAATTTTGGAAAAGAAATAAAATAAAATAAAATAAAATAAGATGAAAAAAAAAGTCCCTAAGTGCCTTTACAAATTCATGATTACTTTCTTCCTGAAGAATTCTTTTTTTTTTTTTAAGATTTTATTTATTTATTTGACAGAGAGAGAGATCACAAGTAGGCAGAAAGACAGACAGAGAGAGATGAGGAGAAGCAGGCTCCCAGGCCCCTGGGATCATGACCTGAGCCCAAGGCAGAGGCTTAACTCACTGACCCACCCAGGCGCTCCCCAAAGAATTCTTAAAGTGAAAATTGAACCAGTGATGGTAGCTCTGTCACTCTTAAGCAGCATCTTACAGACTAACACTTTCCCTGTTGTGCCCATTGGCCCAAAATGCCAAGTTGATAGAATGCGAAGGGGTTATATGTTGGTAAGAAAAGCACTTGAGGTTGCCAGAATTTTCTTTATCATAATCATTGTCTTTACAGATTAATGTATCCAAGCACTTTGAATTTTCATTTTCTCCCTCCAAAATATTAATGCACAAGGATAATATAAATACAACTATATGTATAGGAAATATATAAACAGTACAAAAGTAAAGCCCCCATTCCTTCCTTGGTATTCTGTCCATTTAAGCTCTCATTAAAGGGGGCAAAGTAGCATGGAAAAATGAATCACAGTCCTTTTGCATACCTACTTTTGTTGTCTCTCCAAGCTGCCTTGCGCAAATGTTCTAATATGCTTCTCTCCTTGAGGGGAAATTTTTAAAAATGTCACAGTAAGTTTTTTTCATTTTTCCTGCTCATTTTAAAGATTCTAAATGAATTCTTTTTTCATATATGGCCATGCACTATTTTTACATATTGGAGTGAGATTTAGGATGACCCATATTTAAACTTAGGACCTTTTATTAACTTCATAGATTATTCTCACTTCAAGTTAAAGAAAATGAATGTTGGTACCCAGAGAAACAAGGAGGAGTCTAGATAGAGACAGACTCTCCCTTTGATAAGGAGAAACCAAAGAATGTCTACTTGCCTTGGCAATTGGTTATTGCACAACTTTCCAAACCATTGAATGGTTCAAAGTCAACTTGCTCATGACCTAAAATATATTCAACCAGCTATCCTGCCATCCTCAAATAACATCATGGGACGTTGTTCTAACTGACTATTATTTGGGCAACCAGTACGTGCAGCCTCTTCCAATTATTCCTCACTTATTTCACTGTGTACTTTGCACAATGGGAAACTCCAGGAAGGAAAGAATAATGAGGCATACATAGGGAGGCATCGAAGAGCGAGAAGATAAAGGCAGAGAGACACTATCAGAAATGTAGTACATCGTGTTTAGCATATAGGAAAAACAAAGGGTCATGAAAATGAAATGACGACAGAATGAGACAGGAAAAATGTATGTGTTGACTCTGTGCTGTGACAGGAGAATGCCCTTTGGCTTATTTTGCATCTTTAGTGCCCACTCAGCAAACTTTCTTTGTGAGCAACAAACTCCTTGGGAATCTTGTCAAGGAAGGGTTGCAGAATCAGGACTTAAAACCTAAAGCATTGAGTTAGGCATTAAGTGCTGACATTACGAACTGGAGCCATTTAAGAACTATGCCTACAGAAGCTTATAAAGCATACTTGTTTTTTCTTGTTGACCTAATGGGAAAGAGAGATGAGACAGACACAGACACGGAACATGTGTGTGCGGGCATGAGGTTTGTGTGTATGTATGTGTGTTATGGAAAAAGCCCTGCTCAGTAACTGGAGACTCTAGCTTAGCTTTAAAATAACCAGCTATTAGGATACCTGAGTGGCAAAGTCTGTTAAGTGTCTGCCTTTTGACTG
The DNA here is from genome assembly GCF_030435805.1 of Mustela lutreola. Classification (NCBI taxonomy): domain Eukaryota; kingdom Metazoa; phylum Chordata; class Mammalia; order Carnivora; family Mustelidae; genus Mustela; species Mustela lutreola. Next base: position 77,616,131 of record NC_081295.1, read on the forward strand.
GGGTCATGATCTCAGGGTCCTGGGATCAAGTCCCCTGTCAGACTCTTTCCTGAGCAGGGAGTCTGCTTCTCCCTCTCTTCCTCCTTCTCTCTCTAGCTCTCTCAAATAAGTAAACAAATCTTTGGGGGAAAAAAAATAACCAGCTATAAACTAGCTAATGCACTTACTCTAGATAATTATATCTGACCAGGGCAAATTAAATATAAAAATCTAAAGATAATGTGCAGCGGTGTTGAATGTGGTGAGTCTATTTGAATAGGCTTTTCCACCTGGGTAAGGCATTAGCTAATGGGACAGGGATTCCATCTCATATTATAGTGTAAACCACCTAAAAGTGAAGCCTGTAAATTAGGTTTTCCTGGCATCTTGAAACCACATTTTACGTTGCTTTGTATTTGTATCAATAACAATTTTTGAGTGGCATAATAGTCTGGGGATACTTTAGGTGCTATGTTTCCAAAGATGAAGAAGATAAAATCCCTATCCAAGAAAATATCACAATACTTGAAAAAGTGGGCTGGAAAAGAGAATAGTGAAATGGTCTCCAATGGTGCCTGGGACCAGACATCCCAGATTTTTAATCCAATCAAACTGTGGACATCTGCTATTTAGATATCAGTACATGAGTGCTCAGCAAATATTATGAAACTATTTGATCTAGTCTTAGCCACAAACACATCAGCTAATTATTATTTTCCATTTCGTAAGGTGAGAAAACTATAATTTAGAATTTTAAATACCTTACATTAAATCATTTGGTTAACAAATGAAAAAAATAAATTTCAAACCAAGAGATTTTTTTTTTTTGTCCAGTCAGTTTATGTCTGTCTGCTTTTGTCCAACTGCAGTACAAAATGATCACGTCAAGGCCTCAATTTGGTTGAGATTGCATAATTCCTTGAGAACGTCATCACTTTGTCCCTTGAGGGTGCATGGAGGATTCCTCAATTTATAAACAGAGACGATACTGATTTAGAAATTCAGGCAGGAAAAATGGAAGCATAGAGAATACAGAATGTTTCAAAACCATATGGACATGGTTAAAAAAGTGGAAGGAAAACATTAAACACATGGGATATTGAAGTAAAGAAATGCAGGCACAGATAAGATAAAAAGTCATGGAAAAGATGATGCCAAGGGGTTGGTTCTCCATGTGACGTCACCCAAACTTGGAAGAGTATTTTCTTTTGGAGATCTATGAACTAAATTTAGAAGTTCCAGGTCAAACCTCAAGGTAGTCAGATTTCTTCTTTCTCATAATGACATTACCTGGACCACAGCAGATGAAATCAAATCCTACTTATCAAAACAGATTGAGTGTGGGCAAAACAATTCCTCTCAAGACATGACAAAACAGGAGTTCAGTGAGAATTTTCTGTATTCCCAAATTTTGAAGCCAAACTACTTGGAATAATAGTAGTTCTCCATCCCATCCCATAAAGCCTCATATAAAAAACAAAATGGGAAGTGTGTGGGTGTGTGTATGGGTGTGTTTTGCATATAAATTGTTTTTAAGTGATATAATGAGAACCATAGTGAAATTGTCTAAATATATATATGTGTGCACTAGTAGCAGATTTTCATCAAAAAATGCAAATGATTACTGAAATGATGTGAAAATCATGGGTTCGGAATAAATTTGTGAATACTACTTTTTAATTAAATATTTAATAAACCAATTAAAAAAATACTTTTTATTTAAAATATTTTTTATTTAACAGTATGGTAGAAAAATATAAGAAAAATATATATAAGAAATATATATATATTATATTTATAAAATTTATATTTCTTATATTTTTCTTATATTTATAAAATAAATATATTTCTTATATTTATAAAATAAATATAAGAAAAATATAAAATATCAATAAAGAGACTAACATGCACTATTTGCATTTTATCTGATGCTGTTCCAAATACTTCACATGTACTGTTCAATTTAATTTTTACAGCATCTTTTTTTTTTTTTAATCAATGTAAACATTAAAACACTGAAAGCGACTTGCCCAGGTCCCACAGGCACCGGAGGTGGATTTGGGACGCATGCCTGGCAGTATGCCTTTGTCCTTAGCCACCAATGCTTTCTAGACTCCTTCAGACCAAGACCCACAAACAATTGACTGCTAAAATTCCTTTGTATATTTTACAAAAATAGATTTGTGACTTGCTTTTAAATGTAAAAGCTTCCCATGCCATTAAATATGGAATACTACTCCTGGAGTATATGAGACAGCAATCAATTTTCTATCAATGCTCAGTCTATTTATTTCATTCAACCAGCTGGATTTAGAAAACTCATTTATACAACATAATTTAATGACTGAAGAAAACAGAAACTCCAGTGGCTATGAGGTTTATGCCAACTAGAATACTAATAACTATGTTAGTAATTTGTCTACATAATATAACCTAGGTAAATATAACCAATCTATAAGATGTAGAAGGTGGTTTACTGTATAGTTTTTATGTATGAAATGTTTGAAAGCTTTTCATTCTATCTGTCATAACAGCAGTTATAGCTACTTGCTTATGAGTGCTTAAGGCTCTTGAGTCAGGAAAAAATCTGTATTCAAAGACAAGCTTTGCCCCTTACTAGGGAAATGTACTTAGACAAATTATGAAGCTTCAGTATTGTTATCTCTAAAGTGGGTGTAATAGTGGTATTTACCTCAATAGGAGAGGTGAGGGTGGATTATATAAGATAATTTCTTCATTTGTGCAACAAATATTTACTGAACCTTATTCTGCAAAAAACATTGATCTAGGCATGATGATTCGGCAGAGAAAATAAAATTTCATCTCAAGACTCATGATGTTTGTATTCTGGGGTTAGAAAGCAAATAACTTCACAAATTCTTATTATTACATAAATAAAATATAAATAATGTATATAGTACACTTATTTAGTGAGTGCCTTGAGGAAAGTATCATTGGCTGCAAACGCTTATTATTATTATTATTATTTATTTCATATATAAGGCCTCTATGTATTGAAAAGCAAATGTGAAAATGGTAACAAAATAAAGTGGAAAAAGAAAAATCAGTGATATTCAGCTTCTCCTTACAAAATATTTAAAATAGAGACATTCTCTCTCTCTCTCTTTTTTGATTTATTTATTTGAGAGAGAGAGAGAGAGCAGAGGAAGGAGCAGAGAGAGAAAGGGAGAGAGAGTCCCAGGGAGACTCTGCTCAGGGTGTGGAGTCCTACTGGGATGGGGGCTTGCATCGGACAGGGGTGGGAATGGAGGCGTCTGGATCCCACAACCCTGAGACCATGACCCAAACAGAGTTGGATCCAAGAGTTGAATGCTTGACTGAGCCACCCAGGGACCCTTAAAATGGAGACATTCTTAAAAGAACATTGATTCTGGGGACTTATATATTGTGTAGATTTCTTTCTTTTAATATCATGATGACAAAACAGAGGCTCCTATATGGAGTTGACCTCCATGGTAGCCCCTCTCTGACTCAATCACATACACGCTTAAGTTTTGGTTGGCCTGCTTTCCTTGAGAGCAGAGTGTTGATGACATTGAAAAATCATTAATGAAGCTCCCCTCCCCAGGCCCATCAGCAATTTACATTTCATAGATGAAATCAACAGTCTGGAAAAGTCAGTGCTGCATATGAAATGACAGGCTGTCTGCATCAACAACGCAGTGTGACGATTTCTTCATTCCATGTCTCTGCAATGCTTTCATGTGGAGCCCAAAATGAAGGGCTCAACTGACAAATGTTTCTGAAAATCAGATATTTTATTATTATACAATAATAATCAATGATTTAAAAAAAAATTCCAAACAGTTGAGTTTGAGTGTAAATACAAATTCCCATCACCTCTTTCTAGCCTCCAGGTCCCAATCTGCAGCACTAACCATTGAATTTGGTTTCCTGAAACTTCTTAAAATAGACTTTGACTAAACTTAAATATACATTTTTAAAAATTTATATGTGTATTTTATTTATAATATATATAGTTGCCATTTTATATGACTAGGAACAGGCATCTATATGTGACTCAATGAAGCCTTTTGACTAAAGTTAAATAGAAATGTATATATTATATTTATATGACTAGGAACAGGCATCCATATGTGAATCAAAAAATTAAAGTCCTAACCTTCACTAGCAAAACCATCTACAAAATGAAGGCACTAAGCTCTAAATGAGCAATAATAATAATAGTGATAATAGCAATAATAATAAAATATATCATAATAAAATAATAAAATAAACAATAATAAAAGTGATGCTCACCTTAGAAAATCTTTTGACAATAATCTCACACAGCAATTCCTCCCTTGAATCTTCAAGGATAAAGACCCAATTCTGTAAGAAAAAAAAGAAAATTAGCATGCAATTTGAGTTTATGAGCATAATTTTAAAATAATTAAGCTCTTTCTATATATCACTTATAATTGTCATTGATGTTTACAACATTATTTTCTCCATTGTAGGAAAATTGAGATTTAGGGTTTTAATACCCAAGATCACAAAACTTAGCAAGTGAGCTTGCTCTTAAAGCTAGATTATATTACCCAAAGATTCTTTTTTTTTTTTTTAAAGATTTTATTTATTTATTTGAGAAAGAATGAGAGAGAGCACAAGACGGGGGAGGGTCAGTGGGAGAAGCAGGCTCCCCTCTGAGCAGAGAGCCCGACGTGGGATTTGATCCCAGGACTCCAGGATCATGACCTGAAGGAAGACAGACACTTAACTGACTGAGCCATCCAGACGCCCCCCCAAAGCTTCTTTTTACACTATCCATGAACTCATAACATGTGAGGTCACACTGTAAGTGCTATTTGCACAAGACCAAAAGTCAGCCGTTCCATCATAGTACGAGGGTCTAAGGGGCATATGCATATTGGACAATGGGTGTTCGTAAGAGTGTTTGTAAAATTCCATGTAAAAGATAAAAGTTGGCTCTCATATTGTATTCATAAAAATCTTCTCAACAACTTTTATGTTTCTGAGATCTCTCGACAAACATTAAGACTAAGATAATTCCATTGCAAGACAGCAACGACAATGTGACTGATGGGGAGAGAGCCATGTGTAGAGTGGGAAGCAACGCTTTCAAATAGACAGCTCTCCTTGATGACCAACATGTTTGTGATCCCATCCTAGGACACTGAAATTTTGTTTCTAGCTCTGGAAGCATGAGATGAATCAATCCAGGACTACAGATGCACCAGGGGAAGCCATTTGGTCTTTCTACATTAACCATTTTGTTCACTTACTCATTCATCCCATAAAATTTTGACCATATACCACGTGTCAAATATTTGAACAAATGCTGTTATTTCAGTAGTGAACAAGACACAGTTGTTGTTCTTGTGGAAATTAAAATCTAAAAAGGGGACACAGACAATAAATAAAACTTAAGTGAAAACTTACATAACAAAATTTTATATAACATTAAGGCACATGGAAAGTAATAAGATAGTGTTTGCCCTACCCAGTTCAGCAAATGTGTTAACTAAAAAGAGAGGAATGTGTGCCAGGGCGTGTTGAAGGGCAACAGTAGCAAAAGTGATACCACTTTTTACAGGCTATGCATTCAAGTATTATAGGAAGTAGGGTGTGAATGGCCATGTAATTCTCTACTATTGAAATTCTGGTGTTAAACAAATGAGGATTGGTGGGTGGTTTTTTGGTTTTTTTTTTTTTTGTAACTCCAGAAAATGAGAATTCAAACAAATCCAGGTAGCTTATCTCTGATAACACAGACTGTATTTAAAAAGTATCACAACTATGAGATCTGCTTTTCTGCTATTGGAAGGAAAAATTGTAACACACTGGAACCATTCCATTAATAAAAACAAGACTTTATGCCAAAAAAGGAGAACTATAAGGCCTAGGAACCATTGTTTAAACAACAGGAAAAACCAGGAAATGTGAAAATATAGTCAACAATTACCTTGTTTGGGATGGTATCATGAAGTTTATAAAACTATATCTTTATCCAATACAGATATTAAGTTGGAATGCAGTTTTTAGACAAAAATCATTTCCTAAAAAATCAAAATACTTCATTCTGATAAGGTTTTATGTTATTATACTAAACTTAAGTCAATTTAATTTATTTTGTAAAATTAGTAACTAATACTAATAAAAACAAGAATTATACCAATTTGAAATTATTAAATTAACCACCAGGTGGCGCTCCATGAATTGAGCGTATGTAGTCAAAAATAATAAATTGCTTGAATTGGTTAAATTAGGAAAAATTACCACACTTTTCCCCCCCGGTTTTTATTAATTTTTTATTAGTATTACTTAGAGAACTTCTGAATCATAAAAAGTGAGCTCTTATTAAAGACAAGATGCCAAATTACTTAGTATGTTTAGTATGAAACTTTTTGAGCAAAGTGGATTTTAAAATCCAAGTCCTTTTGCTTGTTACTTTATAATTTACTAAGAACAAATGTTTCATTGCATATTGATAAAAGTATGTAACTATAATTGAAATTGAGAACAGATGAGAAAAATCTATTAAAACTCTTTTGTATGGTTTTTTCAAATGCTGATTTTTTCCCCTGTTTCTTTGTATTCGTGTATGTGTATGTTTTACCCCAGAATCTGATATTAAAAAAGATGAAAAGATGCTCAAAGCAGGTAAGGATACTTGATAAGATTACACATAAATAGATGTTCTGTTTGTTATGAACATGGCTAGTTTTATAATCAGAGATGGGTAGGGCCTTGAGATGCTCAAAACATTACAAAAATACTGATGGACCCCATCCCATTTATTTTAAATGTAATAAGCAATAAACTTGAAGGTATTTTAAAGTTAAAATAGATTCTTTGTTTTCTGGATAATGTCATCAAAGCACTGGAACTATTAGCATATTGCTGGTCCTTATTCATCTAATGGGCAACAGAGCATTGTTTACAAAGTGCTAAGGGGACAATTTGATTTGAATTGCAGATCTGCCTTCAGCCAGATCGCGACAAATGCCTAAAACTTATTCTTATGTTCATTATGTTTATTCAACCCTTTTTTTTAATTTTATAGGAAAAACAGTGGTTTTGTATGGGTCAACATTAGATTCAACCACTTCCTTTCCCACTAATTAAATATGAAAATATTCTTTGGAATGGTAATCCTTTGCTTTCTTGGTCACCAATTTTCAAATCAATGACCAAGAAGGCAAAATAGAATTTCTGAAAACAGGTTCTGTGAGTGGGGAGGACAAGAGATTAGCCGGGTAGCCTTAAGACAGATGTTAACAGTTAGAAGAAACATCATAGAATGCAATGCAGAAAAATAAAACTAAAAATTCCAATTAGTAATGACAATATTCCTAGGGCTAACTAACCTTATTCCAAATATTTTATATCTATATGAAGATATTTATATGTCTATATTTACATAGGCAAAAATGTTTACATCTCTATCTCCCCATACAGTGAAAGTTTTAGGTACACACAGACAAACTTATCATTGTCTTAAAGTATTTGTATATACTCATTTCTACAAAGTTTAACCTATATATAATACTCGTTTTACCCTTCTATGTACATATTAAATATTAACTTGAATGATTGTCACTCCTTTTGAAAGTACTATTAACATAGCAAAAGGAATTTCTTGGTTTTTTAGTGAAAAAACATAGCCATTTTGAGTGCTTTTATAAAATCTGAAAGCCTGCATTCTCTGAAAGATAAATGGAAAAAAGTGACCAATTTTACACAGTGAGAAAAGTGCATAATAAAGATATGATATATTGAGTCTTAACATCAAAGCTTATAACTGAGCTTTAGATATATTGACAGAAATGGGAAACTACACATAAAAATTGCCCTATTGTTGTTAGCACTCTTCCTGGTGTCAGTGAAAGATTGCCAACCAAATAAAAATTACATGACATTACTCCTTCCTGTAAGCATAACGCTGTATTTGATGCCTTATTTTACTGTTAGTATGTAATGGGAAAACTAATATGCACTATAAATTTCCTATTATTAGTTTGCATTAAATATTTATGTCTATCTTTATGTTATATTTATTTTTAACTTCCTGAAAGGAAAGAGAAATTAGTATTAATGGCATATGTTATATAATCAATCAACAATTTATTGAAAACATATATTATGCTTAATATCACTGCCTCACTGCCATATATTCTGGATTGTTCTTGGTGAGGCAAAACTTACAAACAAGTGATAAGATACTACTTCCGTCACAAGAGAGTAGAATCAAGGAACTAAACATGAACTAGCAAATGATGGCTACAAGACAATCATATTATAGATGAGTGTTCTAGAGGACTCAAGGGAGGAGCCCCCCCCCCCCCCATGGTCTTATCTATCAAGGAAAACCTCAGGGAGATGATGGATTTATGCTAGGATTTCAGGAAAATTCAAGAGCAGCTGAGACAGTGGAAGCGGCACTGGTTTTAGACTGGAAAGACGTGAATTTGACTCTTTTCTCATTTGCTAAGGACACGGCTTTACTCAAATTACTTAAGATTTCTGAGCTTCAATTTCTTTATCTATCAAAGGAATATCATCATAACAAGCCAGCAGGGTTGTTAAAAAAAATCAATTTGATGCTTGCCTTTTGGTTCAGCTTTGGTACATGGTCAGTCTATCAAGGAGTTAGCTTAGGGGAAGGACGGGCCTGCTATCAGCAGGAGGCTGTGAGGAGAGGACCAAGGACCAAAGCAGATGCTAGGCACCAAATGAGGAAGAGGAACAGAAGATGGCAAGACAGCAGCCCTGGTATGTAGCCAGAGGGGGCTTCTGGAAATCCAGGAAAGGGCGATTTGGAGGCCAAAGTGAAAAGTTTGGATTCTTAGAATATGACATGGAAGAAGAAAGTAATATCATGAGGCATATAATGGTGTGTGGGGTGAACTCCTACAGAAAGAATTTTCAATCAGAGATTTGACTCAAGATTTTGCAGTAATTAAATATTAAAGATGGGAGAAAGCAAGTAAAAGTAAAAATAAATAAAAAGTAAATCATAAGTGATGATGAGAGAAATTGGTAGAGAGAAGAATCAATGAGGAAGTGAATTTTTTATTTTTAAGATTATTTATAGCTATGACTACAGTGTGGAATTATTAGGAATTAAGTTTTTAAAAGGCAGGAACCTAGCAACCCCCGAAAATACTAATAGCATCTTGTTATATATTCTTTCAGTTACATGAAATCATACACTTTGAAAACACAGTCATATTCTCTGTACTACACTATCATTGCATTTAGAACTATCAAGCTGTTTCATAGGAAAAGACTAGGTGTTGATGACATTAGTTATACCGAACTCCAAGGTCTCAAGCATGGAAGATGAGAAGGTGATCAAACGTAGAGGTTGCAAAGGCAGTGCAGGCGGGCAGATGCTGGTGGGACGTCCACACAGAGATATCCTAGAGACACTTGGACACTGGGAGCATTCACTTGGAACCCTCAGAGGAGGTTTGGTATGTGTGAATTTAGAAGTTTAGAGTTCAGAGGCAAAAAGGAAAAGGAGCTGTTTGAGAAAAAGTAACATGGAGTGGAGAATGAAGAGAAGGACAGCTTCTTGGAAAAGTAAAAGTGGGTTCCCTGGAAGACCAGGAAATACAGTGCTTCAGCGTCCCAAGCAGGGACCCTTTCAAGTGATATGTCCCCCAATAATGGGTCCGTGATTAAAGGAGTGAGACTGATATAAAGCAAAGGTCAAGCAAAGCTTTATTCCATGCCAAGCATCAAGAATCAGACTGAATGTTTGGGGCCACACCTCTTACAAGAGAGGGTGACCTTTCTCTGTTTCACAGACTAGTTTTTAAGGGCAAAGGCCATGTGGTTGGGTCTGGCCACGCACAGGTAGCCATTGAAATTGTAACACACAGAGAAACCTGCACAGTGATGCTAAGTGACCAATTGAATTACGATTTACCCTTTAGTAGACATTTGACCTAGCCTATCACCTTAGTTAGAATTGGCACCCAAAAGGCTCCCAAAGGGTGGGGTCCATACTCCTTGGTAGCTAGGGAGACAGTATGCAACCCCCAACTGATCAGATGTCTCCATCTGGCCTGACCCATTCTTGTATCTGGGCTTTGTTACCTGGGGCTGGTTTACAGGACTTGTTAAGTAAGTCCCCTGAGGGAAGGGGAGCAGGACAGTTTAACGGTTAAGCAACACGGTTATTGTTTAACCTGGATGGAGGCCTCTGACTAAATAGGTCCTTACACAAGAACACGTGGAGAAGTCAGCAGTATAAATGTCTCAGAAAGAACATGAGACACATGAGACATGATGACTGAGAAAAAGTCATTATATTTGACAAAAGTCTGTCATCTTGTGACATTTAGGAGAGCATTTTCAGTAGACCAGTAGAAGTAGAAAGAGTTAACAAAGGGACTTATCAGTAAGTGGAGACAGAGAGTGAACCGCTTTTTCCAGGAGTTTTTGGTTAAAGAGAAGCAAAACATTTTATTTCAGCAGGTAGGATCAAGGAAACATATTTGTTGTTCTCATGTTGGTGATAGTCCAGTGGGGTATTCCAGGGAGGGAAGGAACAAGAAATCCAGAGGGAGATACTGATTGGGAGACAACTGTCCCCAGTTGAGAGAAGTTAGGATACTGTAAGTGGAAGGAATTTGCTTAATTATGAGGAAGAACAAAAGGCCCCTGGGCTTTGAGGGAATAATGAAAGGGTAGATTAAATTAAAACTAAGTATCCATGAAGGAAGCCACTCCTGCAGAATGATCTTTTCTCCTAAACTCTCCATGTGAAGGTAACTACTAACATGTTCGTTGCCAAAACCAGAGGATGGTTTTCTTGCTTCATAATATACTGGCTCCTGCACAATATTTAACCATGTTTACTGTCTCTTGTATCCAAAAAAAAAAAAAAACCTAAACAAAAAACTTTCGTCGGCAAAAACTAAACCATTTAACCAATGCTGTTAAAAAATAAAACAAAAAAAAATGACTACATTTTTAAATACTGGAGCAACATTTATAATGATTTATTTTTGACATGGGATATTATTAGCCACCAAATTCCTTTGTTTTTTTTTTTACCCTCCAATGAAAATGATGGCAAATAGGACGTGCATTTCATTAGGTAATTGGAGAATAGCTAAGTGTTCTTTTCGGGAAGCAATGGATATTAATTATAAGTCATAATATAATTAAAAACACAAAAAAGCTTGCATAAGTAATGTAATAAATTATTTTTCTTAACTATCAAGAATATTAATATTCATAAACAAACTCTTCAGAGTTCTACAGCTGTATTTCTAACTGTCAAACATTTCCACTTGTTTATTCTGCCTACAGGTCACTTTGTTTAAGATTGAACTCAAAGCACTTCCATTGTCTTTGTTGTTACTATGGTTGCTCCTTATCTCAAGAAATGAAATTCATGAGTCACCATTCAGTTGCCTTGACTTAAGCTTTGGAGTCATTTGCAGCTTCTCCTTCTCTTTCAGAACCCAGTGTCCAATTAGGTATCAAGCTATGTATCTCCCAAATTTGTGCTCCCCTCTTTCTTTTCCTTTCTTGGTAAAAGCATAGTTTTAGCTCTCATCATCTCTTACCTGAATAGATAAATCTGTGACTCAATCCTCTTATTTCCATCTCCTCTTCATAGACAGATCCAACACACGCCTATGTGAGTTGTTTTTCCTAAATGAGTATCTGCAGGGAACAGAGCCAGATCCATTGCTACTACATCAAACTAACCCCCACCATATTTCCTCCTGTGCTCTCCTTTCGTGTAATCCACCACTACCACGGCTCCCCATGAACTCACACAGACATTTAAAAAAGAGAACCAGATCTGCGGAATTTTGTTTACTCAAAACTGTCTTTGAATATTTTTCCTTCACTTTGGGCCCATATTAAAAGCATCTTACCCACAAACCTTGCCTTCAGTCTTGGTGGCCCACTTTCCCACCCGCCACTATTCTCTGCTTATAAACATGCACCATGAGTTCTCCAGCCTTGGTCTGGTTACATACATTTTCCTCTACCATACAATCTGGTATCCATAATTATTGAAAGGGTTTCTTCTAACTGTGTATCTAAGCTCCTATGTTATCTCTGCTGTGAGCTGTGTAGTCTTCTCTAATTTCTGAGACAGGAAGTCATTCTGAAGCCACCAGAGCCACAACATGTCAACAAAATCATTCTTATGGGAAGAAAGGAATTGGTTAATATTTTTTAAAATATATTTTTGACATCTGTCTTGGTTTTGTGGTATAAGACATGTAGAGGCAGTTTTGGTTTTTTTTTTTAAATGTAAGAGACTAATAAAGGAAAGATAAGCTAGAAAGAGGAGCTCTGAGACAGTAGATGTGAAGAGATTTACAACAAATCTCTTAAGTGCTGAATCTCTTTTCTTAACCACCAACAACAGATCTCATGCCAATCTAACGGACTTATTGTGAGGCTCATTGATATAATATATGTGAAGGTACTTTCAAATCCATGAAAAACAGAAAAATATAAAAGTTCGTCATCTATACCCTTGCTATTTCAAGTGTAGTCCTCAAAACTACAGCAACACCACCTGGCTGCCTGTTAGAAATATAGAATCTTGGATCTTACCAATAACTGCTGAATAAGAATTTAACAAGATCCCCAAGTCATTAGTATGTTCATTAAAATTTGAGATATGATAGATGTTATGCCCGAGTTTTTGCGTCTGAGAGACCACCAAGGAGCCAAGCACTGATGCAATCACACGAGGGTTTATTTTAACAAGCTTAAGCTTGGGCCCAAGTATACCCATAGGGACTTGGACCCTGAGCCAGATTACAGTCAGAGTTTTTAAAGGCAGAGTAGGGGTGGACTCGGCAGTGGATGAGGACAAAGGGGGTTATGATGTAAGTCTCTAAGGAATTTTGGAAGCGAGGTCTCCAGGACCTTGAGGGGCTAGTTGTTGTCTGAGGAAAGGTATAATAATATAATATATATAATAATATAATAAAAATCTTGTGAGACCCTTTATATGTATATCAGTGGGTCATATACTTGGGAATTTTTCTCAACACTATCTTGGAGGTTTAGAGATAAAGTTTTCCTAAAGGAATTGTTAAAGTAGACTTACAGGATTCTGGTCAGACCTGTCAGGGTAGGGGGTTGGTCAGGCTAGGATTGTCCTTAGCAAAATCTCAGGGTGAGGGCAGTTAAATCCCCAGGGGAGAGCCACTCTATCTGTTTCAAGGGCTTGTCAATAGGTGAGGAATTTTAATGATTTTCTTCTCCCTTTGTTTCCCACATCAGCTAAACTTGAGGTGGGATGGCCTTAGTTTTCTCGGCCTCCACAACAGATATCTATTGCTGCCCTTGTCTTGGGAAGAAAAACATGAAGTTTCTCTCTACCAAAAACTTGGCTAATTTGGAGTGGAGATATCTTTGGATGGTTTTTCCTCACCAGCAGTGAAGTCCTCACAAGTACTGAACTGTAGTTGACATTGTCCATCTGCTGTTTCACTTGATGGATGATTTCTGGACTTCGGTCATCTGAGAAATGATTGAGGAAACATTATTTCTTATGACACAGCACAAGCAAACAAGTGCTGGACATATTTGCATATTCGTTTGAGCTTAAAAGGAATAAATAAACCTGTATTTGCTAGCAAAATATGTATGCAAAGAGTAAGTTGTCTGTATATGTTACCAGCTGGCTAAGACTGACACAATTGGTGGATCACAACAGGTGATTTAGCCAGAGAAAAGCTGTATGTGCTCACACTTATCAGTCATCAAAGTATCTGTGGCTCACGTCGCTCAAAGAACTTGTTTCTTATTGTTTATTCAATTTATGTTTGTCATCATGTAAACTAAACGCAAGCAATAACTATCTAAAAATTACTACAGCGGACCTACTATATATATATATATGTGTGTGTGTGTGTGTGTGTGTGTGTGTGTATACTTTATTAACTGGATCTTTTGACAAGAGAAAATGTATCCTCCCTCTCTCTTCTTTCTTCGTCTCTTTCTTCTCCTATCCACCTCACATACCACTTAAATAGTATATACCCTTTAAGTTAACCAGAAAGCATAGGCAGGGCTCCTATAAATTGTAGAAATAAGCAAATCTCAATTTAATTAATGAAACTAAGTTATGGTAGGATCAGAGGCTGTTTAGTTCAATAAAAACTTATTGAATTTCTACCATGTATTTAAAAGTGTGCTAGGTGTTGAAGATATAAAGATGAATAACATAAATTCTCTAGAAATATTTCATATCAAGGCAGAGATCCTTAAATAAAGAGCTAACAGTAACAAAAATAAATAGATAAAATCAAACAAATAAGCAGGAAAAGTTGTGCGGAGTGTGCTTTCTCAATACAGTGGACAGTTCTATTTCTCCAGCCTATTGGTTCAGGGGAATTTTCCCAAAGGAAAGGGCATATGAATAGTCTCAGAAAGTGCGTAAAGATAAACCGGGTGAAGAAAGCCTGGGCAGGGCATCTCTGACAGGCAGATTCATGGAAGCCTCGACTAGATGGAACCGCGTAGGACAAGGATTTCACTCTCACTTCAGAACGAAGTGAGTCGAGAACAGGTGTAGACAAGGCTTAAGAGAACAGCAACAGAAAAACTGTGCTTCCCTAGTTAGTGTTGTGTCCTTTTTGCTAAAGGACATTGGGAACAATTAAAAGTCTTTAAGCAAAATGAGGTATAGCTTAAAGTAGAATTTCAAAAAGCTGATGCTGAATAACCACAGAAATTGAAGATAAAAGGATGCCAATAGTTTCAGGAAATCCGTTTTCTGGGTGATGAGATCTTGCACTGACACCTCTAGAGTTAGTAAAAAGATCTTGGTAGAACATTAGTACGAAGGAAAAGAGGAGAGCTATTATACAAGTATTTAGGAAGTAAAATTGCCATAATTTAGGGTTGGGGATGAGAAAAATTCAGGATAACCCCCAGGTTTCTATCTTGGAATAGTATGTGAAAAGTAATGTCATTTACTGTATTTGGAATTTCCAAAAGAAGTAGCAGATTTAAGGGGAAAAAAAGGAAGCTCTATATATTATGTACATTTTTGACATATATATTATACAATATTTTGCTGAGCAGTTACAAAGGGCTAGGCAATATTGTAAAGCACAAGTATAAACACAATCAAGTTGTGTTGTGCTATGCAGGTGAATATAGTCAAGTTCCTGTCCTCCTAGAGTTTATAATCTATGGGGAAAAGAAATATTGAATTAGAGGTACCTGTGGGATAGGCATTTATCAGGTATGATTATCAGGTATCTGGGGAGAAAATATGGTAGTGGATGTGGAAATTCCTGGCAAAGTTGTGCTGGCTTAAACAATGAGAATTACTGACATCCACCAAGGGAATTGAGGGAGCAAGACCAAGGACCAAGGAAACAAACCAAGAACACTAGTGTGTTGGGAGTCTATTGAGAAGAAAAGCTTGAAGGAGTTAATTATTTATTTTTTTAAGAAAGGAGGGAAGGAATTCTCTTAGAAGTTTGATATATTGTTTCAGAAACTGAGAAGGGAAAGAATTTTAAGGAGGAGGAAGTTGTCAAAGTGTCAAATGTAACAGAAATTTGCGGTAAGATAAAAACTGAAAAATATTCATTGGAATGTATGACATAGTTACTGATGATCTTACAAGCAGTTTTAGTGGAGTTAAATAAAAGGAAAACCAAATTTCTATAGTTTGAGGTGTTTAGTTGGAGACCAGAAATTGGGGCCAGAAAATATACATTATATACTTCGTAAAAATTATAGACTATTACTTTAAAGACTTCTCTGAAAAAGGAATAAGTGTGAACTCCTTAGGTAAACAGCATGGCAAAATAAAAAGAGAGTAAAATGTGATATCAGAGAAACTGTTGTTTTAAATGGTTCCTAATCTATCAGAGATACAGCAGCAAACATCTTTAGAACTTTACAGGTTTACAGTGTCAGTAAAACACAATAATGCATGGAAAAATGTTAAGAATTAAGGCATGCACTCACTTCCTTTTTGAAGACCTGAGAGAGAAAGGATTTGTGTATATCACACCTAAAAGTATTTCATTTTGTTTAAATACTTACCACAAAGATCAAAACATTTCCTTTCCAATATAGATCTTCTCATCTGTTACTTGTTTATTTGTATAATATTACCACAGGGGTTCATGTAGTACCACTTTTAATTTTAAAACCGTGAAATAAGTCCTTCTTCCTTAAAAACCATGTAATTTCATACGGTTCAGCTAAGGGGTATATATCAATAACATTATTGGTGTGAAGTTTTTCTTTGTAACTATAAAGAGTGGGAGGATGTCCTTCAGTTTAAGTAAGCTATTTCTTGCACTTGTGTTTGGCAGTGTTTTGCATAGAAGACTAGTTATAATTATTGGTACATGAAAGAATTTTGAGGTTAAGTAAGTCTGGAAAAAATGCTTAGAGTTTATCATATATATGAACACATTAGGGAAGTCTGATAGAAAAGAAACCAGATGAGCCTTTTTTTACCCAATGCTTTTCAAATTTATTCAACCATGATATCTTTTCTATAATATAATAGCAAACGCACTGTGAGAAATTATGTCTTACATTTACTTAAAAGATTTGGGGAAGCAGTAGAGCAAAGATAATAGAATTTTTAAAAAATGAGTGACAACATGAATTAAAAAAAGAAAAGAGAAACAAAATGAGAAAGACTGGAGATAATGTTCAGTTGTGTTGCAATTAGAACAGTAAAGATATGCTAACATGTGTAATTTATTTATAACCAGACATTGCTATCTTAAAATTTCATTTTTTTTGCATAAATAAGAAGACAGAAAATTCTAATGTAATTTTAGGGGGCAGGGGTCCTCATTCTCTTGTAGGATAGAAATTGTATTGAAATTACACTAATATGGAAAATTGAGTGCTTGCTAGTAAGTGACAGTGGTGATAAATACTTCATAATTATCCCTACAGACTCATGTAAATCTTTAAGACAGCAAGTCCACAACCATTTCTATCAGAGACTAATGTTTTCTGTGTAGTCAACAGTTATGTGTCATTATAATATGCTGGGAGGGTTTATTACTGAAAAGAAACAATGAATCAAGAAAACAGTAATGATTTTTTACTATGTTCAAGGACATTTATTAGATACCTTCTAATTCAAATCTTGGAAAATGAAAAAAATAACTAATATTGGTGGAGTGATTAAATAATCAGAAGGACTTATTCAGATATATAAAACGTAATTTGATGTCATGATAATCTTATGATTTAGGATCCATTATTTTGCCCAAGTTAGAGGCAAAGAAGCTAATATAAAGATCAAATGTTACCCCAGGTTACAAAATTCATAGAAGAACCTGACTTCTTTCAACATGTCAATAGCCTCATTCACACACTCCACGTGAACAAAAGACTTCCAGTGTCACAAATTGTCCTCTTTGACTTCTAAGTAACCTAAAATGTAGTATACCTTCCTCTTGCCAACATGTCCTTGATACAGTTTACTGCCAAATGTAGAACCTCAAGTATAATATTACCATTGTATTCTCAGAATAATGGAGATGATAGAGGAGGCAGAAGAGGGAGGGGGGTGAAGAACAAGAGCAGAAAACCTAAAATACAACATTTGAAGTTGTTTTGAATTATAAGCCTTCTATTTTGAATTATAAGCCTTAAATCATTCTTAGACAACAATTCTAGATGATACTAATAATAAAGCAGGGCAGGTACTATATGTTCCTTAGGACTGGTTGATTGCTAGTTTGTTTCATGTATTTCCTCTGCCCCAAACAGTTCCTGGCACATAATAAGAGCTCAGTGAATGTTTCTGAATGAACAGATGAGTAAGAATTTCAGTTATACAGTCAAATGGATCTGGAAGCCTGTTTCCTAATTTACTAAATGGATAAACTGACCTTATGAGGTTTATTATAAATGTTAAAGTATTTCATTTAAAATGTTTTGCATGGTTTTGGGCACAAAATAAATATTTAACATGTTATCTTAAATTAGACTCCTAAGTACGGGAGACAGCAAGTTTCCAGAATGAAGATTTAATATAGTCTTTCAAAATCTGAGACAGAATCATTGGCTCTATGGCTTACCAAAAGGAAAGAAAATTTTGTTTTGTCATGCTTAACTTTTGATTAGCCACTTCTGTACTAAAATCTTCTCCTTTTTTTCTATTTTTAACGGTGACTTGAGTACTATGTCTTAAATTGTTTACACAAACTCTATCTTCTGGAGACTGGGGATGTAATATTTCTTAGTCAATTCAATCAATCAAACATAGTCCCATTAGTTGCTTCTGAATCAGTCTATGACAGGTACAGTTTTTCTCAGCTGACACATGCTGTGTGGTTCCTAAGGAAGTTGTCTTTATTAAGAGAAGAAAATGGTTTCATGTATTTATTTTTTATTCTATTCAAGTCTTTTTCATTGTTCCAAAATTCATTGTTTATCATGCACCATACCCAGTGCTCCATGCAATTGGTGCCCTCCATAATACTCACCACCAGGTTCTCCCAAACCCCCAACCCCCTCCCCTCCAAAACCCTCAGTCCTTGAGAGACTGTGGACTCTGAGATGGTTTCCTTTAAAACTGTTAAACTGTACTTATGCATTAGTATAAACAAAGAGTTATTAACCACTATTTAGATATGTCATTTTCTTCAGAGGTTACAGTATATGTTTTAGAATTCCCCAGAAGTCAATTTTTAGTTTTCAGCCTTCACCCAGAATGATTTTCTTCCTTCTGTAGTTTATGGGCATCAAAAAATGCTCTTTTTAAGTCCTTTTTATAAAATTGTCACTGAAAATCCTCCTTCTCAGTTGCAACCCAATCTAAAAGCTAATTGAGGGAGATAAGGTGGTAATGAGGAAGGTGGTAATGAGACTTGAATTGAGATGTTTCAGGGAGGCAAAAGCAATACACTGCAGAAGTCTTTATAACTTGCCATAGAAGAAGATGATGGTCTGGCTCTTCTAAATTAAAAGAAAAACTCAAAGCCTCTTAGACACTTGCCTGTTAAGAAGTCAACTCTATTAGAAAGGTCTCTGATTCCAGGTCAATTTGTGAGTTACTTTGACAAAATATTGCAAAATTTACAAGAGTCAGTTCCCTCATGTTAATGTTTTGTTTGGTTTATCTCTTCTTTGCTATTGTAAGATATGCTAGTTTTATTAATTATTTAAACCTAGTCTCAATCTTTTTTTTTCTTTCTTTCTCCTATGACTGGATATGCTTGTTTACTATTTGTAACACAGTTTATCATCCAGTTTTCAAAACTATGTTCTTAGATCAAATATTCTTTTGGTTTTTCAGTTTAGTGAATCAACAAAACATTCACACATGGGAATATTTCTCAAGCCTATGATGACTGTTTCACACTTGTGAGCTGCTTGAAGGAGGGTTGATATTTAATAATTGAATCATATTCCAAGAGGAATGTTTCAGTTGCCTCTTGTGGACAAACATGAGGAGTTTTTTCTTTTCTTTCATATGCTATTCAAATTTAGCTCTTGATGACATAAAACATGTTGAGAAAGAAACATAGTACTATTTATTTGAGTGTAGAAGAACAGAAAAGAAATAATATTAACTACGGTCTCTTTTATTCCTACATTTCTGGTTTCAGAACAGAATATTCTCAAGTTCAGAAACTGAGATTGATGTGACCAATAACAAACATGGCAGATATAATGGTTTCTTTGAGGCCAGGCCTGACAACTTTAGACAAGCCCATCAAAGTTTAGACATTTTGCTGAGCTTTCCTTCTCACAAACGCTCCATCCCCACCCTGTACTTTACCAATGCCTTGACTTTTAAAATAAGAACTGAATTTCACTTGTGGGATTCAGCATGGTGGGAGTTAATTTCTTATTGTCTCCTTTCTTTCCTAAGACCCATTTAAGGTATCAGGATGTGATGCAGTGATGTTAGGGTAATATGATTGAGTAAATCTTAATAATTAAAACATCCTTAAGCCAGATAGTGCTAATCAATTGAAAATTATTGGGAATACATATTATATATAGAACTGCCCAATAGTCACACCTAAACATGGTATAATTTTCTCCTTTTCATAGGTGAAATAACTATAACTAACATTAATGAAAAATTCCATACACAAACTCTGACATATTTTATTTTCTCATACCCCAAAGCAAGATGATTACAACATAATTTTGAAAAATCTCCTATGTAGAGAAAAAAATGGAAGATTTCTGTTGATGGTATGTTTCAGTGAAGAGCTACAGAGTTAAAGGAACTCTCTCTTTCTTGCAAACCCTTTTCAGGTGTTTTAGCAGCATCTCCAGTGAGTCATTAGTGGGAATATGTTTAGTTGCATGCATTACTCAATAGAGTAACCCTCCATTTACATAGAGTTGTCACTTGTTCATTAATGACAATTATTGTTGACACTGTGAAACAGTGCATAAGCGCTAAGAATACAAAGATGATAGTTGCGTTACTCTCTCTGCCTAGTGAATTTCACAATTTATTTGTGGAAGACAAATGAGTAAATAATTACAAAGTATTGCAAATAATTACAATGTACAGAGATGATGGTTTTATTACGATGCTGAGAGTACAGATTAAGAGCATCTAACTCTTCCTGGAAAGAGATCAGGAAAGCCTTCCAGAGGGAGACAACAGCTGATCCGAGACTTGACAAATAAGCATGGTATGGGGAAAAGTAGCAAGAAGAGGGCAAAAACATAGGATGATATGATGAGGAATTAAAATGATATATTTGAGTCTCTAACAGAGGCAGGAACTGAGAAGGAAATGAACAAGTGGAAGTACACTCAAGATACATTTAGAAAATGGAATCAACAGGGCTCGTTAAGAACTGAATAGGGCTAACAAAGCATGGAGAAGAATTTTGGATGACTTCCAACCTTCTGGTTGGAATTGTAGATGGAATGTAGTGTCATTTACCAATATGCGGAATGTGTTTGGAAGAGAAAAGATTTTTTCTTAGGAAGTTTGATATGAGAGTCAGTGGTAGAGTAAACCCGTTTATCATTATATCTTCTATATTCTCCCAACTTTTTGAAATATATATATGTATGTACATATATATATATAATATCAGAACTGATATCCATTCTATGCTCTTAAAGAGAGATACCTTGCATGGCATCTCAACCAAATCTAATTACTATGACTGTCACCAGAATTCAATTCATTCATAAGAATTCAGTTTCTCAATTAATAGGTAAACCTTATAGGCTAAATATTCTTTGGATACTGGAGTGCTTAGCTTGCTCTAAATGCTAGGTGAATGGTTGAATAATTGATTGAATAATTGAATAATCATGATGTGTTGTCAGTGTTATATTAAGTTTCCTATCAAAAATTTAAAAAGGCTTCAAAGTAATGGTTCTGATTAACTTTCTCTATCTTTCTACTGGTTCTCTATTAACTTCCTCTGATCTTTCACACCTAATCATGGTGCAAACAAAACATTGGCTACTAACTGTTAAATCAACATCATTTTAAATCCCTTTGAACATCAAGGAGTGGGACCCCTCCCCAAGGTACCCTCACCATTCATTTGAGGCAAAATATAAGATAATAGATGGCTTGTGAATGGAATGTTCAAGGGTAGCTGCTTGAATAACAAAACAGTTTTCATAGAAATTTATTTAATACAGCCTCAAGAAAGCTGACATAATTGGTACCTAGAAAATTTAGCCTGGTGCAAAACCAATAAAGAATGAAAAGTCATTTCTGTGTATGAATGTCACTGGGTTAATGTATCTAGGAGGCCATATTACCACAGATCTTAATATGATAAACCGTAAAGAACTTTCTAAGCTCCGTCTCAATATATTGTCAAATATTGCTGCTTTTAAGATTAAAGGACACCATGAACAATGTTTTAACTTCTTACCACCAGATTGCATTTCCATCAGTCCTAACATAAACTAAAAATTCTTCCAGAAATTTAGTTCTAATTGTCAGAGGCCATCCTTGCTTACCAAGTGGCTTTTAGAAGATTAAAGGTGAATGTTCAAAGCATTATTTGTAATTTAGTTTTCAGATTTATAGTACTACATAAATGATGCTAAGCTTCACACAATTTTACATTAAATATCTAAAAATATATTTGTAAATATTAGATAAATGACAATATGGTATTGTTTTAGCCAAGTACTTAAATAGTATATTTGATTAAAAAAAAATCACCTCTGTATGTAAACATGTCCACTGATAAAAGAAGATTGTTTACTCAAATTCATAAACAAGTCAGACAGCAATTTCTTTTAGAGTTTTATAATATATTTAACGTTTAAACTTCCATTTTAATTTTGTTAGTTAAAAGATTGCAAAATCTCATAAAACATGTAGCTGAGTAACACTGGCTTCTAGTAAAATATAATAAGGTTACTGAACGGGTTCAAGCATTCTGTAAGTGTTGTTATGATATTCTCCTCCAAATGGCTTGCTTATTCAATATATATGGTACAAAGTTTGGATATTAATCTTCAACTCAGTTGAAAAGGTAAAGTGCCTGTCTGATAGTTCTTTCTGGTGAAGATGTAAATCTACATCAGGGTCAATTTTTGCTCTGTACTAATAAATAGCTGTGTAAATAGATACATTATCTGGAACAGAGGCACTGGTTTTAGAAACAAAGTTTGTTCTTCTCTCTTTGGACTTAAACATGCTTTCAACAGCAGAAAATTTATTAGGAATTGAGCAAACAGATTTACTAAAGAGCAATAAGCTCAGAAGAAATTAATGCTGCAATTTTTCAAGTTGATTATCTAAATTG
The DNA here is from genome assembly GCF_030435805.1 of Mustela lutreola. Taxonomy (NCBI): domain Eukaryota; kingdom Metazoa; phylum Chordata; class Mammalia; order Carnivora; family Mustelidae; genus Mustela; species Mustela lutreola. Next base: position 77,638,852 of record NC_081295.1, read on the forward strand.
TGTCTCCTTTGTAAATGATTTACTATTTAGATTTAAATTAATACTTAACATAATTGTATCACTTTACCTGAATGAGATCTTAGAAACCATCTAATCTAACTTCCTCCATTCTTCTTTTTGTAAATGAAAAACCGAGGAAGTTAAATGGCCATGTCAAGTTTCCACAGCAAAAGAGTATTTGAGTGAGAACCAAACCCAACCCGTAAGACCTCTTATCTATTGCTTGCCCCAGCACACTATGCATTTAGAGTTTCTGATTATATTAGGTCAAGATTTTATTTTTTGTCAGATGTTACTTTAAAAATTCCTTAGTATTTATAATTATAGATGTGCTATTTACTTTTTTATGTAATTTGAAACTGCTTTGATTTTTATCATTCATGTGTCTTATATTTTAGAATATTTTTTACTCCTTTTTTCCTTCTACTTTCTCTTTTATTCATTGAATATGACCATTTTTTAAAGTCAATGCATAGTAGAAGTAGAAATGGGAAATATTACATTGATAATTTCATTCATTTTTAATAAAATTCAAGAAACAGAAAAAATACAAAAATATAAAAGCCATAATAAAATTATAAGAAAACTAAAATTCCTGTAAATAGATAAATACATGTATGTAGATACCTGTTATATTGCTTCTTACTATTTGAAACATATTCTGTGATATGGAGCCAGTTACTATCTCCATGAAAACATCAGAATTACAATGGTTTGTTTTCTTTGTAAAAATAAAAAATTCTGGCATCATATGAATTTGATTTCATATCACATCTTTTATAGATCTCAATCGCAAGCATCTAAGTAGAATATTACTGTCATATATATTGAAAAGTTGAAACACATAAGCATGTTCTCTTTTTGGCTTTATCCATTTATGTCTCAGTAGATTGAAACCTTTCTCTTTGATTCTAATTAAGCCTTATTTACTGAAATGTAACATACACAATTAGCTGGAACTCAAAACTGCAAAAAAAAAAAAAAATAGCCACAGATTTTGTTAAATGAATAGTATTAACAAATGTACTCATGGTTATCAGCAACTTCAAAGTTCAATGTGTGTCTGATATACCTGGAGGGCTGGGCTCACCCCCAGAGGTTATGATTCTGGAGGTCAGGGGTGGGGTTCAGCATGTACATTTCTAGTAAGTTCCCAGATTATGCTATTGTTTGAGAACCACTGCCTTATAGAATTCTCCTCCAACAAATGATCTACACTGTTCTTACACTTATTGCTCTCTAAATATGGACCTTAGGGAATATATAGGCTCTGACAATGTACAAACAGACATACACATGTACTTCATTCATGTATTTGCACATGTGTTTTCCCGAGAAGTTACATTAATATTTTAAACTGATACAATATTGTCTCTTAACTAAATGTATGAGATCATGAGAAGAGCTAAAAGAACATGTGGGAATGATATGAGCAAGATGATGGTATAGAAATTTCTGGTGTCCCTTCCCTCCTCAAAACATCAATTTGAAAACTGTCTATACACAAAAATACTTTCACAAGAGCTAAGTATTCCAGATGAGGAATACCATCCCCTCTTCCATACCTAGTCAGCTTAGCACAGAAAGAGAAATCCTCCCCATGGAAGAAGAAGAGTGAAGAGAGTACTCAACTTTGCTACAGACACCAGCATTGGCCTGTGCCAGCACCAGGTTGATTCTCAAGGTCCCAGGTGGCTGCCATGGTACTAGGCACCCAGACCACCCTGGACCTGACCAGTTCCCACAGCCTCAAGCCAGCAACCCAGGCACAAGACTCCTAGAAGATCCCATGAATCTGCTGCTGGCCCATCTCAGCACTGGCAAACTCCCACAATCTCCAGGATCCAAGCCTGCCCCAGCATAGGCTGGGACCTGCAGCCTCAGGCTCTATGCAAGTTCCCATAGATCAAGACTCCTAGCCTAATCCCAAGCCAGGCAAACCCAATAGACACAGAGCCCAACAGGGCTCCTATAACCCCAGGCTCCTGCCCTCCCTAAGCACCAGGTCATTTTGGGTGGCTTTCTGAGGTCTTGGGTTTTGGACTGGATCTCAAAGTCTTAGGCTCCTGTCCTGCCCAGGACCAGGCCAGCTCACATGACCTTAGCCTCTAGGCTGGCTTCTGTGAAACCAGACTCCTAAACTATCCCAGCCCTGGCCCAGTCCCCAAGACTCAGATGCCAACCCACCCCAGTGGTCCCTGGCACATAGTCAACCCCCTGTAGATCCCGGCACCAGGCTATTCCCAATGGACCCAAACACAAGGCCTGCCCACCTGCTAAACCAGATACCAGATCTGCCTGCCCAAAGACTCCAGTAGTAATCCTGCCCACGGACACCATGAGATATCATACCCAGAATCTCTGGATGAGTTGACTGGTGAGAAGCTTTGCCTGCTGAAGCCAATCTGTAAAGACCAAAAGAGGTAGCTTCTTGCTCAAATATGCACATACCAACACAGAAACAGAAGGATCATGAATACAACATGGAATACGACACCACCTAAAGAAACTAATGAAGCTTCCATGACTGACCCTAAGGAACTACCTGACAAAGAATGTAGAACAATCCTCTTAAAGAAATTCAGTGAACCACAACAAATTATAAAGACAACTAAATGAAATTAGGAATACAATACACGGACTAAAGGAGAAGTTCAAGAAAGAAATAAAAACCATTATAAAACAAACAAACAGAAATCCTGGAGTTGAAGAATGCAGTGACTAAACTGAAGCATACAATACAGAGCTTCAATAACAGATTTGACCAAACAAAAGAAGGAATTAGTAATTAGAAAACAAGTCATTTGCAATCATCCATTCAGGTGAGCAAAAAGAAATAAGAATGAAAAACAGTGAAAGCCCATGTGAATTGTGGAACACTATTAAAAAACAACAATCTATGCATTACTGGAATCTCAGGAGAAGAGAAGGAGAAGGATGAAAGTTTATTTAAAGAAATAATGGCTAAAAATATTACCAATATTACCAATCTGGGGAGAGATTTGACCATTTAAGTTCATGAAGCTAATAGGACAGACCAATTTCCACCCAAAAGGATCTTCTCCAAGGCACATTATAATGCAACTGTCTGAAATCAAAGATAAAGAAAATTTTAAAAGCAGAAAAAGAAAAAAAAATTTATATATAAGAGGACACCTCTATATCTATCAGCAGATTTCTCAGCAGAAATCTTGCAGGCTAGGAGAGAGTGAGATAATATATTCAAAGTGCTAACAGAAAAACCACTGCCAACCACTTATATTTTGCCTGGCACAGTTGTCTTTCAGAAATGAAGAAGAGATAAAGACTTTCCTATATTAAAAAAAAAAAAAAAAAAAAAGCAAATGAGGGAGTTTATCTCCACTAAGCCTGCTTTGCAAGAAATGCTGAAAAGAGGAATTCAAGCTGAAATAAAAGGATGCTAATTAGTAACATGGAAATATATGAAAATATAAAACATACTGGTACAAGTAACTATATCAAATAGTTAAAGGACAGAAGTATTAAAATAGCTATTGCTATAATAATTTCTTAATGAATACACAATATAAAAAAAGGTAAATTGTGACAACAAAAACATAAAATATGAGGATGGGGAATAAAAAGGGAGAGTTTTTATATGCAATTGCAGGCAAGCTTTTATCACTTTTAAAAAGACCGTTATATTTATAAGATATTTTATGCAAACCCCATGGTAACCACAAAGCAAAACACTACATGAAATACCTGAGAAGATAAATATAAGAGATTCAAAGCATACCACTATAGAAAATCATGAATTCACAAAGAGTGGCAGCAAACAAGAAAGAAAGGAACAAAGGAAATACAAAAAAGAGAAAGCAAAAATATGGCATTCCTACGTCCTTACCTATCAATAATTACTTTAAATGGAAGTGGATTAAATTCTTTATTCAAAAGAATGTATATGCTGCCTGCCAACAAGAGACTCACTTCAGCATTAAGCACACAGATAAGCTCAAAATGTAGGAGAGGAAAAAGAGATTTCAAACACATGGAAACCAAAAGAGACCTAAAGTAGTTATGCTGTGTCAAAATAGACTAAGAAAAACTATAAAAAGGCAAGAAGGCTATTATATAATGATAAATGTGTCATTTTTGAAGGGGATAAAACAATTGTAAACATGTATGCACCCAACATCGCAGCAACAAAATATATTAAACAAATACTAAAAGAATTGAAAGGAGAAATAGACAACAATGCAATACTAGGAGAGGACTTCAATATTCCACTTTCAACAATGAATAAATAATTTAGAGAGAAAACCAATACGAAGACATTGAATGTCAAATGTGTCCTAAACCAAATGCACCTAATAGACATATAGAAAACATTCCACTCAACAGCAGCAGATTATACATTCTTCTCAAGTTCATTCTTCATGATAGGTCATGTTAGGTCAAAAAACAATTCTTAGAAAAGGTAAGAAGATTGAAATCATACCAAGTGTCTTTTCCAACCACAATAGTATGAAACTAGAAAGCAACAGCAGGAGGAAAACTGGAATATTCACAGATGTGTAGAATTAAACAGCACACCCCTGAACAACCAATGGAAAAAAGAAGATATCAAAAAGGAAATTAAAAAATATCTTGAAACAAATGAACTGGAAGTTCATATAAATGGAAACACAACACTTAAACCAAAATGTGAGGGATGCAGCAAAAGAAGTTCTAGGAGGGAAGTTTATAGACATAAACATCTATATTAAGAAAAAAGAAAGATCATAAGTAAACAACCTAACTTTGACCTCAAGAAATCAGAAATAAAGGGATAAACTAATCCTAAGGTTACCAGAAGGCAAGATGTAATAAAGATTAGAATAGAAATAAATAAAATAGAGAACAGAAAAACAATAGGGATAAAATGAACAAGCCCGAGTTGGTTCTTTGAAAAGGTAAACAAAATTGACAAATCTTTCCCAAGAAAAAAATGGAGAGGACACAAATAAAATTATAAATGAAAGAGCAGACATTATTCTGATACCACAGAAACACAAAGAATCCTATGAGACACCTATAATTATATGTCAACAAATTGAACAACTAGGAAAAGTAGATAAATACCTACATGCATACAACCACCAAATCTGAATCATAAAGAAATAGAGAATCTGAACAGACTGATAAGAAGGAGGTTGAATCAGTAATCAAAAACCTCCCAACAAGGAAAGGCCTAGGATCACATGGTTTCACTGATAAATTCTATCAAACCTTTAAAGATTTAATGAAAATCCTTCTCAAACTTTTACAAACAGATTGAAAGGAGGGAAAACTCCCATTCATCTTATGAGGCCAATATTATCCTGATATCAATGTCAGATAAGGCCACTCTAAGAAAAGAAAACTATAGGTCAATAACATTGATGAATATAATACAAAAATTCTCAACAAAGTACTAGCAAACTGAATTCAACAGCACATTAAAAGGATTATACACCATGAGGAGGTGGGATTTGTCCCTGGAATGCAAAATGGTTCAATATACACAAATAAATAAATGTGGTAAACTATATTAATAGAATGAAAAATGAAAATTATATAATTATCTCAGTAGATGCAGAAAAAGCATTCAACAAAATTTAATATCTTTCATGATAAAATCTATCAATGAGGGGGCACCTGGGTGGCTCAATGGGTTAAAGCTCTGTCTTCAGCTCAGGTCATGATCCCAGAGTCCCCACATAGGGCTCTTTGCTTGGCGGGGAGCATGCTTCCCCCCGCTCTCTGCCTGCTTCTCTACCTACTTGTGATCTCTGTCAAATAAATAAATAGAATCTTAAAAAAAAAAATCTGTCAATGAGTTGGGTATAGAAGGAATGTACCTCAATGTAATAAAGTTTATACATGAAAAATGCAAAAGACAAGTATTGTATATTCTCACTCACATATGAAATATGAAAAAGCTGAACTCATTGAAGTAGAAAGTAGAATGGCAGTTGCCAGGAGTTCAGGAATATGGGAATTGGTGTGATATTGGTCAAAGGCTACAAACTTTCAATTATAAGATGAATAATTTCTGAGGATATTATATATAGTATTGTGAGTACAGTTAATCCTGTATTATATAATTCATAGTTGCTAAAAGAGTCCATTTTAAATGTTATCATGACATACACAAAAAAGAGATAAATATGTGAAGTGATAGACATGTTACTGAAATTTGTTGTGGAACTGTTTTACAACATATATGTGTATGAAACCATCAAGATTTTTACACCTTAAACTTACATATGTAGTATGGCAATAATATCTCAATAACGCTGAAAACACATTTAGAGTTTAGTGGTGAGATTTAACTATCAAGACTTCTTAGCACTAATCCTTCTGTTCTTTGTGTCCACTGACTACTACAAGTCATTAAAAAAATCAGTCTTTAAGCCTCTTGGTGGCTCAGTTGGTTAAGTAGCTGATGTGATTTTGGCTCAGTTCATGATCTCAGAATTGTGAGATCAAGCCCCACATCTGGCTTGGAGCTCAGAAGGGAATCTGCTTGAGATTCTCTCTCTCTCCCTTTCCCTTTGCCCTTCCCCCACCGTGCACATGTGCATGTGAGCTTCCTCACTGCTGCTCTCAAAAAAATCAGTCTCGCATGCACTCTATCTTGGGTTCATATTGATGAAGTCCCAGAACCTAAGTCAGGTTCGGTGGGGTGAGGAGGTTCGGAGCCGACGACTAAAGAAAGAATTCTTAAGACGTCATTGGTGCAAAATGGTGGTTTATTAAAGCACGGGGACAGGACCCGTGGGCAGGAAGAGCTGCTGCTGCCCCGGGTTATGAAGGTGGGCATGTTATATACCCCACGGTTGGGGGGGAGGTGGTGAAGGAATGGGGGATTTCGACAGAGTTCTCACATGCTAGGGAGGGTCTACAAGGTGCCGGGGGGGGGGGAGTCTTTGCCATTATGGCTTGATCAATGTCGTCTTTAGGTCAGGCACTAACATCAAGATAATGGGGGATTCTTGGTGGGGCATTATGATCCGGCCATCATTTACATTCCTTTCTACCCCAATCTCCTCCAGTTTATGGTGGGAGGGGGACATTAGGGCTTCAGGAACCAAGAGTTATTTGCCTCTGGAAATTTGTGCTATTGATAAGGTAACCTCCCTGTTTAGGTCTCTAGGACATCTTGTAGGACAAGGGATATTCCTGTTCTGCAGGATTGCGATCCCTGCAAGTTAACTATTTATTGTTTTATGGAAGTCAGGGGTGCCTGAGGAATGCTACACATATGGAGGGGAGTGGGTGAAGAGGGGGTGCAAGGCGCCAGCTTTTGTTGTGTCCTCAGCCAGCCTCCTGCTCCCTCATCAATATCTTGAAATGTTTACTTTATCCCTGTAGGATAATAGTTCTCACACTTAAGTGATCATTAAAATCACCAAGAAAGCTGATAAAAGAGAAATTGCTGGACCCTACCCCTAAAGTTTCTGATTCAGTGAGTGTAAGGTAAAGCCCAAGGATTTGTACCTCTAACAAGTTTGCGGATGCTGCTGCTGCTGTTGCTGCTCCAGGAAACTCAGTTTGGGAACTGCTTCTCTAGGACCTAGACTGACAAGGATATCTCAGAGGGAAAATGCCCAGAAACATAACACACATACACCGTGTATATTTTGTGAAGTCTGGTGTATTTATTTTGGAAAACAAGAAAGTAGTTGAGATGATTTCTAAGATCCCTCCACTTTAAAGGCTTTCTCATTACATGTTGTAAAATTTATAAGCTCCTACTGATTTTATATCAAATTCTTATCTCATATTAAAATTTAATGGTCTATTTAATGATACTCAATTAGATTATGTAAGTAACAATTTTCTGAAGTCTTCATACTTACATGTCTAAAATAATACTACATTTAAGCATTTCACAAAATTCAAATGTTATGATGTTTAACTGAATTGTCTTGACTAAAATTATAGTAAATCCATATGGAGGGATCTAATTTCCTCATTAGCTCCAATAACGAGGCAGTTTCTGTGATATTAATCAAATTATGAATTTTTTGAATAAATTCATGAAAGTGCAGTTTCCAACTTCTGCTTGTGAGTTTTATTTTTCTTAGTTTTGAAATTCAAAGTCAAAATGACCTCATGATGAGTAGGCTTTTGATTGGTTATGTTGTATATCCATCATATTGTAGAGGTGGTTAGAGTGTTTAAGATAAACATAGCATAGAGATAAAGCTACTTCATTAGTGAATTAAGATGGCTATCTGATAATATATTTAAGAGATGTTTAAGTATTTGTGGATATGTGAATTAGAAAGATCATTAAATGGGCGCTTGGGTGGTTCACTCAGTTAAGCGTCTCCCTTCAGCTCAGGTTATGATCCCAAGGGTCCTGGGATGGAGCTCCTCATTGGGCTCCCTGCTCAGCTGGGCGCATGCTTCTCTCTCTCCCTCTGCCAGCCTCTCCTCTTGCTTGTGCTCTCTCCCTACTCTCTCTGTGTTAAATAAATAAATAAATTTTTTTTAAAAAGTCCTTTAATGAAATTATTCCATTATTGATCAATATTAATAATTAATCAACTTAGATAAAAATATGTTAAAATGCAGATAATTTAAAAGTCTTTATTGACATTACTATGGCCCATTTCTTGACCCAGAATTGTTATTACACTAAGCTACACTAAGGGTTCGATATAAACCCTTGGCTATTGATGCACACATAAAACTTGACTGTTAATATTTCTTTGAGAGTCAAAAGTCTGTACAATTTATTGGTGTATTAGATAATAATATATTACTGTGTCAGAAATACTTTATTTCTGATCAAATAATAATTAGATACATCAGAAAATATAATATCCAATGACATAACACAAGGATGTATATTGTTCTTCTTTTCTTTGTTTTTGTTGTTTTGTTGTTTGTTTTTGCTTGTATCTTAAGGAATTGATCCCCATTGAGGGAGGCACACTTGCTTTTTATTATAGAAAACATAGAAAACGTATGTGACTCCTGAAGATGACATAGCTAGGGTCACGACCTAGAGTTGGATATCAGGAGCAATTGGAACTGTTACCTAATCATTGCATGAATAATTTAAGATTTATTATTTCACATCCCATATAATATTTAATAGGATTATCAGTAAATAACTTTTACTGCATTCACCTCAATTATTTAGAAGTAACAAGTTAATCTTGAAGAGAATGTCAAATGAGGTGTGACTTAAAGGTAGCAATTCCATTTATTAGGACTTTGCAGACTGTACATTTGGTTATATCCAGTTACTTTTTTTTTGCATTTAAGGTATCTTTTCTAGAATGTATAAGTTTGTTCCCTTAGCTAATCTACCCATTTATAACCCATTAATGGTCTTTCCTTAGGTCAGCCTCTAACTTGGCAGCAGCAATGGTCTCATAGCCTCACAGTGAGGCATGTGCCCTAGCAGGCTTCTGGTGAGAGGCTTACAGTCCTGATTTGCACTCAGTTGTGGGTATAGAATATTTGCATAGTAGATATTCATTTAATGTAGTTGATTCATTAGAATTTATTGACAAATTCCAATATTTCAGGAAGCATGCTAAGCTTTCAAAGCACTATAATTCTTGTTTATATGGAAGTTATAGGATATTGGAGGAGATAATCAAGTAAACACAAATCAACACAGTATTATTAGTGTTAAAATATATATAAAGAGAGGGAATAATATTGGAATATGAAAGGTGCACCCAAATCACTCTGTGGGATTAAAGGAAAGCTATATAGAGTAGCTTATTTTTTGGATAATATCTGAATAATTAATGAGATTCAGTCAGATTAAAAAGAGGAAGAAGGGACGCCTGGGTGGCTCAGTTGGTTAAGCAGCTGCCTTCGGCTCAGGTCATGATCCCAGCGTCCTGGGATTGAGTCCCATATCGGGCTCCTTGCTCCGCAGGGAGCCTGCTTCTCCGTCTGACTCTGCCTTCCACTCTGTCTGCCTGTGCTCGCTCTCTCTGACAAATAAATAAAATCTTTAAAAAATAAATAAATAAAAAGAGGAAGAATGTTCTAGACAGGGAGATCAACATAAAAGACAGCTCAGAGACAAAAGACACCTTAAGAGAGTGTTTAGAAACACATTACTTCGGTATGTCTTGAGTGTAGAGTACAAAATGGTGAAGAGAGAGAAGAGGGTGATGAGATACAGAGATTTGGTTCATTAATAACCTCACGGACCAGGCAGAGGCAGCTGGAGTTCACAAAGATGGTCCATGCTACAGGCTGAGATGTGATATGTGAAATGATTGCACATGCATTCTGGAAAATCTCTCTGGCTCCAATGTTGAAAGAAGAGTGAGGGGAGTAAGCCTATGTTTTCATGGTCAGGTTGGATGTTCATGGGGATTATGGGGAGAGGCAGTGGTGGGCTGGACTAAAGTACTGGCATAGTGTATCTGTTTCTTAGGGCTGTGGTAACAAGTACCACAAATTGGGTGACTTGAAATAACAAGTTTATTATCTCATCATTCTAGAGACAGAAGTCCAAAAACCAAGTGTAGGCAGGGCCATGGTCTCTTTGAAGGTTTAGTGGAGGATCTGTTCCATACCTTTCCCATAGCTTCTGGAATTGCCAGCAGACTGTGGTGTACTTTAACTTGAAGAATAATCAGTCAAATCTCCACCTCTGTTATTACATGGTATTCTCCCTCTGGGTCTTCACATTATCTTCCTTTCCTCTCTGCATGTCCGTTTCTGTGTCTCTTCTGCTTCTCTTATAAGAAGTCTAGTCATACTAGATTAGGACCTATCCTACCTAATTACAGCATCTTATTTTATCTGAAAAAACCCTATTCCTAAATAAGGTCACATTCACAATGTACTGAGCCTTAGGACTTCAACATAACTTTTGGGGGAACACAATGAAATATAGGCAGAATGTAAAGGGAAGAGTAGAATAATTAGAGAGATAATACAAGCAGCAACTGAAGTTGACTTAAAATATATATATATATATTTATTTTTTTTAAAGATTTTATTTATTTATTTAAGAAAAAGAAAGATCACAAGTAGGCAGAGAGGCAAGCAGAGAGAGAGGGGGAAGCAGGGTCCCTGCTGAGCAAAGAGCCCAGTGTGGGGCTCGATCCTAGGACCCTGAGATCATGACCTGAGCCGAAGGCAGCGGCTTAACCCACTGAGCCACCCAGGCACCCCTATATATATATTTTTTAACCTACACACACACACACACACACACACACACATATGTAAAAAACAACCCTGAGGGTACCTGAGTGGCTCAGTCAGTTAAGTCTGCCTTTGGCTCAGGTCATGATCTCAGGGGCCTGGGAACTCGTTCCATGTTGGGCTCCCTGCTCAGGGGGGAGTATGTTTCTCCCTCTGACCTTCTCTGCTGTTCATGATCTCTAATTAAACAGCTTTGTGGAATTAATAGTTGTCCAGTATTTATCACAACCTGATTATGGGAATGAGTAGAACTTACAAGTGAAGATTTTCTTAATTTGGCTTGGCTTCAAGGGCATAATTGGACAACCTTATATTTGCATACAATTTCTGCATGTTTGTGATTTTAATGTAACTGTGCTTTTATGCTTGCATTTAGGCAGAGTATATGGCTGTACACTTAAGCCATACTGATTAGGCCCAAAATAACATTTCTCTTATTAGAGTGTGCTTGGTATAGTATAATTGGTCCATAGGAGAGCAGAGGGTGGAATCTTGTAAAAACTGTTACATATTTATGATAGGGATTTTTTTAAAGATATTATTTTTTACATTATACTACATTATACTATTTCCCCCCCCCCCCCCCGAGAGCACATGAAACAAATTTATCTCAGGTAACAGTACCAGAAATTGCTATGCCAGGAATTCTCCTTAAAAACTATTTATGTTTTAAAACATTTTGAATTTTATAACTGATTGCACTTTTTATCCTTGCCTGAGTATTAGAAAGCTGAGAGGTGGATTGTTATGCCAAGTCCAAGAAAGTATGTAATAATTTTAACATGCATTTTGTGTTCTAATGTAATTCCTGAATTCATACATTTCCCTAACTTCATTTTTCTTGACTCATTTCTCCATCTTTTTTACCTTCTCCTGTTCTCATTAATTATTTCATTTATTTACCTAGTGAAAAAAAGTATAATTGAGTGCACACTATGTAATCATATATTAGGTATTGTACCAGTTCCTTGGATTCAGTGATGAATAAACATTATCTGTTTTCAGATATCTCAGGCTAGAAGGGAAGGTATTCATTCAAGTTAATATATATAGTAGGTTGTGATTAACAATGATCAAAAGTTCTAAAAAATCATATTGGTGCATAAAAGGGAATGCAGCCCAACCACCTTAGATAAAAGGCTTTTTGAAAAAGAAATGGTTGAGCTGAGGCCTAAGTAGAGGGTAGCCAAATAAAAAGTGAAGAGAACAAAACCCCATGAAAAAAAATTAAAAATCAAAACCTCTGCATAAATTGTGAGATATTGCAAGTTTGGGAAGTAGAAGAGTCAGTGTTGTTAAGATGTCAGTTGCTCCCAAGTTGATCTATAGATTCAATACAATTTCCATCAAAATCCCAGCAAATTATTTTGTGAATGCTGAAAAGTTGATTCTAAAACTTATGTGGAATGGAAAAAAATAACTCACAGCCACCAACACAATACTGAAGTTCAAGATCAAACTTGGAAGACTGACACTACCCAACATTAATCCTTACTGTAAAGAACTACAGTATTGTTTCATTCTCTGCCTTTAAGTAATTTCCTTGTAAGCCTATGCTGGTTAGTGCTCATGTGAAGATTTAAGGGGTCTTTCACAAATCCCCAAAACTTTATCTCCTTTTTTCTTTGCAGTTCTCTACTTTACATGACTCTGACCTGTGATCTCTAGCTGTCTTGGCCTTTCCAGACTCCTAGCTCCATCTCATCAATTTAGCTCCATTCCTGCGCTAAAGCCTTATTATTCTCTTAAGGCATTAAGCTGGGACAATCATAGGACAAACCTCGTTTTTTTCCCATCACTTAAAAATAGCTGTCCTTTGTTGTTTATGTCCAATATCTTTAAAGCCACTGTTTTACACTTTTGTCTGCTTTCTATAGTTTTATGTGTGAGGACTAATCAGAATAAGTCAAGTGAATAGGAATTTAAAGAGGAAAAAGTGATTGATGAAGTTAGTTTATCTATTGGTATTGGCAAGTGGGGCAGTCAGGGTGGGGGCAGAACTGATGACCAGAGAGACTTGATAAATAAAATGGTGGAAATTGAAGCTAGAATTTAGTGGATTAATTAAATGGGAGTCAGGAAGTAGAAAAAGCAAATAAAGATGACATTTCCAAAAACCCGAGTTGAACAATGCTGGAAAGGTACTGGATGATATTTATAGAGGAATATAGATAGAAGGAAGATGCTTTTGTTTACTGTTGAAATCTTTGTTGAGATTAAAAAAAAAAAAAACAAGGAAAATTAAAACTGACTATGGAGATGGCAGAGGTTGACAAACAACAGCTTACAGACTGACCACCAATCTTTTCTGTAAATAAAGTTTTATTGGAACACAGCTATGCCTATTCGTTTCCGTATTGTTGATGGTTGCTTCTGTGTTACAGCAGCAGAGCTGAATAGTTGTGAAAGAAATCATATGGCCTAAAGTTAAAAAATATACACTATCTGGTCTTTTTTTTTTTTTTTTAAGATTTTATTTATTTATTTATTTGACAGAGAGAGAAATCACAAGTAGGCAGAGAGGTAGGCAGAGGGGGCAGGCTCCCTGCTGAGCAGAGAGCCCCATGTGGGGCTTCATCCTAGGACCCTGAGATCATTATCTGAGCTGAAGGTAGAGGCTTAACCCACTGAGCCACCCAGGCATCCCTATCTGGTCTTTAATAAAAAATTTGCCAGTCCTTACTAGGGATCCAACAAGCAATAAAAGCATATATTTCTAGTCATCTGGAGTTTCAAATTCAGTAGCAATCATTTTTAATATATTATACTGGGACAGATAACATTAATAATATTAATGGAAAAGAAAATAGTATTTCTTATATTTTTTATCTTCAATATTAAAGAATTAGGAGTAATTTTTCAAAATAAAATTCTGTGTTCTATTTTAATATTAGATTTAAAAGTTAACACTGGGGGCGCCTGGTTGGCTCAGTGGGTTAAGCCGCTGCCTTCGGCTCAGGTCATGATCTCAGGGTCCTGGGATCGAGTCCCGCATCGGGATCTCTGCTTGGCAGGGAGCCTGCTTCCTCCTCTCTCTCTCTGCCTGCCTCTCTGCCTACTTGTGATCTCTGTCTGTCAAATAAATAAATAAAATCTTTAAAAAAAAAAAATTAAAAAAAATAAAAAAAAATAAAAGTTAACACTGCACACAGCAAGAGCTTGCAAGCAAATTATTTTTAATGGTGCAATAAAATTAAACTAAGAGTTTTATTATTCAAAAATGACTTTTTAAATTAGTGATTTTGTGTAGACATTAAATTACATATCCTGTAGAATTTAAATAAAGAAAAACAGTTGGAGTTTATTGTTTTATTTTGATTTTCAAATATATAATGTTCTATCAAATTCAATGTCAATTCAATAACAATTTACTGACCTGATCTTTAATCATTTTAAAACTTTTTCTAGGCAAAGAAGTCAAGCCTAGGACTCCACGTATGTTACGTGCATGCCAAAAAATAAATAAATAAAATAAATCTTAAATGCATGCTTTTACTCATCCCCTGATTTCATAGTTGAGTATTTTGCTTAAAGCCAAAAGCTTAACTATTTTGTGTAGACCATGTGCTTCAAATCCTCATATTTCTAATATCTTTTGTATTTCTAATATCCTTTGTGTTTCTGAGAACATGCTGTGCTAAAATTTTCCTTCAATCTTTGTTCACTGAAGGTATAAAACAATGCCTTTTGTTAACTTCTCATAAAATTCTTAATTAACATTTTCATTTTATCTCAAAATAATTCTTACTGTGATTGATAATGAGAACCTTTATTTGTCTGTTTGTATCAATTTACTGCATTTATAAAAAGAAGAAAATGTGGCAGATTAAAAAACAATGAATAATATGTAAAAAGAAATATGCATGAGTACAGAAAAATATCTTTATATAATCATCATTATTAATGTTCACCTATATTTTTAGAGCCACAAGTAAAAAAGGAAGAGAAACCAGGTATGTATATTTTATGTATAGATTCATACTTGCATTCCATATTTATACTGAGTAGCATATTACCTCTTTGCTAAAGTTGTGTCCTAGTGCAAATATTATATAAAAATATTATCCTTTGTCAGCTCTTTAAAATAAGATGAACATAATATTTATCTATGCCACCTTTTCCTAGAAAAAATTCTACTCATAAAGGAGAAACTGCTGAGAGAATTTGATCTGGTTCAGAAGAAGCAATTGACTAATTGAATTGAGTCCCACAGAACCTCTTAGTTTTGCGGATTCCTACAGGACACAAAATCCTGTCAGAAAAACAGCTCCTGTTGTTTTTCTGTTTTTTTGGGAGCTCCTGAATGAGACAAATATTTCTGAGGGCTACAGTATGCAGTAGAAACTTTTTTTAAAAGAACACGGAGTAATCTGATTCTCAAAACAATTAAACTTTGGTTCATGTTTCCCAACCATTAGTATTATAGGGCTGTTCTAAAAAAATAAAATACCAGAAAATTAGGTATTACAGTACAGCAGAAATGTATTCTCTCACAGTGCTAGAAGGGAGAAATCTGAAACCAAGGTGTCAGCAGGGCCATTATTCCCTTGAACTTGTAAGGAAGAACCCTTCCCTGCCTCCTCTGACTTCTGGTCTTTGTGAGCAATTCTTGGTGTTCCTTGGCCTGAAATTGTATTGTTCCAATCTCAGCCTCTATCATTCCATGGACATCTTCTTCTTTGTGTCTTTAGCTGTGTCTTTTCTCCTCTTGTTGTAAGAACACCAGTCATTTTAGATTAAGGACCCAGCCTACTCCCGTATTACTGCATCTTAACTAATTACACCTATAAAGACTCTATTTCCCAATCACGTCACATTTTGAGGTACTGAGGTTGGGATTTCAGCTTATCTTTTGGGAGGACACAATTCAACCCGTAAAGGCCTATCCTCTGGTCCCCCCCAAATGCATGTCCTTCACATACATATAGCTCATTCCAACATCCCTTGAAGTCATAACCATTTTAGCAACAACTAAGTCCAACATTTCATCAACTCAAAGTCCCAAATCTCATTATCTTAAACATTTTTGGGTGAAACCCAGGGTATGATTCTTCTTGCAGAAAATTCCTCTCCATCTGCAAAATCAGAAAACAAATTATCTGCTTCCAAAACAGAACAGTGGGTCAGGCTAGGATAGACATTCCTATTTCAAAAAAGGAAGGAAAAAAAAAAAAGAAAGAAAGGAAAAGAAGGGGTTATGGGTCCCAAGTAAATCCAAAACATAGCAGGGAAAATTCCATTAGATGTCAGGATCTGAGGATATCCTCTTTTGCTGAATACATGGTCTTCTGGGCCTGGTAGTGGGATGGGTCTGCCTTTCTAGCTCACCTGGGTGGCAGCCCTGCCCTCTCTACCCAAGGAGTTCCCATCTACCCAGGTTTTTGAATCTGCAACTCTGCTCTTAAGACTTGTTATTCCTTCATTTTGTTTCTGTCAGGCAGCATAATTTTTACTTGTATGGAATTCTCAAAAACATGACCAGTTCTACATTCAATTCAGGATGACCCAAGCCATTGGACAAGAGGGTCCTCCACAGATCCTTCCTCATCAACTATATCTCCATTCCTGCCTTCTGCTGAGGTGGCAGATTGGATCTGCAAGTTTGTCCAGCCACTCTCTTGGTCCTGTGTCTGGGGTGCGCTGTCTGGATAGGTGGAGAATTTTCCAAATCATCAAGTACTTATTCCTTTTGCTTAACAGTCACTCCTAAATTTATTTTCCCTTTCACATTTTATGATAAGCAGCAAGGAAAAATCAGGCTGCACCTTCCACACTTTACTTGGAAATTTCTTTGGCTAAATATCTATGTTCTTCACTTAAAAATTCTACCTTGTCTTATTGAAACCCAAGCTCAGCGCTCACAACTTGAAAGCCAATACTCCAGAAAAAATGCTGGTTGCAAAGGAAACTTTGCTTTATTCAAGGGGCTGGAGAGATGGTAGACTGAGGTCCAAAGACCATCTCCCAGTTTCTTAGTTAAGAAGCAGTGGGTTTTAAAGGGGAAATTCAGGGTGGTAGATTAAATACATATTGTTGAAGAGGATGGGGAAAGTTATGATTATTCATGAGGGAAGTTGGAGCATGTGCACTGAGCAAACATATATGTAGCGTCATCTCATGTTCACTTTGGGGTGGAGAAAACACCAGAACAAGGCAAAGTTCAGCCTTTGAAATTAGGAGGTCCTCTTAGCATGAGGAAAAAGAACTGTGGGCAAGCTCTGAGTGCTGGTATAACCTGGATGGGGTCTTAGTCTTGTTATCTAAGGAAGAAGTTCAGAGCCTTGCTTATTCGTAGGCTGGAACCTTTTCAGTTGACCTTGAGTCAACTATTGAGACAGCTAGTGGATTTGTTAGTGGAGTCTGAAAAACATAATAGCTAACTAGAAGAAACCATTCTCTGAAAAACAAGTTTCAAAACTTCTGCTAGTTTCAACTTCATTGACCCTATGTGTCGTGGTTCCACTGTCACTTAACGGAGGAACACAATTCAACCAAGTTCTTTGCTACTTTATAACAAAAATCGCCCCTGCACAACCCAATAACATGTTTCCCATTTCCTTCTGAGACCTCACCAGAAGCACATTTAACTTTCCTACTTCCAGCAATGATTTGTTGATATATGTATTTGATGAGGGTATATATATTTTCTAAATTGTCAGAAACTTTCTTTATCGTTCTTAATACTTTCTTAAGTTCTCAGCAGAATAGACTTTGTCAGTATTGCTGCCAATATCCTTTTCAAGGCAATGTAGGGTTTGCTTGTTTGTTTCTCTATCAAGTGTCTCAAAAATATTCCAGCCTCTACTCATCAGCCAATTCCAAAGGCACTTTTGCATGCATGTGTCTTTGTTACAGCAGCACCCCATCTCCTGGTATCAAATTTATTAGTTTCCCTGGGTAGGTGGAATAAAGCGCCACAAACTGGATAGCTGAAAACAACATTTACTCTCACACAGTTCTAGAGGCTCAAAGCCCAAAGTCAAGTTGTCGGCAGAGCCATGCTCCTTTTGAAACATGTGAAGAGAATCTTCCCCAGTTTTTTGTCACTTCTGGTGTTTGTGAGTGATCCTTGAAGCTTGTTGGCTTGTAGATCCATCACCCCAAGCTCTATCTCCATCGTCCCGTAGGCTTCTTCTCCCTCTGTATTTCTATTTCTGTCTCTCTTTTCCTGTCCTTATAAGGACACCAGACAGATTAGATTAATTAAGGACCCACTAAGGGTCCTTAATTAAGGACCTGCTCTTACCTTTTCTTACCTTAATTAATCACATCTGCAACAACCCTATTTCCAAATAAGATCATGTTCTGAGGTATGTCAAGTAAGGAATTCGACATAGCTTTTTGTGGGATACAATTCAAGCCGTAACACTAGGTGTCTAAATTTCTAACTCCTATGAGTACTCACTGAAATATATTTCAAAGTTACTCTTCTTATTCTTGCCATCAAATCATTTACATTGACACTGAAACTATACTCCACAATAATCGTCTTAAAGAAACATAGAAAATTCAACTTAAAATCAATTAGCAGTAGTAAACAGCTTAATGGCAGATAAGTACATTGCATGAACTTAACTACTGCGTGTTTAATAGACCAGCACTAACAAACCAGCAGGAAACTGAAATAATTTTTAGTAAAATTCTGCCGTTTTAATTATGGTAAGCAAAATAATATAATTTCCAGAAATGAGTTTATGCTTTAGTTTATTTTTCCAGATTATGAAATTTCTGCTTTTTGTTTTCCCTTAAGAGTCACAAGTTAAAAAGGAAGCAAAATCAGGTAAAAATATTTTTTATTCTCAAATAGATACAGAACTGATATCGCCTTCGTTTTGGAACTAAAAAAGGCTTACCACTCACCATTGGAGATTTACAGAGTCTCCCAGAGCCTCATTATTTTTCCTACTTTGCTGCTCAATATGCTTTTATAGGACTGGATTAGCTGAGAATGGGGATATTCTGTGATGTGAGATGTGAGATGTGAGAACATCTAGAATATATTTTTTAATGGACTGCAGCACACACTCTAGGTTTCAGGAGACATCTCTTGGAGTCCTTAAAACCCTAATGTGATCATATTTAGTTTGTAGACTTATTTCCAATGACATAGCAGAGTTATAAAATCACAGAATCATAGGCTACTGGGATTTGAAGAGAAAAATGACAAGAACTTACTAAACATCTATTATGAGTTTAGCCCATACTATCTATTTTTATTTCTAATATACCATTATGAAAGACATGCAATAGGTCAATTACTTTTCATATTTAATGTCTGTGGAAACTGTTCAATAGACTAATTTCAGAAAATAAGTTATTTTTCCAAGATTTTCAAGCGAATAAATG
Organism: Mustela lutreola; assembly: GCF_030435805.1. Taxonomy (NCBI): domain Eukaryota; kingdom Metazoa; phylum Chordata; class Mammalia; order Carnivora; family Mustelidae; genus Mustela; species Mustela lutreola. The sequence continues at coordinate 77,658,382 of NC_081295.1, forward strand.
TTGGAGCTAGGATTCTGCCCATGTCTGATTTACTCAAAACTCCCACTAAGATATTGTTCCAGACTAACAATCATTTTATTAAGAGGTAATGTTGAGCTAAAATCAGGATGATCTTTCCAAGTTTACATTGCTATTTAGTGTTTAAGTCATCGCTCTGATACCAACTAGCTACTGACCTGAGGCAAGTTAAAAAAAAACCCTCAGGCTCTATGGAAACTATTTCTTCACTATAAAAAATTACACAGCAGAATTCCTCAAAATCAACAAATTCAAGAATCCAAGTTAAGGTATATGTACCATACTATCTTGCTCCTTTAATTCTCACCAAAACATACCTAGCAACTGATCATAAGCTAGATTCTAGTTGCTCTTATAAATAACATATTTTTAATGTATTAAGACTTATAAATGTCTATTGTCTTATTTTTTTTTATTTTTTAAATTTTTTATTTATTTAAATAATGTCTACACTCAACATGAGGCTCAAATTCATGACCCAGAAACCAAGAGGCATACTCTTTGGACTGAGTCAGCCAGACACTCCCTAAATACTACCTTATGATTTATTTTCCTGATTTCCTTTTTTTTATTTTTGGGTTTTTCTTTTTTTGGTTGTTTTTTTTTGTTTTTTGTCTTTTTTTTTTTTTTTTTTTTTCCTGCAGATGAATGTTACCAGATGGAAACATTTTGCATTTTCCTTATATTTTTTTAAAACCAGAAGCTGCACACCATTTAAAACTTCTACTTAGGCCTCATGCCATTTAAAGCTTTTAGTTGTTATTATAAAATATCACAATTCTGCATGTAATTTGATTGAGTTTAGTTTTTTCTTTCATACATGAATGTTTCCTTTTGAACTTCATCTAAAAGAAACTCAAATACATAGGATCTATATATTAATTTCATGTTGTCAAAATAAATCTTCACAAGAAAATTTTAAATATTTTCAGTATTGTATATTTGCTCTCTCTACTTTGGCATTTATGCTTTATTACAGCCTATGTTTTGGAATTATAAGTGCTTAAATGTAAATAAGAATTCTTGGTATATTGTTTCATGCAACCGAAACCTTCAGGTTTTTTCATACAAATTAAAATGACATGAAAATTTAGAAACAGTTTTTCTCCATGGACACATTTGTTGAAATCTGTCTGTTATTTTCTGCTTAATAAATAACTAGCCTATGAAACGAAAAAAAAAAAAATCACCATATGTTAACTTACAAAGCTTCTAAACATCTGAAAAGTTTTTTTATTATTATTTTCAGAACAAGACATAGCAAAACCAGAAAAGACTGTTTCTCATGCAAAACCAGGTATTATGCAGGTGGTATCCATACTATCAAATTGTTTCTCTTTGTTCCAGTTTCAACAGGATGAAGAGCTTAATGTGTAACCTAAAGTTTTTCAGGGATGATTCGTGTCTTAAGTCATCCAACTTCTAGAACATCTCCAATTTTAGTCATCTTCACAATGTGTTTTAACTGAGGACTTGACCTGTCAGGTATAACTAGACAGCTAGTCTATCCCTTCCCATCAGAGATTTAGCTGAGCATGAAAACCATCACTGCCAGCACTCTGGTGAATGAATGAGTCCTACACTTTGTTTTGTTCTGTCCTGTTTGAAGCAAGACATCCTTGGGAAACTTGTAATCCAGAATGGCTCATGCAAGCATGATCATCTTGTATTCCAAAAACCCCATGAAAAAGAAATCAACATTTCTCCCTGCTTCCTTTTCTCCTTCCTTCTTCCATCTTTGCCTCATTTCCTTTGGTTTTCATTCCTGGTCATAATTATACTTTGGAGATAGTAAAGGTAAGCCAGTGTGTTATGTATGTCATAAAAAGACATACAGAACTCACCAAGACAAATTTACAAATTGTTTTTTATTTAAGAATAAAAACTTTTAATTTTTTGTTTACGCTAATTAAATATGAGTTTAATTTGGAGGCAATCCCAAGCCTCAGTTATTCTATAGAAAATTGTCCTTCATTCCAGGCTGAAATATTTACCCAAAGTTATGAATGTGGTTAATCAGAATCTTTAATAAGTTAAAAACATACTTTCGGGGGCACCTAGGTGGCTCAGTCATTAAGAGTCTGCCTTCAGTTCAGGTTATGGTTGCAAGGTTCTGGGATTGAGCCCTGCATTAGTCTCTCTGCTCAGTGGGGAGTCCGCTTCTCCCTCTGCACTCCCCCTGCTTGTGTTCCCTTTCTTGCTCTCTCTCTCTCTGTGTCAAATAAATAAGTAAAATCTTTAAAAAAAGAAAAGTTCTTTCTCTAAGCATATCTTATTACACTTTCAAAATTTTTACTGTAGAAAAACTGCTTAAAAGGGGTTTGAGTCCATTTGATTCATTTCCCTATGCTTTAAAGTATAGGAGACACCAATAGGGATAGAAAAAGCAGACCTGGAATATGAAGAGCCAGGATAACTGTCTCCATTGACATAAGCAGAATCTTAGAAAGAACTTTTAGAACCTCCTCGTTGAATGAATAATAAAACCCTGTTACTCTCCTGACTGTCCCAAGTGTCAGTCATTTTGAGCTGAAATACAGAGTGAGAGAGTTCAGTCTTGAGAGCACAGCAAGCACAGTGTCCTCCGGGCACATTTTCTTTTATTTTAATGGTAATATTCATACTCTACATTCTGCTTCTCAGGGAAACATTCTCATGGACTCACTCCCACTGCTGCATTTTTGAAAAGTTTAATTTTACATAGGATCACTGCAATCATCTCTCTACGCTGACCCAAATCTCTTTGACTACATCTATAAAGGCATAGAGGACAGAAGACATCCCATAAATGTATCCCTTTTGCCTTTCCCCAGCTTTGTACTATAAAACTTGGGTCACTACGCTAACCCTGGGTTCCCAGGAAGGATTCTTGCCCAGGAAAATTTTTTTTAAAAATTTGCTTCTTCCTGTTCAAATTCGATTATTAAAAAAGGATTATTGTTTTATAAAACAACCCCTGTGTAGATAAATACAGTGAAAAACAGGGAAATCAAGGGGTAGCATATGTATTGGCAGAACAGGGGATAATTCCAATTAGGAAGACTGTTATGAAGGACAGCTGCCAAGAATGTCTGCAGCTGAACACGTTTTCTTTGTGCTCCATCCAATTTGAAAAGAAGATATCACTTGCTGCTTTACTGGGGGAAAAAAAAAAACACAGCTAAGTTTTTCTCATGATCGGTGTTCTTTCAAAGAGAAAACAAAATATCAAAGTTGACATATGTCACTGTTTTATACCGAGGCATTTAAATTTTCTACTTGTGTTAACATTTTTTCCTATCACAGAAGAAAAAGTTGTCAAGCAGGTAAAAGCTACCACAATAGAAAAAACAGGTAAATAAAATATTTCATCTTTTCCTTCTGTGTATCAGTTTTATGTTATGTGGGTACACACACACACACACACACACACACACATCATCATCATCATCATCACTGAAGTGTGTAAGTTTTAGTGCCATAAATTCCAAGACTGTGAATTCTTGTAAATAGCTGAAAAATATAGTCAATAAAATTAACAGTGAAGTACTAGCATGATGTAATTCAATTATTTGTGATTGATCTAAACTTACACATAACTCATGAGGTAATCCAAGTAATACATTGATAATCATATACTGCTAGGTGTTTAATCTTATTTTAAAACCACCTTTCCTCAAATAGTAAAATCACAGGAATCTGAAACTATGAGATCTGCTCTTCATGCATTAGATAGAGTAATATCCTTTAATGAGGGCTCTACAGATAGTTATGTGGTTGTATGAACATACAGAACATATAATATTTAAAACAGTCTATCTCTCAGTATTTTATGTGAGAAGAAAAAAGTAATGCACACTTAACATTCTGAAGTTCTTTACTATAGGGATGAATGGATGTCATCTCAACTGACATCCTAAACCACTGAATCTCTTCCATTGAATTCCAAGGTGGAAATTCTATCTACCTGGGTAACTGGCAGTTTATGGAGTCCCATTCCTTATTTAAAAAATCATTTCCAAAGAAAAAAAGTCTGTGAAGTAATTTCTTCACTTTAACTAAAATAATCATGCTAATCAGGATTTAAATACAGTTTCTTGGAGGAAAATATAATAGAATTCAGGAAAGAACTAATTATTTATAAAATTATAGACTATTAACACACAGGAAAGAAAGAAACCTTATAAGGTCATTTACACATCACCTGACATGTTCCTTGTACTCTATTAAAGCCATTGTCAAAGCTCATAATTTCAGCATTCCTCTAATTTGCTCTCTAAGGTTTTAATATGGCTCACTGAGGATCTCATTTAGATATATGGGTATTCGGGGATTATCAAGAAGCTAGCCCAATGTACTTGTGTGCCAATATACAGATTGTTTTAAATTTTGCATACCTTTTGTGTGTCATAATTTTTCAGCAAGCAGTGTGATTGATGTATTTGCTGAGAGTAAAATAATAGTGCTCAGAGAGAATGGAATAAGCTTAATTTAAGCTTAATATGAGAACCTAAAGCAAAGAAGAAATAAATACAGAAGCTAAAGAGTTTTTTTTTCAATGGTTTGCACTCATCAATGTGCCATTTACTTTTCTCCATTATCCACAGTCAAGCCCAAACCAGCAAGTAAGAGATGAAAAGAATAAAGTCTGAAAAGCTTGGCTTGGCTACTTCAGCTTTAACAATTTGCTTGTTTTTTTCTTTAATTGCTGATTTTAGTGTTGCCTTAACCTAAAATACCTGTATAGATGATAAAATAATGTTTTGCTATGGCTTTGACTTGACATCTTTGCTTTTCACTACTAATTAATACTTTGCTATAGTTATACAGAAGAAATCTTTGGAAGTTGTATCACTATGTAACTATTCCTAAAAGAGCTACTCCATCTAGACTATAAAATACCACTGAGAGGTTAGAGTGAACCGGCTAGCTCTCAAACACTCATAATGAATAACAAAGGAAAATGAAATGATCATTTCAATCATCGGTGTTATGAACCCCATATTGGTTTTGGTTTGTTTAAGTAGCATTAATTGTACTGTAGGTAGACTTCGGTAGTTAGAAATCCATGAGATTATAATCATATTGCCATTTTTTCCTGAGAATCATGGACTTCTCGCATGAGTATGAATGTAAAAAGGTCATCCATTTTACTATTCAGGAATGATTCAGAGATTACAGTGGCAGAGAGTTTAAAAGCTAACTCTTGGTCTCAGAAAGGCATAAACATGGGTTCACTGTCACACAGGTAGTAATTAAGTCCAAAATTGTGTCTAGATTGTGATGTTGGTCCTCCACTGCTGTGTATTTATGAAACACAACTACAGTGAAAGCATGTTGGTCAAATATTCCCTAGATCCTTCAGGACAAAATGGATTGGCACAGGCCAAAGATGAATTTGGTGAGACCAGTTAGGAGACCATATAAGTGGTTTCAAGAGAGAAGGTGCAAATGTATGGAGCCTAATAGAATATATTCACATTATAGAACCAATTGCATGTGTTTTAAAGATGGATTTGATATTATTATTGTTATTGTAATAATTATGCTTTTGCAGTGCTATTATTATGCCAGTTTAAAAAGTTGAATATCAGCTTTTCAATTTTATTTTGTTTTGCATGCTTATTTAATATTAATATTTATGCAAATTGAGTTATGAACGTTTTATTCTGGATAATTTATAAATATCCAGTTTAGTCTTATAACAACATAGGTCCTGCATCTTGCCACCTACTTCACTGTTGGTGCATGATGTTGGGGGAAAATAGTAGTACTTTTAGAATCTCCAAATTCAGGAGTGACGAAAGAAAAGGACAGGTAAACATCAATAATAGCTCAGGGGACTAACCCTGGGGTGATCAGAAAGAACTAATTGTTGGCAGTGATCGGCTCTATTTCCAATTATTCTCAACATACGTTCTAGTCTGTATTGGCTCCATCTGAAATTCCACTCTTAATGAAAGAGAAAGCCCTCTTATTTTTATTTCAAATATTTTTCAGAGGTCTAAGAGGAGTATTAATTACACATTTGATTCCATTTGACTTTTCTAGACTCAGTTGAGATTAATCTGGAAAGAGAGGGTGGTCCAGGGAAATGAAAACACAAAATGTGATACTTTGTGATATAGGGTTGGTTCAGGTTAAATTTTCAACAAGAAACCAGTGTCCAGCACAAATTGCTTCTGACCTGGCAGGAAAGGAACTAGAAGGAATCAGAAGGGTAAAAATGGGGATTTGTAAGATGCCAAAGGCGAATGTCATTTTTTTATTTTTAAGTATCCGCAAGGAATGACTCTACCTTTGAAAGAGAAAGAAAATTCCTCTTTTTATTCTCTTCTTTGTCATATTCTATCCTCTTCTTACACCACATGGCCCCAAGAGGGCTAGAACCTTATGTACTATCTTACAGGTTACCCTGAGGATGAACTTAACCATGTTTATAATGCGTTTCTATGGCAATGTTCTTTCTGTGTTCCAACATGCAAATGACTTTGAGGGCATGCTTCCCGCAGAAACTGACGATCACTTGCAAAGACATAACTAAGAAATGTCTGCTACACAATCCACAGATTGCCAATTAATTTTAATTTCTCTTTCTAGAAAAAGGTGAACACCAAGAAAAAGAATCTCCATCTACAAAAACAGGTGCTTTTATATTCTGTCTGAATTCACTATTTTTATTAAAGTAAAAATTAAAACATACAAGCGCTTTTCATCTTATTTCTAGTACTGTTTAGTCTTATGGTTTTCTAGTAAAATCTAGTTTATCTGACATAAGGGTCATGTTATTGTTGACAGTCAAACATTTTGCTAAATATTATAACCAACATATATAGGATTGTCAATCATGCTATTGTAATAGAGCAGTGTTTTTGTTTTGTTTTGTTTTGTTTTGAGTTTTTGTTCAAATTCTAGTTAGTGAGCATATACTGTAATATTTGTTTCAGGAGTAGAATTCAGTGACTCTTCACTTACATACAACACCTAGTGTTCATCACAAGGGCCTTGCTCATCACCCATTTAGCCCATCCCCCCACCAACCTCTCTGCCAACAACCCTCGATTTGTTCTCTATAGTTAAGAGTCTCTTATGGTTATAATATAGCACTATTAATAAAATAGTATTGCCTTCATGATTAACAAGCCCCTCTCACTGTTGTCAATATTAATATCATTCATCATACTGATTAAGTTGATTCACTGTAGTATTGTAAAATATCTTGACAAATTACACAAATTCCATTTTACTGAAAACTAATTATGAATTTCAACTTGATATCTTTTCTTAAATATAAAATAGAAAAATGTTAGCTTAATTCTTTAAAAAATTGCTATTCGATTTTTAAAAAGATTTTATTTATTTATTTGAAAAGAGAGCTCAAGCAAGGGGAGAGGCAAAGGGAGAGCAAGTAGCCGGCTCCCTAGTGAGCAGGGAGCCCAAAATGGTGCTCGATCCTAGGATGCAGGGATCATGCCCTGAGCCGAAGGCAGATGCGTAACCAACTGACCCACCCAGGCACCACTCACTATTTGATTTTTTAAAAAAGATTTTATTTATTTATTTGACAGAGAGAGAGAAAGTGAGAGAGGGAATACAAGCTAAGAGAATGGGAGAGGGAGAAAGAGGTTTACTGCTGAGCAGGGATCCTGATGCAGGGCTCAATCCCAGGACTCTGGGATCATGACCTGAACTGAAGGCAGATGCTTAACAAATGAGCCACCCAGGCATCCCTACTATTTGACTTTTAAAAATATGATCATTGTGATGGTTCAAACACTAAGGCATATACTATAAGAGGCTGTGAAAATATTCCTCCTTCTCCTCTCTCTTTTTCTATTCTACCAGTTCCCATTCCCAAAATATCCAATAGGTAATTGCTGCTATTTCTTGTCATCTTCATATATATATATATATATATATATATATATATATATACACACACACATACATACATACACACAGCATATACACACATATATATACACACACAAATAAACATATATATCCCCACTTTTATTTACACAAAGATTTGTATAAATACTGTAAATTACCCTGTCCCTAATATATTTTGAAGATTGTTTAATCTCAGCACATGAAGAATTTCTACATTAATAGTATTCTATTGTAAAATTGTACAAATTACTTAACTAATCTCTGATTGGTGTGTTTAAGTTGTCTAACAAGCTTTTGTAATGATACTCAATAATAAATATGTCTACCAATCTAGTTTTGTAAATTTACTTTTGGAGTAAAATTTTTTAAAGTAAAATTTTTAGTGAAGTGGTATATCCAGTGTAATTTTTATAGGTATTTCTAATTGTTCTCTGATATAAGTTGGATTCATTTATATTGCCACAGTTAATGAATTAGAATTAGTTGACACAATTTTGAATGATTTGAATTCTTCACAATCATGACCATATGTTGTCATTTTTTTATGAATAAATGGGTCTTTAGGTGTATGACTACATAATCAATGTTTTTAGTTAATAATTTCAGAAGAAAAAGAATATCAGATAAAGAGATCATATACTTAGATAATACAGTTTGTGTTTTTCACATACCACTCATTTATTCTTCCTGAGATTTTATTTCATTTATTTAAAAAGGATTTTTTTTTTTTTTGAAGATTTATTTGAGAGAGAGAGAGCATGCAAGCAGGGGGAGGGCCAAAGGGAGAGGAGAGAAGCAGATTCCCCACTGAGTGCAGCATCAGTTCTCAGGAACACGAGATCATGACCTGAGCCAAAACCAAGAATCTGATGCCTAACCTACTGAGACACCTAACCCACTGCCCCACACTGGTGCCCCCATTCTTCCTGACATTTTATAAAATCAGCTTCTTCATTTAAAATGCTGGATTGGGAGACTTAAATAATTAATATTAATATTAACATGTATTCTAAAAAGATGCCATAATGTGCATTTTATGTTATTCAGAAATAATAAGGCATTCAAATTATTGTGAGCTTTCATATTGCATCAAATCAGAGAAGATGTTATATTTGAAAGCTGTATAATTTCTTCTATAGGGAATTCATTAGGAATATAACTTTAAAATTATTCAAAATTCATTTTCTATTGCTCATTTCAATATGTTTAGCCTATTCCTATTTTAACTTGAACAGACAGAAATACAAATATAAAGGGCTGGTATTTTACCTATAGGTAGAAAATGATTGCTGGTTTTCTTTTCTTCTTTACTTTTTAGACAAACCTAAACCAACTTCAAGTAAGTGTACCACTTTAAAATTTTAAGAATTTTCTATTTAATTACTTTAATTTTATCACTTTACATTGTATATGCAGCCCAAAAAAGTATGTTTATTAATGCAATAGCCAGTATGCCATTACCTATGTAAATGATTCTGATTGACAAAGAATACTGTGTTTATTGTATTCATTGATCCCTGAACATGACTTTATTGAGCACCTATTAGATATATTACACTGTACCAGGATATATGAGGGAATGTCAAAAATGTTTCCTGCTTTCACGCCTGTGTAATTAATATATTTACCAAGATAACTAATGCCTGTGTGGAAAAAGTGGTTTCATCTCTCTTTTACATACTTCGATTTAAGATGTATTGAGTAAACACAGTATGGAGAGTCCTCTAATAGTCATTACTGGGTTAAGAAAAATTCAGAATACATGATACCTGTCTCTGATTATTGAATCTTAGCACATTAGTCTTTTATTATCTTACTTTTTCAAAGCCTAAAGGTAAGTTGTTTTTAGTATTTCAGAATCTCTGTTTTATTTTGACATTCCAAGCAGTAATACGAATGCAACATTTTTTGAAAATTTATGAAGTTTTATGTAGTTTCATAAAAATGAAATTTCATAAAAATGTAATTTCATAAAAATGAAATTATTGTTTAATATGGTTAAATTATGACTCAGACTTTAACATGGAGTAAAAATATGTGCATTTCAAACAAAAGTATATCTAGAGTTGCATCTAAAATTTTTAAATGCCAAGGAATAACCTGGTTCTTTAAGAGCATTATGACTGAGTTCTTACAAATGCCGCTACAATTTTCTTCTAATTGAATTTGATGTTAAAATATTAAACGTTGCCCTCGGATTGGAGAAAATCTCTAGTACATTTAGTTTTTATTATTGCTATGGATATGAAAAGTATTGCAAAAATTAAGGATTGAAAGTCAAAGCTACAATGCTAACATGATGTAACACTATAATCTCTTGTAAATACTGTTCTGTTTATGAAATGCTATTCATTTTCATCTTCATTATTATAAAATATTTTAATCAATTTTTCTTGAATTTTGGATATAGCTTCCAGAGAAGTTACAGAAGACTGATAATTAAATGGATCAGGTTTATAGAAATGTTCTCACTTGAACTGAACTGTGAGAAAGAATATATTTTTAAAAACCTGCCATGTTATATTTTAAAATATCGTTGGTGTATGCATTAACTAAAAGAACAAAAAGTGAGGCTAGTTTTGATTATCATAGACTAAAAATAAGTAGCATTTTATATCTTGTCTCACTACTCTGACAGTAGTCACTGTGAGTTGAGTTTCTTTCTGTGATATTTTTCCCCCTCATCCCACAACCCCACCAATTGCATTTAGTGTAATGTCTTATATATGAAGTTGCTTTATAAATATTCAATGAATGTTTGCATGCATGCATATATGAAGATCAAGTCTGTGAAGATTAATAATTTGTAATTTGTAATTAAGAAAATCAACTGAAGGACTTCAAACTGATTAATTCTACTGTACGGGCATAGAATGTTTTAGATTGGTATGTAGAGTAGTTCTAATTTCAAAATAGATTTCTAGTTACAGTTTTCAGATATTGGTTATTAGTGCATTTCTCTGACATTTTGAGCATATGTGTTTACTGTCATTACTAGTAGCATTTAATAGGAAATACCTTGAGATAAAGCTCAATTGTCTGCTACTGAAATATAAAACTATTCTTTCCTTTTCTTTTTCTACAATATTTTTTCTTCTTCTCCGAAAGAGGAAACATCAGAAGTCACAGAATCAGGTAAATATTAACTTTCCCAAAGGAGGTAACACAGATCTGTGGGAACAGATCTGTATGTAAATTTGAGTCTCTGTCTGGCTGTGTTACATTTGGGAAAATCCCTTAACCAGCTCAGATTCCTAGTCTCTTCACCTGTAGGACAGAGAAAATGATTTCCCAAAAGGCTCGTTATGGGTATTAGATGAGATAATATAGGCCACATTCCCACTACGTACGTGGTTGTTACTCATTACGTATTGGTTTTCTTCTCACTCTTGTCTGATAACTGCAGTTGAAGAAAATCATTAATCAACTGAAACTGTTTTTGAAAAGTGTGTGTCCACATTTTGCTTCAAGATATTTTGCGACTCTCATTGTTTTTTCCCCATACCTTACTTTTTGAGCATTCAGAGCATCAGTTTAATTCTCATTTTGGAAAAGAAAACAATTAAAAATGTAGATGTTTCTCCTGTTGTTACTAGTTTACACTTAATAAATGCAGGGCCTGCTCTAGCTTTCCTTCAAAGCACATAAAAACAAAGACAGAAAGAGAAGGGGAGGGGGCTCTGCCATCCTGGTGACTGAGTATAAGCCAAATAACCAATCATAACAAAAATATATATGTCCTCACACACAGGAGGTATACTCTTCCGCCACATCTTGAAAATAACCCCCTCCATTTCTGGGATTAAGTCCCATCTCCAACTGTTTACTTCAAGGCTGAGTAAGAAAGTCATGTTTTTTGAACTGATGATTTCTTGTTGTTATATTCCCCCCACCCAGGGAAGAAGAAAACTGAAAAATCTGAAAAAGAAAGTAAAGGTAAAGATGACACTTAAAGACATGTACACCAAACTAACAGTAAAAACACAATAATAAAAAAATATATAATTGTTATCATTTAAAAACAATTCTGGAAAATGTAGCTAGAGATTTTAAAACACATATCAGAAATGCAGTTCACTGTAGAATTTTCCATGCAAGAGTGTAGGTATCACTTATTGTTAGATAGCTAAAGAGAATAAAAACATAAGTTCTGATCTTTCTAAATTAACAATGTAGAATTCTTTTCATATAATGCCTGATGTGAATATTGACTAACCAAAGTTTAATTCCAGACCTCAGGAAGACCTATGAATAAATGTTATGTGACTCAAAATTACCTTTTATTTTTCTCTACAGAAAAAGGGGAAATGAAACATCTTAAAGAAGAAAAAGGTAATTTATTAAAAGATGGAGAAGCATAATGCAAAGCCCTGAGGCCAAAATTGTTGAGTTGAGGCTTATTTATATCACTTTAAAGTAAAACTTTTGTGTACATGAGGAGTGCTAGTATGATTAAAAGAAGAAATGTGGAAAATAGCCAGTGGATATGTGGTAATGGCCATGTCGAAGGACAAGTGGATAGCAGGCCTTTCCCAGCAAGTGTGCATTCACGTGTTGTGCCTTTGGTGAACAACAAGTTTAGAAGCATCACAAAGTGGCTTGTGTTTTTGACGTTGGGTGTATTTATTTGGTAAACTACAAAATATAATATGATAATGAAGTTATCTGAAATATTTACAAAGGCCTTACTTATCAAAGAAATATTCTAACTGATCAAGAGGAAGGCATTTGTAGACATATCATAAAGACTGTTAATAATAAGGTTGGGTTTTTTGTTAGTTTGTTTCCGTCTTTTTGGTTTATACCTGAATTCAGTCACTTGGAATGACCCATTATACATGGATTGTCCTTAATTTAATATTATAATCCCTGCAATGATGTTAATCTCTGTTTATGCAAGCAAACAATCTCTACTCTTGATATTTATTTTTATTAAGTGTTAGCAGAAGAGAAAATTTGTTTAAAACACCCTGAGAAAATATTTACAATATTTAAATTATTCCCATGTTCCCAAATCTTAGTTGAAGTCAGTCAAAATTTTCATGAACGTTCCCTTTAAAACTTCGTAGTTTAATTTACATTTTCCTTATCGACAGTCTCAACAAGAAAAGAAAATCTTCAATCACACAATGTGACAAAAGGTAATCTTGAATTAACTCTGTAAATATTCAAATGCTAAGTTGGTATGGCAGTGTCTAAATTATGTTTGCACTTAATACTGAATTTTTTTTTTAAAGATTTTATTTATTTATCAGAGAGGGGGGGTGAGAGCGAGCACAGGCAGACAGAATAATAGGCAGAGGCAGAGGGAGAAGCAGGCTCCCTGCTGAGCAAGGAGCCCAATGTGGGATTCGATCCCAGGATGCTGGGATCATGACCTGAGCCGAAGGCAGCTGCTTAACCGAGCCACCCAGGCGTCCCTTAACACTGAATTTTTTAAAAGCAAGGAAGTCTAGCATTTATACACTTCTGCTAATAGTAGAGGAAGTGGACAGGTAGGAAATCTAGCAGGAAGTTTACATTTCAATGGAAAATTAGCAAGTGTGAAGAAGTTGGAACATTAACAACATAAACAGTCAATAAACTAATCCAGTACATACCAGAACATAAATTTCTCTGTTACAAAAGACTTTCATAGTATGCATAATAAGGACAAAAATGATAGAGTGGCAAAAACAGATATAGCTGAGAATTATTTTATGTTTTACAAAAACATAGCCAATATCATAAATATATTTTTATTATCTAAATTTAGCCCTTTAAATTAATTCCACCTAAACAAAAAGTGGTCGGTAGAGGGAAAATGCCTGCATGTGCATGGCAGGAAGATGTCCTTTACCTAAAATGAGAATGACCATTTTTGGTGATATTGACTATCAAAAAATTGTAAATGGATGTTACAACTGAATTTTATAGCCTGGGAGATATAATTTTAAACTAATTAATTCAAAATGTAATAAAATTTAAATGTTTTAAATTTTAAGACTCTGGTTTGGGAGAAGGGGGTTGGATTATGGACATTGGGGAGGGTATGTGCTTTGGTGAGTGCTGTGAAGTTTGTAAACCTGGTGATTCACAGACCTGTACCCCTGGGGATAAAAATATATGTTTATAAAAATAAAAAATTATTAAAATGCTATTTGTCACAAAAAAAAAAATTTAAGACTCTAAGTAAACATGCCATAATTGAACAATTGTTTTCGTTCATAGTAAATGTATAGAACTCCAGTGTGGGAAGGGGAAATGAGGCTTATTTTTTTCACTGGTCCCTTCTTTCTGTTTACTGTATTATGGATACCTGCAATAGCAGGACATACCTAGACATATAATTTAGACATATACTCATTAGTAATTTAGACATATAAATATCAGTAATATTAGAAGATAAAATTTAGAATAAAAAACCAAATTTGTAGGAGCAGATAGGGGCATAGATTTTCTATTTCTCTTTTCTTAACTTTTAAGATATCGCTTAGGATCTTTTAAGATAATTAGCCAGAAGAATGAGAAGATACCAGTTACTTAAAAAAACTCATTGGCACTTACTTTCGCTATAATTAATTCATTTACTCCTCAGCGCAAGCCCAATAATCATGCCCAATTTACAAATGCCCAATTTAAAGCATGATGAAGGAAGTCTAACATCTCGGAATGTTTACATGGTAGGGAAAGGATTTGGTTCCACGTATGACACTAAAGACTTAACGAGCTCATTCAATCACAGTTCACTACCACATCACCCTGTGGCTCACATAAGAGAGGAGAAGCTTTCTACTAATCAGAGCAGCCCGAAGGTAAACTGTAAATGTACCCAACTTTATCCCCAAAGGAGTAGTCTGTTCGAACTATAACTAGAGGGCTTTACAAGGGACTTAGATATTGGATGAACAGTACCTTCTTACCAATCTGGAGTCCATCATTTCCAAGGTTTTCATATTATGAATACACAGGACAAATTACTATATATGAAAGCACAAGACTAACCCTGAGCTAGTTGAGAATACAGGCACATTCTTATTCATTCTTTCATTCAAAAGATGGTTATTATATTTCAATAAATGTTTTTTGTATTCCTTTTTTAAGTTCTTGTCTTTTAGCCAATGATAGTATTTTTAAAGGAAAATAACATGTTGTTTTGTAATTTCATACATGAGGCATGTGACTGTATTATCACTCAAACCATAAATATCTCAAATGAAAAAAAAATACCGGCATTAACTAATGCCAATAAATTTTTTGTCAATTTGTAATTCTTGGGTTTATATTAGAAACTCTGTAAGTCTCAAAATAAATCATGTAATGCAGATGCATTTAAAAATATGTATTTTCAAGACCAGCCCTTTAAATTAGACTAATGTTGGGATGGTAGCTACCCTTGTAGTGAATATTGCATAATGTATAAATTTGTGAGTATAAACTCAGTTATACACTTGAAACTTATGTAACATTATGTGTCAACTATATGAAAAAAAAAAGTTAGACTAATGTTAGTGGAAAGTAGATGTTACCGATCTTTTTTTTTTCAAGAAAAAAAAGATTTACTTTATATTTTTGTCCTAGGTACATATACTTTAATGTAAAAAAAAAAGCCCAAGACTTTGAAGAATTATGGCTTCTCATTGATACTAACAGACAAAAGGTTATGAAAAATTAAACCGGTTTTGCATGCTGTTTTTAAGTTTCAGTTATTCGTCCTTATTATCTTTGAAAGGAAAATAATTCTCAATAATACAGTTTATGGAATTTGGAAACTTTAAACAAATATTTAGATTAATTACATCACACAAAATAATTTTACTCAAGTTAACTATAATTTGAGTTGAACCAAGACACTTAATTTAAAAAAGATCCTGCTGATTTTAGTAAGAGTTTTGTTTTTGTTTTTGTTTTGTTTTGTTTTTCAAGATTTTATTTATTTATTTGACAGAGATCACAAGTAGGCAGAGAGGCAGGCAGAGAGAGAGGAAGGGAAGCAGGCTCCCTGCTGAGCAGAGAGCCCAATGCAGGGTTTGATCCTAGGACCCTGAGATCACAACCCGAGGCAAAGGCAGAGGCTTTAACCCTCTGAGCCACCCAGGTGTCCCAGCAAGAGTTTTTAAAAAGCATAATATGTTGTGACATCTACAGTGATTAACAGCTTTTCTGATATTTCATGTAAAAGCAATTAATATATTCAAAGATGCATGTTCTCAGGCAATTGTATTCTTTCATTAACTCTTAAATAATAAAGTCAAAAGATGTTAGGTACTTTCATTTGGCCCATCAACATATAATGTCTTTGCATTTTATCTGAGTTAAACAAAACTGGTTTTCTTTATTTTTATTTATTTATTTTTTTTTAGCAGGAAAACCTGCAAGAGTATCAAGTAAGTACTTCTTGTATTGATGATAAATTCTCTTTGGCATGCAGTATAAATTTCCAGCTGAAATTCATAAAATATTTATGTTTTTAATGTGTTCAGAGATTGAGTTATTTCATACTAAGCCTTCTGACAGGCATTTAACTTTTAAACTTAGTTATGTGAAACTTAAAAACTATGTTATTTGAAATGACTTGTAACAGAAAAATTTTATCATGTTCTCAAGCTTGAAGATTAAAGTGACTTGCATTCCAATACATGATTTTTTTTCAGCGATTGAAGTAGAATGAAATAAAATAATCCTGTTTCTGCTTTAAACCTTCAATCACTGAAGATTTGCTGTAGAGCATATATGGTTGAGCTACGATGTTTTATTTTCTGATGTTTTCCAATGTTTGTTAACTTAGATATAATTTTATATCTGAGAAAAATGACATAGTTAGGAATGGATCTAAGCTCGTATGTTGTAAATAGACAAAACTCTCAGAAAACACCCCCTAAAATACCAATATCTACATACAGATAGGCATTCTAAATATACAGGGTAAACTGTAAATTTTCCTATAAGCTCCTAAAATTCTGGGAAATAGAAATCTTCCTTCCATATTTCCTGATTTTATAAAAAGCACCATCTTAAATCAGTGCCGTCTAGTATAAAATCATGTAAACAACACATGTAATTTTACATTTTCTACTAGATACATTAAAAAGGTTAAAAAATAATTCTAATGTTTAACTCCTTATATATTATTTCAATATCTATCAATACAGAAATATATTGATAGTTTACACTATTTTTTTAATTGCGTGTGTGTTTTACATGTATAGCACATTTCAGTTTGTACTGGTCACATTGCAGTACCCAAAAGCCTCATGTGATGAGTGGCTACTGTGTTGGACAGAGCAGATCTCAATATTTATTGAGTGCTTCCACTGTGCCCACCACTATTGAGGACGGTAGGAGACAATGGTTAAATGTGGTACTTGCCATAATTCCTTATTCAAAGCGCTTTAACTGAAAACAATAGAACCCCACAAGGACTTGCTTCAGGGATTTAAAAAAAGGAGAGTGATTACAAGGGTCCAGAATTGTCTTATTGATGCAGAGCAAAGCTCTCACTTGATCCTCAGGTAAGCCCTTCAGAAACAATCCCACTCTACACTCTTCCTCTATAGCCAAAGGTAGTCAGGGCATACTTCATGAAGCACATGATTCCAGAATTTGTACTTTGAAGAATGGTTAGCTTTGAATAACTGGAGAAAGAGAGAAGTGATGTAAAAGAAAAACTCACTTCTCCTGTCTCTTCACTCTTAAAGCAGTTACCACACTCCCAGCACTTCCTATACCAGATGTATGGTTTTTTTGTGTTTTGATTTTTGTTTTCCACATCAAGAAATTCTTTGTGACACTAGCTAGGTGTCATTCAGTCGCTTCCGACACTGACGTGGAGTTAGCACAGACCTCATAGTGTAAAGGCTCAGACCTTTGTGTTTAGGGTTGAGACTGCTCCCTAGTTCAGTTGCCAATTTTAAGTAGAAGGTCCCCAAGTTACTCACAATTTCTGTCCAAAATGGCTACAAATCAGAGAGTCTTATGACTTCCTCCCTTGGATTCAATTATTTACTAGAACAACTTACAGATCTCATAGAAGCAATCACATTTACTAGTTTATTATATAATAAGTGATATGATAAAGGATACCATAGGATTTAGGGTGAGACACTTTCCTTGTTTGTAGATATGTTTACCAACCCAGAAGTTCCTTGAACCCCATATGTCTGAGATTTTTTAATGGAAGTTTTATTACATAGGCATGATTGATCATTAACTCAATCTCTAGCTCCCTTCCCCTTCCTGGAAGATGAGGAGTGGGAATAAAAGTTTCCAGCTTCTAATCATGGCTTTTTGGTGACCAGCCCTCATTCAGGAGCCCGCCAAGCATTGTCTCATTGGAACAAAAATGTTTCCATCACTCAGGAGTTTTAGAAGCTCTATGCCAGGAACCAAGGGCAGATGCCAGTATATATATTTTTTCTATTATTTCAAAGTCAGCAACCACAACAACCATGGTGTGAAGAGGCCATCAAAAGAAGAGTTGGCTGGAGTTAAGGGCTAGTGTCAGAGAGCGGAAGAGCAGTAATGGAAACACGTCCATGAGGTAGAGATCCTGCAGGCCAGAGGACTTCAGACTTACCACCACAGAAAACTGTAGTTTACTTTATAAAAGGGAGTTAAATGGGATTGTTGGGAAAAAATAAGGTAAATAAGAAGTAAAAAAGAAATGAGAGTTGTAACTGAAAAGAGAAAAGTGTGACCAAAAAAAGGTCTACTCTTTCTTATGGATTATAGGAAATAAATATCGAAGTATATCATGTGATGATGCATTTTATGGTTTTTTTTTAGTTTTTTTAAACATTTTTTGAGATGATACATTTTAGTAAATTGGTTGCTGCACACAGGAAGATTATATTCTGCATAGCATATTTTTTTTATCATACCTTTTTGGAGACAATCATCAAAACCTTCAGATATTTCTAAATTAAAACATACTGCAAGATCATTTAAGCTGAAGATCCATTGTCCTTTTTCTGAACTCTTTTCAACATTATGTACATGTGTATTTATTTTTGGCCAGACTTCTTTTTATCTTTCAGTCATTATTTTTCGTTCATAAAGGAGGTTCACAAATAGCTTTTGCTCTGAGCCCATTGTTCCCTTCCACCCATGTTCTCTAACTCTACTCCAGTGACTGCATCTCTTGTCTTCTAGACTGGGACAAAGTCCTCTACCTCTGATAGGCTGGTTTTTCTGCTTTCGTACTAGATGTACAGATACTGTACTTCATTCCCAGATTTTTTGGCTGGGAAGGAAGAGAAGGTTAATATGTGGGATAGGATCAGTATAAAACAGAATGGAGGTATCGTTTCCTGAATTCTGGTTCACTCTGGTTGAGATGCTTGAAACCATCCGGGTGGATTGGATTCTCAACTACCTGAGGTTTTATTGTAGGGATAAAGAGGATACTGATGAAAATCAGCAATACACAAACATCTCTGTTGTCCTAGTGAAAGTGACATTGCAAAATCAAATTTTCCATAATTCACAGAAAATTACGGTTTAATTGATAACTTGTTCTTGTGGGTGTTTTTCTTTTTTTAAAAGGATGTAGCTTTCTGATTCTAAATGTCCATTTGATTTTCATTCTGAATTTTTTGTAGGTATGGTAAATATATAGTGAATAATTTGCTTTCCATGGAATTCAGAGGAAGACACCAAGGGATGTTAGACTGTATTATATTTTAGATACATTACCTTAAAAATTAAAAGCAAAATGAACACATTTCTGAATTTTAAATGGCACACCTATTTTATATTAATATTTTAAGTCTCCTGAAAACTTTTTGAAAAAAAAAATAATAACCGTACATCCAAAAACATTACTTCCCAGGAAGTTGCCCAAAGGCAAAATGTGAAATAAAACAAAAGAATGAAAACATACATTATTAAAAGGTAAATAGTGCCAAGGGAAGACTAGCACCCAGAATAATTCAGGGCTCCTGACATAGCTGAGACATTGACAGTGTATTTACAACAGTGGGTATGGGGCATTGAGGAAAAAAAATTTTATGGAAACCTATAGTTCTTTCATTTTTATTGTCTGGTAGTCAACATTTAAGTAAACTTAAGTAAAGATAGGTTGGTTTTCCCCTAAAAATAAGTACTTTTTAAAAATATTTTACTTATTTACTTGAGAGAGAGAGAGAGCATGTCCAAACAGGGGAAGGGGCAGAGAGAGAGAGCTGAGTGTGGAGCTGATCCCAGGACTGAGCCAAAGTCAGATGCTTAACGGATAGAGCCGTCAGATGCCCCTAAAATGAGTATTTTAAAAGAAGTGGCACAGTAAGAACATTCTTGAGAGTCTCAGAATGTGAACAGTGAGAATTTTGTCATTAATAACTCACCAAAATTATCTGCATAGACAGGTTTGGAATCATCATAAAGCCCCTGGGATCTAATTTTGATATCAAAGATATGAATTTAACTTTTTAAGGATATACTTAAAATTGAATCTTTTCTAGAAGTTAATTACTTTCTAAAGAAACTCAAGCCCAGCAGAGGACTACTAAGGATTTCCATGTTTTAGACAACTTCCTTTATAGTTTATATTTGTTATTTGCTTTGTAAAGCTTTCTAACTTTTAAAACACTCATTCATTTTTTGGTTCTACATTTTCTTTCTTTTTGCATAAATATGGTATATTAATATCCAATTTGCATTAACATTAAAAGTTTGGTGAAAATTTTAGATATCAGAATTAAGCTATTTTGAAATTTGCGTGGAAAATTTAAATAAGCACAAGATGCTTAAAAATAAAACAAGGAGGGACACCTGGGTGGTGCAGTCCATTAAGCCTATGACTCTTGGTTTCCACTCAGATCATGATCTTAGCATCCTGAAATCAAGCCACACATCCAGGCTCCAAGCTCAGTGCTGTAACTGCTTAAGACTGTCTCTCTCTCTGCCCTTCCCCACCTGTATTCTCTTTCTCTCAAAATAAATAAATAAATATTTTAGGAAAATAAAATTAAACAAGGAGGTAAAGTTTTATAGCATTTTTTAAGTTACACATTTGATATAACTTAGGTTAAAGACTTCTTTTGAAAGAATATAATTAAACATAACCAAAGCATATCATTTGACATAATAAAGTGTTACCTATTTTGTATTGATTATATATCCCTACACTGAAACTTTTCAAGAATTTGAAAAAGCCAGAATTTACTAATAAGTCTGTACTTCCCATTTGAAAGAATATTTCACTTTTTAAGACAAACTATTAATGTGTCTGTGAATTATAAAATTATAATGTAGTGGCAAAAAGAACTAATTTTCATAAATTCTTAAACACAAGAAGAGCATGCTTTGCTTTATGTTGATATTATCCATAATTCCCTTTCATAAATAATTAAATTAATGATCTATTCTAAAATGATTGAATTCAACAAATGGTTAATTCATGTCTAAATCAATTTATTTATGTCCTTTCAGACTAATTAAGGTGATTGTTTTTTTTAATTTCATCACATGTTGGTCTCTCATATATATCAAATTGTAGGACGTATTCTGATATTTTTTTCTTAATGTTATGTTCTCAGATTCATCAGTGTTTTAGTGTAGTTATTGCTTTTTCATTTTTACTACTGTATAGTATGTTACTTTATGAATATACACATTTTAATCTATATTATCAATAGATATTTGCTTTGCTCCTAATTTATTTAAGGTTTTTCTGTGTTTATTTTTAGATATCTTAATATGGAAGCCTATGTTAATAGTTTCTACATTTCTCCTTTACTAATATAAGCACATAAGGCAATAACTTTATTTTTTTATTTAATGTGTGTGTGTGTGTGTGTGTGTGTTCCAAAATTCATTGTTTATGCATCACACCCAGTGCTCCATGCAATATGTGCCCTCCTTAATACCCACCACCAGGCTCGCCCAACCCCCCCATCCTCCTCTCCAAAGCCCTCAGTTTGTTTCTCAGAGTCCAGTCTCTCATGGTTTGTCTCCCCTTCTGATTTCCCCCAACTCACTTCTCTGCTTCATCTCCCAATGTCCTCCATGTTATTCTTTATGCTCCACAAGTGAAACCATATGATCATTGACTCTCTCTGCTTAACTTACTTCGCTCAGCATAATCTCTGCCAGTCCCGTCCATGTTGATACAAAAGTTGGGTATTCATCTGTTCTGATGGAGGCATAATACTCCATTGTATATATGGACCATATCTTCTTTATCCATTCGTCCATTGAAGGTTATCTTGGTTCTTTCCACAGTTTGGCAACTGTGGCCATTGCTGCTATGAACATCCGTACCTTTGGGGTAAATACCCAATAGTGCAATTGCAGGGTCATAGGGTAGCTCTATTTTTAATTTCTTAAGGAATCTCCACACTGTTTTCCAAAGTGGCTGCACTAACTTGCATTTCCACCAATGATGTAAGAGAGTTCCCCTTTCTCCACATACTCTCCAATTACCTCTCCAAGTAATCCTCTTGTTTACTTTCTGGTTAATTTTGGACATTCTAACTGGTGTAAGGTGGTATCTCAATCTGGTTTTGATTTGGATCTCCTTGATGACTAATGATGATGAACATTTTTTCATGTGTCTGTTAGCCATTTGTATATCTTCTTTGGAGTGTCTGGAGTGTCTGTTGATGTCTTCTGCCTATTTTTTGACATAATTATTTTGTGTGTGTGTGTTGAGTTTGAGGAGTTCTTTATAGATCTTGGATATCAGCCATTGTCTGTAGCGTCATTTTTGAATATTTTCTCCCACTCCATGGTTTGCCTCTTTGTTTTGTTGACTGTTTCCTTTGCTGTGCAGAAATTTTGATCTTGATGAAGTTTCAAAAGTTCATTTTCACTTTTGTTTCCTTTGTCTTTGGGGACATGTCTTGAAAGAAGTTGCTGTGGCCAATGTCAAAGAGGTTATTGCCTATGTTCTCCTCTAGGATTTTGATAGATTCCTGTCTCATGTTGAGGTCTTTTATCCATTTTGAGTTTATCTTTGTGTATGATGTAAGAGAATGGTTGAGTTTCATTCTTCTACACATAGCTGTCCAATTTTCCCAGCACCATTTACTGAAGAGACTGTCTTTTTTCCACTGTGCATTTTTTCCTGCTTTGTCCAGGATTTTTTGACTATAGAGTTGAGGGTCCATATCTGGGCTCTCTACTCTGTTCTGCTGGTCTATGTGTCTGTTTTTGGGCCAGTACTATGCTGTCTTGGTGATCACAGTGACCCAAATTACTAAGGAAATGTTGAAAAAGAAAAACAAAACTGGGAACATCACATTGCCTGATTTCAAGCTTTACTACAAGGTAGTAACTTTAAATGCTACTTCAGAGGATCCCACAACTTTTATATGTAGCATTTTCATTCTCATTCAGTTGCAAGCATATCTTAATTGCATCATAACAAATTCTATAGTATTTTACATGAAAGTTTTAGAACTTATTCTTTAATTTCCAAACCTGTGGGAATTATAAAATCATCCTCTTTTAACCAGCTTCAAATTTAACTATATAGTGCTGTGAGAAAATGGTTTACTCCTTAAAATATGTTAAGCTCTATCTTATGAACAAATATACTATTAGTTTTAGTAAATATTCCATGTCATTGAGAAGAATGGCCATTTTCTAATGTCAGAAGCGTGATTCTATACTGATTGAGTTAAGCTCATTGTTTTTCAATTACCCTGTATCTTCATTAATTTTTTGGATATTAGAAGTATCAATAATTGAATAAACTATATTGAAATCTCCCACTATCATGGAAAATTATCAGTTTATCCCTGTAGTGTTATCAACTTTTATATCAGGAGCTGTTATATAAGTTCTATACAAGCTTCATTGTATCTTTCTGGTGAGCTAAACATTTATCTTTTTATGATAACTTCTTTTTTTAAAGATTTTGTTTATCTGAGAGAGATAGAGTGAGTGAGAAAGAACAGGAGCAAGGGTAGAGTTGAGGAAGAGGGAGAACAGACTCCCCGTTGAGCAGGGGCCTGATATGGGGCTCAATTCTGGAACACCAGGATCATTGCCTGAGCCAAAGGCAGATGCTTAACTGATTGTGCCACCAGGTGCCCCATGGTAACTTCTATATTCCATATAATGATCCTTTTGTAAATAAAATGACCTTTTTTAAAGTGAAGTGTGTCTGATAGTATTACAATGATCCTAGCTTTCTTTCCTTCAGAATTTTTTTTACAAATCTTTATTTTTATGTCTTTTCATGACATTTTGTTTCAGATATGTCTTCAGTCAATAACATATAGTTAAAATTTACTTTTTATTTTACTCAGTCCAAATGACCCTCACTTTTAGTCTGATGAATTTCAACTAGTTTTTACCATCTTGCCTGTTGTTTTAGATTTCTCATGTCCTCAACACTTCTTTATATTCTTTCTTGTCTTTTACAAATTGAACATTTTCCCCTAAATGTGTTTTTATTTTCCATTTTCTAGTCTCTATTTATCTGGAAGATGACACTCTATTTTTCTCCCTTTATGGTCACCCTTAACATTTTACTATACACAAAGAATAAAATTGCTACGAAACCCCCTCTTCTCAACAAGAGAAGATGCTAAAACATTTAAATTTCATCACATCTTACTATTAATGTATTCATATCAATATGACTCTTTATCTTGATTAACAGTTGTCTTATGTAGTTAGCTGCTCCCTTTTTGGGGACATAAATATTACAATTGTTAGATCTTCTTGGTGGATAGACCCTTTAAGAATGATGTAGTGTCCTTCTTTATCTTTGACTACAGACTTTAGTTTAAAATCTAACTTATCTGATATGAGAATCACTACCCCGGCTTTTTTTTGTGGCCCATTGGAATGAAAGATGCTTCTCTGTCCCTTCACTTTCAGTCTAGATGTATCCTTAGGTTCCAAATGAGTCTCTCGTAGACAACATATGGACAGGTCCTGTCGTTTTATCCAATCTGCAACTCTGTGCTGTTTTATGGGAGCATTTAGGCCGTTCACGTTGAAAGTCATTATTGAAAGATAAGTTTTTGTCGAAATCATATTGCCCGTGAAGTCCTTGTTTCTATAGATTGTCTCTGTAAGTCTGTCCTATGACACTCTTGGGTTCTTTCTTCTTTTATAGAACCCTCCTTAATATTTCTTGTCCTGCTGGCTTGGTGGTCACATTCTCTTTTAAAACTTATAGATCTTAGAAGCTCTTTATCTTTCCATCCATTTTGAATGTCAGCCTTGCTGGATAAAGTATTCTTGGCTGCATGTTCTTCTCATTTAGTGCCCTGAATATGTCTTGCCAGCCCTTTCTGGCTTGCCAGGTTTCTGTGGACAGGTCTGACATTATTCTGATGGACCTTCCTCTGTACGTAAGGAATCTCTTTCCTCTAGCTTCTCTCAAAAGCCCTTGTCTAAAATTATGTTTCATCCGTCTTACAATCAAGTGCCTCAAGGTCTTCCTAGATTCTTTGATCTTGGGGGGTGTCCTTTCTACCTCTAGGATACAAATGCTGGTTCCATTTCCCATATTGGCAAAAAATTCATGGAGAATTTGTTCAACTACATCTTCTAGTCTTCTTTCTTTCTCCTCCCCCTCAGGGATCCCAGTAATTCTGATGCTGAAACTTTTATAGCATCATTTATTTCCCTAACTCTGTTTTCATGGATTCTAAGCTATTTGTTCCAGGCTTCCTCCTGATCCTTTTTCTCTATCAGTTTGTCCTCTAGATCACTAATTCTATCTTCTGCCTCAGTTACCCTAGCTGTTTGAGTATTTAGATTAGATTGAATCTCATTGATAGCTGATTTTCATGCCAATTTTGTTCAATATTTAAATTCTAACCTTTCAAAGATTCTGAATGTCAGATTTTGTTAGTATTATTTCTTCATTCTATATGTGTCTATCTTCCCCTACAAGTTCCTCAGAACCAATGCTACCGTCTCTCTTGCATCTCTCACTTGGTTTCAACATCATGCTTCTCTAGCAGCATCTGCTTTAGGAGTGTCATGAGCAAAGACCTATTGGTGGAAAGCATTCTCAGTCATTATTGATCTGAAAATGTCTTTAAATCACCCTTATTCCCAAGTCTGTTGTGAGGCACAAAATCTAGGTCACTGGTTAGGTGGTTTGCGCATTTTTGATATATTTTTTCACTGTATTGATTTCTCTTCCTCCACAAAGCCAGGGGAATTCTGTTACCAGTTGAATTGTCATTTCTTCCCCTGTGATCTATCCTTTCTCTCTCTTCTTTAAATATTTTCTCTTTGCTTTTGATCCACCGCAGATTCACTATAGTTTATGGAGTGAGGGCTTCTTTTTATAGTGAAACTCCTCCAGAAAACATGGTGTCTTTTTTTTTCTTTTAGCAGTTTGGAGAATTCATAGCCATTATTTCTTCAGATATTATCTCTTTGTTTTTTCCTTCTTCTGATTATTAATGTGTTAGGTATGCACACCTGCTCTTCTTTCAAGATCTCTTCAATTTTTCATCTCCTCGTTTCTCTATGCTGTCTTTAGTGTAATTTGATCACTTTTTAACATACATTCACTAATTACTTCTTCAGCTCTATATAATGTTATTTAACCCATCCAGTGAGATTTTATATAATTTATATTTTTATTACAATAGTTAATTTTAAAGTTTTACTGGTTATTTTCATAATATCCTATTCCTTGGCCTTATTTTGAATTCATATTTCATTTCTTAAAATATTTTATACCTATATTAAAGTTTGAGCATAAAAATTTCAGTATGTGAAGTAGTTGGCTATATAAAGTTGTTTATTGTTTTTTCAGACTCTCCTTCGTGACTTTTTTTTCTTTTTGTGATTGGAACATTGATTATGAGCTCATACTCACTTTCTTAAAAAAAGATTTTATTAATTTGTTAGAGAGAGAAAGCGAACACACCGGGAGCGGCAGGCAGAGAGAGAAGCAGACCCCCCTGCTGAGCAGGGAACCTAATGTGGAACTTCATCCTAGGACCCTGGGATCATGACCTGAGCCAAAGGCAAATACTTGACTAAGCCACCCAGGCATCCCAGCTCATACTCACTTTTAGCTAAACGAATTTTTCTTTGTCTCTGTTTTCCCTGTCCTTCACAACTCTTGTTCCACTCCTAGCAGTTTCTTACCTTTTGTGGCATCCTGTCCTGGAAGTGAGCCCTGGCTCTTAGGTTTCCCATGGTCACAGGGTACCTCATCGTACCTGCAATCAGACCTCATGGTGAACCTTTTTTGCTCACCTGCTCTTGAACAATTTGTCAATACTCACTTCTCAGAAAATACCTACTGGCTGTTTAAGGGTTCTCTCCCTATTGTCTCCTCCTACTTCCTCTCCTATAGACACTAATACTTGGTAGGTTTTGACTATTTGTTCCAATCTACATGCATTTTAAGGTTCATTTTGTTTTGTTATAAATGTTGTCCACAGGTCTCACTATCTATTTTTACAAGGGGATTTGGAAAAGATTTAAATACTGTGTTGTCACTATCTTCTCAGAAACCCAAGAGGCAGTTACATTTTCATCTTGCCATCCCTGGCTTAGCAAAGGTTCACAGGGTCTGTGCCCCCATTTTGTTCTTTGCACAATTAGTTTCTGAATTCCAGTTTTAATATAACCACTTGCCCACAGGGTGACCTACACTTTCATGTATCAGCAGGTTTTCTTTTTCCCCTCTCAGGGCAGGAAGGAAGATTCTGGAGGGTTCCTTTATGTACTCTGAGCCCAGCACTGAAACAAAAACTATGATTTTGTAGTTAATATTGTCCATTATTTTATCAGTAGAATTAGAGTCCAATAGTTGCTTTTTGAATATTATCCATAAACCTTATTTTAACAAGATTCATGCCTTGCCTGTCTAAATTAAAAAGTGAAACTCTAATGTTTTAGTTCCAGGCAATTGTATAGAATGTGATATTAAGACTTTGGACAATCTTTAATCATAGAATCCTAACTTTCATCTTCTTTAAAACAAATCCATTCTCACTTAATACATATATGCACAAACCTTTGAAAAAGGAAAATATACCTTCCTATAGCATTTAGTTTAAAGCTTATTTCAGGATATATATTTTTGTCCCTAAAAGTGATCATTTTATACAATGACTTTTGTTTCATTTTGTTTTGTTGGGCAACCCTTGTTGGGGTGAAATACTACTGGAGATCACTTGCTGAAATAGAATGCTAATGAATACTAACATCAATGTAGTGTTTGTTAAAAACAAATCAGCACCAAATTCATGATAGAAATACTGAAGTCATCATTGGGTAGTGGCTGATAACATGGAAAGTGTTTAAAAGCTGTGTACACTTGGGACAGCTACAGAACATCTCTGTGCTGGGTAGTCTTATTTTTTTTAATATGGATTAATAATATTACCTCATAGAAATTTGGGGGTGATTAAAGAAGATAAATGATAGGTGCATAAATAATAATTGGTGTCTAATAAGTGGTTTATTCATTGCCATCCTTGAGGGTGATGAGGATAATGATGGTGATGGTAATGATTATGCCATGCTCAGTTATTCTTCCTACTTAGGAACAGGTTTCATTTATTAAGCTTATCAAACTGGATAACATGGTAAGGTAAAATCATAATGAGAAAAAAACATCTTACTCAATTTGGGGTGGATTTAAAACAATTTTGCTTTTTAGAGTAAGGTGATTATCTTCATGGAAATTTTGCTTCAGGAGGAAAAAAAAAATGGAGCAGTAATTTGGTTGAAACTTTTGAAGAGGTACCAACTCTGATTACTCCTTTTGCTAGACCTCAGAGAAAGTCTGTGTATAAGGCACACTTGGTCAAATGTTTGTCACTGCTGATTATTAGTCTTTGGGTACCAGCCATGTGGCCTCATTCATTTATTGGTGATGTTAAGTTGTTCTGACATTGCCCTCAAGACAGTCATGTCTCATCCTCAGACTGACAGGACAGACACTCAGAGAGGATTGCATACATTTATTGAACACCCTTGGCTTCCCTGTGTGCAAAATTTCAAATGTGAACTGTCTCCGCATTCTTTATTACCCCCTGAGGTCAATCTCAAGAATTCTGTGGATATTGCTCAGTGAAGTAGTTAATTTTGTTAAAACTCAGGTGATCATTTTAAAAAATAGTATAGAGGAAACTTTCACACCTGAAAATGAAAATAAACAGGGTATCAACTGCTGCTTTGAACTACCATGGATTCTTTTGATTTCTTGAAAATATGTTAACTCTTAGAATGTAATATTCCATTAAACCATTCATGCATAATTAAGCAAATCCATTGAGAAAATAACTTAAGCTTGTGGTATTTTTATAGAGACAAAGTGATGCAGTGAATTAGATAAAATAAGAGCAAAATGAAAAACAAAATCCATGCAAAGTTTCTTCTGTGTCAACGCTTTAGGATCCCAGCATTATATTACCTCTAAGTATTTCTTGAAAATCTGCAAAAATCAGAATAGATTGCTAGTAGAAATAAACACGCAGTAACTGCTGGTACACATGCATGCATTATTTAGGTAGTTCTTATTTATTTATCATGCTTGCTAAGAGTACACAGAGCAGGCTGGGCACTACACAGGAGATTTTATCTTTAAAAATAAGAAAAATAAAATTCACAATCTACACCATCAATGTGGATTCCTTGAAATTTTTCTTCTCTCCAAATTACAATCTCTTTTAACATTTCCCATTATTTTACCCACCCCTATGCTCCCGTGCTCAGATGAGGAAGCTTTGCTTCTCACCCAAGATTTATCACTCTGTTTCTCCTTGACGTCTTCCCTTCTTGCCTTCCCCTATTCTGGCTCCCTCCATCCTGCAACTTCAGTTCCTGCTCTAAGAAACCCTCCTCTCTTCCCCTGCAGATATCTTCAGACTTTTGTCTCAGAGGAAATTTTCCTTGCTCCTTCTGCTTCCTGAAGTTGTTGTACTTTTGCTTTCATTCATAATCACACTTCTGAAATAAGTCTCCCACCTGTCCTTCAGGCAACCCGAATGTTGCACTCCAAGATTTTTCTCAAAGGACACGCTTCAAGCTCAAGCCAGAAGTCCTCATTGTTGAGCTTAATTATCTTTCTCACTTCTCCCCCATTCTCTGATGAACTCAACATTGTTGGTCTCTTGTCCTGTTTGAAATGTTTTGGCTCTCGGTTTTCGTAATACCAGAGTCTTTTCTTCAGTCTGAGCATAGTTGCTCAGTATGGGCTTCTGTGGCTTTTTCTTTTTCCAGAGGATTACTTCTTCACTTATGAACTCCCTTTCCTCCTCTTCACAGTCTTCCTCGACGAGGTCATCCCACTTTGCTATCCACCTCTGTGAATAAGACTCCAAATTGTTGTGATGCCTAACCTGCCTTATCATCTCTGGCCCCACATTTTCAACTCCCGGTTTCACCTGTTGTCTGCACAGGTTTACAACTGACCTTCCTATCTTACCTTTTTTCTTTCACTATCCCTCAACCCCAGCAAATCCTAAGGGGAATTGCCATATGATTTCCGTTCTTCAGTCACTTAAACCTAAAACCTCAAATTCTACTTTGACTAATTACTCTTCATTTCTGGCTCTAATTCAGTTGCCAAATCATGTTAGCTTGGACTCTTTCTCTTCTGAACAATTGCAGTGTCTTTTCAGCCCATCCCATACTGATTTCTGTCATTCCTCCATTTCATGTCTGTGAAATAGATCAAGCTTTCCAAAATTTCAAATTGATTAGGCCATTTATACAAAAGTGTTTAATATTTCCTCATGGCAAATTTACAATACAGTCTACATTTCTTAGCCTGAGGGTCTAAATCCTCTATGATCCAATCTTAAACTACATTTTATATATTTTTTCTATAATCACTGTCTATATCTATGGGAAATACCAAACCAGTTCCACTTTCCATGTTCCTGATTTGCCTCCATCCTTTGATCCTGTCATTCCTTTTTCCTGGACTTTTCTTCCCATTTCTGATCATAGGATCCTTTATTGTCTGTCTCTGATTCATCCTGATTCCTCAAGGTCCATCTCCCACAGGATGGCTTCCAGAAAATTTCTTTGATCTCTGTAGGAAGAAGTGACCATTCCACCATGGAAAACTTCTCACACTTATTTTGCTGATCGTCATTTACTACCTTGCAACCCATAATATTTTCTCTCTGTTTGGATACTAGTCCATTTTTTCCACTTGACTGTAAATTACTTCCAGGTAGCACTGCATTGGTTTTTCCAGGGCACATAGCCAAGTGCTCTGAGAGTAGAGATAATAAGTTTAGTTAAAAGAGGGAGGGTCTAGAAGTTCTAGAATATTAGCTTTATATCTTCTTTTAATACCTTGAAAGTACATTGCTTAAAACCTTTTAAATCCCCTGAGTCTCAGTGTTCTTTTGAAAAATTAGGATATTCCACCTATTTTTTAGCATATTGAGACACAAGCAAATATGTAAAGTACCTAGGACAGCACCTGTACAGAAAAAGAGCTCATTGTCATTATTGTTGCTGAAAGAGTAACTATTTCCTAAATGAATGAAATGCAGGAAAAGTTTAAGGTAATACATACTTTGTAAAACTAAACTGATCTTTTTAAAATATGTTTTAATGTTGACATTTTTATATTGTTTTTTCTTTACTTAATAGTTTATTTTTCCTTTGCTGTTTTCAATTAATTTTTTTGCTGTTACATACATTGCTCTTACTTACTTTAAGTTCCTTTAGAAATGTTTGTGTTTGGGTCTTTTTTTAATTTTTGAATTTTAATTCCAGTGTAGTTAACACATAGAGTAATATTAGTTTCAAGTGTGTAACACTTGAATCAGTAGTGATTCAACAAATTCTATATATTATGCACTGCTCATCATGATAAGTGTACTGTTTTTTTTTGTTTGTTTTTTAAGACATATGCATTTCTTTGAGAGAGAAGAGAAAGAGAGTGCACCCATGAGTAAGGGGAGGGGCAGAGGGAGAAAATCTTCAAGCAGACCCTCTGCTGAGCTCAGAGCCCCACATCAATGTCAGAAGTAGGGCTTGATCTCAAGACTCTGAGATCATGACCAGAGCTGAAACCAAGAGTCAGTCGCTTAACTGAATGAGCTACCCAAATCCCCCACATCATGATAACTGTACTCTTAATTCCCATCACCTATTTCACCCATCCTTCTACATCTTCTCTGGTAACCATCAATTTGTTCTCTATAGTTAAGAATTTATTTCTTGGGGCACCTGAGTGCCTCGGTCAGTTAAGCATCTGCCTTTGGCTCAGGTGACGATCCCAGGGTCTGGGATCAAGCCTCACATTTGGTCTCCCTGCTTAGTGGAGTCTGCTTCTCCTTTAGTTTCATATTTTTCAATGCCAGCTTCTGTTCTCTTAATTGTGGTGAATAATGTTTTTAATGTATTGTTGGATTCAGATTTGCTAATATGGGAGGAGGAGGGCTTGCTAGTATTTTGTTGAGGATTTTGCATTTATTTTCATCAAAGATATTGACCTGTGGCTCTCCTTCTGTGTGTGTGTATGTGTATGTGTGTGTATGTGTGTTGTATATTTATCTGACTCTGGTATCAGGGTAATACTAGATTCATAAAATAAATTTGGAAATTTTCTTTTCTCTCCCATTTTTTGGAATAGTTCAAGAAGTTTAACATTTTTCAAAATGTTTGGTAGGATTGCCCTGTGAAGCTGTCTGGTCTTGGACTTTTGGTTGTTGGGAGTTTTTTGATTGCTGATTCAGTTTCAGATATTTTTATATTATAAACACGTAGGATATATCATAAAATATGCATGATGAATAATACCCTTTATATGAAGAAGAAACTAAAACTCCATCAACCTTTAAAAACCACTGTAAATATAATATTCTAATTAATTAATATGTATATGTGTGATAGTGGTATTATATTTATTCCAGTTATTAAAATTTAGGAAGGATGGTTTTAATACAGAAAAAAGAAAAAAGGGAGAGAGAAGGAGGGGAAGCAAGCCAGCAAGCAAGAAATTGATATCTAACCCTAAATCTAAAAATTTTACATTCATCATATATTTCAA
The DNA here is from genome assembly GCF_030435805.1 of Mustela lutreola. Taxonomy (NCBI): domain Eukaryota; kingdom Metazoa; phylum Chordata; class Mammalia; order Carnivora; family Mustelidae; genus Mustela; species Mustela lutreola. Next base: position 77,691,212 of record NC_081295.1, read on the forward strand.
TTTAGTTTAAAATTTATCTTTTAAGGCAGAATTAGCATTAGTTATTTGACAAACAGTTGTTATGTATGTAATAATTTTTCCACAAAATAAAAAGGTAACTGGAAATACAATCAGGTATTTCCTCTGTAATAATTCTTATTTTGAAAAGTCTAGTTTTGTTTTTTGTTTTTTGTTTTTCTGTCTCTATCCTGTTTTTATCTTGCATTTTGTCCCTGTATCTGTGTCAGAGATATAAGGTTTTATTTTGTTTTCTTGAAAAGGTAACTTCTACTTTCTTGTTTTCTCAAATACTTTGACTTGTTATTGATTTATATGACCAATGAACTTACTTTTTAAAATAATTACCTTTCCTTTTGACAGGTTTATGTTTAATTATTTCCTCTGGTAATATGTTGGTTTTTCATAGAGATAGAATTCTTCATCTAGAGTAGCATTTCTCAATGTAATAGTGTTTGGGTCTGTAAGACCTTTAAAAACCTCTCAGGTGATCTGAAACATTTTACATATTAATACTCGGCCATTACTTACCTTTGTCACTCTCATTTTTTTCACAAGTATACAGTGGAATTCTCCGAAGCCTTAATGTCATGTAAGAATATCATCACTCTTATGATTAAGGAGTTGTTTGCTTGAGGATCCTTGTGTTAAAAAAAAAATCTGTTTTAATTCCTATTCGATTAATTGTCAATAGACATAATCCACAAAAAATGCTTTCTGGAGTCCTTAATTTTTAAGATTGTAAAGGGTTTCTGTAACCAAAAATTTGCAAACTACCATTATGGAGAATAAGAAAGGAGACAAGATAAAATTGCTTGTGGAGAATGGTAAATTTGTAATTTTTAGTATAAAATTTGCTAATTCATATATGGAATCCATGTAGGGGCATCGGGGTGGCTCAGTTAGATATCTGCCTTCAGGTCAGGTTGATGAAGCCCATGTTGGGCTCCCTCCCCCTCCGTTGTTCCCCCTGCTTGTGAGCTCTGGCTCTCTCGCTGTCTGTCAAATAAATAAATAAAATCTTTTTAACAAGTAAAAAATAAAAATAAAAATACATGCAATTATACACCATACCTATCATTGAAATGAGACTAGACTCCATATTTTTTCATGTTCTTAGAATTCCCCTCCTGTCAAATTTTAATTAGTGTTCATATCAATGCTATATATATATCCATATATATCCATACATGTTCTTATGTTATACAAACATGCACACACACAGTCTTCTTAATGCCAACATATTGGCTGTTTAAGTTATATCTGTTCTCAGCCTCATAGAACCAAAGCTACCCTTGACTCCATATAGACAAAGACTAATCTCCTGGACTTCACCTAAAGTCCTGTCCTGCTCTGACTCTCTTTTTGATCCATGCTGGAGATCAGACTTGGAACTCAGGAAATAATTTCAGGCAAAGGGAAAAGAGAATTTCTGAATTTTTTTCAGGGCATTACACTCTGTCACAGAATAACACACACACACACACACACACACACACACACACACTATATTTATAAATGTATATGTTTATAAATTTATATACATATTTTTAAGAAGTGGAACAGACATGTGAAATGAGACAGATTGTGGAACTGAGACAAAGTCCTTCAGTTAATGAGAAGATCCAAGCACTGCTTGAAAATACAAAATTTAGACCTCTTTATCATGATAATTTTATTGTTTTCATAAACTAATAGTTCTGTAAGAACCCCTGTGTCTGTAGCCTTAATTCAATAAGTATAAAAGAATTATACAAAAGCCAGACTTTGACGTCAAAATGTTTAAAAGATTGAAATGATAACCACAGAAACAAGACCTCCCATGTGACTCTGTTATAGTAGAGATGTCTGAATTTGATAAGAGAATGGATTCATTAATACTTGTGATTCCTTAAATCTAAGTTTTTCTTAAATCTAAGTTTCTATATAAGTAAAGGATGGAGTCTACAATTTGAAAGTCAGGATAATATTTTCATTTTTAATTTTTGGAATATGATTGCCTAAATTATAGTGTTTAGGCAAACAGAACAGATATATTTTTCTCTTCATTGTCATTATCATTCTCAAATACAGCTAAGTAACCCTTCTATTCATATCCCTGAGGGAGAACGGATTTTTGTAAAAGGGACACTCCTTCATTTCTGCTCTGCACAAGTTCATGGTTCATGAACTCAACAATATAAGGCATAGGTTCAAGGATCAGAGAGAACTGGGTTTAGGAGACCATCATTATCAAGGTGTGGAATGGCACAGTGATTAATAACGCAATCTCTAGTGCCAGAATGCCTGAGTCTGAATCCCAGTTTTCCCCTCTAACTAGCTCTGGGCACTTGAATCTCTCAGCCTTCAATTGTCCTAAGTACAAAATGGGAAGAGTAATAGTACCCTCTTCACAGATTTGCCAAGGAAGTGAAATATGTTATTCTCCATAAAGTGCTTTGAACAGTGGCTGGCACATAACAGGAATAATATTTGTGAAATAAATATAGATCCTCATTCAATTGGCTCTGATTCAGGTAGATTTCAGTCTGTGGTTCAGCCCTGCCACTTAACTCACTCTGTGGCCGTGGACAGCACTTAACCTCTCTCTGGCCCTCTGTACAGGAGATTTAAAGTAAGAGGACCTATCTCACAAAGGAGTTGTCAGAACTGAATGTGCTAACACATATGAAATAATAAGACAGAGCAGATGGTGTTATGAAATATTAAATATCATGACTATCATTAAAAATGACCTCTCACTCAGTTTTGCCTATTACCTCAATGCATGTCACTTGTTTTTTTTTTTTTTTAAAGATTTTATTTATTTATTTGACAGACAGAGATCACAAGCAGGCAGAGAGGCAGGCAGAGAGAGAGGAGGAAGCAAGCTCCCTGCTGAGCAGAGAGCCCGATGCGGGGCTCGATCCCAGGACCCTGGGACCATGACCTGAGCCGAAGGCAGAGGCTTTAACCCACTGAGCCACCCAGGCGCCCAATGCATGTCATTTCTAAACATTTCCAGACATCCTGCATTCTGTCTTTCTCCCAATTAGACACTTGGAATTTAATGACCACCCAACACCACAATTGAACTCCTAGAAAACTAAACTTTTCATCATCCCCAGCTAATGAGTGTTTCCTGGGATTTCCTTGTTGCCGGGAATGGCACCATTATCTTCCTCCAAACTTAAAAAAAAAAAAAAAAAAAAAAGCCTAATGTTATCCCTTATATAGTAAGCTTTTGCATTCACATGTACTCAGTCCCATTTAACTCTACCTACAAAGCCTCATTTATACCCAACTCCTTCAGTGACTTCCAATCACAGAAATCATTGTTTCTATGCTGACTATTAAAATACATTCCCAATTTCTTTCATTCTCTCATATCCTGGTCTTGTTATTTTTACAAAGTACATTAAAATATTATTTCCCTATTGAACAATTTTTAGATGAAAAGATACCATTTATTAAGGGATCTGTGCAGAAAATAAAATTCATTGTGAAAATAAAAATTCATTGTGCTCTAAAATTATACAAGGCATACAAATCATTTTTTAAAAATCAGTGTTTTAATGGCTGTGATGTTTCAATGATAAGATATGGGTAATTCTTCCTTCCCTTCCCTTTCACAAATAAGATGCAGGTTTACTCAGTTTATCACAGAATCCCAAGGCCTCTAACTCATCATCTGATTCTGCTTCCCAGTCATTGTCCTTAGGCTTAAGAACCGTTGTCTTCCCTATTTGACTTGGAGGCTGCACTGTCTAGCTCAGAGACTTTTAAGGCAACAAATATCAAATTATTCATTCTTAGCAGCTTGAATTGTGTATTCTTCAGACTCATGTGGGGTATCTGCACAGATCTGACCCTAAAAACTTACAAAAGTAAAACTTTACATTCCCTATTCTTGTGCAAATTTAAGAAAAAAATCAAAGCATCTTTCCTATTCTTTTCCAAGATTGGATGGCCTTATCAATGTTTCCTATCAACATTTCTTGACTTTTTCCACATCTCATCTTAAATATATCTCCTCAAGTTGATCTTCCAAGGGATGATCATAAAAAAAAATATAAATTAGACGTCCTTCATAAAATATTTTCTTGACTGTCCGTCCCAAAAAGGCAGGTCACTCCTTAAAATTCCATTGGCACTTGTTGAAATTTCTTTATGGTAATGACTATAACTTTTTTAGAGTCAAGTATTTGTTTTATCCAAACCACACGCACCTAATCAATGCACAAATTATCAAAGTAAATGAACTGTAAGGATGTTATTTCTTTTTTGTATTCTGGGCAGTGACAATCCCAGTACATTCATTATCCTTAGTTCAGTAAATTTCTGTTCCTGTTAAGTTGCATACACAGAGACTGCATCTCTATAGCAACTGCCCTGGGTTTGCAATGTGTCTTCTTGTGCTTCTGTTTTCCCTGCTAGCCTGAGAAATTGACCTGTGACTCACTTCTTATCAGCTTTTATCACTTGTAGCTAGTTTATGCTGGGTCAGAGTACAGAATTTGGAAAAGAGAAGCAGCTAAGGTTTTTATTCTACCCATATTTATTTTTCTAGCGATAACAAATAGATCCAGGGAATAAGTATCTTAGTCTTAAGTGTGCTATAACCTACAAAAATAAAATCTATATTTCTTGTGTATAAAAACCTGGTGTTATTTTATTTTTTAAACATCGCCCATAAAAGCTAGCAGATTCTCGCTATGCAATGAAAATATAACTATTATTTGACTCTTCTAAAAAACTCTGATATCATTTTAAAAATATCATTATTAACTTATTTTAAAATATCATGTATCCATTTGTACCGTTTCTTTATTTGTAGCTGCTAACTGGGCAGTTTAAGACCATGGCTATTTACTCCACTATTTAATTGAGTTATGCTTATATTGAAATATTTCTAAACTAATCAGGTTGAAATTGTAATAATTCACGGCTGCAAACCAAGTGGATGCTCCAGTCCACAGTTCAGTGACCCTGCCAAGGGCAGGAGCAAGGAATGCTCAGACTGAGGAAGTCATCATGCCATGAACTAGGTTCTTGCATGAAGTGAAGCCAGTTTGTGACCAACATACATGAGATCCAGATGTAGAGAGTAAGCTGTGGCGGGAGCTGTAGTGGTTCTTGCCTGGTTTAAACTCTGCACCGGGGGGCTTCTGGGTGGCTCAGTCATTAAGCATCTGCCTTCCTCTCAGGTCGTGATCTCAGGGTCCTAAGATCAAACCCCACATCTCGGGGTGGGATGCCTGCTTCTTCCTCTCCCAATCCCCCCGCTTGTGTTCCCTCTCTCTGTGTGTCTCTCTCTGTCAAATAAACAAATAAAATCTTTTTAAAAAATAAAAATAAATTTAAAAAGGAAACTCTGCTCCAGCCTGACAAGAAAAAAAAACAAAAGAAAAAAGAAAAAAAACAAAAACAAAAACAAAAATGGCTGTTTCGGGGTCTGTCTTTGCTTCTGAGTCCTGATACGACTTTTTCCCCCAAGGTTGTTAATTAAAGAATAAAATTTTAAATAAATAGTTTAAAAATATTCACTGTAAAAAACGCTAGTAATTTTATTTCTTTTTCCCATTTTGTTATTTTACATAATAACATTTCTTTCTAAAGATCACATTTCTTTCTTATTAGAGAAAATTTGCATACTGACCTATTTTACCCCTTTCCTATTTATTAGTGAGCAGCTGGTGTACAAAATCTGCATAAATGATAGAAAACCAACTTTCTTTCAAGTTATTACAAATGCTAAAAAGTTGATGTGAATATTTAAAGATCATTTAATTGTATTATGTTAGAAATATCTCTGACCTAAAATTTCTTCCACATTATTCTATATGTGGCTGTACAGAAGACACCAAGTAATGCACATAGTGTACCTTAAGAGTCATTGTTTATATGTTTGAGTTTTGGTTCAACTTTTAACGTCTTTTAATTGCTTCTGTAATTGTCCAAAACTAAAATCTATAATCAGTCTACTAATAAAATATATGGGTGGATTGTTTAGGATCCAGCTTGTGGATATGAAGCTATTTACCTCAAATTTCCTAAATTCCAGAAGCACTGGTGGTTTGGGCAAGGCGGTTTAGGAGTCAGAGAGGAGAAACACGTTTGGGAGTCACTGCTGGCCCTTCTTTCCATAGCCAGCATTTGCCAGCCTGATGACCACAGCCCAGCAGGATATCCATTTCCTCCCTACCTCCTCCCTGTCAGAGAAATTGCCTTATTTGTCAGGAAGTTTTTATTCATAGAGACACTAGATGCTGAGCTCATAGAGTAAGATATCCTATGACTCAGAAATCTTTAAATACAAAATTTCCTCTTTGGGAAATCTGGAAAATGGACTGTGGATTGATGTGTCCTTTTTTTACTCTCTAGGAGAAGATTTGGAAGATGTACCAGCTTCAAAGAAAGCTAAAGGTGAGCTTGTGATTTTCAATATATATACGAATTTTCTCTTAAGGCTACATGTAATGTTTTGTCTGTTTTATTAAACTATTCTTGATCTAATCCTCATCTTTTCCTAAGTAATGTTTAGATGGTAGGCCTATTTTTGAAACAAAGAGATTTTTTACATTATTTGGAAAAAATACATATATATGTATATCTGCACATACTGAAGGAACTAGTTAGATACTGGCTTACTTAAAAGTAATTATTAGATGCATGTATTGTCCAATTTGCTTACAGGAACAATATTTCAAAATTATCATTTTGCAAGAATTTGGGGGATGCTATTTAACAGGAAGAGGACCACACTAGTGTTCAAAGATGAAGCTACATATTTTTTTAAAAGATTTTATGTGTTTTATTAAGGTCACAACCTTAATAAAAATGTATTTTTATTAAGAAAATTTGAAATAGGGCGCCTTGCTGGCTCAGTGGGTTAGGCCGCTGCCTTCGGCTCAGGTCATGATCTCAGGGTCCTGGGATCGAGTCCCGCATCAGGCTCTCTGCTCAGCGGGGAGCCTGCTTCCTCATCTCTCTCTCTCTGCCTGCCTCTCTGCCTACTTGTGGTCTCTCTCTGTCAAATAAATAAATAAAATCTTTAAAAAAAAAAGAAAATTTGAAATAATTTGCCTATACTAACAGTAATGACATAGAGAAAGGGAGGGAAGGAGGGAGGAAAGAAAAACAAACCTTGGAAAAATATGCCACAACCAGAAACATAATCTGGATCAAGTCTTTCCAGACTCGATTTGTTTGCCTGTATTGTAAAGATTTCAACTAATTTGATGTGTGTGTGTGTGTGTGTGTGTGTTTACCCTGAAGTGTTTCCTGGCTCTCTAGTTTGGTTTGTTATATAGTAGATATTTTCTATTCTATTTTCAAACTTTCCTGTACACAATAGAGTTTACCTAAGAGCTATTCTTACCATAAAAATACAAGTACTATAGTAGTGCTCAGAATTAATTAACAGTGTAGAAAATAGTGCTTTGAGGAAAGACACAAAGGAATGGATACCTGAGTCTTATGAAATGATTTACACTTAAGACAGTTTTTGAATACTGAATTTTTAGGGTTTTTTAAAAGTTGAATTATTAAAAACAACTCAATATTTTTTAGTGTCTTGACTATTGCTGAGATTCTCAAACTATTTTATGTATAAATCTTCTGACCAAAAAACCCCCCAAAACAAAAAAACAACTTCTGGCAATCTTGTTAGAATGGAATAAATCTGGGTGGGAACCCAAGAACTATCTTTATATCGGTCTCCAAGTAATAGTGAAACTTGGTATATGGATCACCCTTTGAGAGGAAAGGTCTTTAAACTCATTAAGAACGTGATGAAATCTAAAACCCAACTTTTGATGAAACACACACACATACTTACATCTTCCTAACATTTCAGGGTTTTATAGGAAACCACCCCCACCGCCAAACCCCAAATATGGACACCAGCTAGGAACTTCTAACTTGGAGAAAGAGGTTCAAAAACATGAGTTCAATTTATCCAGCACTGGATAAATACATGCTATGTATCACTACAGCAGAGAAATCCTTGAGCCAGTTGAGAAAAGGCAAGGATACAGGACACCAGTCTGCTGATGTTCTTTCTTGGCAGGAGTGATCAAAAACATTTAAGTCCCTCAAAAATCTAGAATGATTTTGACTGTAATATTCATCCTTTAGCCAGCTCACTGTTACCATATTAGAACTCTGAACATCAAAGACCTCTCTGAAGAAAGGAATGTGTGTCAACTAGCTCTCCTCCACTAACATCCAACACATCAGCACCCGTTCTCCTATTTGAACAACTGCCAGTCGAACACCACAATCTTTTCTTCCACTGGTTCCTCTTCTGCCACTGGCTCTTACCTATAAAATGTTATTGTGAGAAAGTGGCAGAATCTGAATAAGAACCTAGTGTATATTATAAGAGGAGCATTAACTCCTGCTTCTTTGATATCCTGCACCTGTTTAGACAGTTTCAGTTCCCTATATATGTGTGTGATAGCTGGGGATGTACTCATCATTTACTTTCATATTTTTGTATCCACTAGAAGCTGAAGATGTGTCTTCCACAAAGAGGCAAAAAAGTAAGTTTTATAATAATAAATAATGTGATAATAATCACATTAAAACTGTGGGATCATTCTCTATTAAAGATAGTGGGTATAATTTGACCCTTTAAGACTCTTAAGAAGACCAATAGTAGAGTAAAAGGATGTTTGGCACAGACATGGAGAATAACATAAAGTAAGTCATTTATATTTCAAAAAGAAGTTCATTCCTTTTTGTGGCAGGCAACAGGCACATGTTGGGAAGAATTACAACATACTGATTGAAGTGGCAGTTTTGCAAAACGTTCTATGTGGCTCTGACCCTGAGCACTCTAACTGAACCTGTTCTTAAATGTATGTTACTGTCTGCTTTGTAAGAAGACTGCTGAAGTGATATGCTGAACCTCTTTATACCAAAAAGAAAAAAAATATATATATATAGGACTCAACAATTCAATGGCTTATAAACTCTCTTCTAAGATTGAAAGTCCTTCTTGGTTTTTCCAGATATATGGCAGACTCTTAATATTCAGTCTTTAGGATTGTTGATTTTAGAACACAATCAACATTCATGTGCAGTTACAAAATTCAATATCCAAGATTCTCATTATTCTGGTACTTCCAAATTAGACATTTTCCTTCAAATGGAAGGCAATACATTTTGCATTCACATTTGCATTAAAGTCATTGCTAGTCAGACTAAAGGAAGCAATGTTTGAAATAGATACAACAGAAGTTTATTTCACATAATTTTGGTATTGTTGTTGTTGGGTTTTTTTTAGAGTTTATTTGTTTTATTTATTTATTTTTTGAGAGAGAGAGAAAGAACACAAGGGATGGGGGTTAGGGATAGAAGGAGCAGAAGAAACAGGCTCCCCACTGAGCAGGGAGCTGAGATCATGACCTGAGCCATGACCTACGGGCTCTGAGATCATGACCTGAGCCAAAGGCAGATGCATAACCAACTGAGACTCACATAATGATTTTAAAGTAAAGAATAGACATTTATCTGAGGAAATGGCATCAAGAACATTCTCTAGATTCTAAATGTTTCTTTAATGTATTTCTGCAGGAAATTACTAAATGCCCACTTTAATAGCAAATGCCTCCTACTCTGCATTAATACTTGATTCATTGAACAACTATTAAGTGCCTACTATGTTTCAAGTTCTGCGTTAGATGCCTGGACCATAGCAGCAGGCAAAGGGGTTAGTCATTATAACCCCTCTCACCATCATCTTGTGAGAAGTATGGGGAAATAAGCAGTCTTTACAATATCTTTCCATATTATTTCAAAATCTATAAAATCAAACTGGGCATATTTCTGGTTTAAACAGTAGTTTCCTAATTGTTAATCTACTGGTAATAAATCTGTGGTTATGTCACATAAACAGTCGAAATATTTTATCTTATAAATAAAGATTAAAACATAATTCAAAAACCACCATACAAAAAGATAGGTGGATCGTATCAAGTCAAGTTTCTATTTGGAATATTGTACTATAGTTTTGCAAAGATGTCACCATTGTAGGGAAACTGAGTGAAGGATATATGGGAATCTCTGTATTATTTCCTACAACTGCATGCAACTCTATACTGATCTCCAAATAAAAAGTTTAAATAAGAATAAATGAATGAATAAGTCAATTTAATATTTTTAATAAAAAAAAAGTGGGTAGAAGAAGAATCAATGAAACAAGAAGGAATTGGGAGGGAGACAAACCATAAGTGACTCTTAATCTCACAAAACAAATTGAGGGTTGCTGGGGGGAGGGGGGTTGGGAGAAGGGGGTAGGATTATGGACATTGGGAAGGGTATGTGCTTTGGTGAGTGCTGTGAACTGTGTAAACCTGGTGATTCACAGACCTGTACCCCTGGGGATAAAAATATATGTTTATAAAAAATAAAAAATTAAAAAAAGTTATCAAATATTTAAGTTCAATTGGGGGATTTATAGTAGAAAAAAAATTCCTATTTTTATCTTACTATAAAGTAATCCTATAGTCTGATACCTGAGTCTTTAAATGAGCTCTAAAATTTGCTACTGTGATGATATTTTCATTAACAGCCATCAACATCAATTAAGTAGATGTGTCAGAACTGTGCCCATGTCTGGTAAGGTCCAGCTGGAAGGTAGTTTGTCTCTGATAGACTCTTCAGCTATTAGATATTTGTTAATTCCTATTAGCTAATTCCTAATAGCTAATAGCTATTAACTATTCCTCTAGATGCAGCCCAGCTTTATTGCCATCCATGTCAGTAGCCCATCAAATCCCCAAGCACTCACAACCTTGGGGGTTGGAGCAGGTTGTGTTACTGCCTCTCCCTGAAGCTAGAACTAAATAATAATAGTGATAGTAATAATAATAATTAATAATAATAATTCTGAGTTGAAGTAGAAAGGAAAGAACTAAATTCGAGATTTCAACAAACTACTTTTATCCGTGAAAATGAGTGATTCAAGTCAGCTGACACCCAGGGAGATGAAATCAAAATAATCTCTTGTTGTTTCCTTCAGCTGCTTTCTACCCATGCTTTGCTTGATTCTGCTTCATAAGCCCTTGGGCTCCTATGGATTTGGCCAATTTACCATATTCCACATAGTAGACATTTCAACAGTCATTCTGTTTCTCAGCCATTAGGGAAAAGTGGTTCATTAACAGAAGGCAAATAGATAAAGTGGAAAACACTGAAGAGTCAGTAGGTGTCCATGACTGTTTGGAGAAGTGAAAGTCACCAAGAGTCACCAACTCTTAACAAAGTTGCTACCTGAGAGCAGGACGGGCATTGGTAGCTCAAGCTCATACCCACTGTGCTACACTGCCTTGCTTGTCTTTAACACCTTTTCTGTGTTGCTTTCTGCTCTGGAGGCAGAGCTGCTATCTGGAAGCATTAATAAAAAGTAACTATGCCATCTCAGGAGAGCACTTACCTCTAGACTAAGAGAGAGTGGAAAACCTCAAGACTCCAGGAATCACAAGGCTCTCTGTGGTTTTTATTAAAACACTGAAAGAAAAAAAGTTACTTTGCATATGGATAAGCTCATGCTTTAAAATCTATTACTAGCTAACACTTCTTCTGAGTTCAGTGCACATCAGTAGAGTCTTATAATGTACATACTTGGACTTCTTATGCCAGATCATTTTTATTATCACTTATTAAGGGCTTATTATGTGCCAGGAAAGATTTCAAGTGCTTCACATATATTTACTGATTTAATTTCCACCTCATTTCTAGGATGCTTTTGTTATTGTTTTTGATTTTACATGTAAGGAATCTAAGAGACAATGAGGTTTATTAAGTTTCTGGTTATTGTCAAGGGTATGTAACTGAAGAACCCATGTCCACCTACATTGTATCTGTCTGGGTCTCACCATTGTTACTGCTTGTATTCTGCTTGTTTTAACAAGTTATCATGCTCTGTTCCATAGGCCCCATCAGTTTCTTCCAATGTGTCTACTTGGATGGATACAATGGCTATGGATTTCAGTTTCCTGTCACTCCTGCACACCGTCCTTCAGAGAGCTCTGACCAACCAAGTTCTCCAGGTCAGAAGCAACAAGGACAATAGACACACATGCAGGGCCCTTACAAGTGCTTTAAGACTTTGAAAATAGGATCTTCTGTTTGTCTGCAGTGGCATAGGCAATTGAAATCATGAATCTGAGGAATTTCTCTGAAAATGTTTTACTCTTCTGCCTGATCTAGAGAGAAAGGGTGGGCAAAAGCAATGAATGATAAGCAAACATATTGAAAGATCTGGCATTCAAGAACCTGTTATTTGTGTTTGTTGCTAGGCATGGATGCTTATATTTTTCTATTTCTACTTATTGTAGGGTTGCTCACAGGTTAATTTAAAGTTTCCTTAATCATGATCTTTTAAACATAACTGACACAATTACAAAATGGAATTCTGATGTCAGGTATATTTTTAAATGACAACAAAGACTGTGCTTTCAATTTAAAGAGTATAGGAGCTACCCTTTATGGGCATACAAAACTACTTTTTATCATGTAGCTCTCTAAACACAATTTGCCCACTAAGTTGATGTTCAATAGTTTGATTTTATTTATGTCTCTTTCTATTTTAGCTGTGGTAATGCTCTAAGAATGGGTAATAGTTGAACCAAAAAGTGCTGTAAGTTCCTTGTAATGCTCCTTTTGATAGAATTCAAAATATCTCTGAACTTTGGACATGGTAAGATGGAGTAGAAATGTTTGATAAATCATATCTTTGATTTGTCTTGAATTACAACTAGGACATTCACTCCATTGGAAATATACCATCCAATTAGGCAAGTCTGATGAATCATTTGTTTAAAATAAAAGCAAATGAGATGTAGTATTTTCAGATTTTTCCAGACTATGGCCTAATGAAAATGTCACCTGGATGAAATTTTAGATCAGTCACTAAATTCAGGTGACAGTTGCAAAGTATTTAATGTCACTTTAATAGGATCATTCTGTACAGTTAAGTACATTTTCTTTCTCAAAAAAAATATATTTGTGTATATATATATACCTACATATATATGCACACACACATACATAAATGAATGTCATCAAAATTAAAGAAATGCATTTTAAACACAAGTGCTTCATGAGATGTCTTACTTGTTTCTTAGGTAAGTGAAATGAATGACAATCTTTAACTTACTTGATGATGCATCACTGAGAATGACTATTTTGGTTTTGTCATCTTTTTTGTCTCCTGGTGATATGAACACCTATGTTAAAAGTTATGCCAATGTGACCATTATCATGTTTACAGTCGCAACTCAACCTATGACAAATTAACTCAGGAAATAAGTTATCTTTTCTGGAATTGTAATTGCCCTCTTGTGGGGTAGCCAGAGCCAATACTAGCCAAGTGATTTATTTAAAGGACTGCAACTATCTAAGTTCTTTAATTCCAATGTAGAACACTGTTTTACTCAAATAACATTAGGCTAGGGCATCAGTAACACATTCAGTATCAATGATGGATTTTCAGTGACTTTGGTGAAAAGAGTTTGTCTCCGGCACATGCTGGAGTGTGCTAACTCACACCACAAAAGCCAATGTTATAATGAACCAAGATTAATGACACTCTGTTGGGGGACTTAGAGTGTACACCCTCAGGACTGACCAGATGGTATCATCTTGCCTACCCCCTTCATATAGTAATGGAAACTTGTGGGAAAGTGGATAACGTTTATTGCTCAACTGCTCCTACAACTTGTCTGATTTAATGAAGAAAGGCAAATATGGCAGTTTTTTAGATCTCATATGATTTATCCATTCTTATATTCAATGGATATTTACTGAGTACTTACTTTTTCTAGGGTACTATGTTAGGCATTGGACTGTGTAAGAAAATATCCCGTGTTGTCCTGACACATGTGTGCCCTTGGAACATTTCCTAAATGTACTATGCTTGTTTCCCTATCTGTGAAATAGGGATCAAGACAAACAACCTGATACCTCACAGATGTACTGTGGACAATGACAATATATCTTAATACAAATATGATGTCAAAATAAATTTCTGAAATGATTTATTTTGGATGTGGCACTAATTTTCCTCTGAGTGCTTTTCTACATTATATGATAGTTTCTTTCTTTGTCATTATAAAAACTATTTAATAAAAAGTTAAAAAAATGATAATTTGTCATCATTTGAATTTAAACAAACCAATTAAGATGTAAACAACATTAATGATGATTGTAAAGGTTTATCTGCTTAAAGATACAATGATGATAGCACTTGAAAAACAATAACTAAACTGTCATCTGTTTGAATGATTCTATCAAATAAAGTATTTCTAGCCCTTTCAAGTTTGTGCATTACATTTTAAAAGGAAACGATAAATGGTTGGGTTAAAAGGTTTTTGTCTTTAATAGAGCACTTACAATTCATGTTATAATGGTCATAAATATGTAAGCATTTAATAATTGTTTTTGTCCTCCATTTTGTCCAATTAATATGAGCTACCCATCCCAACCATACGCTCTTCCTCAAACTTCACTTGCTCTTGGTAGATGATGGTCTATAGAAAATTAATAACTACCTGAGGTTTTTAATTTATGTTTAGTTTTCATAAAGTTTGATAAATCATCTTTCAAAAGAGACAGGTCTTTTTCAGAATATTTTCAATGGAAAGTCCTTGTTAATTGATTTATTCTGGTATATCCTTGTAAAAACTCATAGAAATTTTTAGAAACTGAAGTTGTATTTCCTTGGGTTATTTTACTGGAAGAAGGCAAAGAGAATAATGAATGTTATTGCTGATGGAAAACTCAGGGACCATCTAGCTCACCTGGCATATGGAGAAAATAAACCTAATCCCTAGAGAAAGGCATAAATTTGCTCAAAGTTCACTGACTGCTTCAAAGCCTGGTGTCTATAGATCCTTGGTCTGCTAGCTCCTAAATGCCCTTAACTACATCCTCAGTGTGTTAATACCAATCTTAATTTATCCAGCATCTCAAAATCCAGTTTTTTAATTATAATCAGTGTCAGATATGTAACTGTAAGTGGAAAGACTTGCTTTTTCCTATACAAGAGCTGAAAAGGACCATAAGAATGATTCACATTCACTTGCCTTAGAGATACAGACAAGGAATCTTAATCTAGATGACAGGCCAGAGTCACATTGCTAATGGTAGCAGAACTAAACCTCAAACTCAAGTGTTCTTTTCTAATTCCCTGCATATTCTTTACTCTGCATGACTCCATGTAATGCCTCCACCATTACAAGCTTCCTTCTGTAATTTGCAAATTTATTAAAGCGTGGAAACTCAGGATAGATTTCCAGAAACTGGCCTCCTGACAACAGTGCTCCACTCCTTTCAGGCTTATGTAACTGCTACCCTGTACCTTTTCCCCTTGTTAATCCTGTATGTCCATAAGACATTTTAGACATCCCTGTAGATCTTTTCTCTTGTGTACAAAAATAAATAGCTTCATTTTCCCATGCTATTTAACTGCAAAAATGTTATAAGTCACTGTAAGACCTCAAATATTTACCCGAAATAAAAAGAAAACAAAAAACAACTCTTTAAATTAATCATGAGTCACCCAAAGATGAGAGTTAAAAAGCATGCTTCACAGACCTGTACCCCTGGGGCTGATAATATATTATACGTTTATAAAAAAAAAAAAAAAATTAAAAAAACATGCTTTCCAAAACACATTTACACTCTAATGGAAACTCAGTAAGAAACACATGTTAGCAAATAGTAATAGCAAAAAAGAAAGTTCTTGGTTTCTTAACACAATCACGTAAGCTCGTGGTCATGCGCACTTTGCAAGATTGTCAATTGCCATGTCCATGCTCTGTGATCAACTTTCAGCAAGAATTAACTGCTTGCATCAAGTCAGTGGTGTTATTTTACTTTCTTCCCTACCAAATTTAAGTCACTCTTAAAACATTTAACAGGAGTATACTTCAGGCCTCTGAGCAGAGTTGCTAGGCCAGATGTATTTTCAGAATAAATATGCCGGGGTAGAGTTCAGTGGACTAGTGGCCCTCAAACCTGAGGTCAGATTCTGATTCCAGGAGTACTTCTCATCATTTAACTTCTCTGTCCCTCAATTTTTCATCTTTAAATAAAAATAAAAGTTCCTGTGACACAAGGACATTCATCTTTGGTGAAGAAAGTTATGGGGAAGCCCCATGTAAATATTGGTAAGACCTTTCAAATTCCCTTCCAGTTTTGTTATTAAATAGTTGATATGGGCACACCTGAACCTGAAGACCGAGTGTTGCTAAGTGGCAGAAGCCAAAGCAGCAAATGAAAGTCAGACTCACATGAACTAACCACAAAAATGGAAACATTGCCACTGGCAAAAATAATTTTGTTTTAGAAAATGTCCACTACTTTGCATCATTTTTGTGAAGTTACTATAAATCATTGACAGCAAAATATCCTTCAAATGACTGAATTAGAAAACACAGAGCTTGTAAGAGGTCTATGGAAAAGTGATGCTCTGAATAGAAAGCTGAGATGGAACTCTAAGTGGCTCATGAACCCCACCAGAAAAGTGATCATGGAATTGAACATTCGTTAGAAGGTATGAAGGTGTTTCAGCAGTGGCAGCTAGGCAGTGTCAAAATAAATACTAAGTGTTGCATCTCAAAACATTTAGCCCATGTCTTTTCTTAGAGAAGCATCTCTCTCTCTCCTGTTCAGAACTTAATGACAAATTTGTATATATTTAATGCCATTAGGGACAGGTTGGGATGATCTAAATGGAGGGCACCATTCTTTACAAAGAAGGCAACATTTTACACAAAAGAAAAGACAACTTTGAATTTGAGCAATTTTGAGGAACAAATGTAACAAATAAATAATTCTATTGTTTTCATCTTTGCAACATGCATGTATGAAAAAATATTTTTAAAATTGGGAATATATTAACCTTGTTCAAAGTCAAATGGTGTTAAAGCAATACATGGCAAGTGTCATCTCATCTCTTTGTTGCCTCAGTTCCACATCCACTCCTCTACTTCCTACAACTAATAACATTTATAGATTCTTATGTATCCATCCTATGCAAATTCAAGTGAAAATGAACATATATTCTCATTTTGTTACTTTCCTACACAAACACTGCATGTCATAAACATCATCTTGTACCTTCCTTTCTTCACATAACAATGTATCCTGGATTATTTTTTTTTATTCAAGGACATACACACCTTCCCTATTAATAAATATAGGGAGAGAGACACATCTCAAACACAAACCTCAAGTGGAGAGCTAGATGAGTCTATGAAACCATCACTTAGGTTAAGATATAGAACATTAACAGCACTCTAAATGTCTCATTCATGTCTTACCCAGTCAATAAATATCCCTTGGGTAACCACTACTATGGCTTCTATCACCAAATAATTGTTTTGACTGTTTTGACCTTCATATGAATGAAATCATAAATTACATATTTTGTCCATTATCTATTTTGTATAATTAAGGCTAACATTTAGGATGAGGGTATCTCTTTATGAAAAATGAATATTCACTGCTGGGTTTTGAGTTCTGATAATGTTAGGCTCTTCCACAGTCTGATTCTGAGCACTGTTTGTAATGGCTTGTATATATTTTGTTGATCTCACTTATTTTGGTTGCACTTAAACATAGTTTTGAGTTTTTGTTTGTTTGTTTCCAAGTTTCACCTAAGATATATGATTTTGGATTTTTTTTTAATTTGTTCATTTGTTTGGTTTTTTGTTGTCTTATACAACTTCCAGGAAGTAGAAAAATTTGAGTGCCATATTTCCCTTAGAACCAGAATAGCATTCATTTCCAAAAAAAAAAAATATATATTTTTAAAACTAGAAAATAAATTGAATTAAATTGAAAGTTCTAAAAGGCAACACTCTTTTGCTAATATCAGTCTACTGGTAAGGTTTTGGATGATTGAAATACACAGACTTTTACAATAATAACCATTTGTTTCTTTTCAAATAAAATTTCAATGTGAATTAGGAAGCTAACCATACTTTTTTGAGCAATGGGGAAGAAATTTTCATTTGTAACAGTTACTTACAGAAATGTGATAAGATTAAGCAAAGATTTTTTTTTAACTGATCATTTTAAATAACAAAAATCTGAGGCCTACATTTCAGATATCTAAAAATAATGCCAACTTTTAATCTGATTATGAGTTATATGAAAAATATTAATCAAAAGATCACATTTCACATTATGATCTTTAGCTTTATAATTGAACCTTTGATGAGAAATAATCCTTAGTTCCCCTTAGTTCAAAAGACTTTTCCTGAAATATATGATAAATCTTATTCACATTCTATTTTATTCAGTTTTGTTAGAGCCTATAATCCCTGTGTAGTAAGAAGGAAACTTAATCATATGCAGGTCTAAAATGACTTAACTAGACTGCTTGGCCTTGCTATAATCTGTTTAAATGAAGACTTAAAATGACTTCAGTATGTGTTGTTGATATCCATCTTACTGAAATTTGCTATTATAAGTCCAGCTTAAAAATATATTTTTTACTTTTAACTACAAACTCTTAGCTAGTTGAGTGGGAATTGGTAAATGTTATTTGCCTTATTGGTTACTTCCTAACACTTTTTTACTATAACATAATACTAAAACCAAAAATGAATAAATAAAGCATTATTTAGTGTGATGATTATTTAGAGCACAATTTGAGAAGTAATATAAAATTGTGCTTTACATTTTATATGACATGGCAAAGAAATAGCATATTTTACATGTTTTGGAATATCTACTATGGAATATGAAACCACAACACCATTACATTTTCTATAATTTAGTATCAGTGTTACTACCTTTAGTAAAGAAATGGGCAATCATTTGAAATAGAAAAAAAATTTTGAAACAGACTGAAAGATTTTTTTAAAAAGATTTTATTTATTTATTTGACAGACAGAGATCACAAGTAGGCAGAGAGGCTGGCAGAGAGGGAGGAGAAAGCAGACTCCCCACTGAGCAGAGACCCTGATGTGGGGCTCGATCCCAGGACCCTGAGATCATGACCTGAGCTGAAGGCAGAGGCCTAACCCACTGAGCCATCCAGGCACCCCAGAATGAAAGATTTTTATCTTTTGGTCACTAGGCCAATTTGAAGATATACAAAGATATTTTTAGAGTATCTAAGAGAATAAAACTCTAACCAGGTTAGAATAAAAAATGTCAGAATCATTCCATAGTAGATTAACAACTAGAACATATTAGTAATCAAACTAATAATCAAAACTATAATGCTATTAGCTTACAGTTAATGAAGACACAGTTTCTTTTATACAGGCATACTGAGGAGATGTTGTAGGTTCAGGTTCCAGACCACTGCAATAAAATGACTATCACAATAAAGTGAATCGAATGGCTTTTTTGTTCACTAGTGCACATTAAACTTATGTTTACACTGTGTAGTACTAAGCATGCAGTAGCATTATAAAAACCAATATACTTACCTTAATTTAAAAATAATTTATTGTCAAAAGTGCCAGTGACCATCTCAGCTTTCAGAGACTCATAATCATTTTTCTGGTGGAGCCTCTTGTTGTTGATAGCTACTGACTTATCAGGGTGGTTGTTGCTGAAGGTTTGGGTGACTGTGGCAATTTCTTAAAATAAGACAACAATGAAGTTTGCTACATTGTTGAGTCTTCCTTTGAAAGCAATTTCTCTACAGCATGCTATATTGTTTGGTAGCATTTTATCCATGGTAGAACTTCTTTCAAAATTGAAATTAATCTTTTCAAACTCTGATGCTACTTTATTAGCTAAGTTTATGTCGTATTCTAAATCCCTTGTTGTCATTTCAACAATCTTCACTGCTTCACCAGGAGTAGTTTCTATCTCAAGAAATCACTTTTTTTTTTTTTTTTTTTGCTCATTCATAAGAAGTCCCTCCTCCTATGTTCAAGTTTTGTCATGAGATTGCAAGAATTCAGTCACATCTTTGGGCTCTGCTTCTAATTCTAGTTCTTTTGCTGTTTTTACCATTTCTACATTTATTTCCTCCACTGATGTTTTGCACTTCTCAAAGTCACCCATGAGGGATGGAATGAAGCTTTTCCAAACTTCTGCTGATGTTGGTATTTTGACCTCTTTCCATGAATCACAGCTATTTTAAAAAAGATTTTATTTATTTATTTGAAAGAGAGACAGTGAGAGAGAGCATGAGAGGGGAGAAGATCAGAGGGAGAAGCAGACTCTTTATGAACTGGGAACCCGATATAGGACTTGATCCCAGGACTTTGGGATCATGACTTGAGCCAAAGGCAGTTGATTAACCAACTGAGCCACCCAGGCACCCAAATCACAAATTTTCTTAATGGCATCTAGAATGATGAATACTTTCCAAAGGCTTTCAATTTACTTTTCCCAGATCCATCAGAAGAATTACTATCTACGGCAGCTATAGCTTTACAAAATATTTTTCTTAAATAAGACTTGAACGTTAAAATGACTCCTTGATACATGAGTTGCAGAATAGATGATGTGTTGGTGGGCATGAAAACTACATGAATATTGTACATCTCCCTCTGAGGTTTGAAGTGATCAGTGCATTGTCAGTCAGCAGTAATAAATTTTCAAAGGAATCTGTTTTTCTGACCAATAGTTCTCAAGGGCAGGCTTCAAATATTCAATAAATCATATTGTGGACAGATGTACTATCATCTAGGCTTCATAGAGCACAGGAAGAGTAGATTAGCATAATTCTGAAGGGCACTAGGATTTCAGAATGATGAATAAATGTTGGCTTAAACTTAAAGTCACCAGCTGCATTAGCCCCTAACAAGAGAGCTGGCCTGTCTTGAAGCTTGGAAATCAAGCATTTGACTTCTCCTCTCTAGCTATGTCTAGATGCCATCTTCTTCCATTATAAGTCCCTCTCATCTGTGCTGAAAGTCTATTGTATAGTCTAGCCACCTTCATTATCTTAGCTAGTTCTTTTGGGTAACTTGCTGTAGCTTCTACATCAACATTTGCTGCTTTATTTTGTACTTTTATGTTTTAGAGATGGCTTCATTCCTTAAACTTCATGAACCAACATCTGCTTACTTCAATTTTTTTTCTTTGTATCTTCCTTGCTTGTCTCAACTGTCACAGAATTAGAGAGAATTAAAATTAAAATAAAAACTGGCTAAAATTTAAAAAAATAAACAAACAAGAAACAACAAGTATTGATGAAGATGTGGAGAGAAAAGAACCCCCATGCACTGTTGGTGAGAATGCAAACAGGTTCCTCAGAAAGTTCCAGATAGAACCACCCTGTGATCCAGTGATCACATAACTGGTATTTACCAAAAAATACAAAAACATTAATTCAAAGGGATACATATACCTTTATGTTTATAACAGCATTATTTATAATAGCCCAATTATGGAAGCTGCCCCTAGTCCTCATCAATTACTGAATGCAAAAGAAGATGTGGTCTATTTATACAACGGAATATTTTTCAGTCATAAAAAAGAATGAAATCTAGCCATTTGCAACAGCATGAATGGAGCTAGAGAGTATAATGCTAAGTGAAATAAGGCAGTCAGAGAAAGACAAATACCATATAACTTCACTTGTAAGTGGAATTTAAGAAACAAAAAAATAAGCAAAGACAAAAAAAGAAGAGAGACAAACCAAGAAACAGACTCTTAAGTGTAGAGAACAAACCGATGGTTACCAGGGGGGAGGTTGGTGGGTAGGTGGATGAAATAGGCGATAGGGATTAAAGAGTACAATTATCATATGGCTTCACTCATATGTAGAATATAAGAATAGTGCAGAGGACCATTAGGGAAGGGAGGGAAAACTGAATGGGAAGAAATAAGAGAGGGAGACAAACTATGAGAGACTCTCAACTATGGGAAACAGAGTTGCAGGATGGAGGGGAGTGGGGTGATGGGGTAACTGGGTGATGGACATTAAGGAGGCCATGTGATCTGATAAGCACAGGGTATTACACAACTAAGGAATCATCGAACACTACATCAAAAACTAATGATGTACTACATGTTGGTTAATCGAACTTAATAAAAAAAAGAGTACACTTATGAATACAGAGTAATTAATGTATGGAACTGTTGAATCACTATATTGTACAGATGAAACTAATATAACACTGTTAACTATATTGTAATTAAAATTTAAAAACTTAATTAAAATAAAAGAATCAAAAGAGAGTTAAGATCTTGCTCTGGACGGTGCTTTGGCTTAAGGGAATGTTATGGCTGGTTTGATCTTCTATACAGACAGCTTAAACTTTTTCCATAACAGCAATAAGGCTGTTTCACTTTCTTATCATTCATGTGTTCACTGAAGCAGCACTTTTAATTTCCTTCAGGAGCTTTTCCTTTGAGTTTACAACTTGGCTAACTATTTAGTCCAAGAAGCCTAATTTTTGGTCTATGACATATTTACCTCACTAAGTTTAATCGTTTTTAGCTTTTGATTTAAAGTGAGAGACATAGAACTCTTGGTTTCTTGAACATTTAAAAGCCATTGTATCATTGTACAGGTATTAATTGGCTCAATTTCAATATTGTTGTGTCTTAGGGACTAGGGAAATTTGAGGACAGGGAGAGATGGGAGAATGGCTGATGGGTAGAGCAGTCAACACACACATTTATGAATTAATTTTGCCATCTTGCATGGGTGCAGTTCATAGTACCCCAAAACAATTACAATAATAACATAATAGCATTATAGATCAGCATGACAAGTGTAATAATAATTAAAAAGTTTAAAATATTGCAGGAATTGACAATATGTGACACAGAGACAGGAAGAAAAGAAATGCTATGGGAAAAAAGTGACATCAAAAGATTTGGCCAATGCAAGGCTGCCATAAAACTTTAAATTGTAAGAACAAAACAAAACACAACAACAAAACACCATAGTGCAATAAAGCAAAGCACAATACAATGAAGTAGACTTGTATAAGGAACATAATTTCAATTATGAATAAAAACTTATTTTATCAGTAATAATTGTTACATTATAAAAAAAACTTAAATGTTTAAGAAATTTGTCAAGTTTATATTATGGTTTTATATTTAACACTGTTTCTATAAAGGAAGATATTTTGCTTTAGGGGTCAGCCCTGTGACTCTAATTTATCAACCAGATGGGAAATTAGTACTCATGAATTTTACTTCGAAAAAAAAAATAGCCATCATAATAGTTATGTAGTGGTATCTCCTTGTGGTTTTAATCTGAATGATTAATCTAATGATTACTGACATTGAACATCTTTTCATATGTTTATTTGCCATTCACATATATTCTTTGGTGAGCAGTCTATTCAAATACATTGTACTTAAAAAATTAGATTTTCTGGGTGCCTGGGAGCTCAGTGGGTTAAGCTGCTGCCTTCAGCTCAGGTCATGATCTCAGGGTCCTGGGATCGAGTCCCGCATGGAGCCCTCTGCTCAGCAGGGAGCCTGCTTCCCCCTCTCTCTATCTCTCTCTCTGCCTACTGGTGATCTCTCTCTGTCGAATAAATAAATAAAAATCTTTAAAAAAATAGATTTTCCTCATTATTGATTTTTGAGTAGTTTATAAACATTCTAGAGGTATGTCATTTACTAGAAAAGTATTTTGCAAATATTCCCTTTGTCTGTGTCATGACCTTTGATTCATTTCACAGTGTCAAGAGTAGATGTTCAATTTGTCAGTATTTTCATTTATGGATCATGCATTGCAATCATATCTAAAAAAAGCACTGCCCTGCCCAAGGTCCTAAAGACATCCCACTATCTTTTCTTCTATAAGTTTTACAATTTTGAGTTTTCCCTTAAGTCTTTGATCCATTTTGAATAAATTTTCATATGTTTGCAATATATGAATCAGTATGTAATATGAATGCGAATTAGTCTATAATTTATTTTAAAAAATAAAAATATTACTAAATTTTTATTTATTTTTATTATTTCTTATTTCTTATTTTTATTTATTTTTATTATTTTATTATTATTAAATTTATTTAAAAAATAAAAAACATTATTATTTTCCACATATAATTTTTTTAAATTTTTTCCAAAACCAATTGATCATACCTGTGTGGATCTACTTCTGGAACATCTTCCTCTTCTGTTGATATCTATATTTTCCATTACACTAAAACACACTGAATTTGAGTTGTTAATATGTTGTTAAAGAATTTTGCCTCTAGGTTCATCAAAGTTACTGATATTTAGGTTTCTTTCTCTCTCTCTTGTAATGTCCTTGGTTAATTTTGGTAAATGAGTGGAGAAGTATGTCATTTTCCTTTATTTTATGGAAGAATTTATACAGAATTGGTGTTATTTCTGCATAATTTGTCTTATTTCTTTCTTTCTTCTGTATAATTGGTCTTATTTCTTTCTTTTTTTTTTTTTAAATGTTATTTATTTATTTGACAGAGAGAGATTACAAGTAGGCAGAGAGGTAGGCAGAGAGAGAGGAGGAAACAGGCTCCCTGCTGAGCAGAGAGCCCAATATGGGGCTCGATCCCAGGACACTGAGATCATGACCTGAGCCGAAGCCAAGGCTTTAACCCACTGAGCCACCCAGGCGCCCCTGGTCTTATTTCTTTCTTATTTCTGTCTCAGAATTCACCAGTGAAGTTATCTGGGCTGTGAGTTCAGTTGTTGCTGGAAAATTTTTACTAAAAATCTATTTTTAAGATAAATACAGGATTTCCCAGGTTATCCGTTTCTTTCTGTATGAAATTTGCAAGTTTGTGTCTTCCTAGGAGTTTTCCCATTGTATCTAAGTTGTTGAATTTATGGACATAAAGTTGCAATATTTCTTTATTGTCCTTTTAATGACTATAGTATTGGTAGTGATGAGCTATTTTCCATTCCTAATATTGGCAATTTTTTTTTCTTTCTCATTCTGACTGGATGTTTATCAATTTTTTGAGCTTTTCAAAAAATATCTTTTGATTTTATTGATTTTTTCCTCTATATTCAATTTTATTGGTTTCTACTGTAACCTTTATAATTTCCTTCCTTCTGCTTCCTTTGTTGTTACCTTGCTGTGCTTATGTCTTGTTAACTAACTTGAAAGATTATGTCATTGATTTGAGAACTTTCTTTTCTAAGGCTTTAATGCTAGAAGTCTCCCACTTAGCACTGCCTTAGATGTATTCCACAAATTTTGACACGTGTGTTTTCCATTTTTATTCAATCCAAAATAGTTTCCATGTTTCCTTCTACTTTTCCTTAAATCTGTGGTTTGTTTGGAAGTTCAATTTCTAAATATTGGGGAAGTTTTCATAAATCTTTCTGTCATTTATATCTACGTCCATTCTGTAATGTTCATAGAAGATAATTTCTATGACTTCAATTCTTTTAAGTATCTTGAGATGTTTTTTTATAGGGTTCAGAATATGTGCACTTGGAAATGATGTGTATTCAGCTGTTTTTTAATGAACTATTTTTATATATTTCAATTAATATGTTTGTTCCTTGAGTTGTTCAGATTTTCTCTTTCATTATTGATGCTTTGCTTACCTGTTCTATTAGCTGAAAAAAGTTTTAAGATTCCCAACTATAATAAGGAATTTGTCTATTTCTCGCTTTAGTTCTAACAGTTCTGCTTCATATTTTGGAGTTCTGTTGTTCATAGTACTAGAAGTTCTAGTCTCAACAATCAGACAACAAAAAGAAATTAAAGGCATTCAAATCGGCAAAGAATTCAAACTCTCACTCTTTGCAGATGATGTGATGCTTTATGTGGAAAACCCAAAACACTCCACTCCAAAACTTATAGAACTCATATAGGAACTCAACAAAGTGTCAGGATTTAACATCAATGCACAGAAATCAGTTGCATTTCTATACACCAAAAGCAAGACAGAAGAAAGAGAAATTAAGGAGCCAACCCCATTTACAATCTCACACAAAACCGTAAGATACCTAGGAATAAATCTAACCAAGGAGGCAAAGAATCTGTACTCAGAAAAGTATAAAGTGCTCATGAAAGAAATTGAGGAAGACGCAAAGAAATGGAAAAATGTTTCATGCTAATGGATTGGAACACATATTTTGAAAATGTCTATGCTACCTAAAGCACTCTACACATTTAATGCAATCCCTATCAAAATACCATCCATTTTTTTTTTCAAAGAAATGGAACAAATAATCCTAAAATTTATATGGAACCAGAAAAGACCTCGAATAGCCTGAGGAATAATGAAAAAGAAAGCCAAAGTTGGTGGCATCACAATTCCAGACTTCAAGCTCTATTACAAAGTTGTCATCATCAAGACGGTAAGGTACTGGCACAAAAACAGACACATAGATCAATGGAACAGAATAGAGAGCCTAGAAATAGACCCTCAATTCTATGGTCAACTAATCTTCGACAAAGCAGGGAAGAATGTCCAATGGAAAAAAGACAGCCTCTTCAACAAATGGTGTTGGGAAAATTGGACACCCACATGTAGAAGAATGAAACTGGACCATTTCCTTATACCAAAACATAAAAATAGACTCAAAATGGATGAAAGACCTCAACGTGAGAAAGAAATCCATCAAAATCCTTGAAGAGAACACAGGCAGCAACTTCATTGACCTCAGCAGCAGCAACTTCTTCCTAGAAACATCACCAAAAGTAAGGGAAGCCAGGGCAAAAATGAACTATTGGGACTTCATCAAGATCAAAAGCTTTTGCACAGCAAAGGAAACAGTCAACAAAACCAAAAGACAACTGACAGAATGGGAGAAGATATTTGCACATCAGATAAGGGCTAGTATCCAAAATCTATAAAGACCTTATCAAAATCGACACCCAAAGAACAAATAATCCAATCAAGAAATGGGCAGAGGACATGAACACATATTTCTGCAAAGAAGACATCCAGATGGCCAAGAGACACATAAAAAAGTGCTCCACATCATTCAGCATCAGGGAAATACAAACAAAACCATAATGAGATACCACCTCATGTCAGTCAAAATGGCTAAAATTAACAAGTCAGGAAATGACGGATGCTGGCAAGGATGTGGAGAAAGAGGAACCCTTCTACACTCTTGGTGGGAATGCAAGCTGGTGCAACCACTCTGGAAAACAGCATGAAGGTTTCTCAAAAAGTTGAAAATAGAGCTACCCTACGACCCATCAATCACACTACTCAGTATTTACCCTCAAGATACAAATGTAGTGATCTGAAGGGGCACATGCACCAGAATGTTTATAGAAGCAACACCCACAATAGCCAAACTATGGAAAGAACCTAGATGTCCATCAACAGATGAACTGATAAAGAATATGTGGTACACACACACACACACACACACACACACAATGGAATACTATGCAGCCATCAAAAATTTGAAATCTTGTCGTTTGCAACAATATGGATGGAACTAGAGGGTATTATGCTGAGTGAAATAAGTCAGTCAGAAAAAGAGAGTGATCATATGAGCTCTCTGATATGAGGAATTTGAGAGGCAGGCAATGGAATACTATGCAGCCATCAAAAATTTGAAATCTTGCCGTTTGCAACAATATGGATGGAACTAGAGGGTATTATGCTGAGTGAAATAAGTCAATCAGAAAAAGAGAGTGATCATATGAGCTCTCTGATATGAGGAATTTGAGAGGCAGGGCTGGGGGGTTGGGGGTTAGGGAAGGAAAAAATAAAACACAATGTAATTGGGAGGGAGACAAACCATAAGAGACTCTTAATCTCACAAAACAAAATGAGGGCTGCTGGGGGAATAGGGGTATGTAGAGTGTGGTGGGTTATGGACATTGAGGAGGGCATGGGATATGTTGAGTGCTGTGAAATATGTAAGCCTGATGATTCATAGACCTGTACCCCTGTGGCAAATAATACATTATATGTTAATAAAAATAATTAACAAAAGAAAGAATAAAGTTCTGTTGTTAAATGCATTCACATTTGGGCTATGTATATCTTCCTGATTGAATTGACCCATTTAACATTAGGTAATGTTTCTATCATCACTAACTTTCCTTCTGTTAAAAATCTATTTTATCTGATATTCATATAGATACAGCATTCCTTTGATTAGTACTTGTGTGCGTGCTTTCTCTCTCTCTCTCTCTCTCTCTACATATATATATATATATATATATATATATATATATATATATATATATTACTTTTAACTTATCAATCTCTTTATATTTAAAATGGACTTCTCGGGGCACCTGGGTGGCTCAGTGGTTTAAGCTGCTGCCTTCGGCTCAGGTCATGATCTCAGGGTCCTGGCATTTTGGCTGTTGTTGACTATTTGTTTCAGCTGAGTTTTGTTACTCTCCTCTTTTCTGCCTGTTTTTTTTTTTTTTTTTTAGTAATTACGTATTTCTTATGATTCAGTTTATCTTCATTATTGATGTATAATTTATATTTTAAAAATTATTTTAGTATCTTTTAACTGGGTTATAATAAAGATATTTCATTAATCATAACCTATACTCAAAAGGTATTTCCCACTTCTTGCATATTGTAAAAACTTAGACTAATACAATTCCTCCCTAAACCTAGTATGTTTGTTTTTAAAAGTATTTATTATCTTCTAACTGTTAAATACATTTTTGCAGTATATAAAATTCTGGGTTGAAAGTTTGCATATTTATTGTTCTCTTTTTCAAACTTAATGAAATCTGTTTTAATTCTTTATTTACCCCCTCTGTGTGGAAAGTGACTTTTTTTCTCTGGCTGCCTTCGAGAATGACTCTTTAACTTTGATTTTTAGCATTTGAAGATGGTGTGTCCAAGAATGTTTATTGTTATATACCCTGCTTGTTGTTTTCTGAACTTCTTTAGTTGTGATTTATTTTGCAGTTTTTCATTATTTTTGGTGTATTTTCAGCCATTATCTCTTCAAATATTTTTCCTCTCTTCTCCTTTTGAGGATTGTATATAGGTTCAACTATTCGACATTGCCTTCTGGCCTTGGATGTTTTGTTCTGGGTTTCTCCCCCCCCCCTTTTTTTAAAATTTCAATTTGCATAATTTTTGTTGCCTTATCTTCAAGTTTATTAGTTCTTTCTTCAGCTATGTGCATCTATGATAAGACCTTCAAAGGCTTCTTCTTTTCTGTTACCTGTTATATATTACACATTTATTTTAAAGAAGAATTCAAACATTATTATTTGACTTCCTTATAATTTTCTTGTATCTGTTGACATTTCTCTGGTCCCTGCTGTTTATTCATGTTGTTCATCTTTTTCATTATACTCTTTATCATATAAATCAGATTCATTGTAAATTCCCTGTCGGGCATTTCCAATATCTGGCTCTTCTGTAAGTCTGATTCTGTTAATTACTTTGTCTCCTAACAGTAATTTTTTTTCCATTCTATCTTTTATATGCCTTTTAATTTTTGTTGATTGTTAGCATATTATATAAAGTATTAAACAGTTTTTTTTAACTTATTTATTTGACAGACAGAGATCACAAGTAGGCAGAGAGGCAGGCAGAGAGAGAGGAAGAAGCAGACTTCCTGCTGAGCAGAGAGCCCATGGATCCCAGGACCCTGGGGTCATGACCTGAGCTGAAGGCAGAGGCTGTAACCCACTGAGTCACCCAGGCACCCCTAAACATTTAGGTAATTGTAGTTTTTCCTGGAAATGGGAGTGTTTCATGTTCTGATACTATTAGGATGGGGGATTGAGTCATCCTAGTCAACAGTTGAACTGGATTTGTGTGTTATTGCTGTGATTACCTTCAGTGCATCATCAGCTTCATATTCCTCTGGTGCAATTTTTGCTTAAATGCAGGATTATCTTGATTTTCATGTATACCTTCTTTAAGCTTTTCCAAATGCTTTATCTTTCTATATGCTCTTGTTCTTCCCCAACCAAGAGTCAGCTATTGCTTGTTACTTGGTGTTTTCTAGCCTGTGTGGTGGTGGAAGAGGACAATTTCTTTTTCCTGACTCAGTTGTTTTCCTAGGCTTCAGGGTGGGCTTTCTCAGAAATCCTGCCCCCCTCCTCCCCAGGGGTAGAATTGTGAGTTGTTTTTGTTTGTTTTTTTTTTTTTTGTTGTTGTTGTTGTTTTCTTTATCTCCTCTACCACAGCCTGTCTTCATCTTTGCTCTGGCAAAGTTAGAGTTTCAGCCCTACCTGCCTATGTCTTAAGGTTGTTTGTTTGTTTGTTTTCTTAGCAACAAAACAACCAAGTAAGGCTATATACTTTTCCTGCCTTCTCTCTTCCAGGACTGCCTCACTATAAGAGATTTTGTCCAGTCTCTTATCCTGTTCCCAGTCTTTCTAAGAGCACCATGTAAGATCCATGAATAAGAGCCCATGAAGGGATATGAATTCTCCTTGTGTTTGTGGCTGCTAGGTGTTATATACTTTAATGGAACCCCTATTTATTGATTCATGGTACCAATTCACTGCAATTGTAGGCAATGTTTGTTTATTCTCTGGTATAGAGGCCCTATTTCCTCACAGCCACAGTGAGCTAGGATTTACATCTCATCTCTACTTGGAGATATTTTACTATCTTTCCTTATATTACCTGCTAGTTTTTGCAGGTAAACCACAGCTCTCTTATGGGTTCAAGAAAAGCTATGATTCTATAGAATTCTTGGCATTTTATTATTATTAGAGTGGAGCAACATTCTCCCTAGCTTTGTATATTCTAGGCATAGGACAAAAATCCTCATGTTTTCTTTACATGATTGCTAGTCCAGCATGTGTTATATACTAGAAGAAAATAATTCAATTTCTCTGGAAGCAGATTATTAAGTCTTTAACTTGATGATAGAATACAATTGGAATGGTTTAGCCATTATTGCATAATGTCAGGACCATTAGAAGTTAAATGGTCCAGAATATAATTTTATTTATTTTTAAAATATTTTTTTTAATTTTTCAGTGTTCCAGAATTCATTGTTTATGTACCATACCCAGTGCTCCATATCAGATAAGCACATTTACAACAAATAAATCTGTTTAAAACTATAGAAATTCAGTATTAGATGCTTTTACTTTTTAATTTTATATTTGCTCACTCTTCTTTTTCTAAAAAAAAGTAAGGCAGTCAAGCAAGTGGATGAAGTTATATAAATGTTAATTATCACATCTCATAAGAAGAGAAATAGTTCATTCCCATTATAACTTTTCCTAAATAAGTGTAACCCTTTCTCTAGTCTGTGAAAATGTTCATGTGACCCTATATAAAAATAAAGATTCTGGAAAATGAATTTGGATTTATTTTTTAAAAACCTCTGTACTCAAGTTCAAACAGCATGTTTGACCTCTATTTTCATTGCCTGCTGGGGTTTTCCCTTTTTTAAAAAAATTCTTTTCCAAATAACTATCTTCTTCTTACCTCTCTTTATTTGGTAATATCTCTAATCTAGGAAAAAATTTTGCTTTTTCCAAACCTTGATGCTATAAATCTTAGTCCTTTATATACCCCATTAGCCTTTGTCATATGCTATCTGCCCTCTTATTTTACCTTTTTAAAAAATAATTATCCTATACTTGAATTTATATAGTTCATCAAATGACCTTTTAAAAAGATGTCTTAATAACCTCATATTTGATGATTTCTTGAAGTAGACATTCAGTGCTTTGGTAAAGGTCATGCCCTGATTTTAAGAAACATTATAAGCATTATACTCTTATGCATTTCAGGTTCCTTGCCAAGATTATACAACAAAGGAAGGGTCCTAAGAAAAAACTATGCAAGGAAAAAGTGTGTTTGTAATCATAGAAGATAAAGATCTCAAGGGCTTCATATTTTTGACAGCTAGGTATCAGGTCCACATTCAGTGTTACATCTCAGTCTATCTTTAAAATAAATCAAGTCTTCTGATTGAATTCATATACATGGAATCATAGAGTGCATACATGAATACCCTTTTGTTTTGTTTTGTTTTCATTTGAAATAATTTTTTTAAAGATGTAATTACTTGTTTGCTTTAGAGAGAGAGAGTGAGGATAGGAGGGGCAGATGGAGAGGCTCCCCACTGACTATAAAGCCAGATTGTCTCTTTCTCTGTCACCCTCTTCCACACTCTCCATTCATGCTCTTTCTCCTTATCTCTCTCTCTTTCTCTCAAATAAATAAATAAAATCATAAGAGAGAGAGAGAGACAGACAGATTCTTAAATGACTGAGCCACCCAGGCACCCCTGACATAATTTTTTGGTCATAGTTCTAGAACCATGCACAGATCATTGGCAAAGTTTGGGCATAGAGATAAGTAGAATGAACCTTGGGATCAGATTACCTATGCTTAAGTCATATAATAGTATTTGATCACTAACAAATTATATAAACTCATGACTCAATTTCATCATGTGTAAAATGGAGATTGCAGTAAAAGTACCTATATCGTGGAGTTGTTGTAGGATTTAAATGACAGTCTAATAAAAACACAGTAAAAGCCTAGAATAAAGAAAGTGCTCAAAAATATTGGTTTATGTTGCAATATTTTAGTTTGTAGATCCAGCCACCAGATTAAAGTGTCGTATAACTTGTATATAGTACCTTCATGTCCAATCTTGGCTGAATAAATAATTTTGACCATCTCCTTGATTAACAACGGCTAATTTCAAAAACAATATCTTCCATATTTTAGAAAAGATTCCATTTGGACTCTGGTAGAACATACATTAAATTGTTGGTAAATATGCTGCTCTTTAACCGAGCTTATGACTATCTATTCGGTCTTATAAAAAAATCCAAAAACCTTCCTATTATGAATTTCTCTAACTCCTTCTCCAAAAATAATTATCTCATTTTTACTTTTACTTTTATCTCTGCTATTTTTGTAAAAGAAAAGAGATTTTATATGTATGTATATATATGTCTATATATATATACATATCTACATCCTGCATTTTTTTTTATCTGTTGTCCTAATTTCTAATCTATCTTTAGCTATTCTAAAAGAAACTGCCCTCCAATAGACACTTTATATATTTTCTCAAAAGACTGCTTTTTTTCCCCTAAATCATATTTTAGGATATATTTTTTGGGATACATATATTTTGAGACATAATATGTGACAATAGAACACACCTATTTTAAGAGAAGAGCTCAATTGTACACAACAGTGTAACCACCACTAATCAAGATAAAGAACATCAACATTATCCAAAATGTCTTTCAAACATCTTTGTTGTGAAAACTGTGCCAATCTTTGGTTCCTAGCAAACACTGTTTGGCTTTCTGTCACTATAAGTGAAATTTGCTTTTTTTACATATACATATACATGTAATCATATAATGCATACATGCATACTTTTTTGGGTTTCTTTATTTGACTATTTTTTTGGATCGTAGATCTAAAACCATGCAGAGTCACACAGGGACACTGGAGAATTCACAAGGATATCACATATTTCAGATTTTTAAGGAAACATAGTGACATCTGCCAAAAGCTGTGTGGGCTACTAGCTTGAAGTAATACAAAATTTCAACATTAAATTGAGTTACATTCCTTTTGATGACACCAAGTCTTTGTGAAGTTGAGTTTTTCGTTATGATTAAAAAAATAATAATAAGTAAGTACTACATGAAAGTCAATGTGAAAGAGGTAATTGGATGGTGATATTAAATTTGATTCCATCTTGAGAAGTTATGCAGTGCCCATTGGGTGCACAAATCCAATGTAGTTTTTTCATGGAGTAAAATAAAGATGTTATTTTTCTTTCAACTAATACATATTATTTCCCAAACAGCCACTAAGTGTATGTTAGCACAGAAATACTTATGAATCATTTGACTTAAACACATAAACAATTCTTTCTTTCTTTATTTTTACCTGAGCGCCACGAAAAAATGACAGACAATACAAGGTCTGTGACACCAGATTGTTTGGGGATGTTTTGTTTTGAAATTCTTCAATAATATTTCATCAGCAGTCCATGAATGGCAATATTTCATTGTTTACACTGTAATTTGTTTTTCCATTCACCTTTGAAGTACATTTGGGTTGTTTAAAGTTTTTGGCTATACTGAATAAAGAAGATTATTAGAACATTCATGTGCAAGTCATATGTGAACATGTTTTTATTTCTCTTCAGTAAACATGTAGATGTGGAATTTCTGGATCATATGTAAAGTGTAGATCATCTTTATTAAAAACTAAACAAACAAACAAAAAAACAACTGAGCTTCTATCTCTTACTACTTTTCTTTGAAGAGTTTTAAGTGCTGGTTTGCTGGCAACAAATTCTCTCAGGTTTTATTTGTTTAAACAAATATCTTTGTTTTGTCTTAATTTATAAAGGATTTAGTTTCTAAATATAGAATTATAGTATGGCATTTTTTCTTTAAGTATTATAAATATGCCATTTTATTGTTTTCTGTTTCAGAATTCATTTTTGTTTCTCATATGCTATATGTATTTTCTGTCTGCCTTTAAGAATTTTTTGCAATCATTTGTTTTGACAATTTGATTTTTCATATAACTTTGTATCATGGTCTATGTTTTTGTCATGCTTCAGTTTTATTGAGGACATTTCTCTGTAGATTTATGATTTTTGATCAGTTTTGAAAATTATAGTCATTACTTCTTCAAATATTTTACTGTCCTTCATCCTTCTGGGATTCTAATTACACATATTTAGATCAATTGGTGTTTTCCTACATATCACTGTGGTTCACTCATAACTTTTAGGTCCTTTTTCCCACTATGCTTCCATCTGAAATTTTTCTGTTGCGGTGTGTACAAATATGCTGATCTTTTCTTCTAGAATACATAATCTGCTGATAAGCATACCTGATGAATTTTTTCACTTCAGATATTTTATAATTCTTCTCTAAATGTTTTTGTTGTTGTTATTTTTTATTTTTTACATTTTCATCCTAATGATGAACATTATTCAACTATTCTGTTAATTCCATTGTATCTGTCATCTCTGGATCTATTTCTATTGACTGATGTTCTAAAATGGGCACATTTTTCTACTTCTTTATTAATATTTTTTAAATGTTTTATTTAGTTATTTGTCAGAGAGAGAATGAGTGAGAGAGAGCACTAGCAGAGGGAGCAGCAGGAAGAGGAAGAAGCAGACTCCCCACTGAACAGGGAGTTCTGATGTGGTACTCCATCCCTGGACCCTGAGCTGAAGGCAGACTTTAACTAAGCCACCTATGCATCCCTATTTTTTAATATTTTTAATAGCATTGAATTAATGCTAGATCTTTACCTCAATGAATGCTGGAATTGTCTCCCTTTAAAAAGTGTTTCAAGTTGTTTCTATAAATCAATCAAGTTATTTATGAATTAGTTTTTTCTTTCAAGCTTTTTTCTTTCAACCTTTATTATCCATTACTTTAGTCTTTTACCCACTGTAGTCTCCACCAAACGTTCTGGGCATTTAGTGAAGAGTCTCCACTCTGTCTGATTAGAATGCACAGAGATAATGTTCAGGGAATTGCTCAGATTATAACGCTCCAGGTGTTACTTGTCTTGCATCATGGAATTCCATTCTAAGTACGCATAGATTAATATTCACCAGCTGACTCCATGCATGTTTACTGAAACTCTTTCTCTGTAACTCCTCCTTCCTAATACTCTACTGGGCAAAGTCCTGTCTTTTCTGTCTACCTGAATCTGCTCTCTTCTCCTTAATGCTGCAAGTCTGCCATGTTCTTCTTGAGATCCTCCTCCTTTGAAAAGTCTCTCCAGGCAAAATGATGTGGTGATCATTGTTCTCATATCTTTTGCTTCTTTTCTTTTGAGTTGATGTTCTGCTTAGCTTGTTCTCCAATTTCCAAAGATAGCTATGTCATATATTTTTATCAGTTTTCTAGTTGTTTATGGTTCAAGAGCAAGTATGATGTCACTATGTTGAAGTGGAATTCCCAAAACTCATTTACATTTTTTTTACAGAATGTCTATCAACACCACCAGTCTCTTCAGGCCTAAATTTGTCTTGTCATAGACCTATGAAACCATCTAAGGAAAGAAATAATTGGTTAACAGGGTCACAAAGAGGAAGTGGTATGAGAGTTGAGTATAAGACTTGAGGGCCAAGGAAGTAGGCATGGTATCCTCTTTTTCTGGCTGAGTCTATCCAAGTCATTAAGGTATGAGTGAAATAGGAGTAAAAATGGATTTTCTTCATACAACACCCTTAAGTTTTAGTGTAAATTAGGTGTGTAATTAGAGACAAAACCAAAGTAAACATATTAAAATATGTTTCATAGGGAAAAAAAAGAAATTAAGAGGTAAAGTCACTTGGGGGTAACTATCAGTACCCTGAGATGAAATTACTGTTGATTAAAAGAATATTCACTTAATGGGAATAACCTAATTAGCAAGAGCATATAGAAATTAGAATGCTAAAAAAAACTATAATGGGTTTTATTATAATTTAATGTGTAATAGAAATTAAAATTGGTTTGAATATGACATTTTATGAAAAAACTTTCTTTGTGGTTATTTTTTTCAATGCATTCATTGCAATTTTAACTCCAGGATAATAAATTAAATAATAAAACAGTTTATGGTTATGTGCTAGACAGAAGGTGCTGAGGAAAAAAATGATTTGACTAACCATTCAGAAGTATTTATTGCATTAGAATTCAAACATGACAATAGGCCAGAATCTCCAGGATGCAAAATACTATGAGTCTAAGCACACAACCCTTCTGTGGTATATTTAGTGAAAAAATAGCTAATTCATACTGGTTTATCACCAGCCTGGGCTTCCTGAGATAAACATACATGGCTGGTTCTTAGCCAGTAAGAGAGTAACTAAGAGTTCCTCCATCTTGACCTTCCTTCCTGGTCCTATCACTATCTGTTTTGGTTTCAACTATCTACAGATCAACACAACAAAGTCCTTCCTTACAAGATTTCTCTTTCAGAAGTCACAGAACACATTTTTACTTTAAAGGCATTCCTAATTTATTTTAAGTATAAAATGCATAGTTTTTCAATCACTAATTTTTCAATCACTTTTTGGAAAAAGTGGGCAGTTTACTTCAAAGTAGTTTCTGTATATGTGTGTGTGCATTTCATGTCTTCTCCATCTTACTTGGTCAATGTCTTCATGCTTCTCTATCTCCTGCCAGCATTTGATATAACAACCTAATGTATCATTTATTTACTCTACAGGCATAATAATTGTTAAATCTACTCTTACTCCTTTATTTCCCTCTAGCGGGATATACCCATTTGCCCTTGTAGGCCTCAACTAGGCCATGCTTTTTCTTCCACTTAGAAATGTAGATCTCAATTACTTCAGAAAAGCTGGTAATAAAAAGCACTTGGCTTTGAAGTCATATACTCTTCAAAGTTTAAATCCTAGTTCTGAATCTTATTAGCCTTTTGACTTAGGGAAATTAACTTAATCTCTTTGAAAAACAATTTCCTTATATAACACAGGAATGTTAGTAATATTTATACCTTATTGAGTTATAGGGAAGATTAAATGAGAAAACACATGTATGGCACATTACAGGTATTCAGTGAAGGCTGCTTCTTCACTACCCTTCATTTCTTCTTTTGATCCTAATTCCACACTATAAGATAAATCCTTAACAATTGTTGTTTCTTCCTCCTCTTCTTCTCCTTCCTCCTCCTCCTCTTCTTCTTCTTCTTGGAAAGAAGAAGAGCCTGATTTAAATTTTGATTGTTGAGGCATCTATTTCAAAGAGGCAACTGCTTCAAACAGCTATTCAAACAAATAAATAAACACAGTTTTAGCCACAATAAGGACCAGATAATCTCTCTGCACTGAAACTCCTTTGTTTTAGGGAACCAACTTGATTGCCATAACTGACTTTTTCTTCACAGGCTTGAAATTCCTGCTCTTGTGTTTTAAACTCACCAATAAAGAATGAGCCTGGGAAACCTTAGGAAACCCCAATGCCCACCCCAAAAACCTCCTTGTCTGGCTCCAAGTGTAGTTTAGTAATGGTTGTTACCAAAGGGCATCTTGCAATCTTAAGAACCACAAGGGCCAGTCCAACTACAGCACTGATTATTGATAGGCTGAGACCAGCTCAAAACACCTGCCTATCCTGCCTTGTTTTTTAGTGTCTAAGACCATCAGTTGCTATTTGATTCACTGATAGTCTTTAGTCGTAGGATTCTTATGATCACCCTTGACTTTAGCTGGTCATGAGACTCCCAGCATTCAGCATCACCTTTTAGGTTCTCTTGGGGACTGGCCAATGCTTATACCTGCCCACTCTTCATCTTTCCCAGCCCCATCTTCATACTCCCAAGTCCACTTTCCTTTCCTGTCTCTGTCCTCCACAATTATTCTTTGGCTCTGGTGGCCTTGAAAGGTGAAAATGCTAAGGACATTATCCTCTTGGAGATAATCTGTATTTTTTCTCCAAAGGTAAGGAATTAAGAACTCTGACAAAAATCAAGCCCAGGAAAAATGAATTATTTTAATGAAGGTTCAGAATTTTCAGAAATAGTGTATTCCCTAGGCAATCCCTATTCAGTTTCCTCTGGAAGTGGCCTTGTCACAGGAAATAGGTCAGGGGCTCCTGGGTGGCTCATTTGGTTAAATATCTGCCTTCAGCTCAGGTCATGATCCTGGAATCCTGGGATCAAGCCCCATACCAGGCTCCCTGGTCAGCGGGGTATCTCCTCTCTCACTATGTCTCTCACCCTGTTCTCTCTCTCTCTCTCTCTCTCTCTTTCCACACACACACACACACACACATGCTCTCTCTCTCAAATTAGTAAATAAAATCTTTAAACAAAAACAAAACAAGGAGATAGGTCATAGAACCCTACAACCCTACCCAATATACTTGGACTTTTGCTTTTACAGCAGTGTATAGTAGTCAGCTTTAGGTTGGGTTCTAGTCAAGGCTCTCAGTCAGCTCAAGAATTCCCTGAGAGAATCCATCCATTCCCATCCATCTACTTATTCAGTCTTAGAAGCTCTGCATTGCACCTTTACTTCATTTTTCTTTTAAGTCCAGGAGATCTCTTGTCTATTATGTTCTTTTTAAAAAGCAGGTGTCATTGTGAAACATTTCCCTACTGATGTTTTTTAAAGAAAAAGTAATTTAATCAGCATGTGTAATTTTCTGCTCTCTTACAATTCATTGCCTCTGATGCCATCTCCTAAAAACACCTTTTCCTCCCCATTTAGTTTGATTTCTACAGAGCTGTGGGGAAACTCTATTATGCTAATGATGAGGCAGATAAGTGGTTTACTTAAATTAAATTAGCAAACAGCCAATTACTCTGCAACCATTCTGAACTTAACAAGAAAATTCATTATCAGTACAGAGGAGATAAGACCTTATTTACTTATTTATTTATTTATTTATTACCCTTCTTTGGAGAAAACTTCATCGGTGCTATAAAGGTCCCATCCGAAGGATTAATGGTTGATTGGTTGAAGTCAACTTCCTTAAATTGAAAGGTGGCGTAATAAGAGAGTGTGTGATTCAGCTTGTCTCTCCATTAGAGGGCTATAAAGTTTTAACCCTAGCAGGTAGCTTTAACTATGAGAATTATGCCTAAAATAGTTGCCCTACTGCATTTATCTGCAAAAGCCAAGCATTGTTTCTTTTTTTAAAGATACCATTGCACATTTCCTATATTAGTTTTTAGTTGCTTGGGGAATAAAATTCACAGATTATACATTATAATGTAGGTCTTCCAGTAAGAATATTAGGCAATAATCTTACACCAATTCATTTTATAAACATTTGGTAAACATAAATTATATGCCAGACCCAAAGTACTAATTGTTAGGGGCTAAGAATACCCCAAAATGAGGAAGCTGTAGTTCCTGCCCTCAAGTATCTGCAGTCCGGAGGGAGAGACAGATCTGTAAACAAAGTAAAATAAGGATATGAAACCTACAAAATGGTCACACGAACTGTGACAGGATCCTGGAGGAGGATGTATTAAATTCTATTCTATGCTATGTGATAAAAAAAGGAAGGACTGGGAACATTTAGAGAGACCTGATGGTAGGCAAGGCGGTAGAAGTCAGAATGCTGGAGAAAGGGAGAAGTATCAGCAAAAGTCTGGGGTTGTGAAAATGGGTAATTTGATGACTTTTTTAAGTGACATCCAAGAAACACTGTGCAAAAGTATAGGCTGGGCAGTGAGGATATGGGGACACTAAGATAGGCAAAGATGCTACCAACGTGTCTGTTTAGTGATGGAGTATGAAACTCATAACAGAGAACAACATATTATCATATGAACTTTAAAAAGACTACACAGCATCATTCAAAATGTTTAACCAAGTGATATTCATTGCCTGATTACCCAGACTGAAGACTTAAATTCATGAAAGGAGGGTTCACATCACACTGAAACAGACACGATTTAGTTGTTTTTTTTTATTCCAGATGATGTTTTCTTCCCTAATTCCTGATTGTTGCAAACAACTATGTCTTCATTTATTTCTTTCAAATAATATCTCATATAATTGCTCAAGGGGGTGCAGATGTTCTCCTATCCTACCAAACAGAGCTAGACTGACTTGGAAAAATGAAT
Source organism: Mustela lutreola (assembly GCF_030435805.1). Lineage (NCBI taxonomy): Eukaryota > Metazoa > Chordata > Mammalia > Carnivora > Mustelidae > Mustela > Mustela lutreola. Next base: position 77,731,603 of record NC_081295.1, read on the forward strand.
GAAAGCAACTCCACTAAGGTGTAATTTATGCAAATGTTAACTTCTCAAACATAACAGTGCTGTTATTTTTTACTGTTGGGCCGTTTACTATTTTTTAGCTGAATAGCTCAAAACCTTGATTTTTCCATTTTCTGGCTTAATAGTTCCAACTAAGTCTTTAAAAGAACACTATTTACACAGATATTGAATCTCAAGCCAGGAATCTGTGTCCACATTTTCTTCCTTATCACCTTTCTTTCCATCTGAGCCACAACTTTCCACACCAAGTTCTGACAACTCTATCTTCCCAGTGTCCATCCACTTCTGTCCACCTTCACTTCTATTTCCTTAGCTCAAATTACTTAATCGATTACCTAGTAAATATAGCAGTGTTCTAAGTGATCTCTCTTCCTCCAGTCTTGACTCTTTAGTCCATTTCCCATACTGTCACCAAAAGTCTAATTATGTCATTCTACTGCTGTTTCACTTCTGTTGGTGGCTTCCCATTGCCACTAGAATACAGTCTAAGCTTATCATAGAATATACCACCCTTCTCTGTGCATGTTCAGATTTTCTTTTCAGACTCATCTGTCACAACTCCCTGTGGCCATTTCCTCTTACTCAGTGTCTTTGCCAGGCTGGGACACTTCCACCAGCACACCTTTCAACCAATAATAACTTTATCAGATCTTCCCTTGCTTAATTCTTGCTTATCCTTTAAGAATCAATTTTTTAGCTAAATGCTCAAAGAAGCCTTCCTTTTTCTCGCAAAATGAAAAAATTGACTCCTCAATATAGTTAATTTAACTACAACCTATGGCACTTAACTTGCTGGATATACTCCTCTTACTGCCTTATGAATTTTTAGGACTGGAACTATCTTTCTCATAAAAATATACCCCTAGGACCTATCACAGTGATTGATAATATATATAATATTATATATGTATGTATATATATAATATATTATATGATATAATATATATGTGTATATATTCATGAAATAACTGTTTATTCATTTTAAGTAGTGGATTTGGGCATAGTTCTTACCCTTTATGCAGAGACACACCACCAATTCTTTCTTATGGCTCTGGGCTTCCATTCAAATGAGATTTTACAGCATACCTTGATTTTTAGATGGAAAATTAGAGAAGCATTTTTTGATTTCCTGGAAACCAGTGAAATTCCAGTGAAAATAGCAATTTTCAAAATTATTTTAGCTCCCAAATATATGACTTGGACAAAATAATCGCAACCCTTGCTATCCTGAATAATTCCTATAGTTCTGAGCAGTTAGCCCTTTTCTCTTCTCAGCTGTAAACAATGGAGGTTCCACTTTTTGGAAGCCAAGTTCATCTCTCTTCCTAGCCTGACTTAAGTTCGTACCCCCACCCTTTGCCTGATCATTTTTCTCCTGTATACAGAAGCCACCAACTCCCATGATTATTCTAGGCTTCTGTGCTAGACTTTGAAACTCAGTATTTTATGAAAAAATTAAGAAATCTGTCCTCACCATAAGTTTCTTTTACTGTTGAGCGTTAGACAACCATTACATCCCAAACACTAATTTTAAATCCATAGTTAGGATGTAGAGAGAGAATGTACTTATAGTTCCAATCGACTACCCTCAATTTTTTTTTTTTTTTTCAGATAGGAGAAAGATGTTGCCACCACTTAACGTCAGAGATCTGTTGCGTTCTACCTGTAATCTTTTCACTTTGAAAGGTTGCATTAATTCTGCCAGGTTGTCAGGCCGCTCTTTAGGGCCAGTAGGAATTTACTCATTGATAGCTCAGAGAATTGAAGTAGAAGCTGTGCCTCCAGGAAACACCTAATCTTTTGCTACTCAAAGTGTGGTCTACAAACCAGCAGCACTGGCATAATCAGTTAACTCATTAGAAATGCAGAATCTGGGTGCCTGGTTGGCTCAGTTGTTGAGTGTCTGCCTTTGGCTCAGGTCATGATCCGAAGATTCTGGGATCCAGCTTCTGCGTCAGTTTCCCTGCTCTGCATTCTTCTTCCTGTCCCACCCCCCCTGCTTGTGTTCCCTCTCTCTGTCAAATAAATAAATAAATAAAATTTTCAAGATCTTTTTTAAAAAAGATTTTATTTATTTATTTGACACAGAGAGATCACAAGTAGGCAGAGAGGCAGGTAGAGAGAGGGGGGAAAGCAGGCTCCCTGCTAAGCAGAGAGCCCAATGCAGGGCTCGATCCCAGGATCCTGAGATCATGACCTGAGCCAAAGGCAGAGGCTTAACTCACTGAGCCACCCAGGAACCCCCTAAATAAAATCTTAAAAAAAAAAAAAAGAAAAAGAAAGAAATGCAGAATCTCAGACCTATCCCAGACCTAGTGAAGTAGAACCTGCATTTTAACTGAGATCTCCAGATGATTCATAAGCATATTAAAGTTCGAGAAGCAGAAAACTAAGGATTTTCCCTGAGTGGCAGTGGAGGACTGAGCCTTCCAAGCCAGCCTGCTGGAGGAGATACATCACAGCTTCTTTATCTGTCCTGTGTCTGATCACCTTTATCCCACATTGACAATGACTTCATCACAAGATGAAAAACCTTAAACCATAGAAATTTAGATGGCTATTTAATACCACAGAAGGTTGGAGAGCTTGCAGAGACTGAGTGAAAGGAGACTGAGTAAAATAAAAGAAAAAAGAATGATCATATCTAAAGAATTGAATTAATGATCATTGAACTCTGTAAAAAAAAATTCTGTTCATGCCTTCAATCACCCACAAATGTATTTTAACTGTCTGAGTAAAGGGATATGAGAAGAGAGTATATGACCAGAACAGTCTTTAATTTTTTTGTAACCAGAATATAATTTAAAAGTTGGGAAAAATCAAAACCCAAAGGATATCTATTTAGAAAGGTGATTTTCTTTATAAATAGCCTTTGGGTGATGTTTTGTTTTGCTAGGGATACTGTGATAAAATACCACAGACTGGGTGGCTTATACAACAGAAATATATTTTCTTACAGTTCTCTAGGCTGAAAGTGTAAAATCAGGCTGTCCACAGGTTTGGCTTCTCCCAAAGCCTCTCTCCTTGGCTTGCAGATGGCTACCTTGCTGTGTCCTCACGTGGCCTTTCCTCTAGGCATACAAATCCCTGGTGCATCTTCCTCTTCGTACAAGGACACCAGGCATATTGGACTGAGGCCTCATCCTCATGACCTCATTTGACCTCAGTTATCTGTTTAGAGGTTCTATTCCCAAATACATTCACAGTCTAAGGTCCTGGAGCTTAAGGCTTCAAAATGAATTTTGAAGAAACACAATGCAACCTATAACAGTGGTATAAGATGAAATGAGAAATCATGGTAATAAATCCTCTGAAGATGAGAGAAGTTAAGTATAAGATCCCTTTAATACAAAATAAATACTTAACCTCTACATGTATTAGGCTTGCTGCAGTACAGATGGAAAGAAAATCAGAAAGCCTTGGGCATTTGCATATACTGAAAGAAACCTACTTGAATTAAGAGATGAGATTAGATAGTGTTAGGTAAATTTTCTTCCTTCAATTTTATTTTTTCCATATTTAGTATAATTATTATTATATCCTAACAGAAAATATGCATGAATATTCCTATACTTTAGATATCTATAAATCAGTATTTCTTTCTGAATTGGATTTTAAAAAGTGATTACAGATAAATATTGTCTAGAATCTCTGTGCATCATTTTACACTGACTCAGCATTATGCATGCTATTACACAGATATGGACTCTGGCCTAAGATACTGATGGATCTCAGCTTCCTGAGATATTTGGGAGTGAGTCTGAAATCAAGTCCAGGGGCTCTTGGGTGGCTCAATCATTGAGCATCTGCCTTTGGATCAGGTCATGGTCCCAGAGTTCTGGGATCGAGCCCTGCATTGGGCTCTCGCTTTGGCGGGAAGCCTGCTTCTCCCTCTCCCACTCCCCCTGCTTGTGTCCCCTATTTTGCTGTCTCTCTCTGTCAAATAATAAATAAAGTCTTTTAAAAAGAAAGAAACAAACAAACAAACAAAGAAATAAAGACTTTTTTTGACTTATAGTTATTGTTTTTCTTCTCTTCAATTGTATGTATATAAGCTGCCTGACAATAAGATATTTGTTTTCTTTTCTCTCTAGTATCTAGAACAGCACCCAGCCCATAGTAGACACTCAATAAATGTTACATGAATAAACAATATTTATAATCGCACCATTAATCTTTGAATGTCTTGGTCTATTAATTATTCTGTCAGTTTCATGTCAAAGCATATCAATATATTGCTGTCTTCTTTTGCTATTGACAGTGATATTATGAGGCTAATTGCAAAAGCAATAAACAAAAAAAAATGATTAGAATTCTCTTGGAAAGAAAGTAATACTGGAGGACCTGGGTGGCATAGTCAGGTAAACCTCCAACTATTGGTTCCCGCTCAGGTCATGATCTCAGGGTCATGGTCTCAGAGTCTTGAGATCAAGCCCCTTCATCAGCCTCTGCACTCAGTGGAGAGTCTGCTTAAGACTCTCTTGCCCTCTGGCCCTCCCCGCCTCAATAAATTAATTAATTAATTAATTAACCTTTTAAAAAAAAGAAGAAATGAAGTAATACTAATAGTAACAATAATAATAAGTCAAAGTAATAGGGAGAACTTGAAAATGATTTTGGGGGGATGGCTATAAATTTCACAAGCATTATTATCCTTTACACTAATCCTTCCCCATCTCTTCAACAAATATCTTTTGTGTTAAATCATGCAATGTCTATAGTAACCAAGCTGTGGAAGGTTCCAAAATATCCTTCAACAGAAGAATGGATAAAGAAGATGAAGTTTATATATACAATGGAATATTATTACTCAGCCATCAGAAAGGATGAATACTTACTATTTACATTGACATGGATGAAAACGGAAGGTATTATGCTAAGTGAAATAAGTCCATCAGAAAAAGACAATTATCATAGGGCTTCAGTCAGATGTGGTTTAGAGTTCTACCACTCATTCAAATAGTCTTCACCTGAATCTTCCTTACATTAGTGTCTCTCCTTCTCCAATTTCTGGAGGTATTTGGGATTGGCATTTTCTGAGCTTTCTGAAAATTTTTCAGAAAAAAAAATAGTTTTATTGACTTTAAGTTTTATTTTAACTTTATTTTTATTTTAAGTTTATTTTTATTTTATTTTAAGTTTTATTTAAACTTTAAGTTTTATTGACTTTCCCCTGTTTACTTAGGATTTATCTTCTCAGTTTTGTTAATTCCTCTTTCTTCATCTGCTTCCTAGCTTCCAAAATTCTGTTGTTCTTTCTCTTCTTCTTTATTTGTGGCTTAATGTTTAAACAAAAAAAATTTTTTTAAGGATTTGTAGTAGTTTAATGAGGATGTGGAACTTAAATTGAATATATATATATGATTGACTAAACATACATATATGATTAAAGTACAAGTATAACATCAGCTTTATTTTAAAACTTTTTTTAAAAGGTGTTTTTTTTTTTTTTAATTTATTTGACAGAGAGAGAGAAAGAGAGAGAATGCACAAGCCGGGGGAGTAGGAGAGGGAGAAGCAGGCTCCCCACTGAGCAAGGAGACCATGCTGGGCTCTATCCCAGGATTCTGAGATCATGACCTGAGCCAAAGGCAGATGCTTAATTGACTGAGTCACCCAGGTGCCCCTAAAACTTTAATTAATAGACAGACATGTTCCAGCTTCTTATGGTAAAGATTATTGCGTTTATACTCAGTGCATATACTCGCAAGTATAGTAACAGTGAATGAAATAGTGGGTAAGGTTTTCAAAATTCAAAACAAATATTTGTGTTCCCTCTTATCAGTTAATTATGGAATTTCCTCCATAATACTTCCGAATAAGTCATTCCATTTATTCCTCCTCCCTTCATTAGCTTTAGAAAAATACCTTTCTATTAACATTGACCTGTGCCCCATTTGTCATCTGTTTTACAATTTCTTTAACTCCAATATATCAAAGGGATTTGAGGCTTAATAAAGAAGACATGGGGAGTTTTTCATCTCTCAGGGAAAAAAAAAAAAAGTCATGACCTTAGTACAGCAGTAATGTTCACACTTCACAAAAACTTAGCACACCCAATGAAAAATATTTTCTCCAAGAAATGCAAAGGAGTGAAGAAGTGAATGAAATGCAAATATCCTATTTGTACTCTTCATCCTTTTCCTCAGATTTATAGTTTTAACAGCGTTTTATGTAAGAGGAAATTACTGTTTCATTTTCTTTTAATTTTATTGATTTATTTGACAGAGAGCGAGAAAGAGAGAGTGAGAGAGGAAGCACAAGCAGGGGGAACAGGAGAGGGAGAAGCAGGCTCCCCACTGAGTGGGGAGATGGTTGAAGGGCTCTGTCTCAGGACTGGGGTATCATGCCCTAAGCTGAAGGCAGACATTTAACCAACTGAGCCACCCAGGTACCCCAATTACTGAGTTTTAAATATATTAAAAACATCACTTCATAAACAGCACATTTATAATATAATTGCAACTAAGTGGATTTTCCACACATCTTCCAAAAAAAGAAATCAAATATATAAACAAGAGAAAGAAATAAAACCAACCTTAATCTTCACACTAGAAAAACCAGGAGACAGAAAATGGCACAAAGTCAAATTACATGAAAATTTAAAAGTAAATATCAGAAGGAAGTAGAGCCAATTTCTTAAACTCATTGGAGAGTCAGGATTCTATTGCAGAGAAAACAAGAGAAGAGGTGGCCACAGAGGTGTTGGAACATAGATCAGCCACCCAGAAAAAGAAAGTTCCACACTAATGGCCTAGCTATTGAGAACATGTCTGATACTTGGTAGACCAGAGAACCAGCTATGGGGGAATTGAAAAGACATGAATAAAAGTATGTACCCCTGGGGATAAAAATATATGTTTATAAAAAATAAAAAAAATTTAAAAAAAAAGTATGTAGAACTAGATAAGACACTGCTCTAGAAGGCACTGCCCCTGGGGGAAAGAGGTGTTGAGTTAGGAAGAGAAGTCAACCCTTAGCACTAGCTTGACAGGGAAAGGGATAAATTTGAAGAAACAAAACCAGAATCACAATATCAGAAAACACACCAAATCTTTACTCTGCAAACAAACAAACCTTGTCAAGTAAAGAAATTGCACTGCTATATACAGACCAGATGTGTACTCAGGAAACAGGAACTTGGTAAGCCAACCAAACCCTTATCTTCTGTGTATGTCATCTATTATAGCTAGTACAAGAAAACAGAAGACATTTTAAATTGACCAGAAAATGACATACAATGTCCACTCATAATTACTAAAAGAAGAAAACAAATAAACAAAAAAACAATCGAAGCATTTCAGTTTCTGAAAATTGCCTTCCTCAAAGCAATCATGAAGTACATGAAACTATAATACCATACTTAAATCTGAATTAAATACCCTTGAGCAGGCATTGGGAGATATGAAAATAAGTTTAAATCAAAAATTTAAAAATCAGAATAAAAATTTTTAAACAAAATAAGACTAGATTGAATTCATAAGCGAAATTAAAGGACAAAAAAATTATTTTAGAAATGAAGACTCAATTATAAAGTGCCCAAAGAAAGTGATAAAATAAAAAAAATCTATTAAATTCTTCTGTTAAAAAAAAAAAAAAAGGAAAAAGAACCCAAGAGGGAAAAATAAAAGGAAGAAAATGTAAGAGGTAATATTATCAGGGAGAAATTGATATATAGGGAAGCAGGCAAAGATCTAATGTCCATGAAGAGTTTTAAAAACTTAAAATAAAACAATGGAACAGAGCTATTTTAGTATACACTAAGAAAATTTTCTGGAAGTAAAAGAAAACCAATCTACTTATTGAAAGACTTGCCATATACCTGAGTTAATTGATTCAGAATAATCAACTCCAAGACTTATCCTAGCAAAACTATTTGACTTAAAGATTGCAAATAATCCTCTGGGACTTGAAATGAAAAGATAAATTCAGTCACAAGTAAAGAAAAATCAGGTTGATTGGCATCAGACTTAACAACATGGTAAGAAAATAATATCATTTAAAGGAAACCCCAGGAAAATAGCACAAGGGAAAACTTTTACAGGTAGAAAAACTGTATTTGAGGAATAAAGACTATGAAAGAAATAGTTAACTTAGGAAATACAGTACTCTTGATTTCTGAATGGATAAGCTCTATTTGACCAAGAACTGATGGCAAAAAATTAAGCAAAAATGTTATTGTAAGCCTTGAATATATTTAAAGGTAGAACTACAGCTAAAACAAAAATAGAGCATAGGTGGAAGAATAGTATATAATGTTATGTGTTCTGATGGAAAAATAATATAATATTATTTATATTATAACATAATATAACATATTATATTATTTATTTATAGTAACATATTATATATTTTATATAATATATTATATTATATGTAATATAATACATAATGTTATATATTATATAATTATATATTTAATATAATATATATTATATATAATATATACCTTATATTAGATATAATATAAAATATATATAATACATATATTATATATTATATTATATATAATTTTATATAACATATTATATATTTTATATAACATATTATATTATTTATTTATATATATTTATATTATAACATAATATAAATAATATTATTTCTGGTGAAAAATAATATAATTCACCAGGAGAAAAACAGAGAAGAAAAAAATAGGAAAATGACTTTGATTATTGCGCATAGATAGATGTCTAACAATATAAAGTTTACAGTTCAAACAGTAAGGAAACAAGAAAATAAGTGCATTTTAACCATATTTAAAATAATGACAGTAGAATAAACACTGTAAATATTCCTACTTAACAAAAACATAAATTTAAAAATCAAATAGTAAAAGACCATATAGAGGAAATAACACTAAATATAAAGTAATGCAGTAAATATAACAATATGAGAATTAAAACTAGCTGTTACTGTATCAATAAATATATACAGTTATAACTTACTAGTCAAAGAAACATTTTCAGATTGGCTCACAAAGTAAACCTGAACTCAATTCTGATTATATGAGGCAGACCTAAAACAAAGTGATACAAAAGGGTTGAAAATAGAGATGAGGAGATATACCAGTTAAATAACAAGAAAGATAGAATAGTAATCCTTTAGAATGTCCCCAGTAGAGGAAAAGCAGAATTCAGGACTAAAATTATTAAAAAAGGCAGAGTCAGACACTTGATAATTTGCAGTAAAGTCATGTTTGTTATGAATACATACGTATAAAGTAACATAGCAGTCACCTTCATAAAGCAGAAATTCAGGAAGCATAAGAACTAGACAGGTATCCATGAAACTCTCAAATTAAGGCAAGGTCAATTAAGAAAAGAGGGTATAATACCAAGAAATGTGGAAAACATAAATATAATAAAGATCTTATGAATACATATCAGACTTTACACTAAAAATAAAGAATGCTTTTTATTTTCAGGTGTACCTGGAATATTCAGAAAACTGTCTATATATTAAGTTGACAAATCATGAAGCAAAAATAGTAACAGCGTTCTCTAATCATGGTATAAGAAAACTAGAAATTAACAACAAAAATATTTAGAAAGTCTCCTCCTAAATTAACAAAAATTCTTTAAAAAAGTTTAACTACAGAGAAAATATAAACTAGAATATTTCAGTCCCAAAATGATTTAAAAAAGAAAAAGACTATTTGTGGGATATAGCAAAGCAATGATCAAAGAAATGTTCTAGTTCAAACACTTCTATCAATTAAAAATGAAAGATTTAAAATAATCTTTTAAATTTGAATTCAAAACTGTAGAAAAAGAACAACAAAAGGAAGCAGAACAAAGGAAACAAAGTTAAAAGCAGAAATCAAATAGAAAACAGAACTAATAAGTACATCAAAATGCTACTTAACAAATCATTAGAGACAAACCAATAGTGACTTATCAAAGGGGAAAAAAAAGAGACAGCCAGAGCATAAAAATAAGAAATGACAATGAGAGAATAATTATTCACACAGAGGCTATTTTAAAAATATTGTGGATTAGGAATAATTACAATCAGTTATGCAGTTGCTATGCTTTCAAATATAAAGACATTTAGTTTATAGCCAAAAATATAAAACGTCCACATAACCAGTGAGTATAAGCCTAATCAAAAGTGAAATTTTGGCGGCTTAGCATCCATGTCCCTCCAGAGACATGTAGATATTCTGCAGAATTTAATTGGTTGTATTTATTTATGTGTTTTTTTGCTTCCATTTTTTATTTCAAGTTTTAATTTATATTCTAGTTAGTTAAGATATATGGTGAAATTGGTTTCAAGTGTAGAATTTAGTGGTTCATCACATGATATGATACTCGGTGCTTATCACAAGTACCCTCTTTAACACCCATCATAAGTGGCTAAATTTAAAACTGCACTAATCCCAATTTATTCTTACACATCAATAGCTACTGGGGTGCAAATTCTATACCTGTTTTTTATTGAATGTCATTCCTCCCTTTACACTCCTTCATTTATGTTATACTTATTTTATGTATTACATCTATATTCTTATAAATGACCCTAGATAATGCTGTTAAGTTTTGTTTTCAACAGTCATTGACATGTCTACAAATTCAAGAGAGGAAAAATTCCCCATTACATTTACCCAGATATTTAACAATCCTTTTACTCTTTCTTTATTTCTAAAGTTTCAAATTCCCTCTGGGATATTTCCCATCATAGCAAAAATTTCCTACAGTATTTCTTTTAAAGAAAGTATATCGATGACAGACTTGCTTAGTTTTCCTTAATCTAAGAATAAGTTTATTTCTCTTTTATTTCTGAAGGATATTTTCAATAGATATAGGGTACAGATTGAAAATTTTGTTTTCCAGCACTCTATTTTATTTTTACTATATTTTGATTTTCATGGCTTCTAATTAAAAATGCCTATCAATTCTATATGATGTTCCTTGATACATAATGTGTTATTTTCCTCTGGCTGCAAGATTTTTTTTTTCATTTTAATTTTCAGGAGTTGGATTATCATGTATATGGATATAGTTAAGTTTATTCTATTTTATATTCACTAAGCTTCTTGAATCTGTAAGTATATATATATATATATATTTTTTTTTTTTTTTACCAGATTCAGGGTACCTCCAGCTATTGTTTCTTCAAAGATATTTTCTGCATCCACTTCTTTATCTTGTCCTTGAGAGAAGTAAATGACACAAATGTTAAACATTTTACTATTTCCCACAGGCCCCTGAAGCTCTTTTCTTTTTTTTCTTTCCAGTCTTCAAATTTGATCAATTCTATTGCTCCATTTTCAAGGTCACTGACTTTTTTCTCATTCATCTCTATTCTGCCATTGAACCTAGCTAGTAAACTTTTTATTTCTGATTTTTTTTCAACTCTAAAATTCCCACTGGTTTCTTTTTTATAGTTTTCTACAACCTGGAGCATAGTAATAATAGCTGCTTTGAAGTATATTTAATCATTTGAACATTTGCTTATTTTGAGGTTAGTGTATTTTGATTGACTTTTCTTTTGAGGAGTGATCATATTTTCATACTTTTGTGTCTATCGAGAAACTTTATCCTAGACATTTTGAATGATGTACTAATGGGGCTTTGGGTCCCATTGAAACATCTGTAAAACATAGATCATCTGTTTGTTTAGCAGGCAATCAGCCCAGTGATATATAGACCCCCAATTTTGTTGCACTTTCTAAGGGCAGTGCTTCCAGTGTCAGATCAGTCTTCAAACCTTCACTATGCTATTTGGATCTTATCTTGCAACTCAATTCTTTGAGTTACGTTTTAGTTCATTTCCAGATTTTGTATTGTGATTCCTTAGTGTGTTCTATACATACACAGCCTGGAAGTGAGCCCAAGACTTGTATCAGTTCATACACAATTACCCTCACACTCTCTGGCTTCTAGGGAGAGGCCTCCTTGCTTGGTTCAATGGCCAGAAATACAAGTTTTTCTCAGCCCTCCCACTTTGTAAGGCAATTGTGTACACATGAGTCAGCCTTTGGAGTGGAGCAATGAGTGAAAAAGAAAATAATTAATGTGGGTTCCCTCATGTTCTGCACAACAGGGGTCACTTTTCCAAGTTTCTTCTTTGGGAGGAAAGGGTTTTCTTCAGGGCTTTGCCCACATCTTTACCACAACAACACAGCACTATTGTCCACAAGTGAGCTTGACCTCAGAGCAGGGCTGCAAAAGAAAATGGAGAAAAAAAAACAAGAACTCTCTCCCACATTCTCTAGTTCACAGTAGCCCTTTATACCCGAGACCTTCAGCCAGAAAAAAAATTTCTCTTGGAGTTTTCTGTGTGCACCTGCTAAACAATTCCTCAGCTTGACTGCTCTTGCATCAAAGCAAAGGGATTTTCAAAAAGTGGAAAAATATAAAAACACCAAACTGCTTGCTATATGGGTTTTCTTCAAGTTTTGCCTTCTTGCCCTAATCTGCGTGCTATTCCTCACTTTTCCAAATTCTCAGAACTTCTTTTTTTTTTTTTTTTTTCTTTCAGAATCTTAAATTACAATTGGGAGCAGTGGGCTTCTTCATCTTGGCTGGAACCAGAAATCCATATCTTTTGTTCTTTAACAACAAAGTCACTCTTCACTGAATAAATAGATCAGTTCTAAAATTTAAGGGTCATTGGAGACCCTCATTTTAACTTCAAATCCTTAAAATCTTTTCCCACAAATTATATATTCTAAAACCTATTCAATTCACATGAAAAAACAAATCTTAATTTACATGAAAATAAAGTCACAAGAAAACACATATTTTAGTCCAGTGGTGGGTCTCTATTTTAAAGATAGAGTTAGCAGATTATTTTCATACAACAGCATAAAATAATTGAAACATACAATTTCTTCCTGATTTTGTTTCTTTGCTCACTAAGGAAACTTCTGGCCTAAATTATCTTCCCTTGTATAACTCCTATCCTTATATACCAGGCTTTTAAGGATGTACTTATTTTTAAAAGTTAATTAAGGTTCTAGGGAAGATACAAAGATCTTCAAGTATCTTATTAAAAAGACTAAACTCTACATTGATTATTTCTCACATATTTATACTCTATATTAAAAAGAAATCAATAGGAGCGCCTGGGTGGCTCAGTGGGTTAAGCTGCTGCCTTCGGCTCAGGTCATGATCTCAGGGTCCTGGGATCGAGTCCCGCATCGGGCTCTCTGCTCAGCAGGGAGCCTGTTTCCTCCTCTCTCTCTCTCTGCCTGCCTCTCTGCCTACTTGTGATCTCTCTCTGTCATATAAATAATAAAATAAAATCTTAAAAAAAAAGAAATCAATACATTAATTTTTATTCATCAGATTGATATTTTTATTCTTGTCCAAGAGAACAAAGCTAATATCCTTTCCTGGTTGAATTATAAAGAAATAAAAAATTCTTCTGGAGGATATTGTCTGGCTGGAACACAGAATTTTATAGTATATTGAAGGTAATAGCTAGATCATAACACATTCCATAGATGCTGAGAACCTCTTAAATGTAGTCGAATAACTTAATTAAATGATATATGTAAAATATTTTATAATTTCTGAAGTGCCATAGCAACCTTAGTTATTATTTTTATTTGCTAGATTTATAATTAAGCATCTGCTTTAACACCCAAGCTCCTTCCATTCCATCACATGCCATTTCTATGTTTGCTTGTTATCTGAATTTTCTCCCTCCAGATTTGATCCCTCCAATTGCCCTACACTTTCCCACCATCAAAAACAGAAATATTATTATGTCAATACCCTGCTTTAAGCATTTTAATCACCCCCCATTATTAACAAACTAAATTTGAAGGTCAATAATATGTAAATGATGTTTCATCATTTGCAATTACACATATGCCTCTTGTTCTCCAGACACTGAAAATACTTGCAGTTTCCAGTACATCATGTGTTCTTTCAAACCTCTTGAGTTATCACATCCTGTTTCCATCTGATTATTCTGGTGAGCCATTATTTATCTCTGAAGATGCATCTGTCATGTCTTCTTGATGGTCCCAGAAAAAGCTAGAAAATCCCACTTTCCTTCCTTTTACAAAATGCAATTTTTTTCAGCTTATAACCCGTGCTATTCTAATTAGTTACTTTTCTCAAGACTTACTTGAAACAAGCTAAACATTCAAATCATGTTAGTTGAATGATGTGACACGGGAAGAAGGAAGGAAAGAAGGGAGGAAGAGAGGGAGGAAGAAGAGAAGGGAGGGAGAGAGGAGGGGGGAAAAGAAAAGAGAGAGAGGACAGCTAATAAGCAAAAAGAGTACTTGGAACCAAGCAGGCCGTATGATTAAAATACTAGACAGTCTGTTCCTTTATTTCATTTTACTATATAGCAATAAAGTAGTAAACCATGCTGTGCTAAAAAAATTTCTTTTGCGTCCCTAAATTTGACACACTAAGTTATGTCACTGCTGAAGAAGACAAAAAAAGACATTTTCACCAACAGTGATTGTCACTGTTATGAAATTGTATTTTCATAAAAAAAATCAAGTGCCCTGTGTTGGCCTTTCTGCAGTCATCACAGAGCTTTGACATCTGTCTCAGCTGCAAGATTTCAGGGTTTTAAAGGTTACATGTTTCACAATAACCTTATATTTGCTTTCTTGGTAAATGTTCTAAGTGGCTTCTAGTATACTAAATATCTTTGATGCAGGCTAATAAAAGGCCTCACTTAATAGCATTTTTACATTCCTTGACTTGAAATGTGAAAAGGAGATTTTGTAATATATATTCCACTTATAAAGATGATGTTAAGGTTTTTGTGTTAGTCTATCCAATACCTTTTGTATGACAATTCCTGTGAGAAATTTCTCTGGACATTTTATAAGTGATGGTTATAATTCTCTGAAGCAATAGGATAGTTTTTATCTTTTCATCACTGTGCATTGCATAGCTGGTAGTATTTCTCTCGTCACACTGACTTTTGAAAAGCTTGTAATTAAATTTGGTAACTATCCTTATCAGGAACATGGATTTCACGGCTTGTGTTCTGTATATAACTGCATTCTGGATTGTGTAATTCAGTCCCACCTTTGTTTTGTTTTGTTTTTTCCTCTTGCCATTTTTCAATTCATTTATTTTTGTCTGTTTAGAAATTTCAACAAAAGATTATTTCCAACTGGGTCAGTAGAACATAAGGCATGCAGAGTCTACTTTTTCATCACTTCTGCTCTGCATGTTGAATGGTGAATTAGAGTGCAGTTATTGCATGGAAAGAAAGAGATTAGAGGGAATAAAGTACTCAGATGTATCAGCACAAAGCCCAGCACCTTTTGTAGTCATTCTTAGTACTTAGCATTCTGTTCTCTGGGTTATTTCTGTATCATATTCATAAACCCAAGATAAATGCATCAGAATTTTTAAGAGTTCTTGAAGGATGATTGTTTCATTCTAGTTAACTTCATTTGTGGAACAGAAATGATTAATGAGTATATTCTTCTATTGCATTTTCTTCTAAGATATTTTGCCAGTTTTGTTTTTTACACCACTGTATATTCCTCGAGTTTACAGTGATTGTAAAATTGTAATGTTAATAAATTTAAGTCATCACTGCATGAATATGAAATAGGTAAAAAGGCATCTAGAGAGTAACAGCAGTGACCTTCATCTCTTGAGTCATGTCATGGTTTCCCTGCCATGAAGTAGAAGGGGTTTTCTTCTTTGGTCCTCAGACGTCATCTCATGGTTTGTGTGGCCTTCTGGGTAGTTACATTATCTTTTAAAAATTCTCAGTTTCTGGGTCACTGGAAATTCTGGTCTTATTTCTAATATACTTCATGTCCTCTTAAATCAAATAGCATATATTTGTTTGGGTTTGTTTTTTTTTTAAGATTTTATTTATTTATTTGACCGAGAGAGAGTGTATGTGTGCACAAGCAGGGAAAGCAACAGGCAGAGGGAGAGGGAGAAGCAGGCTCCCTGCTGGTCAGTAGGCCTGATGTGGGGCTTGATCCCAGGACTCTGGGATCATGACCTGAGCAGAACACACATGCTCAACCAACTGAGCCATCTAGGCGTCCACAT
Organism: Mustela lutreola; assembly: GCF_030435805.1. NCBI lineage: Eukaryota > Metazoa > Chordata > Mammalia > Carnivora > Mustelidae > Mustela > Mustela lutreola. The sequence continues at coordinate 77,747,622 of NC_081295.1, forward strand.
GTATTTGTTATATTGTTACTGAATATGATTCTGCCTCACAGTGAATTCTAGGTTTTTACATTATTCTGACTTATTTGTGGTATCTAGTTTTTTCTAGGTGATTAATACTGCAATGTAGTAACAGCAATAATAGTGGATATGGTTTTTCCCTGGATCCTATTTGGGTAAAGTCTTTTTCTAGACAGATACATAGATGCATACATATGGGCATATATATATATGTGTGTACATATATTCACATAAATATATATGAATCATATTAAATATATATTATATAATATAAAAATTATTTTATTTATATATATGTGTGTATATATATATAATAGTCCCTCAAATTAATTTATTTTCATGTAAAACTCCTTTCTAATTCAATATTCAATCACTTTATATATAGAGAGAGATAATAGATTAACTTATCTTAAGCATAAACTTTGGTTTTGTTACCTTTCTGGTCAAACGTCTTTATGGGCTTCTTATTATTTTGAAAGGCAATCCTATTCCTTACTCAGCTTTTCAACATTTTCAATCCTCCAACATTGAAGAGGCAGCTAATCTTAGGTAAGAGCCAAAAGGTTGATTCTAAAGTCCTGGGTTCGAATCCTAGCTCTGAAACCTTGGAAAATTTATTTACTCTCTCCATGTTTCAGAATTCTCAACTGGAAATGGGATTGTTGTAATAGTCATAACAATATCTACTTCTTAGAGTGTCAAATGAGCTTCCAGCAATTCTTAGCATCTAAATACTTGCTATTATTTCCTGGATCTAATGTACCTTTTCAAAATTTTGTTTCATTATTCCTGTTCAACTATTCTATCCAAAATAATGAAATTGCTTTTTTGTAATTTGTGGAAACAGTGTAATATAACAAACCAATCAGAGCTTGGTTGGAATCCAGACTAATGCTGAATAATACTATTAGGGGGAAGTCTCTAAAGCAACCTAAACTCTAATTCCACATCCTTAATATTTATCATACAAGGTTATCGTGTAGTTTAGGAGCAATGAATGTATATAGTGAACAGCATGGTCTGTATCACAGAAGTACTCATGAGTGATGACTATTGGTAATATTGAGAAACCCATAAACAGTCATATCTTCCAGCCTCTATATTTTTTCATATGTTGCTGTTGCATAGAAAGGCACTCCCTGGACGCCTGGGTGGCTCAGTCGTTAGGCGCTGCCTTCGGCTCAGGTCATGATCCCAGGGTCCTGGGATGGAGTCCCATATCAGGCTCCCAGCTCAGAGGAAAGCCTGCTTCTCCCTCTCCCTCTCCCTCCACTTGTGTTCCCTCTCTCACATTCTCTCTGTCAAATAAAAAAGAATAAAATAAAATCTTAAAAAAAGAAAAAATTTAAAAAAAAAAGCACTCCCTGTCGTTGTCTCTCTAAATCTGACCCACCATTAATCTTAATTCAAATGTCTTCTTTCCTCATCAGCTGATCTCTAAATCCCTTCTGTGAAAGGAATTTCTTCATCTTCTAAAACCCTATGGCATTTTATTGGTACTTCTCTCTTATACCTGCTTTCTAAACTGTTTTGTGTTTATGTCGGCTCCAATATTGGATGGAAAGTTTCTGCAGGGCTGATGTATCTAGCTCATATTTGTATCTTTTATTTCCATACACAGAATAGGCACTCAATAAAGTTTTCTTGAATGAAAACACCACTAAATCCTTCATTCCAAAATTAAAAAAGAAAAAAATTCCTAAAAGAAATTCTGCTGTCTGTTGCTCTATAGTCACATGAACAGTGGGAAAGTGGATGTACATTAAAGATAAGACATAACTCTGATTCAAAGTTCCTTTTTTAAAAATTAATGTCTAACGTTGAAAAATAATGGGATTAAATACACTTGAATGAATTGAATAGCATTTGAGATGATCAGTATGCTAATTGATACAGCAGTTTGGCAATGGCTAGGGCATTTGTTCAGGAGCTGTATTACACCACTTGCCAGCTGTGTAGCTAGAAGTAAGATGCTTGATTTCATCCTCAATTTCCTCATCTAAACATGCGGATAGCAACAAAAGCCATTGTATGGGGTTATTGTTGGGACTAAATTTAAAAATGCATGTAAATCTTTAACTTAGCACTGGAAGAGAAAATAATTAGTGAAGCTCAGATTTATTTTCATTATTGCAGCCAAGGTTAATTCATTAAAAAGGTTGCAGTTCCTCATGTTACTGAGGACACTACTACTTTATAGTATGCTTGAGCCACCATCCACTAAAACTGGACAAGAATTGCTCGGTGTATTTTTGGCCATGCTCTAGTAAGTCCACCAAACCAACTCATGCAGACATGTGATATTATACCACAGGATGAGGTTAAATTAGATAGTTTTAGTTCTTATTGCATATTTTGAGTGCTTCTTAGTGACATTTTGAATTTGGGGACTGAATATAAATAGGCATTCCTGAAGTTTGAACCAAATATATGTTATTACTTATCTTCAAATTTTCCAGGTCACTTTTTAGACAGAAGTACCCTGAAGCAGCACAGTAAACTGCTAAAAAGCCATTATTGTTTGCTGCTACAGATCTGCCTGACTCAGGGTTTTCTTATATTAAGAAGTGATCTTGTTGCAGGGATAACACTACAACTATCACCCATAAACCAGTATTTCAAATTTTCATGCATACAAACTGCTTCATTTGCTCTCCTCTTCCATATGTAATGTAGAATGCACACACCTTACACATATATACTGTGTGTGTGTGTGTGTGTGTGTGTGTGTGTGAGTGTAGTTTGCAAGGCATGGCCTTAAATTTGATTGTGATAAAACCAAGATGCTGAGCTGGACTATAGATTTCTAGGTTCCAGCCATTATAATTGAAGTCATGAAGCTTATGTCATATACATAAGACTCAGAGAACAGATGGGGTATTGGAATCTCAGTGACAATCTCCTTCAAGAGTGTTTCTCCTTGAGTTTCTCCTTGAGACAATTCAATGATTAGGAACATCTCTGTTAGGAGCCATCTGGTGTTGACTTTTTTTTTTTTTTTTTCCAGTCTGCCTCCTGAGTGTTCACCAAGGCCACAAAACAAAGGAAGCACTGATTTCTCCTAGACTATCACCAGTTTACTAATGGAGCCAGTCTGATTTTCTGTATTCACCAGGATTGCACAGAGGTATCTCAGAAAACATTCTATAGTTAAAGCACCGGGTTATCAGTGTCTCGGTGTTCCTATAATTCAAAAATTGTGTTACTTCTTTCCTTTAAATGTATTCACTGATTTTACTGTGTTTTTTTTTTGTTTCTTTGTTTCATTTCATTTTTCTTACTAGAGGTATGTTTGTTCAGGTGTTGACTCGCTTATTAACTGTACTTTGTGAAGACATTAGCAGGCGCACATGGAACCACAAGACAGTGGTGCACTGAAGCTTCCCCATGTGGGAGAAAAAAGTTCTCTTCTACTTTCCACCACACAGATCTCTGGCCGCCCTTTTAGGTTTGCACCCACCTGACATTAGATCACCAGCTAAGATATGGGGACATCGATATGTTTGTGTTGACTTGAGCAAGTTCTTTGTCCTCTTCCTACTTCAGAGATAGCTAATATCTTCTAGGTGTTATGGAAAATAGAAGAGGGAAATGTAATGGGAAAGAAACAAAGAAAACAGAGAATAAAAGAGAAAAGATAAATAGACAAAAGCTTTCAAAATTATATAGCCACTGAGAAATTTCCAGGCAGGGGAAAAAAAAAAAAAATGTTTGCATATCATTAGTGTTCATGTAATAACTGCCCCCCCCCAAAAAAAAAACTGGCTGATTTTCCTAAAAAATTGAAACCTGAGCAAGTTGTTGGAATTAGTTTATTGTCTGTCTACTATATCCTCCAAAATATAATTCCCATAAACTTCGGAACCATTTCAATGGGTTTTTTGCTGCACTCTTAGTATGAAGGAGTTTCTGGCAGACACTATTTCCTCAGTATCTGCCACATCTAACCCATGCATGCAACTGGTCATGCGAAACACCCCCTGGGAGAGAGGGCCTGACAGGTGTAGTGCAATCAACTACATTTCCCAGAATATTTGTGGCTTATCTTTTCCTATCTTCAGAGAAGAGGTACACAATCTCAGTATAAATAGAATCATAAACTGAATTTCATAATTTACACAACATGATTCCACATATTTTCAAGAATTCATATGTTTCTAAAAGCTATAATTGGTATTTATCATCATCATCATTATTACCACTGGAAACAGATCAGGATATGGGATCTAAAGGTACAGAACTTTGATTTGTAGTACTGTTTTACAGACTAAATTTGGTAAAACTAAGTAGTTCAGATTCCACACAGATTGAGGACCTCACAATTCCTGAAGGAAAGGAAAATTAATTGTAAAATCTATTAGCGACCACCAATGAAACCCATTTTTTAATAATCAAGGAAATTTCTAGGGCCTGTTCCATAGGAAACAATTAGTAGGTCTTTGAATAATGAGTGAATCGCTCCAAGTTTTCATCAAGGCGTCTGTCTGTGACTCATTCTCAGATATTATACATGAATTTCTCTGAGAAAGGAAAGTCAGTTTTTGTCATCTTCAATGTATGATTGAGCTTTAGTCATACAACAAAGCTGATGTTTGCCTGGTCCTCAGTGTCCTTCTTCATACAGAATCCAAAGGTTATTAGCAAGTTCTAATTTATTTGTTATAATAATGAATAGGGAAAAAAACCCCTAGTTTTTTCATTAAATGCTATTTTCATAAGTTATGAAATATGCAGTCATTTGATACAAGTTTGTAAAACTTTAAAAAGGATGAAAAAGTAAATTATAGAATAAAGTCTGACCTTCAGCTTGTAAATTTAGATACCGATCTGGAATCCAACATCCAAGTCTTGTGTTTTAGAACTAGGAGAGATCTAGAAATGTATTAGCATTCCATATAGAAACCCATCATAAGCATATTGATAATTAGAATTTACGTAGTCATTTATAGCCTTGTGTTCTCACATACCTTATCTCATGAGATCATGTGAGGTAGGGAAGTTATTATCATTGTTCGGAGGACCACATGAGGCTCAGAGCATCCATGCTTCCATTGCAAGGTCACAGGCTGCTAAATCAGGAGAACTAGGTTTGAACCCATGTCTTCCAGTGTTGGGTTCCTTGCTTATTGAAACACCAAGGTGCTTCGTCCCTTAAGAGAAGTCTGCTATTTGTGCCACCTACCTGATTTAGTCCAGTCACAGGAGAGATGATTTAATTTGACTACTTTATCTGCAGCGCAGTCTACTGTCACCACTGCCAGAAAACACTGCGTGTTAAAAGCGGTTGTTTTTTCCTGGGTTCCCCAGTCTAAACCCCTCCTTCCCACAGCAAGCCTGGTCACATTTCCCAAAGGAGAGGATTACGCTTTCCTTTTCTAAACACCGTTATTATTTTCTCTTCTGTTCCTACGACAATTGATCAAAGACAAAATAGTCTCTTCAAAAAAAAAAAAAAGAAAAGAAAAGAAAAGAAAACAAACAAACAGACAAAAAACCGCATTTAACAATTTGGGCATATCCTCCAGTCCCACGACAGTGCCAAGTAGTGAGATTTATGGTGACATTCAGCAGGTTCTGTTTGCCTAAGGGTCCATTTGGAATTGCAGCTGAGCTACAAATATTTTAGCAAGGAAGACCAAGTAGTGAAAGCTCTAGACGTGACAAATGTATTATATATGACTCCCAGGCATCTAGAAAATCTTTTGACGAAGGTTTTTCTTAAGAATGTCCAAACAGCTTAGGCCTCTAGAGATAAAACCAAGAATGAATCCACACAAGAGTTCTCAACTATAACATCAGAGAAAATAATAACTGTGTATTTCTTTTTTTGTCAGAATACAAAATAGATATGAACAAGGCTTACATTGTTTCTTTCCTCAGCAAGTTTAGACTGTTTCTAGTTATAATGTGGCTGCTAAGTGCTACAGAGTGATTGGGTATCATGTATAGGAGGTACTTGCCAACATCATAGAGGCTGAGTATAGATCCCAAATCTTTTTATTAGCTATGTAGCCATGAGCAAGTAACTTCATCACTATACATGTTAGTTTCCTCAAAAGTAAGTTTTCACTAAGCGTAGTGAGAATTATGTAATGTAAATAAATCACTTAACGTAGAGAATGGTACATATTCTATTCATATATATATAGCATATATATATGTTATATATGTATATGACGTATATGATATATATGCGAATTTCCTACTAGTTATGTTTCTTTGGTTAAGCCCCACAGCCACACACAGATGTAGCCATATACACATGTCCAGGGTTGTAAGCTCCAAAAATAAGACCCTAAACTACTGACTGACTTCAACACTCTGTGCAAGTAGGAAATGGCTTTAACATATGTGTACCCACTTGAAGCCACCAACACTACAAACAAGATTTAGAGCTTTTCTATGCCTCCCAGAAGTTTCCTCATGTCTCTTTTGCTCTGCTTTTAAAAGTTAATTTTTATCTTTTTCTTTTAAATACTTTTGTAAGGCTCCTGTATTATCTGCTGTTTGATGATTATGTTTAAATGATTGCAATTCTTTTTTAGACTCTTCATTGCTAAGACTGTGGGTATTAAAGAGTCATGTCAGCCTGGTTGTGATTGTTTAATTTCAGAGCTCCTTTAAAAAATTCTGATGTGTAAGTATATCTCATTTCCAGGGTACCAGAATGTCTACTAGATTCCTAATAGAAATCTGCATAAATTAGCACAAACTTCCCTTTCATTGATAGTGATCAACAGCTGTAAAGGCAACTTGGACTCCCATGTAGGCTTCACCCTGTGTAAATAAAGGCCCATATTTTGAAAAATGGTATATCCCTGTTGTTATTTCTCAGTCCTGCCTGGCCAGCTAAAGGAGCTCAGATGTTCTTTTTAGCCCAGACCTTGACGTTGTAAGTCAGTCATCATTAGTCTGGCAAACTAGGGCTTGTTACTTGATTTTGGAAACCTCTCTCTGTTGACCACAATTTGCAGATATAGTCAGGTACATTCAGATTTCAGTGTCCTCAACTTGATCCAAATTTGATTTTTTTAGGCAACTATTCTTCAAAGGTTACGGTTAGGGTTACAATAGAGTTTTTATATTTTATGTTTCATTTTCTTTTTGCTTTCAGTTGTCATCCAAGATAATAATAGTTTAAAATAGTTTACTCAGCCATTACTTTTCTCCCAAGTTATGTCCAGAACTCAGACTGAAATTTGATTCCCTTTAGGAATAGCAGCTTTCTTTTCTCTTAACACCTTTACATTTTATACCTTCAGAATTTAGTATGCCACAGAGATACTTGTTTAAATATCTCTCTTTCTCAGTGGACTGTGAGTATTGCAAGGTATAGAATGTTGTTTATTAAATTTGTATTTGATGGGGCATCTGGGTAGCTCAGTGGGTTAAGCCTCTGCCTTTAACTCAGGTCATGGTCTCAGGGTCCTGGGATCGAGCCCCACATCAGGCTCTCTGCTTGATGGGGAGCCTCTTTCCTCCTCTCTCTTCTGCCTGCCCCTCTACCTACTTGTGAACTCTCTCTTTCACTCTCTGTCAAATAAATAAAATTAAATCTTATAATAAATAAATAAATTTGTATTCGAGGACCTGAGTACAATGCCTCTCATTATACATAGACTTTTCTTAAATTCCTTTTTGATAAACCAATTTAATCAACAAATAAGTGATTGAACAACAGCAAAAAAAAAAACCTCTCTTGTGGACATGATGGAGATATGCATGTTGAAAGATAGCTTAATTATGCAAAAACACACCTGTGTTCGAACAGCGTTGATTAATAGAGTGTTATCAACTTGGAATAAAGGAGTCTACTGTGTGTTACAGTCACTGTATGTGATTCTATTTTCTCAACATTTCTTAACTTTGAACTTGATAAATTAAGGATGGTTTGCCTTTAACGCAAGGTTTATTTAATACAGAGCTGGAACATAACCATACATAGTACCAAAAGTATGTTTTAAAAATTACGTTAAAAGGATGGTTTGCCTTTAACGCAAGGTTTATTTAATACAGAGCTGGAACATAACCATACATAGTACCAAAAATATGTTTTAAAAATTACGTTAAAAGGAAAAACTAAGTCTCTTCAATAAATGGTGCTGGGAAAACTGGACAGCTATATGTAGAAGAATGAAACTCAACCACTCACAAAGATAAACTCAAAATGGATAAAACACCTCAACATGAGACAGGAATCCATCAGAATCCTAGAGAAGAAAATAGGCAGTAACTTCTTCGATATCAGCCACAGTCACTTCTTTCAAGATATGTCTCCAAAAGCAAAGGAAACAAAAGCGAAAATGAACTTTTGGGACTTCATCAAGATCAAAAGCTTCTGCACAGTAAAGGAAACAGTCAACAAAACAAAGAGGCAACCCATGGAATGGGAGAAGATATTTGCAAATGACAGTACAGACAAAAGGTTGATATCCAGGATCTATCAAGAACTCCTCGAAGTCAACACACACAAAACAATCAGATAAAAAAATGGGCAGAAGATATGAACAGACACTTCTCTAATAAAGACATACAAATGGATATCAGACACATGAAAAAATGTTCATCAACACTATCTATCAGGGAGATTCAAATTAAAACCACATTGAGATACCACCTTACACCAGTTAGAATGGCCAAAATTAGCAAGACAGGAAACAACATGTGTTGGAGAGGATGTGGAGAAAGGGGAACCCTCTTGCACTGTTGGTGGGAATGCAAGTTGGTGCAGCCACTTTGGAAAACAGTGTGGACATTCCTCAAGAAATTAAAAATGGAGATTCCCTATAACCTTGCAATTGCACTACTGGGTATTTACCCCAAAGATACAGATGTAGTGAAAAGAAGGGCCATCTGTACCCCAATGTTTATAGCAACAATGGCCATGGTCGCCAAGCTGTGGAAAGAACCAAGATGCCCTTCAACGGACGAATGGATAAGGAAGATGTGGCCCATATACACTATGGAGAATTATGCCTCCATCAGAAAGGATGAATACCCAACTTTTGTAGCAACATGGGCGGGACTGGAGGAGATTATGCTGAGTGAAATAAGTCAAGCAGAGAGAGTCAACTATCATATGGTTTCACTTATTTGTGGAGCATAACAAATAACATGGAGGACAAGGGGAGATGGAAAGGAGAAGGGAGTTGAGGGAAATTGGAAGGGGAGGTGAACCATGAGAGACTATGGACTCTGAAAAACAATCTGAGGGTTTTGAAGGGTCGGGGGGTGGGAGGTTGGGGGAACCAGGTGGTGGGTATTAGAGAGGGCACGGATTGCTTGGAGCACTGGGTGTGGTGCAAAAAACAATGAATACTGTTACACTGAAAAGAAATAAAAAATTCAAAAAAAAGGAAAAACTAATAAAACTATATGATCTTTTAAGTCAATTGCATATATACATATGAGCATTAAAACACAGAAAAATGGGGCCCTTGGTGGCTCAGTCCTTAAGCGCCTGCCTTCAGCTCAGGTCATGATCCCAGCGTCCTGTGGTCAAGCCCACCTCCGGCTCTCAGCTCTCTGGGAAGCCTGCTTCTCCCTCTGCCTCTCCCCTGGCTTGTGTTCCTTCTCTCACTGTCTCTCTCATTCTCTCTCTGTCAAAAAATAAATAGAATCTTAAAAAAAAAAAAAACAGCAACAACAGAAAGATGTATAGAGCGATATGTGTTTCATCACTATTCTGAGGAAAAAAAAAAACCTTTTTCATACTTTACTATATTTGCATTCTCACAAATTTTCTACTATATAAATATTATTTATGTAATCAGAGATATGTTTTGAAAAAGAACCAGGACAAGATATCTAAATAAGATGAAATAATGACTAATAAGACTAATCATAATGAAAATAAAAGTAAGTTTTATACCGGAAGTGCATTATGGGATCTTGTCTTAAAGAAGGCATATATACAAGCAGCATAGTATGAGCCAATGGTAGACAGTGTTGAAAGAGAGCCTAAAGTCGTAGGCAAATTTCCAAAAGTATGATATTTAGATGAAGAAAAATATTAGGTTTTATTATCTTCACTGTAGATGATGCCTAGAGAAGAATTCTTGGTTTTAGTTCTCTGTACTATATTTTGAAAGTATATTTATAAACTAGAGTGTACCCCCCATTAGATTACAGGAAAACTGAAAAGTCTAGAAACAAAGTCAAATAAGAAAGGTACCAGAAGAAGAAACATGACAAGAATGACCTCATGGGGGACAGCTGGGTGGCTCAGTTATGATCCCAGCATCCTGGGATCAAGTCTCACATCGGGCTCCTTGCTCGACAGGGAGCCTGCTGCTTCTCCCTCTGCCTCTGCCTTCCACTCTGCCTGTGCTTGCTCGCTCTCTCTGACAAATAAATAAATAAAATCTTTAAAAAAAAAAAAAAAGAATGACCTCATGGGAGCATGATGATTACCACACATAGCTAAAGGGCATTGTGCTGAAGAGGAACTAGAAATACTAAGTAGACTTCCTAATGCATGTGATTCTTTGCCTTTTGCCTTGGCCCAGTATACCTAAGCTGTATGTCATACTTCCACCAGTAACTGAGACTTCCACTGGTAAAAATTAATACCTGAAGGATTAATTTAGAATCTCTACTTGTTGGAGCAATTGGGGTGGGGGCTAAGCATTTATAGTTTGAAAAACACAACTAAATTATAAACTGACGCATTGTTCTCAGTGATTACAGTGGTGGTGTAATTTCTACTTCACTCACTAAAATAATCTGTTTTAAGGTCTTACTCTATGCCAAGCTTCCTGCTGAGCACCTCACGTAAATTATCTCATTTCATCCTAAAACCCTACAATGTAAGTATTGTTCTGCTCACTTTGCGAATGGTAGCACTAAAGCTTAGAACAGAGATTTAATATCTTACAGCCAATAAATTTTAGAATTGGAGTGAAAACTTGGAACTATCTGAATACAAACCTTATACTTGTAAACATTATGCCGAAGGCAGCATAAACAGGGTACAATTTGGTTGAATATTATGGATTTTCTAACTATGCAGCAAAGGATTAAATTAGGTAGAAGTCTTTTTAAAGTAATTACAGGAAGAGTTTAAGAAAACTACCCTACCCTATGAGTCTGGGTGAGAAGTAGATTTATTCTGTTTCTGTTAGAATAACTTTAACTGGAAGTAACAGAACACCTGTCCACAAATGTCTTTAATATGAAGGCATCTAAATCTCTCACAGAAAAGACTCCAAGATTGGTATACCAATATGGTGTATAAGCAATAGTCTAGAAGAGCCAGTATTAGGTGTTATGTCTATATAGACGTACTTATCTTTACAGGAAATGTGGGGGTTCTGGATGAGAAAGCACACGGCTGACTCACAGCATCTTTCATGAGCTTCTCATGTCCCAGTTCCTTATAAGGCAACACAGTGAGAGCTGATGCCACCTGGGCATACAGTGAGGGTTTGCACCACAGGAGAGAAACACACCCTCCCTGAGAAGGGGAGGAGGGTGTCCCTTAGTTTTATTATCCTAAAATGTGAGCAAATAACTCTAAGGGAGGTGAGTCTCTAAATGTCTCTGGAGCAATATAGTCTTATTTTCTTTGCCATTCATTTCTAAGGCCCAGCTTGTGCAGAAAGGTGAAATGGTCATGGAGCACCTACGTTTACTATCTCCAGTGCCCATCTGTTTGCTACTCTGTCATCCTCAGCGTATCAGAGAGGTCTTGCCTTCTGGGTCACCAGAGGTGTAAGTTTCACATTTCCTTTTCTTTTTTTTTTTTAAATAGAAAATTTTATTTATTTATTTGAGAGAGTGAACAAGCATGAACAGGGAGAGCAGCAGAGGGTGAAGGAGAAATAGTTTCCTTGCTGAGCAAGGAGCGCTCTATGGGGACTCAATCCCGGGACTCAGGGATCATGACCGGAGCCACTGGCAGCTGATTAACTGACTGAGCCACCTGGGCACCCAAGGTTCACATTTTCAGCTGTCATTTACCCAAGTTCAAGAAAGAACCAAGTGGAACAAATTGTAATCTGCCCATATGGCTATCTCTTTCATTAGGAAAGAAAATCTCCCCCCAAAGAATCTTTGTGGATTCTCCTTCATAACTTACTGACTGGTACAGGTCATATATTCATTCCTAGAGCAATCAGCGTCAGAAGGGAAAAATCTATAGCCAAATTTGATTTAGATCAAATGCAGGGAAAATTGGCATTCAGAAAAAATTAAGTTCTGATTGCAATGCCTGTTGTAAAGTAAGGTTGGCTACAACATCTAAGATTCCTTCATTCATTTAATATATATTCATATGGCACCTGCTATGTGCCAGGCATGGTGAGGCAGAAAAAGAACCAAAATGAATGAGACAGGATTCAACCTCAAGGAGCTCACCATCTGGAGACAGTGACAGATATTTGTACCTCTTAGAGTGTTATGTGGCTACCTTACACAAAATATTAAATATTATCTTTTATTTACAGAACTACTTGTCAAATTGATTTCAAATGTGAATATTTAGCAATTGACTTATTGTCTTTATTCCTATAGTGATGGCATTTTAATTTGACTGTATACTGTATAACTTTAAGCATAAAAACTATACCATATACATATTATATAATTATTTATATTTCTATTAAATGTTAAATATATTAAATATTAAACAATTTTATAATGGAACGAGGTCATTGGTAATTATGTGAAGAGATAAAACAAATTTAGCTTTTATTACACAATCACAATTGTAAACTCAAAGAAGACAAAAATAATCAAGATAGTAGCTTACATTTTTAATGATCTCAGAATATAAGTTACATCAGAAGACAATGGAATGCACACTTGTGGGACTATTTTGAAGTAGAAATGGAAACACCAGTGAGTAAATAAATTATTGTACTATGAGTACACTCTGGCATTTTCTGCCAGAAAGTAGGAGAGGGGTTAAATGACTTCACAAAGTCCCTTGGTATTTGATCTGATGATTTAGTATAAATAAATGATGGATTTCTTTTGTTTCCTAGATAAGATTGATCATCCATTGTTAAATTATGCTACTTTCTTAAGAGTACAGAAGAAAATGCATGATGCAAATCAGAGTTATCCATTTGTGATGTTACAAAACACAGTTGAACCTTAGAGCAGGTTTGAATTTACATATTTAAGCTTAAGCTTTCCTGCCCTCAGGCAAATACATGTTTTGAACTTTAATATTTTTTCTTGCCTTGCATTCCTCTTTATATTCATTTTTTTTTTTTTTTTTACTTTATTAGTGGGTTTGCCAAAACAGGAATTGCAAGATTCAGAAACAACATCAGAATAAGCCCAAAAAGAACGTGGTATTTGAAAAGCTGGTGTCACTTAACAGTTGAAATAAATAGTACATCATTTTCCAAAGTTTGGGGGCTTTGTCCTTAGTTTACCTTCAACTCCTTATCATAATGTTTGGACACAGAACATCTGCAATTTCAATAGGATATTCATGACCTGTTTGCTTCATTTCTCTTTTTACACATGACAACTGCATAACTTTTCATAGTACTTTAGAGTTTATTGATTTTATTAGTTTTATCAGATGTGTGTGTGTGTGTGTGTGTGTGTGTGGTTTTAGGGTTTTCTGTATATAAAACCATGCTATCTACAAATAGTATAGTACAAATAGTACAAACAGTTTTCCTTCCTCCTGCCCAGTTTAGATGCCTTTTATTTCTATTTTCAGCCTAGGACTTCTAATACTATGCTGTGTAATAGTGGTGAAAGTGTAATCTCTATTTTTTCCCTGATCTTTCATGAAAAACTCAGCTTTGTACCACTGAGTATGTTATCGGTGGGCTTGTCACATATGGAAATAGAGAAATATATTCCATATATCCTCTATTTCTTCATTTTGCTTGATTCTGTCTGTTTCTAGACATTACACTAAAGAGCTATCTTTCCCAGTCCTGAAGGACTGGAGTTGTGTAGAAGATGAAACTTGTTTAACTTTCCCCTAGCTTTTTGTTGTTTCTATCACCCTTGTGATGGTCTAAGCAGCTTTATTTATTCTTGAGAGGTCCTGGTTGTTGAGGAATTGCCAAATCCTATGAAATGTTCCAAAGAGAGGAATCTCAGTTAGCCTCTGGTTTGAGGCTGATAGGAAGGGAGACCCTCAGGCAGCAGCTTTTAAATTATGCAGATAGATACAATCCTGTGGGAGCACAGTTCTAAACCCTGCTGCCTTTCAAATTCTTTTGGCAACAGTTGCAAAACTGGGGTTCCAGATGAGTGTATGATCTTTACCCTGGGAGCATCAATGAACCATAACAAGGGAAAGTGCAAAGATGGCTTCTCCCAGCCTACATTTTCTGAGTACCTCCATAGTCTCTGTGTGACAATTCTGAAGCATGCCCCTCAGCCTAAAGCATTAGGACAAGTAAATAGGCTTGTCCTATTTAATTGTTTTGGGGGTGTGTTTTGGTCAGCTGTCTCTGCAGTACCCCGGAGGCAGTAACTTACCAAGAGCTTTCCCTCTAGTTTTGGGGGTCCGGAAATGTAATCCTTCCTGCCCCCTAGAACCAGGGACTCAACAAGCATCCCCTTTGTGGGTTGAGCACGTTTGCTGGCTTTGGTGGGGCCCAGAGATGGTGCGGGAGAAGCGTGTCAACCATCTGGCTCTGGAAGGGCTGCTAGGGTGGGTATTTGTTCTCCACTTCAACCTAGATTACTCTGGGGTCTAAGGGTGGGACAGACAAGTTAGAGGGGTAGTGCAAAAGTGGCAACAGCCTGTGCTACTACTCCCTCTCTAGGAGAGTCCTAACAGGATCCTCTCTTCCTGCAGATGCTTTGAGATTTGCACAGGAAACTTCACAGATTGTCCAGGCACTTTTCAAACTGCCGCTTATGTGCTGACTCCTGGGGGCAAGCCCTTTAAGAGTGGAATCTCAGTTCCCTACAGCCTCATGGTTCTCCTGGATGGAAGCCTCATTGTTTTTCAAAGCGAGACATTTTGGAGGCTTGTCTTTCTGGTGCAGGTCCTAAGGGTTGATGAGCCTGATGCAGGGCACAAAACCCTCACTTCTCCAAGAGAAACTCCATACTTGTGCTGTGGTGGGGTATGGGGTTTTTAGCTGGACTGTGTCTTTCTGTCCCACCTGTCTCCATGTTGCCCTTCTATTCATTGTTGTGAAGGAGCTGGCCAGCTAGCTTTCAGGTCTTTTTCCACTGGAATTACTTAACATGTAGCTTAGATGTGTTGCACTGGGTGAGGTGACGTCCAGATCTTCCTACACCGCCATCTTGAACTGTCTCCTTTTGCAACTGACTTTTGTATGTTAACTTGGTATCCTGCTACTTTGCTGAATTCTAACATATATTTTAAATTCATCATTTGAATACAATATTTTGTACCAGCACTATTTGCTAATGTGCTTGTGAAAAATTAGACCAGCATCACTTGACTTGGTTACAAATTAGAAAGGAATCTAAAACAGTAATTTGGGTGTTATTACATGAATGTACTATGTAATTTTATCATTATTCCTCCTATTAGTAGACAATTAATACTCTATGTAATTGCACTGTTCAATCAGGATGGCAATGCAATGGAAGTGTGAATACAGAGAACTGCGGTTTCTTTTAAAGACTCACACATTAGATCTGCAATTACTGCTATTTGATGATCAATCTAGTGTCATAATGGACCACTTACTCCGAAGTCAGAAGAGATTGGTTTCTGGTTAACATTTCAATAGAGTTTAACAAATAAGATCTTGGGAACCCATTATATGCTTGCACTGGATAAGGAATTGGGTACACTAAAAATAAGACAAATATAATAACCTGACCTCATGGATCATGAAAAATAATATCACTTAAAAATTCTAGAAATATGATATGTATTACAAAGATTAAGTAGTAACAGGAGTGGTCCTGGAGTTTATAGAGATGATGTGATCTCTCTAGAGGGTCCTGGAAGGCCTCAGGCCATCAGGAACTGATATTTAAGCTGTGGTTAAGTAAGTAAGATTTGGAAAGTGGTGCTAAGAAAATAAATTGAAAATATCCAAAGACAAAACAGAGCATTTTAATAGGAGGCTAGAAATGACCAGAGGAAGTGATGTCTGCATCACCATGTGTATAACTTCAGTCTTCAGTGCTTTGATGTTTTTCCTTCTATCCACTCATTTCCTAGGTGGTGATATTTCTGATCCAGTAATATTAGTATACTGATGATACCAGGAATTTTATCTTCAGACCAAATTTTTAAATTTTTAACTCAAGCCTCATAATCAGCTTCATACTCAGCATCTTTACTATGATGTCTAATCTGCATCTTGGACTTAAGCAGAAGTAACCAAACTCTTATCTCCTCAGCACTACTCATTACAATAAAACTGATAAAATTCACCCAGTTGCTTGGCTGGGCTGTGGACTAAAGGCATTATTGACTGTTCATTTTTTTTTTTTTTTTAAGATTTTATTTATTTATTTATTTGACAGAGAGAGAAATCACAAGTAGGCAGAGAGAGAGGGGAAGCAGGCTCCCCGCTGAGCAGAGAGCCCGATACAGGACTCGATCCCAGGACTCCGGGATCATGACCTGAGCCAAAGGCAGCGGCCCAACCCACTGAGCCACCCAGGCGCCCTGACTGTTCATTTTTTTCACACTGCATATCCAGTCCATCCTGTTGGTTCTATTCTCAAAGTGTATTTTAACTCTGACAACATTTTGCTACTCCCCCACACCATCTTTCCGCAGCTACAATCAGATCTCTTCTGAAGGATGGTAGTAGCCTTCTAGAGGTCTTCTTGATCCTCTGCTTGCCTAACTCCTATCTATTCTCCACAGCATTTAACTGGAAATCATATTACAGTAGCCTTCAGTTAAAATGCTACGATTCCCCATTTTATTCTCTTAATAAAAGCTAAAAATTCTCTTCCCTGAGGTACTCACATAGTCTACTCCTTCATTTCAGTCTCTACTTAGCAGTTATCTTTTCTGAGACACCTCACCTCACTCACAATCCAAAAACAGCATATTATGTCATCCTTTATACTATTATCCTGATTTTCTTTATTTCCTATCATTTTGTAGCCCTTGACATTAGTGAATTTTTTGTTGACCATTCTTTCCCCAGTATCTAAAATGGTGCCTGATACGTGATTAGTAAGCTCTCAATAGTTTTTCTTATGAATATACGGTAGAATGTTATACCTTGATGTCAGTGAGCAAATTAAATTATCTAGTAATAGTTTCAACTGGTCCCTAATTATACATCGGGAGAGTATTGCACATATTACATGGAGCACTGGGTGTGGTGCATAAACAATGAATCTTAGAACACCAAAAAAATAAAATTAAATATTTTTTTAAAGGAGAGAAAAAAAATGTACCAGAGTTTCCATCCCCAACCCCTTATTAGTGGGTTGATTAATCAATATTTTTAATCCCTTAACAAATATTTGTGTGTTTCACACAAATACGTACCAGGGTTTCAAATATTCTAATGAAGAACATTTACCCTTGTGGGCCATAAATCTAAGAGGAAGAGGGATGAATAAGTAAACAATTACAATATTACACAAGAAGTACTGTAACAGGAATATGTCCTGGAAGTCTTCAAGAACAATCACCTAAAGGAAGGTGGGGAAGTCAGAGAAGACTTCAAAAAGAAAAGGCTTGCATGCTGCCTGTTCTCCTCAGGAGAGTTGGCTGAAATTCTCTCATCAATTCTCTTTGACCCTTCTGGGACCTCTCTAAAATACGAGTTTGGACTGACCAACCTTTCCTCTAATTAAGAAATGATTCCAACTAGAGAGAAATGAGTCTTGTGAAAAAGAACAAATTCCAAAGATGGGAGTGACAATTAAAGAAGAGAGGAACACAAAAGATTTGCAACTACAATGTTCACAGTTGACACATACCACATAGGTTTTATTAAGAGAATCCCCAGGTTATGCGTGCATACTTATTTCAATCACTATTTTTAAATAATGTACTTCATTATAATGTAACTTCACTACCATTAAAAATCTGTCATTGCAAAACAAGTTTTAATTGTAAAATAGGTGTAGGTGAATCCCTTAGCTGGAAGAAGAGGGCAATGCCTCCTTTTTTAATAATTCAGCAGAATCTAATGCTTTTCTCCCTGTTTTCTAGTCAACATATTCTAAGATCCTTAGCAATATCAGTACCTCATGTGGTTGCTTAAAAACTGATGGTAACTTGATTGTTTTGGCTTCTTGCTTCTGATTTCTGTGTAGTCCTTTAAAAAAAAATCTAACTTCTTCTGACAGCTCTACTGAGAGGCATAGAGTCTTAAATAAATGAAGGGGACTAGGAAGCTTATAGACATAGAGAGTTTTAACATTTTGTAAAAAAGGTTGGAAATGTAGCTTCACAATCCTTGTGTGCAACAAATAGGCTTATTCTAGCCAGTTCTGGAAAGAGAATGAGGAAATACCTTCACTGTGGATATCCAGTGAGCCCCATATAAAAATGAGTTATATTATTAGTCTCCACCTTTATTGCCCTGTGCCTATAAGTTTCAGCCTCTTCTAGAAAATTAAATTCTGAATGATTTTGTAAGAAATGACTATTGACTATGAAGACTTCTGCAATAATGCGGTTGTTCCAGCCTGTGGTATTGCTACTATTGTAATTGTTATTAGTATTAACTATGTAGAAAATTTAAAGCTTCTGCTTATCTTCAGTTTTCTTTTAACTTTTGTGTATATCATTATTCATTAGCCCATGTATCAGAGTATGAACTTGAGAATGAAGAAGAAAAATCTAACAGGACAAAGTTGCTTTTGAGAAATGGATTTTTGAAGGATAAAGGTGAAAGTTTTCTTTAGATGATTTTTAAAATATAGACTGCTAACAGAATAATTATTAGCACAAAATCCCTCCAAAGCACTTTCCCAAAAAAGTATTCACATTTCCACATACAGAAGACAACTGAAACTTGTTCTAAGTTGTGAACTTGAACCTGGCAGTAGGACGCAGGGCTCTAATCTCTCAGAAAAAAAAAAAAAAAAATGGTTTTATCTCTCCGACCATGGACGTATAGAAGCAATAAAGTATTTAAGACAGCCAACTTGACAATGACAGGTTATCTTGGTTTGACAGCACTTCACTTAAAAATTTGTATTCCTGGGGCACCTGGGTAGCTCAGTAGGTTGGAGCCTCTGCCTTCCACTCAGGTCATGATCTCAGGGTCCTGGGAGCTAGCCCCGTGTTGGGCTCTCTGCTCAGTGGGGAGCCTGCTTCCTCCTCTCTCTCTCTCTGCCTGCCTCTCTGCCTGCTTGTAATTTCTGTCAAATAAATGAATAAAATCTTTTAAAAATAATAATAAATTTTATTCCTAAGGTATGTTTAGGCAATTTTTATAGCTTTCAGCAAATATTAATATGCAACCAGTAAACTCCCATTTTAATAGGAAATAAATATTCTTGTTTAGTTGACATTTGGGCTTATGGTGCCTACATAGCAACTAGCCATCTGATTTTAAAGAGTTCTGTTTATTCAAGAATATCACTTAAGCTTTGATGCTTCAGGGTGTTCTGTCATTAACAAATTTCCATGGTTTGTTGTAGATGACATGTTACTTCTCAGATTCTATCCATTCAATGGAGATTTGGCCTGGAAATTGGGCTAACATAGTAGACAGAATTTGATATCCCATCTTAAGGCTGTATTAATATACCTTCTTCCTTGTGACATGCTTTTGATTAGAAATTTTAAAAAATAAAATAAAACCTTGTACGTCAGAGAACATATATTTGTTTTAAGCTTAGGATAACTCTATAGTTTATTATTTAATCTGGAAATTTTGAGACTAATAGGAGGCATTATTAATATTTATCCTGGGACAATAAGCATTTATTCCATTTATAAATATTTTGTTAATACTATTAGTTATTGAAAAAATGAATGGATTAGTTGTTGCTAAGTTGTTAACTGAGGCTCAACCTCCAACTGTACCAGTCACTCAATGTACAGTGTGTCACCCTGTGTCACTGTTACCAAAATAGTAATTAATATTACTGAGGAAAAGTTAGTTATTGATGGAAAAACTGAGGCCCAGAGAAGTTATAAACTTTTGCAGGGTCCAACAATTAATATTCAGAACTAGTTCATAGACAAACCCTGGTTCATTTAAAACCTCTGTGAATCATCCTTTCTAGACCTCAGCTTCCCCATTTATAAGATAAATAAAAATGGGCAGGAGTAAATAATTTATAAGGACTTCAATATTTTAGTTCAGTAATTGTCTTTCTATTTAGCACATACAAAAACTTCTTTATTCGATGCTTTTACAAACACAGAAAAGAAATCTGAACCACCTTTTGATAGAGCAAAAATGGACTTAAATTTTCCAGCAAAGTTTGATTTTTGGATCTAACAGGATGATTTTGTGTTTCATTCGGTAAACTCACAGATTTGATTGTTCTATTTATAAAAAGAGCAAACAATGAAATTAATTTAGAATGTGGGGGGATAAACATTATTTTAATGCATGGACATAGTACCTTAAAGGATCTCTTGAGGATTATTTTGAGTTTACTTTGTTTTTAGAATGACAAAATTCTCTGACATTTTGGATTACCTTAACCTTAGAATACCTAGATTACCTTAATCTATTAGATTACTTAATCTATTACATTTAGATTACTTTAGGGGCGTATTTCACAGAAAATGAAACAAAATGATACACTGTTATTATTCAGCTGATATTATTACTCTTGTCTGCCTATATTATAATGGAACAAATGAGGCGATTTTCTTCCCTCATTTCCTTCCCGATTTTCTATTGTCATTCTATTCAGTCTAGAAACTTCTTATTTAAGAGTTTCCATTATTTTACCTGGTTTTATATCATTTAATTTCTTTAAGAAACATGTACTCATTGAACCCTCTATGCTTGTCACTGCTGTGAGTTAGGGAACACCAACATATAAAACAAAAACTGCCTTCATAGAACTTGTGTTCTACCTAATAAATGCTCACTTCTTAATAATAATTAAAGACACAATTTTATCAACCAGTTTACCTTCTCCATAAAATTTTTCTTGAGAAGCCTAGATCATATTTATCTTTTTCCTTCTAAACACTTACACTTTGTTTGAATTAGAACATTTAAGTATTCTGCTTTTACATCTTTCTTAGATACGTGTCTTAACTCCTCAGCCAAATAAACTCACAAAGATGAGACTACATATTAAAACTTTATACTCCCCTTAGTAACAAATAACTTTGTGCCTGCTTCTATAAGTTCCTATGCTTATAGAAGTTCTTATATAGTATTATATTATAGTTATATTATAACTTATAAATTCCTTTCTTTGAGGTCAGTATCTTAAAGTTTAAATTAAATTTTAATGAAATTTAATTTAAAGTTTAAATTAAATATTGGGTTGAAAGAAAGGCATATTTCAATTATAATACCACCCACTGACCCTGAATAAAACAACAAAAATTCCTACCAATTTACTTTGTCTCACCATAAAAAGCAATAGGTACTAACAATCTCTTATTTTTCCTAACATTTTGAGAAAAAAAATATCATTTGAATTGGCATTTCCCCGATTACTTTTCTTGTTTTATCAGGTATTTTTGTTTCTTCCACAAACATGTTTTTATTTCTCCTTTTTCTGTTGGAGCATTTGTGGTTTACTTGTTGATTTAAAGAAGTCTTTATTCATTTTGGGCATTTATTCTTCACATTTAATGTTGCAAATATTACTCATAGTTTGTGACTTGCATATATTGTGACTTCAATAAATATAGCTCTGCTATCAGCAGAATGATGTTTTCAATAGATCTGTTACCCATTCCTTCCTTTAAAACACAGTACATACACAAAACATTACAGGACAAATCAGCTTACTTTATACGTACATTGAGACCAAGGGGCTTTCATAATGTGTTTTTCAGGAGTATTGATCTCTTTCTGGAGTCACCTGAAATCTATTCTTTAGGGTCAACTTCCTACTTGATAGGTGAAGTAAAGGAAGAATTGATCTCTAGCCTAAAGAAAATCTAATTACAGATACATCTCCCTAATAATTGCCTTCCAAACTAAGTAGCATCTTGCCCCACCTTCACTTAGGTCCAGTTGACAATAAAACGTTTTAGTAATTCCTTAATATAATATATTATCAAGGAATTATTATATTTTAGGAAACCCCCAAATTACCAGGTTCTTTCACAATACATTTTTCAAATCAAATTGCTATACTTTCTTCTCCCTCCAAAGCTCTCCTGCCCAAGTGATCACGATAGTATTTATTTCATGGATAGTTCTCTGTTCTTATGAGTTAACTCCCAATTAGTCCAATTCCATACCCCATTACGATTAAAAAACACTTGAGTTTGTATCCACAGAGCCTGAACCAGTACTTCTATATCAAAGCCTACCCTGCCTCAGAACCATCTAGGGAATGTAGGAAGGAGTCAAACCTGTATGACTTACATTCAGTTTCCCAAAATTGATCCCAATCCTGGTCTTGTCTTGTTGTGCCTTTTTTCTTTTTTCTCCTCCCTTCCTTCCTACCTTCCTTCCTTCTTTTTTTCTTTCTACTTTCCTTCTTCCTTTCTTTCCTTCTCACTCTCTTTCTTTCATCTTATCACAAACAATTCCATCTGTGACTCATGGCTTCCCATATAGCACTGACCAAGCAATCAGAACACAAGTTCTATAGTCATCCACGAATAAAAGCCAAGTGAGCTACAGGAGTTTCAGTAGAGAAGACACAATAAAGCAAGACATACTGCACAGCATCCCCTCCAATCGAAATCTCTTCTTCTCCTGTATTAAAAACCCATGTTTGTATCTTCAATATGTACCTGGTTAACCAGAGCTCCACTCTTGAACTCATAACTTGTATGGGTCTTTTTATGGACTTTGGGAGAAATATTGGAAACTCATATGGGCAAAATAACTTCTAGTTCATACTTGGAAAATCTGTATTTTTTTTTCAACAATATAAGTATCTTATGAACTGGAAATGTTTCAGTTGGCAATAATCATTGTTTTCACTTGATGCTCTAATGGTCAAAATCTGTCCACTAAAAGCCCTTTTTTTGGGTTGACCAAACTGTGCATTTTAACTCTAACCCAGAAATTACTGAGAGTCTCCCTGTTTCTTAAAACAAAATGTACCAGCATGATCTTTATTTTTCATGTACCAAGACATGGAACCAATTATTTTCCAAGTAGCTGTCAAAAGAGAGTGTTAGAGATCCAGATCTAGGCACTAGTGAAGGATAAATCCTGATGTTAGATAAGTGAACTTAGAGGAGGGAATACTTAAATTACTTTATCAATAAAGTAAGAAATCCTTTTTTATTATAAAGGTTATGAGTTCATGTTAATGTTTCCATTTGATCTTTACTTTAAAAATCTCTCTTTTTACTTGATCTAATATGAAGTTTCCTGCTTAGAATATTTTATGACTGAACATGTTACATATTGTTACACTAAATTATGTTATTAAATTCTAATATTGAACCCCAATTTTCACAGTGCAATTTTCATTTCTATTTTTCTCCATCTCCAGGATTTCTGAAATTGATTCAAAATTGCACAAATCCTGATGATCTTTGTTATCTGTACCACCTGAGAACATAACCAACTGTCTGAGATCACACATACACACACACACTGCTTCTATTTCCCCAATAAAAATAACTCTAAGAAATTATAAGTTAGGGACACCTGTGTGGCCTAGTTGGTTAAGTGTGTGGCTTCGGCCCAGGTCATGATCCCAGGGTCCTGGGATCAAGTCCTGCATGGGACTTCCTTTTTTTAAATCAATTCTATTGATTTAAAAAAAGGAAATTATAAGGCATTAAAAGATTCCCCCTACACCAAATGTTGACAAAAATACTAATAAAAAGCAGAGAGATGTAAACCAGACTTGGTTCTTAAGATTTTGTTTGAAATCCCAATGTAGCTTTGTCTAATTCATTCCTACTATTTCAGTTCATTCTTTTTCATAATTTTCCTCTGTTTTATATCATTTTGTTAGTATCATTATTTTTTTGTTGCAGACAATTTAGTTCTGAACTCCCTTGAATAAAGAGATATGTTATTGCTTGAGAGGCTCTCAAACTGTTCAAGAGTATCACAAAACATACTTAAATTAACATCAATAATTATAAATATGTTCATATATATAGATATACTACATATTGCAATTTGAATATCCCCACCAAATGCATTACACAGAATAAATTCTTTAGGTCTATTTCCACAATATTGACTCTACAAAAACCAACTCACATAAGACAAAAGAACAAATAGGATCTTCTGGCTCCTAGCTCACTGTCATTTGATGAAGCCATGGGGTGGAAATAACTTGAGAAGAGATTATCTAAAGCATAATGATCAAATCTTTCAGTGGTTAAAAAACAAGAGAGTGAGAGACTATATTCTAAGTTAAACTCTATTATGGTCTTTCTTTAAAACTTATACTCTGAAATCATTTTCCAAATATTTAAATCTTTCAAAAGTTACTCTTAAGCACTTTGCACATGTTGTTCTCCATGTTCTTCATGGCCCTCTCCATGACTATCTACTTCCTTTTTTTTTTTTAAGATTTTATTTATTTATTTGACAGACAGAGATCACAAGTAGGCAGAGAGACAGGCAGAGAGAGAGGAAGGGAAGCAGGCTGTCTGCTGAGCAGAGAGCCCATTGCAGGGCTCCATCTCAGGACCCTGGGATCATGACCTGAGCCGAAGGCAGAGGCTTTAACCCACTGAGCCACCCAGGCGCCCCGGTTATCTACTTCTTATCCTTTATCACAGAGGCTTTCCTTATGTCCTTATCGAAACTCACATCTTAATCACCTCACTATTGTATTTATTTGCTTCTTTCTTTGTAGGGTATCTGTTGCCCCACCAGATCACAGCTATTAATTTCAAGCCTGTGAGGGAAAGGCCACACCTCCACTGTTACTCACCCTACCCAATACCACATAGATGTATAGTAGATGGTCAAAATACATTTGTGAATTTGGATGCATAGATGGCTCAGTTGGTTAACCAATCACTTCCTGATTTCAGTTCAGGTCATGAGATCAAGCCCCTAACTGGGTCCCCGTTCAGCACAGTCTGCTTGTTCCTCTCCCTCTGCTCTTCCTTCCCCCTCTCTAAAATAAATTATTAAATAAGTAAAATACATTTTTTAAAGAAATATTTGTGAATAAATGAATGCATAGGTGACCCTGGGCACTCATCTTTTAGTCCCATTCTCCAAAACCGTTAGTGCCACTCTCATGACTTCAAATGCTGGGCCATCCTCACATCAGATTGAACCAAAAGACTCTCTCTCTTCTTCTCCCAAATTAGTTATATTAACAGTGTAATTTTAGGGATCTTCTGAGTTCCTACTGCAGTGTAGGAAGATTCTTCGATGTAAACTGTTGGGTACTCTGTCAGATGCCTAGAAGTTTGGTAAGTTCTTGTGAAAGAGGGATTTATTCATTTATATGTGGGGCAGTATCTGGGCTCCTCTATTAATTAATATTGTTATTAGATTGGGATATGTGTGGATCTCAGGATTTAGTTCTATGTGAAATTCAATTCATTTCAAGGTAAAAATTATTTGATGTTTACCATATGCCATGTGAGGGCAAGATTTTAAGCTACTTTGAAGTAATGTCATGATCCTTGTTTTCAAAGAGTTGTTAATAACTTGCTTTACAAAAACTTTGGTGGAAAGAACTAAATTTATTTGATGAAGGAGTTTTGTATTTCTCTAAGTCTCATTTGAAAGCAGCTTATATTCTATAGAATATTTGACTTTACCATACAGATAAGAAATATGTTTTCATTTGAGGAAAGAACTTTCTTTAACAGTCTCCAAGGTCATATAAGACTGGTTCCTGATTCATCTTGATGTTCTCAGGCAGAATAAAGTGATTTCATATTTAGTTCTTGATGTGTCTGTTGGGATATATTAAAATGTAGTAATATACCATTTATTCTTTGAGTATACTGTTGGAAAATTTTATTTATGGGGCCCTTGGGCTTAACAGGACTTACAGAATTTACTGTGACATGCTAAGTGCCCTCTGAGTTTCTGAAAGAATAAAGTCCAATTTGGACTTATTATCAGGACAAACTTCCTCAATCAGAATTCCATTAGACATGGATGATAACCTTCTTATGAAAGGCAATGAAGGAAGTTCTCTGGAAGTTCACCTTTGGAAGTTAAATCGGTAACAGAAGACCAACTGCTAGAAAGTATAAACAGCAAGCTGTGGGGAAATAAAATATATGCCAGTGAAGTAAAAGGGCTATGGGAAAATACTGCTAATATCACAAATATATTTTAATAAAAAACAGCATTCAGATAAAAATAGAAGGTACTTTTACATAGTCACTTAAATTTTTCACAAATTACACTTCCATGCATAATAGGAGGATCAAAGTTGTTAAAAATTTCTGAGATATATTTAGCATTATTCTTCCATCAATAATTTGTCACAGGTTTTGAAAATGAGTTTGCATCAAAAGGACATTTATGTGATCATAAAGCATTTTTTTTCTAGAAATTAAAATTTTTAAAACTCAAAGGTGGCCTTTTAAAGACCATTATTTGAATAACATTGCTTTGGCTAGAGACTTGCCCTTTAAATAGATGATAATATCAAGATTAGAGTGCTTGGAGAATGCTTTTTACATGTTTATCACTAAACAAATGCTAGCTGAACTGAACTAAAAGTCAAGTTCACTACATTAATATCCGGTTTGAGTGGTGCAATCTCCAAGCTACAAAACTTTCAAAAGCACTGTTCAACAGCCAAATGTAATTAGAGGATAATTTGTTCCATTTTTCCTAAATCTCATCAAGATCATTAGAGGAATACAAATATACAGCATTACTGTTCCTGCTATCTATCGCATAATAAGCAACATCAATTATCAGTAGAATAAAAACCAGTCATTTTATTATGCTCACAGATTTGTGGGCCAAGAATTCAGACAGGGCAAAGTACAGGTGGCTTGTGTCTGCTGCACTGTGACTTGGTTCTCACCTGGCTTTGGGCTGGAAGCCTCATTATCTTATTTGATGCCTGGGCTGGAATAACTCTAAATCCTGGCCTCGCTAAGGTTGTTGACTGGGGTGCCAACTTGCTGTTTCTCTATGTACTTGGCTTTCTCATAACATAGCAGCAGAGTTCTTAAAGATGATATCAGACAAATAGTTTTAAGAGATTTTGCCACCAGACAAGGATTGACCTCAGTAAGAGGGCTCCAGGAGAAAGTTTTGTGTGCAGAAGCAAAGGGGAGCAAATTGTCAGTGCAGAAGGGAGTACATGTAATTTAACTATTAATATCAACACGTGATGACAATTATCACAAAATTTTGTGCTAAATAAAAAATAACAAAACTTCTTTATAAAAATATCATGGAAGATACAAAGGGCTCTGCGTGTGAATACAAGAGTTTAACAAAATATAGTTCTCAAATAACTTTTACTAGATATGAGTACTTTAAGAAGTTTCACCATAATGAAATCTGTCAATAGGGAGAATTTTACATTACTATGGAAAACATTAAGCTGTTAAGGTTTACCTTTCTGTTTCAATTCGAGTAGGGTTTTTTCCCTATCCATTTTAACTTGACACCATTAATGATGTATATGTTCTTTCCGAGCAATTGCATATTGACATTTACAAACTATTTACAATCAGTGCATTTTAAATATGAGTTTTCTCTTTTTACCTGTAATCAAACATATATTGTATAAGAAAAAGGGAAGTATTATATGTCAAAATGGTAAAAAAAAAAAAAAGAAAAAGAAATGAGTATAAATCATGAACTTCATTTCTCTAAAGGAAAAAAATTTTTTTTAATTGCATCCCAATGATTAAAAAATAATTGTAAGCTGGCTGGCTTCATACGTACCACAGTTGAGCTCTGAGTCAGCTGGGTGGACCCCATAAGCTCAGGTCCTAAAATTGAATTATGGTGATCCTTGGTTGCTAATGCCCACAAGAATTGGTAGAAGGAAAAGAAAATCTTCAATGGAAAAAAATAACATTAGGTTCAAATAATTTATACAAATTATCAAGAAAAGTTCTATATAATAAAATAATAAATCTAATAAATATTTTAAAAAAGATAAAAGATCAGCATAAAATAAAAGACACAAAAGGAAATAAGATTATATGAAAGAAAAGAAGCATAACTAATAGAAAATAGAAAATGACTTTCAGGGAATCCATACAGTGGAATTAAAGAAAATCAAAAAAAGATTAAAGCTCAAAAAACACACCCATGCCACCACCACCACCATTACTATCAACTACTTAGCTAGCTATGTATTTTTTTAAAATCTATTTGCATAATCAAATGTATCAACTGATGTAAAAATGGTATGTTTATTTCAATAATAAGGAAAAATATATGCAGTAAAATGTGAATAAAATTCAATGTCATTCATTTTTTAAATAACTCATTGCAAATAACAAAAAGTACCTACAAAATAACAATAATAATAATAAGTATACCTGGTGAAGAAGTGAGAATTCTCTTTAAGAACAACAGCAAACAGGATGATTGCATTCATTGTTTTTAATGTCACATTAATCTTGAAGAACATGCTAATACAATAAAAAAAGGGAAATAAATAGAGATATAAGAATTTGAAATTTAAAAACATTTTCAGAGATAGCAAACTCTTGGCTTAGTGAAAAATAATTAAATTTTAGATTCTAGGACATGGACTCGAAGTGGCAAAACTAAATTGGTTGATATCTTAACCGGACAATCTGTTGTTCTGTGTCCTTCAGGATTATTCTACTAAAGTTATATTTTTCAAAAAATTTACTTCACATTATTGTACATAGTGATCACTTGTCTGTATTTCAGATGTAGCTTAGCTAAAATTAGTGGATAACTTAACTCAGATGGTTTTTGAAATCTGTATATTTGGTATTATTTGAGCCTTAAACTTTTTTATATCTTAATATAGAGGATGAAGGAAAGGCTGAGCATTGTTGCTTGAGATTATGTACATTTGAACCAAATTTGTATTTGCATCACCACTATGGCAAATGAATGAAAAAAATGTTGATAAGTATTGAATTTTTAATTTTTTTAAATGTCTTCTTTTTTAAAATCTTTATTCATTTGAGCGAGAGGGAGAGGGGGAGGATGAGGGGAGGAGCAGGGCTAGATGGATAGGCCCCTTCAATGTGGGGCTCTATGTCATGACCCTGACCTCACAACCTGAGCCAAAATCAAGAGTCTGCCACTTAACTGACTGAGCCACCTAGCCTCGGCTCTTATTTCTTTTTTCTATTTTTTATCAGCTCATACCAGTACTTGAAAATTTCAATGATGTAGAATGTACTATAATATTTCAAAACTAAACTGCTTTTCAAGAATTAGTATAATACCAAGCAGGTTCTGACACAGCATAATTAAGTTAGAAACCTTTGTTAACAAAGAAATTGATATTTATACAGTTGGAAGTTTAAAATTATACTGTTTAGAAACTGATGGATCAAAGATCACAAAGAAAATAAAATACTTAGGGGTGCCCTGGGTGGCTTAGTCATTAAGCATCTGCCTCAGGTCATGAAGCATCTGCTCAGGTCATGATCCCAGGGTCCCATGAACCCCTGCATCCTGGGCTCCCTGCTTAGCAGGAGGCAGCTTCTCCCTCTCCCACTCCCCCTGTTTGTGTTCCTTCTCTTGCTGTCTCTCTGTCAAATAAATAAATAAAATCTTAAAAAAAATTAGAATTGAATTTTGTAAAAAAAAAAAAAAAAACTACATATTAAAATGTGTGGGAAACAAGATAAAGTCAACCAAATAGAATTAACCCCACTATCATCGCATAGAGTTGTGAAAGCTATGTTCATTACAATGCTAACCGGCTGAGGAGGCAAAGAGGCTGAAACCAGTCACTCTTTGCTAGCCACACCTTGTCCCCACTCTTGACCAGAAAGGAAATGTTTTTGTTTTTGTTTTTTAATTTTTTGCAAAGTTACCATTTATGGGCTGATCAATAGTTACCAAATTGCAAGAAAGTAAAAAGTGAAAAGGATAACCATTTGGACTAGAACTTGGAAATCAGAAATCTAAAATTAAAAATATGCAATGCATTGAACTGACTTAGAAGAAATGGATTAAACATGAGCAAAACTTCTAGGTTTATGACAAATAAATCCCAATTTTATGCAAATGATTACATCAATTTTTGTATCTAGTATCTAAAGCTTGTGTAAAACTGCACTGAAATTAAGATATAATTTGAACCTACTAGAGGTTTATTTGGTCTAGTAACTTTATCTAACTTAATCTCAATTTTCTCATCTAAAAAAGGAGATGTCTTAATTATATGATCTTCAAGGACAATTCTGATTCTAAAATTCTGTGACTTGCTTTTCTTTTGAAAAGGAAAGGTACTTGAATACAAACTTTTGTATCTAAACCCAAAAATTCCTTCAGAGATATTTCAAAAATCAGTGTCATATGTCATATGAGAAAAGTCTAATGTCTCACATATCCAATGTCATATGAGAAAATTGTTTCTTGTGTCCAGCTGGTATGCATTTTTAAATACTTTATTTATTTATTTGTCATAGAGAAAGTATAAGCAAGGGGAGCTCCAGGCAGAGGGAGAAGCAGGCTAGGCTCCTTCTTGAGCAACGAGCTCCATGTGGTGTAGATCCTTGGACCCTGGGATCATGACCTGAGCCGAGGGAGATGCTTAACTAATAGAGCCATCCAGGCATCCCCAACTAGTATGTATTTATCCATAGGACCTAATTGCTTGCTTTTGCAACTTCAAACACTAAGTGAATTTTAATTATCTCATAAATATCATTGGAAAGCAATACACATATTTTAGAGGAGATATTAATCTCTTAAATACATAATGTAGGAAAGTTCCAAAATATTTTAGATGCATAGTACTATAGCACAATATTTCTTAATGTAGTATGCATACTACAGTTTACAATTCTTATTCTATAACTTTTCATATATTTAAAATTACATATATGATACTATATATATAATATCAATGTTAACATCATGATAGATTTGTGGAAATCACTTAGACCTTATCTTTTACTATGACTCTGTGTAAAGAAATTGAATTAATTTAAAATAAAATTAGAGATTTCTGGTCCAAAGAAGATGGCATAGATTTGTTTCTCCCTGCTACTTCCCACTAAGTACAACTCTAGCTCCTGGAAATAACACAAGAAGCAACCACATGAGGAGTCTCAAAGATGAAAGGAAGAAGATGGTCTAATTAGGAACTCCAAAACCAGAAGGGGGGTGGAGAGTAGTGTCTCTTGTCTTCCATTATAGCAACTGAAGGCATTTCAGGTATGCAAATTTTCCTCCAACTCAAACTGGAATTCCACGACTACCAATAAATGGTACCAGTAAGAAGGAATCAACAGGGAACCCTACTGACAATAAGCAGCCAAAGGAAATAGTCTCCTTCCCTACCAATTGTGAGACTCCTTTCACCTATTTAGCTGAGAATCACCTATCATACCAAGAACCAGGACAATCACAACCTGAGGAAGAATACCAATGCTGGGACAAACCAGATGTTGGAATTATCTGACAAAGCTTTGGTCATCATAAAAATACTTCAACAAGCATTCCCTCGAAACAAATAAAAAAGTAATAAATCTCAACAATGAAATAGAAGCTATAAGAAATAACAGAATTGAAATTTTAGAACTAAAAATGCAATAACTATAAAAAGAAACATCTTAATGAGTTTAGTAGTAGAATGAGATGATAGAGGATAGGATCAGTGATCAGCGATCAGAAGAATTTAGCTCTCTGTACTGCTACTGTCTCTCTGATAAATAAATAAATAAATAAATAAATATCTTTTTAAATAAAAACAAAACTAAAAAAAATGAAAGAAAAGAAATGAAGGCTGAAAACTTCCCAGCTTCAGGAAAAATTTGCCAGAAGACATAGGATCAAGGAACTGAATAAATTCAAACACAATAAATCTTTAACAAAGCCACACTAAGATATATCATGATTAAACTTCCGAAACCTGAAGGCAAAAAAAAGATCACGAAAGAGGAAAGAACTGATACATTACATATAAGGAAACACTAATTTGAGTGACTCTACATTTTCTCAACTAAAGGCATTGAGGAAATCACATTTTTCAAGTGCTGAAAGATGAGTGTTGTCAACCATTAATTCTATACTCAGCCATAGTATATATCAGAGAAGAAGAGAAAATAAAAGCATTCTCTTATAAAAGAAAATTAAAGAATTTGTCGCTAGCAGAGCAAACTCTAAAGAATGGTTGAAAGAGTTTCTTCAAACAAAAAGGAAATGATAGAAGAAGAAAACTTGGGGCATTAGGAAGGAAGAAAGAGGAAAATTTGAGGATATATAATAAACTACCTTCTTGGAATTTCTAAATCATATTTAAGATTAAAAATTATAATACTTTTAATACTAAAGACAGTAATATTTAAAAATGATTAAGGTAATGGGGCAAAAGTGGAAAGAATATGTCCATACTTTACTCAAAACTGTAAAATGTTGATACTTAGCAGACTATGATAAATCACATATTATAATGTTCACAGCAACCACGAAGAAAACTATACAAAATGATGCAATCAAAAACACCATAAAAAATCATAAATGAAACCTTGAAAATGTTCAAAGTTACTCACAGGAAGGGAGATGTCTGTCAACAGGTGAATGATTAAATAAACAATAATATATCCAAAGAATGGAATACTATTCATCTATAAAGAAGAATGAATTATTGGTATATGCATTAACCTGGATAAACTTCCAGAGAATTAGGCTGAGTAAAGAAAAGCCAACTGCAAAAGGTACTACTGTGTGATATCATTTACATAACATTTTTAAAGTGACAAAATTATAGGGATGGAGAACAGATTAGTTGTTGTCAATGTTTAGAGGTAAGGTGAAGGTACGGGTAGTTATGAAAAGGAAACACAAAAGATCCTCATAATGATGGAAATGTTCTATTGACTGTGGCTGTGGATAAACAAATTTATATGTGTGATTAAATTGCACAGAACTAAATGCATATACACATACAAAAGTAAGACCAAGGAAATCTGAATAAGATTGATGGATTACTTCAATGTTAAAATCCTGGTTATGATATTATACTATACAATAGTTTTGCAATATGTTACCATTGGGGGAAACTGTGTAAAGGGTACACAGGATCTACCTATTATTTCTTGTTAATGCATGTGAATTTAAAATAATCTCAAAATAAAAAGTTTACTTAATAATATCCAATTACAAGTGAGTTACAGAACAGGTGGTATTTTACTGTGGAGAATATCCTGAAGGTGGCGTGTGACTAAAGTCTAGGCCCCTGAGGGGGACAGTGATCAAGGATATAAGATCTGGAATCCTCCAAATGTTGAATCCTCCAGATGCGGGCTTATCTGCCAAGCATCTGTTTTCTAGGCCTGGCTTATGCTCACATCTCATGTCGAGGAGGTGGGAATGGGAACTACACCCCACCCAAGTAATATCAAGTGAAGTAATGTAATAACAGAAGAGGAGTTAGTGATCCTGGGCAAGAAAAACACCAGAGATCCTCTACAAATAGAGAAGCTCAACATAGGGAATTTTCCTTCCCCAACCTCCCCAAAAAGGATATGGGGTGTCAATCTCTATTTTATTTCAACATTTTATATAAAGGGATGTTCCTACAATGGATCATTTCAGTCTTCAGTCATGCTTCTATATGGGAAGAAGAAACATTTGAGAATTAAACACCATCACATCAAGAGGGACTTGAAGCAGTCCATACTTCATGGACTAGAGCATGAAACTGAAGATTCTTATAATCCTTCTTACTCTGGGATTCTGATCTGGTCACTATTAATTTCAGCCATACTCAATGAAAATGTTAAAGAGAGGCAGTGTAGTAATTCCATCTGGAAGGAAACATTAAATCAGGAAATTATTTTAGCTTTGTGTTCTAATATAGCAGATATGCTTGTAGCTGTCTGTGGTTTATGCTTTCTAAAGCTTGAACATAATATAGAAATGTTTTCAAAAAATTGTCTGAAATGGTTTTTAGTGTGTAAAAACATATGAGAATCAACCTCATTCCATTAAATTCCACAATGAAAAATCTATTAATTTGCAAAAAGAGTGCTTAGAAACAAAATGCCACCTATGAGTATAGATTTTGCCTAGTGAGTAGAAGATATGTATAATATGACCCTTGGTGATTAGTACAAAAATTATGGATCATTATGAGAGATGTCTAGTGTTACCTTCTGGTAGGACTGCAATTAGATATTTTACCTAATTGTTTAAAAGAATATACTTCAGTTTTTAAAGCAAGTCAAGCAGAGCAATTGCTCATTAATGAAAAATTAGCACCTTGAGAAAAATGTTGGCCATTAATTATAGAGCACTAAATTCATGAAATTACTTTTCTTAGAAAATTAAGTAGAAATAACTAAGCATGCTGAAGAGGATTTTCACTTGGTAAAAACACCACTTTACAAAGTTACTCTTTACTTCAGTGACTTTTATTTTTCTAAATGAATAAGTATGAATCTTAGTTCATTCTGCTACACAAACAAAAACCTTCTGGTTAAGAAAATATGTTTTAATACATTATTTTTTTCCCCTTATTTAATTGGTTTAATTTCTTTTTTGTTTTGTTTTGTTTTGTTTTTTATTAACATATAATGTGTTATTAGCCCCAGGGGTACAGGTCTGTGAATCGCCAGGTTTACCCTTCATAGCACTCACCACAACACATACATTCCCCAATGTCCATAACCCAACCACCCTCCCCCTACCCGGTATCCCCTGGCAACGCTCAGTTTGTTTTCTGAGATTAAGAGTCTCTTATGGTTTGTCTCCCTCCTGATTCCATCTTGTTTTATTTATTCCTTTCCTACCCCCCAAACACCCCATGATGCCTCTCAATATCCTTGTATCAGGAAGATCACACTTTCTCTAACTTATTTCATTAAACATAATACCCTCTAGTTCCATCCACGTCATCACAAATGGCAAGATTTCATTTCATTTGATGGCTGCACAGTATTCCATTGTATATATATACACCATATCTTCTTTATCCATTCATCTGTTGATGGACTTCTAGGTTCTTTCCATAGTTTGGCTATTGTGGACATCACTGCTATAAACATTCAGGTGCACATGCCCCTTCGGATCACTACATTTGTATCTTTACAGTAAATACCCAGTAGTGTGATTGCTGTGTCGTAGGGTAGCTCTATTTTCAACTTTTTGAGGAACCTCCATACTGTTTACCAGAATGATTGCACCAACCTGCATTCCCACTAACAGTATCAGAAGGTTCCCCTCTCTCTGAATCCTTGCCAGCATCCGTCATTCCATGACTTTTTAATTTTAGCCATTTTGACTGGTGTGAGGTGGTATCTCATTGTGGTTTTGATTTGTATTTCCCGGATGCTGAATGATGTGGAGCACTTTTTCATGCGTCTGTTGGCCATCTGGATGTCTTCTTTGGAGAAATGTCTATTCATGTCCTCTGCCCATTTCTTGATTGGATTATTCTTTGGGTGATGAGTGTGATAAGTTCTTTGTAGATTTTGTATACTTGCCCTTTATCTGATATGTCATTTGCAAATATCTTTTCCCATTCTGTCAGTTGTGTTTTGCTTTTGTTACTGTTTCCTTTGCTGTGCAGAACCTTTTGATCTTGATGAAGTCCCAATAGTTCATTTTTGCCCTTGCTTCCCTTGCCTTTGGTGACGTTTCTAGGAAGATATTGCTATGGCAGAGGTTGAATAGGTTGCTGCCTGTATTCTCCTCAAGGATTTTGATGGATTCCTTTCTCACACTGAGGTTCTTCATCCATTTTGAGTCTATTTTTGTGTGTGGTGTAAGGAAATGGTCCAGTTTCATTTTTCTGCATGTGGGTGTCCAATTATCCCAACACCATTTGTTGAAGAGACTTTTTTCCATTGGACATTCTTTCCTACTTTGTCGAAGATTAGTTGACCATAGAGTTGAGAGTCTATTTCTGGGCTTTCTATTTTGTTCCATTGATCTATGTGTCTTTTTTTGTGCCAGTACCATACTGTCTTGATGATTACAACTTTGTAATAGAGCTTGAAGTCTGGAAGTATGATGCCACTAATTTTGGCTTTCTTTTTCAACATTTCTCTGGCTATTCGAAGTATTTTCTGGTTCCATATAAATATTAGGATTATTTGTTCCATTTCTTTGAAAAAAAATGGATGGTATTTTGATAGGGATTGCATTAAATGTGTAGATTGCTTTAGATAGCATAGTCATTTTCACAATATTTGTTCTTCCAATCCATGAGCATGAAACATTTTTCCATTTCTTTGTGTCTTCCTCAATTTCTTTCACGAGTACTTTATTGTTTTCTGAGTACAGATTCCTTGCCTCTTTGGTTAGGTTTATTCCTAGGTATCTTATGGTTTTGGGTGCAGTTGTAAATGGGATTGACTCCTTAATTTCTCTTTTTTCTGTCTTGCTGTTGCTGTATAGAAATGCAACTGATTTCTGTGCATTGATTTTATATCCTGATACTAAGTCCACTACTATTATTGTATTATTTTGAGTGCATTTCTTTGATTTTTGTTATTAATTGGTTTATATAGTTGGCTGTTCTCATGTTAGGGGCATAGATATTTTAAATTGTTAGATCTTCTTGTTGGACAGACCCTTTGAGTATGATATAGTGTCTTTCCTCATCTCTTATTAGAGTCTTTGGCTTAAAATCTAATTGATCTGATATAAAGATTGCCACCTCAGCTTTCTTTTCATGTCCATTAGTATGGTAAATTGTTTTCCACCCCCTCACTTTAAATCTGGAGGTGTCTTCGGGTCTAAAATGAGTTTCTTGTAGACAGCATATTGATGGGTTTTGTTTTTTTATCCAATCTGATACCCTGTGTCTTTTGATTGGGGCATTTAACCCATTTACATTCAGGGTAACTATTGAGAGATATGAATTTAGTGCCAATGTAGTGCCTATAAGGTGACTGTTACTGTATATTGTCTCTGTTCCTTTCTGGCCTAGTACTTTTAGGCTCTCTCTTTGCTTAGAGGACCCCTTTCAATATTTCCTATAGAGCTGGTTTGGTGTTTTCAAATTCTTTTAGTTTTTGTTTGTCCTGGAAGCTTTTTATCTCTCCTATTTTCAGTGATAGCCTAGCTGGATATAGTATTCTTGGCTGCATGTTTTTCTCATTTAGTGCTCTGAATATATCATGCCAGTTCTTTCTGGCCTGCCAGGTGTCTGTGGATAAGTCTGCTGCCAATCTAATATTTTTACCATTGTGTGTTGCAGACTTCTTGTCCCAGGCTGCTTTCAGGATTTTCTCTTTGTCACTAAGACTTGTACTTTTTACTATTTGATGACGGGGTGCGGACCTATTCTTATTGATTTTGAGGGGGGTTCTCTGTGCCTCCTGGATTTTGGTGCTTTTTCCCTTTGCCATATTAGGGAAATTGTCTACAATAATTTGTTCCAATATACCTTCTGCTCCCCTCTCTCTTTCTTCTTCTTCTAGAATCCCAATTATTCTAATGTTGTTTCATCTTATGGTATCACTTATCTCTCGAATTCTTCCCTCATGGTCCAGTAGTTGTTTATCTCTCTTTTGCTCGGCTTCTTTATTCTTTGTCATTTGGTCTCCCGATAGGGTTTCTCTAATATCTTCCATGCCTTTTTCGAGCCCAGCTAGCACCTTGAGAATCATCATTCTGAACTCTTGATCTGACATATTACCAATGTCCATATTGATTAGGTCCCTAGCCTTCCGTACTGTCTCTTGTTCTTTTTTTTATTTTCGTGGTGAGTTTTTCCACCTTGTCATTTTATCCAGATAAGAATATATGGGAGAGAAAAAAAATACTAAAAGGCTGACAAAGACCCCTGAAAAATGTGCATTACCCAAATCAGAAGAGACCCCAAATCATGGAGGGAAGAAAGTGGGTAAAAAGAAGTTCCAAAAAATTTTAAAAAAGGAAATATAGGGGGGCGCCTGGGTGGCTCAGTGGGTTAAAGCCTCTGCCTTTGGCTCAGGTCATGATCCCAGGGTACTGGGATCGAGCCCCGCATCGGAGTCTCTGCTCAGCAGGGAGCCTGCTTCCTCCTCTCTCTCTCTGCCTGCCTCTCTGCCTACTTGTGATCTCTGACTGTTAAATAAATAAATAAAATCTTTTTAAAAAATTAAAAAAATTTAAAAAATTTAAACAAAGGAAATACAGGTTTTAGACTGGTGAATGGAACAGAGCCACCCACTTAATTTTGGGAGGACTTTGGTTTCTTAGAAGAAACTACCTCCCAAAATTTTAAAGAAAGAAAAACTACACACACACACACACACACACACACACACACACAAAAGGGTAAACATGATGAAGGGATGGAATATGACTGTAAAGATAAAAATTTTTTTAAAAAATTCTAAAGAAGGAGTTGATAAGATAAGTTGGTCAGGAAAAGAAAGAAAAAGAAAGTGGAGAGAATTTGCTCAGGCTGTAGACTAGAACAAAGCCCTGTGCTAGATTTAAGGTATATTTTGACCTATTAGAAGAAGTTGTATTCCAGAATTTTATAGAAGAAAAAACCCTATGTGTATACAAAAAATAAAGTTAGATACAATGAAGGATAAAATATGACTTTAATAATGAAGGTTCAAAAAGATTTTTTTAATGAAAGGCATTCTTAATATAAACTAGTTAAAAAACATTAAAAGAGGAAAGAGTAAAACTTTTAAAAAATTAGAATAAGAAAAAAATAAAATTAAAAAAAATTAACTTTCCAAAACTAAAGAATCATGGAAAGAAAGC
Source organism: Mustela lutreola (assembly GCF_030435805.1). Taxonomy (NCBI): domain Eukaryota; kingdom Metazoa; phylum Chordata; class Mammalia; order Carnivora; family Mustelidae; genus Mustela; species Mustela lutreola. Next base: position 77,786,438 of record NC_081295.1, read on the forward strand.
TATGAATTCCATGCTTTGCTTTTTCCTCTTCTTGAATTCTGTTGTTCTCCTTGATAAGTGAGCATTGTCTGGGCAGGATTTCTTGCTGATTTTCCGCTTACCAGGAGACAGCCCCTCCCACCACAGTCTATCTTCCCTTCGCTTTGGATTCACTTCTCTGCAGGTCATACAATTCAGAAAGCGGTCAATTTTGTTTCCAGAATTGCAACTCTTCCTCCCTTTGATCTTCTGTTGGATTTGTAGGTGTTCAGAATGGTCTGATAAGTTATCTAGCTGATCTCCTGTTACCTGATATCTGCCATCCTCTGCCATCTTGACTCCTCCCCCCCTGTTTTAATACATTCTTGTCTCCTCTGCCATCTTGACTCCTCCGCACCCGTTTTAATACAGTCTTGTCATTGCTTTATGTTTCTGAGAGAAGACTTTTCACATTATTTCCAGATTATTCTGTGTGATGAGAAGAAAACTCTTTACAAGTAAATAAAAGGAAATTATCTGACACTCATTTAAGTTCTATCTAAAGAATAATGTAGTTAGAACAAACTTTGGAATTAGACAAATCTAGAATAGACATTTCACTCTGCTTTTGGTTATTTGTTTGACTTTGGGCAATTTACTCAAATTCTCTGGGACTCATTTCCTCACCTAAAATAGGTGATATAGGACCTATTCTGTAGGATTATTCCATCAATAAAATAATATGTCAATAAAATATATAAAGTGTTGGTCACAGTGTCTGGCCTATTGTGCTAAATAAAATGAGGGAAACAGTCATGGAGAAGTTTGGTTGTAGCTACATCCAAAAACTCCAATTACTTGTATACACTGCTTCAATTACTAATCAAATTTAGCTAAGTAAGCCATAAAGAGCAGTTAAGGGCAACACATATTTTAAGGAAAATGTTAATCTTCTAAACATATGAAGGATGAAGAACAAAATATTTTAAATATATTCTATTGTAGTCCAGTGTTTGCTGAAGGACACAGTATGACATATTCTATGCTTTCATAGAAGAAAATTTCTTGGTTTATATATTCTAGGTATTTTAATTATCTCTAGTTATGTATTATTATATACAGCTTACCACATTAAAAATTTTATGGAAATCACTAAGACTTTAACTTTTAAGGTGAGATCATGTAAAGAAGCTGAGATAATTTAAAATCAAATCTGAGAAAAATATTAAGTAAATTACAGAAGAGATTGTATTTACTGGATATAAGAAGAGTGTTGTCTGTCATGATCACTTTACTATTTATATTCTTTTTTCAATATAAAATGTAGAAAACATGGCAAGGTTTTTGGCACCCTGGTCTTTACCAGGGACTCACCCCTTCTGTAAGTGTGATTGGAGAATCAGATGAGTCCAAACTCTGACAGAAGACAGGACAAGACCTGCCCTCTACCTCTGTTGTGTAAATACAGAGGTGGTGTTTTCTTAGATGTATGATGGTCCTCTCTCCAGAACTGTACTTTAAGGCTGAAAAATTACAGTGTGTCAATAGGAGACCATCCTTCAGAGCCAGCCCTAAGCAAAATTGTGAAATAGATCAAGTTATCTTTGCTACTTTCCTCTCTTTCCTAATAATTCCACTCTCTACCTAAAGCATATTTCTCTCTAGTCCCAGAACAGGCTCTCTTTACTGTCACTAATTGAGAAAGTAAGATAATTTTCCTTAAAATGTCAACTGTTCAGTAGTAACCTCCCCCAGGAGTATTATAAAGATTCCTGCTGACCAAAAGAATCTTCAATTCCCATAGAAAAACATTTCCAAAAGTGCAAGTTAGCATTATCACGAGTGCTTATGTAGTATTTTTGGGCAGAGAAACTTTCTTAGTATCCCTGAAATCCTACAATATAGATACTATATACTGATAAAGCCATGTCTAATAGTATCTTTTTTCTCATATGTTTAGCTTTCTTTCCATCCTAAGCAGATGAAACACACACACACACACACACACACACACACACACACACACGTCTTTGTGAAAGAAAACAGAATAATAGGCTCATGTCTAAAAAAAGAAATACCTTATAAACCAGCTGTCGTTTGCTCTACAAGACCCAGAGATATCGCTGTACTACTTCTGAAATAATGCAATGTAGAAGATTTGTTTTCCTGGGACTGTTCTGGTAATCAAAATTCTCAAGAGGTGTCTGGGGAAATATAGTGGTAGTCCAAAATCTGGATATAAAAGTTATCATCTTTATCTTTAACCTGTATTTAAATTTTCCATCAAAGTGTCCCCTCAGTCCTTTGCCTTCTGCTCACAGCACCCCATAATCCTACTTACTCTCAGGAGAAAATAAAAACCTTTTGATTTAGTGCCCCTATTTGATTTTTTACTCCTTATTTTCATGGCTGTCTTCAAAGAAGGCATTCATAATCATTACTGCCATTCTTAACTTACTATTCTGAAAAACATCTAACACCACTCTTCCAATTTGTTAAAAGTAAAAATTTAATTCAAGAGATTCCTGAGGGCAGTGGGCTTGAACTATCAGTAGGGTCACTGTGAAAAAAAAAAAAAAAGTACTATGGAAGCAAGGGAAAACTGGAAATAGATCAATCTACACAAAAACAAACTGCCCAGAATTTAATCACTTCAGCTTCATGTTGGATTAATGTAATCTACCCTATCTTTCTACCAGGATTCAAAGAAAATCATCTGTAAATCATCCAGAAACCCTAATTTTTCACACACAGTTGCTAGTAGTCAATTAAGATCTATCAGGAAAACCAATGTAAGAAAAACAAGGGAGAAGATGAGACAACAAAACAAGGATCACAAGGGATAAATACTTAGAATCATCAGACACAACCTTAACAATGAATGTGATTAATATTTTCAAGTAATGAGAGAATAAAATGGAAAATGTCATCAGAAACCTGGAATCAAGATGCAATAAATTCTAAACCAACAAGAATACTATCACAAAAATTAAGGATTCAGCAGATGGGTATAACAACTTTCTAGTCAGGAAATAATAAATTAAAATACAGGTCAATAGACTATAATCAAGCTGAAACATGAAAAGGAAACAGTTATGATATGTAAGAAAGAGGCTATAAAACGTATATATGGGATTTCATTAAAATGTATAAGACCTATATTAATAGGTTGTAGAAAGAGAGAGAATGGGACAGACAATGTGACAGTAGTTTTGTTCAGAAGAGAGACTATACTTAAGAGAATCTGAGGAAAACTGCTTTAAACCAAAGGCAAAAAAAAAAAAAAAAAAATTCTTCAAAGTAGCCTGAGAATTGTTGAATTATTTTCAATAGAAATAATAGGAATAAAATTTTACCTCTCGACAGAAATAATGGAAGCCAGAAAATAATGGAATGATATCTTTAGAGTAATGAGAAAAAACAACTACAAACCTAGAATTCTCCTAACACACATACATGCACACACACACTCTCGCATACACATACTTGAGTGAATTTGGTATCTGTTTGGAGGTAGACATTGATGAAGAATTATGGGTGACTAACAGGTTTTCCACTGCAATTTTGAAGTAAATGTTGAGAGCATTTCTTTAAACAGAAAGGATACAATGAAGAGAAAGATTAGGAGCTCGATTTTTTACACCAAAGCATATAAAGTGATATATATGTTTGAGGAAAGAGATCTCAAATGAATCTTGGAATTGTCTATATGTATGTAGCACTTGAAGTTATGAGACTTGATGAAAATCATGGGAAGTAAAAGATAACAGAGTCTGAAAATACTTAAATAGTAGGAAAAGTTTAAAATAGTATGAAAGGACTAGGTAGAGAGGAGGTCACTGGTAAGCAGAGTAGAGCCATTTGAGAGGTAATGTAGGACTGTGTGAGTCAGGATTCACCAGAAAAAGAGAACCAATAGGACGTGCATGTATGTATATCCATATCTTTGTGTCTACTTGTCTGTTTATAATCTGTCTAGAGAGATGTATTTTAAGGAATGGGTTCACACAATTTTAGAGGCTAGCAAGTAATCTGCAGGATAGGCAAGTAAACTGGGGACCCAAGGAGGAGTTGCAGTTTGAGTTTGAAGGCAGTCTGCTGGCAGAGATCCCCCCCACCCACCGCCATCAATAGGAGGTTAGTCATTTTTTTTTTTTTTTAAATGAGGGTCATCAAATGATTGGATACACATCTATATTATGGAGGGTTATCTACTTTACCCAAAGTCTACTATTCAAATGTTAGTCTGATCTTTAAAAATAATACCTTTACATAAGGGTTAACTAGATTGACAAATAAGATTAATCATCACAGAGACCAAAGTCAGAATTTCTTGGTTTGAGGAGCATTAGGGTCAGGGAACAGGAAAATTTAACTACTTTTTTGGAAAGTTTGGCTTTGAAAAGAAGGGAAAGCAGGAAAGAACAGTAGGGTTACAATTAGGCAATTATGTATAAAAGTAGTATGTTGTTTAAAATAGGTGAGACTTGGCATATGTATACCAGGAGAGAATATTCAGTAAAGAGAAAGATTGATGATATCAGAATAAGGGTATGTGTTTTGGGGCCAGACCCCTCAGGCAGGAATGAAACCTTGAGACTGGTATAATGATTACTCCACTTCTGAACAGGTAATCAGTTCAAATACACAGGGTATTTTTGTTTTGGGGGGGTTTTTTGTGGGTTTTTGTTTTTGTTTTAGGATTTATTTATTTGAGAAAGAAAAACACTAATATAGCATATGTGAAGGGAGGAGCAGAGGAGGAGAATGTTTAAGAAGTCTCCTCCCCACCCCCACAGCACAGAGCCCCTAGCAGTCTCCATCTCACCACCCATGAGATCCTGACCTGAGACTTAATCAACTGAGCCACCCAGGTGATTAAATATATAATCAAGGTGATTAAAATATATTCAAGCAGTGACTTCTGCTGGTTTTGTAATGTGCTAACTTTGTTAGTTATGTAAGAAATTCAATGATGATCTGATACAAAGAAAAATTAGAAAACAGTATTTTATGATTATTGTAATTACAAGGTAGGAAAAGTCTTCAATCAGAATTACACTGGGAAGGTCAGGAGAAGTTTCCTGCAGGAAACAGTTTACACTGTTCTTAAAAACATGTAGAAGTTATCTCAGCAGGGAAAGGAAAATGAAAGAAATGAGAAGGATAAAATCTCTATATATTCATCAGGATAATGATAACTTTTGAGTCCAGGAAGGAGTTTTGTTTGGCTATATTACAAGGAAAACTAATACCATCAAAGATAGCAATGTTATTTTAAATTGTTTTCAAAGGTAAAGACAGTAAGCTCATGTATTTGGTAGGTCTTTCTTTAAAAATAAAGCTCAAAATTTACTTCAGCATAAATGTAAGAACATATATTTGTAATACTATTATCTTAATCATACATTTAAAATCTTTTGGATGAAATTTTGTTCAATAACTACTTTTAAGCTTTTATTATGGATCTAAGAAAGGTGGTAGTCAAAATTATTTTATATAATGTAAAATGCCCCACAGAAAATAGACACAGTTGTAGACCTCAAGGAACTTAAATGCTATTGAAAACACAAAGCTTGCACACATTTTATAAGGTTATATTGAGTCTAAGTATATAGTGGTAAATTTTACAAAAGTTGTAATTTTTTTAATTCATCATTTTCCTTAAGAATTTTTCATCTAAGAGGAGAGAAAAGACAAATATATAAATAATTTTAACACTTGGTAAAGGAAGATAAGAGCATGCAATATGTACTAACAGAGCTCAATGGCACTCAAGGGAAAGAGAAATTACTTTCAGGGTAGAGAGGAGGGTGTTTATGAGGGAGAGTGCTATTTGAGATGGACTTCAAGGACTGAGTACAATATCAAAGTGTGGGATGTTGTGGCAAATGAGAAAGGAATCCTATCATTCCACCTAGTACAAGGTAAATGAAAGCAGGGAGTCTCAAAAACATGGACTAAAAAGCCAATGTAGAGTTGCTCAGTGACTGAAATTTAGAATCTGTATGAAGGAATAGTTAAAACTAAAACTGGAAAAATAATTTGAACATATACTGTCAATGACATAAATACCAAGAAGATAAAAACTTTTCCTTAATTCGGTAAACAATGAGTTACCTTTAAATAATTTTTATGCAGGGAAAGGTGAATCTGAATAAGAAAAGATGGGACCTTATGGTGGGTGAAGGGATCTTGTAGTAGTTCAGATAGGAAAAAATTTGGACCTAATTCAATATATTGGAAAGGGAAATGGGAATTTGATTTCATAAACCACTCATAATTTCTTTTCTTGGAGGACTAACATAGGACTGATGAGGAAAAAGAAGGCAAGCTGAGGACAAAACAGAAGCTGACACTCCACAACACCCCCTACCCCAGATGGGATATATGTGACATTTCTCATGCCCTCCTGGCTGCCCTAAAGCTAAGGAAAGGAAAAACAAATAGTTAACTTGTAGAGACCATAATCCTACAAGACCTGAGTCTCCCTTAGTTTACTTACAAAAGCCTTAGCAATGGCTTCCAGAAGGAAATGTAGATAAAATTTAAGTCCTTATAATATGCAGCCCATTGACAGGTACTTGAAGTGGCCAGATTGTAAAGTTCCTCCAGGAAGTTCCCAACTATCTTCATGTTAATGCCTTGCTAGAGGGAAAACCTAACCTTAACTTGACAATGGCAAGAACTCTTTCCTATGAGCGTTCTTTAACATATGAACATCCTTTTTAAACCTCCTTTTTTCCTGACCTCACCGGATCTCATAGTATATAATCAGTCACCCTTTACAACCCCAGGACAGCAGCTCTTTCTCTCCACAGGTCCCCATGCTTTAGTAAACCACCATTTTGCACCAAAGATGTCTCAAGAATTCTTTCTTGGTCATGGCTCTGGACTCCACCCCACTGAACCTCACCTATATTCCAAAACCCTACATCAGGACTACAAACATTCTATTTGGCTAAGAAAGGACATTTTAAATGTAAATTCTGGGGACACTTGGCTGCCTTAGTTGGTAGAGCACGTGACTCTTGATCTCTGGTTGGAGCTTCATGTCAGGCATAGAGCCTCCTTAAAAAAATGTATATTCTGATATAACATCATGACCTACCCTGCAGTTAATATTGTCCACACAGTGGTAATTAAAAGATCCTTACTAGCTGGCTGGGTCATCAAGACTAAATTTGTGGTCATTCGTTCAATTCATAAATATGTATTAGGAACCTACTATGTACACCATACTCTTCTAGGCTCTGGAATTCTGCAATTAAAAAAAAAATGGACTGCTCTTTTAGGGATTATCTTTAGCAGAGTGAGACAGATAAATGAAAACAAATATAAATAGATTACAAATAGAAGTAAAAGCTTTGGATTTTATTCTGAGGCAGGGAAGTCTTTGAAGTTCTCTAATTTTGTTTTAAAAAGACCATTATAGCTGATGTGTAGAATTTCATCTCTATTAGCAGAAGAGATGAACTAGTGCAGGAGTTGAGTTATTCTGGGTAAAAGGTGATAGTTGTGCAGACTGGAGAAATAGCATGGGAACTGAGGAGAAATTGCACATGTTTTCTGAAAGTGGAGTTGATAAGGTGTGCTAAAGGTTGAGTGTGAAAATAAAAGGGAAACAAAATGAAGGCATACACTTAAAGTAAGATAACTCTTTGTTGTAGGTGACCATCCGAGCATTGTAAATGCCATTGGCATGCATCCCCTATTGGAACATCCAAAAATATTTCCAGTCTTTGTCAAATGTCTTCTTGGGAATAAAATAACCTCCGGTTTAAAGCCATTGTGTTAGTATAAGGAAGATTCAAAAGGGAATTATCAAAACTTTGTCTTAAAATACACTAATCTGTGATAATTTTTATGTATCCTAAAGGAGATATCAAGTTGGAATTTGTGGGCACAAATATATAAATTGAAATGCCAATAGAGTATTACCCCCACCTTAAAAGACCACCAGAGATGTGAGTCAAAGCCAATTAGCAAGGGTCATTTATTGCAGGTTCGAACCTGGACCTCTGCGCCGCTCGTTGCCGATAACGCCGAGAGGTCCAGAGCTGGGTTGGTGCAGGGTTTTTATAGACAGGTACAAACAAGTTTCGGGTGGGGCTGAGCTGATTGATTGACAGTTTGAACAGGCATACTTGGCATCAGTGAATTGGGTCAGGGGACACCCCCCTGCCCCCCGCCCGCGAAAGCAGACAAAGCAATCTTACAGAAGCAGAACTGGCCGGTTAGCCCACGCATGTGAAAAAAGCACTATCAGGATATTGAAGGCCTGGTTACTATCAAGTGAAGACAATTGGGAGTCTCCTGGTGGAATGTCACATTCCTGCCATCAAGCATCCTTGTCAATGAGATTCAGGTTCAGAAGAAATTTAACTTCATTTACTTTTCCTTCTACCTCTGCCTCCTTCCGTTTTTCACGGAGGGGAGGGTGACATTAGGGCTATTGATAAGGTAACTTCTTGGTTGTAAATCTCAAGGACATTTGCAAACCAAGGGAGACTCCTACCTTGCAGGACTGTGATCTCTGCAAGTTAACCATTTATCGTTTTATGGCAGTCAGGGGTGCCTGAGGAATGCCACACATATGGAGGGGAGCGGGTGAAGGGGGGGTGCAAGGCGCCAGCCTTTGCTTTGTCCTCAGCCAGCCTCCTGCTCCTTCAAAATTAGGAGAAAAGTCAGGGCTGAGAATGCCATGGGAGAGCCATCAGCATATAAATGAGATTAACACCCTGAGAAGGAAGGAGAGGCTTTGCAGTTACAGAAAAGAAGATGGCTTAGAACTGAACTTGGAACATGTCGGGGTTAGCTGTGGGGAAGATGAATCAGACCTAGGTAAAAATAATTGAAAGTAAGCAAGAATGATATTCCAGAAGACAAGACAATGTTTCAAACAGAGAGAAAGACTTCTTCAAATGTTGCTGACAAATCTAGAAAGATGAGGATCAGAATTGGGATTTATTACTGTGAAGGTTATTGGTGACCTATTGGTGAGAGCAGTTTTCATAGAGAGTTGAAGACTGAAAAACTGGAATAAGTTTGAGAATGGAGGTAATGAAGTGGTACCTACTAAAACAAAGAATACTTTAAAAGAAATACATAGATTTGCTAAAGAGGAGAGCAAAGAATTGGGCAGCAGCAGGAAGAGAATGTGAGGTCAAAGGAGGTTTTTTGTTTTTGTTTTGTTTTGTTTTGTTTTAAAAATGGGGAAAATTGCCTGGGTGGCTTACTTGGTTAAGCTTCTGCCTTTGGCTCAGGTCACGATCCCAAGGTCTTGGGAGTCCCAAGTCAGGCTCCCTGCTCAGCAGGAGGTCTTGCTTCTCCCTCTGCCTCTGCTACTCTTCCCGGTTGAGCTCTTTCTCTCTCCCCCCTTCAAATAAATAAATAAAATATTTTTTAAAAATGGGGAAAACTGTAACATATATGTTTGTTGATGCTAATAATCCAGTAAAGAAGCAACGGTAAGGAAGCAAAAAGAAGGGAGAATGGCTGAAGTGAAGTTATTGAGTAGGGTAGTAGATTCCAGGGTTTACAGCACACACGGAAAGATGTTAAGAGCATGGATGATGAAATCCAAAAACACCAGGGAATAAGTAAGTGCTGGATTTTCAAGCCACTGGAGCAGAAGTGAGTGTAGACAGGCCACTACACAAAAGGGCTTCAAAGACTTACCCCCTGAGATTGGTTCCCAAATAACCAGCAGCCAAAGATATTGTTAAAGCAGCCAAAGATATTTTTTCAACCTGATTATGAGTAAAGCAAGGGCTACTGTAGATACATCTCCTGATACTGACTATGGGATTAATTTGGACATGCTAGTGGGAATGAGGATGAATATGATTATTCCCTTGGCAATAGCATTCACTTAGAAAAGTTTAGATACCACTTACATGCAAAAATCGTTCCCTATTTGCATATATAATTTTGGAAATACATTTACTAGGTAAAATAAAGTCCACTTTTGTTAAATTCTGCATCTCTTCATTCCAGAACTGCTTTATTTTAGGTACTCAAAATTATTTTTCATGGCCTCATTCAAGTACAATACTCCCAAGTGATAAAAATTGAATTGTCATGAACCTGAGAAAAATAAGAAGGAGAAATTAATTTGCTCCACTTTGCAGACAGATTTTTTTTTGCTTACATCTACACTTAAAATTTTATTTTTAAAAAAATATACCAGATAGCAGTGTAACAATGACTATGAAGATATGTCTTACTAAGTGATTTATAAAATAATTTCACAAATTTTTTAAAAACACCAACCGGAGAACTGTAGAAGAAATTTGCTCTTTTAGGATTTAGCTGCTTCTACAGATAGAAGGAGAGATCAGACTTGATGATATCAACACATTTAGAAGGAAGTAGTTACCAAATGCATATTGTTAATTTTGTTACATTGTTCAGCTTCATTTGGCTATATTTCTCCCTTAAGAATAGTTTATTGAAATGATGTCCTACAGCTATGAACAATTCAGATTATAAAACCTTCTAATGCACTTGCTTATAATCACAAAGTAAAATTTTTTACACTTTTGATCCTTTAGAATATATGCAGTGTATAACCTATCTATTTCAATCCTACTCTTGAATTCATTCGGTGTGTTCTTTACTAAAGGTCAGTAATGTAATACTAATTGGATCAAATTCCCTTAAGCACATTCTCGTCTCCTTCTAATGTACAACAAAATAAAATAGCTTTCATGGTAGACACAATAAAAGCCTTAAAAATGAAATAAGGAAAATAACATTGGATATTTATAAAATGCTGGAGTGATCTTTCTGCAGAGCTGCTTCTTGTGGCTTTTTTTTTCTCTTTGCTAATGTGGGTTTATCTTATCATTTTAACAAATAATTCATTATCTTAAAGGAAAACATAGGTTTTCTCTTTTATATCTCCATTTGTCACCCTTTAATAATAAATTATAAGCTATCTATAATTGCTTATATATAATGTTTATAACTATTCCTGAAAAAAGCATACTACTAAAATTCAGAATTTAAACCAGCCACCATGCACAATAAGGGTTTCCCTTCCTGTTAACGTTTATGGAATATAGCACTGAGAAAAAAATTGAGTTTCATTTTCTTTAAAGATATTAATTGGTGGGGCGCCTGGGTGGCTTAGTGGGTTAAAGCCTTTGCCTTTGGCTTGGATCATGATCTCAGGATCCTGGGATAGAGCCCTGCATCGGGTTCTCTGTTCATCAGGGGGCCTGCTTCTACCTCTCTCTCTGCCTGCCTCTCTGCCTACTTGTGATCTCTGCCTGTCAAATAAAAAAATAAAACCTTTTAAAAAATTAAAGATATTTATTGGTTATAGGGAATAGCTCCTTTTCTATACTTTCTGTGTGGGAGGCAAAGAAGGAGCTCTGTAGACAACATCACTATGCCCTCATTGTCCTCTGGTCAATATGTTTCCCCACTCCCTAGTCTCCATGCCTAGTCTCCTGTGATGGAGCCCCACATTGAGCTCCACATCGGGGGCCCTGCTCAAAGGGAAGTCTGCTTCTTCCTCTCCTACTCCCCCTGCTTGTATACCCTTTCTTGGTTTCTCTCTCTCTGTCAAATAAATAAATAGAATCTTGAAGGAAGAAAGAAAGAGGGAGGAGAAGGAAGAAAGAAAAGAGAAAGGATTAGGGATGCCTGGGTGGCTCAGTTGGTTAAGCAGCTGCCTTCGGCTCAGGTCATGATCCCAGCGTCCTGGGATCGAGTCCCACAAAGGGCTCCTTGCTCAGCAGGGAGCCTGCTTCTCCCTCTGCCTCTGCCTGCCATTCTGTCTGCCTGTGCTCGCTCTCTCCCCCTCTCTCTCTCTGATAAAGAAATAAAATCTTTAAAAAAAAAAAAAAAGAGAAAGGGTTAAATACAGGAAACCAATTAAAATGTTATTGAAGCAATTCATATAGCTAGAATTGAGGAAGAGGATATAGAAAAAAATGAATGGATCTGAGAATTATTTAGAAGGCAAACCATTATGACTTGGGGACTGGATGCAAGGATGATACAGAGGGAGGTGTAAGAGCTAAACGTCTAGGTGCCTCTGTCACTGGCTTAAATCCATGTTAATTTCTCTTTCTAAGTGATTGCAAACATCCTTTGACCAATTGGATTCACCTGAGAAGCCTCTTTACTGTTAAATTTCAACATTTTCTGTATGGAGTGACCATTGTTTAATTAAGGTTTTGAGGACTATATATATATATATATATATATATATATAGAGAGAGAGAGAGAGAGAGAAACAGAGACATTTATCTTAGGTTCCCTGCCTAAACTTTAATGATGCTCCCTTCTTGGAAACACAGAATGGGTCACTGATAGACTTTATGCTTACAACTGACCCCTTCTGCCAAGCACATATAAACCGTTTTCCGTTACTGACATTGTCATTTACTTCATCATATACTGGCCCCTCTTTTTAACTATTTAAGTTATCTGCTGTGATGAAAAAAGAAAACTGTCATTACCACCACAACAAAAGATAAAAGAGCAGCCAAGATTTGGGTTGTGTCTGTGGTGGATATTATCCTTCCTTACATCTCAGAAAGTTAACACTACTGATTGATTAAAGAACATGATGATGTAATGAGGTGCTCTGCACTGAGATTTGATTTAGAGGTTGGAATCAACATTCAAAAAGCTTCAAAGTATAAATTCAATGATTATTTCAAGGAAAGATATAAGAGAATATATGTGTAACAGGACCAAAGAGCCTGAAATCCAAGATTGAAATTGCAAAGCCCTGGTAATCATGGACTTGACATGGCAACACCTGAGATGGGATTGCTGGAGACAAACATAAGAATCTAAGTGCTTGATCTCTCAGAAGGTCCACGTCCCATGTACCTAAATGTGGTATGTGAACCTAGTAAATAAGATTGTCAATTTGAAGAAACCAACAAAGAGAAGACAAATGGAACCTTCCCCAAGTGCTTGGAACAACTAAACATACCAAAACTTGTCAAGAACCTGATACTCTCCTACCATATCATTTCCTCTTCAGTTTGTTCCACTTCAACTAAGTACCAATGTATAAACTTACTCTTTTATCTCAGCCCCAAATAGGATGATTCTTGCACAGCAACTTCCATCTTAACTGGAAAGAGAAATATCTTCTCCTTTTCTCCATCTACATTCCGTCTCTAGAAGATTTCATCTAACCTCCAGAGCATTAAAAAAATCTATGCTCCTGAAAAAGTGCTCAACATTGCTCAGCATCAGGGAAATACAAATCAAAACTACAGTGAGATACCATCTCACACCAGTCAGAATGGCTAAAATTAACCAGTCATGAAACCACAGGTAGTGAGGATGCAGAGAAAAAGGAACCTTCCTACACTATTGGTGGGAATGCAAGCTGGTGCAACCACTCTGGAAAACAGCATGGGGGTTCCTCAAAAAGTTGAAAATTTGAGATACCCTACAACTCAGCAATTGCACTCCTGGGTATTTACTGTAAAGATACAAATGTAGTGATCTGAAGGAACACATGTACCTGAATGTTTATAACAGCAATGTCCACAATAGCCAAACTATGGAAAGAACCTAGCTGTCCATCAACAGATGAATGGATAAAGAAGATGTGAGATACACACACACACACACACACACACACACACACACACACACACAAACACACACACAATGGAATAGTATGCAGCCATCAAAAAGATGAAATCTTGAAATTTGCAATGACTTGAATGGAACTAGAGGGTATTATGCTAAGTGAAATAAGCCAATCAGAGAAAAACAATTATCATATGATCTCTCTGATATGAGGAATTTAAGAGGAAGGGCAGGGGGTCTGGCAGGGATAGGGAGGGAAAAAATGAAACAAGAAGGGACCAGGGAGTGAGACAAACCTTAAGAGACTCTTAATTTCATGAAACAAACTAAGGTTGCTAGGGGGTGGAAGGGGAGGGATAGGGTGGCTGGGTTATGGACATTGGGGAGGGTATGTGTTAGGGTGAGTGTTGTGAATTGTGTAATACTAATGATTCACAGACCTATACCTCTGAGGCAAATAATACATTATATGTTAATAAAAAATTATGTCCCACCATTTTCAAATTTTTATTGTCACACCTTGATTGCTCTTGTGAGTTCACTTTTACCTATCTGCCTATTTTGGCTCACATGTCTAGTAGCTATCATAAATTCAACATATCAAAAGAAAACTGTTGATTCCATATCACTTCCAAAGTGCTTTTCTTTCATTCTTTCTATCTTGATTGATGACACTACCACCTGCTTGGGTCCTTACCTAGACCTTATCTATGATGATTTTCACCTCATTTTCCATTGAATAGTAAAGTTCTATTGATTATACATCCAAAATACATTCCAGCTACTACCTACTATTTCTTACCATCTCTATTGCTACTTGCTAATGTAAGTGATAATTATATCACCTAGACCTCATTAGTGGCCTCTAAGAGTTCTCTAATTCTATGCTAATGCCTTATAGTCCATTCTTATATCTTCTTAGTGTCGTTTTAAAACCCTTCAGTGGCATCTGATTGCAACCAGACCAAAATCCAAATCCTGACATCCCTTGATTTGATCACCTAGTATTATCCACATCTCTCATAATTCTCCAGAAATACTGGACTTCATTCTGATCTCTAAATAGACCAGAATGTTTTTCTGGATCATGAACTTGGCACACACTATTCCATGTGCTTAGATCACACTCCCCACTCCTCTCTTTTCCCATACTGTCACATATTTGCCTTGTCTAGAATCAGCTCAGTTGTCCCCTCTTCAGACAGCCCTTCCTAACCATTCTCACTGAAGTGGACCCTCCTTTCACCAAGTCAATCTTTTTGCCATTGCTGCCTCTATTTTCTCTATAGCACTTAGTATTACCTGAAGTTATCCCATTTACTTGTTTACATGATTATAGACAGTGTTTTCACATTAGAAGATAAACTTCATGAAAGCAGGGACTCTGTGGTTTTGTCCTGAACCTAGAACATTGCCTAGGGAACATAAATCTTTGTTGAATGGTGCAGAGTATGGCCTCAAAATCATTCCTTAAAACTTAAGTGATTTTACACATACATCCTAAGAAAAACTTTGAGGTACTTTGGTGATTATGAATTATGATGAAATGTTACTTAGTCCTCTGGATTATTTAATCAGATAATAACATCTACCTCAAATTTAATGGGACATCAGAGCAATGGTAAAAGTCAATATGAATTAATAAGGAAAAGCAATTCAAAGGTAATTCCCTCAAGAAGTTATTATCTCAGAGTTTCAAGAAAACAATCTTACTCTACTTCAAAAAGAAGACCTAAAGTTACTGTATTACATAGTTCATAAATAAGTAGTGAATTATAATTTTATCTAACGTCTAAGATAATGAATAATAAATAAAGATGATGATAAAGATTAGTAAATATGTATTTATATTTGGGTCTTTATTTTCCAAAGGAATATTATTAAGTTATACATCCCCAAAATAACTTAGCTTATATTTATTTCATAAAATGTTGCTAATTGCTTTTGGATTGAGATTCAGTTTCCCAATGCCCCTAAACTAATTAATAAAAGAGAAAGAAAAATCAACTTTCTGACATACCTTACCTAGATAAACTCTAAATAATGTATTAGCTAGATATATAGCAATCTGAATTATCACAAAGCTGAGAACAGCTTCTGGAATAAAAGCATCTGCTTGCTTTCTACTTTCCATTGCATGAAAGGCAACACCACTACTCCCACCTCCCTACCTCATCCACTACCTGCTCCACTAACTCCATGACCTGGCCACAGTCTTGCCTCCACACTGTCCCCACAAAGTCTTATTCCTTAGCTGTTGCTGGCGAGTCATTATTGCTAAAATTTATCACACATAGGCCTTTTTTTCAGACTTTGACCATGCTTTTCCCTAGATCTAGAATGTTTTCCTCTACTAGTCAACCTGAAAAATGATTTTCTCAGGCTTCAAAAACAAACAGAAACATGACCTCATACCTGCAGCTTTCTGTAATTATGTTTTTACTCCCAACTATCTTATCTTCTTCAGAAAAAATCATTTCCTCATCAGTCTACCGTTTTACATTATAACATTATAACTCTACCACTTTTCTACATGACACTGAAGCTTGACGCACACTTGTGCTTGTGTGTCTATCTCCCTTGGTGGGTTGTAAGGTCCTAAAAGATGCAAACTATTTCTTATTCATATTCCTAGCAGCTAGATGAAGCCCACCAAATATTAGATGCCCAAGACATATTTGCTAAGGTGATATCAAATAAAAGCTTGTCACAGAGGAAACAGTGAATTTGGTTCTCCATGCCCATTGGTTTTTATTTATCTAGGTAGACTACAGAGCAATCAATCTTGTAACAATTTGTAAGAATCACAAAGAAGGCCAAAGGAGTACAGCCTTACAGTGTTCTTGTCATTTGATAGAAGTGATAGCAAGAGTTGAAGTGCAAGTTACTTACATTGGTTTGGTTTTACATATTTAATATTGTGATTTCCCCACAATTTGGATAAAATAGCTTTTTAAAGGGTATTTACAATTAAATAAAAGATTTAAAAATAATGATAACTGTTGCTAAAAACTTTCTTCACTTAACAAATATTTATTGAGTATAGATTTTCAATAGCTGAGGCATAGACTTGCTCTCTTTAATTCCTCATGGACTAAATTGTTGAAATCATGGCAATAAATTATTTGAAGTAATCTGATAGATATCATCAAATAATCAGTTTTATTATAATGTCATATGTAAAAAGTTTTTTGGAATTATGATATCAAATAAAAATGGTTTCAGTCAAAAGTTAGAGTGACATTCTAGATGCTAGAAAAAAATACTTTCTTAGTTTGGGAGGTAGAGACAAAAATTTCCTATATTTCAAGGTCAGGGACCACAAACTCTAAGGATTCATATACAAAAGGATAAACCAACTTATCTGTGTATGGCCTTTCTGATAAATGATTCAAACAATATAAATGAAAATCATGTTCTGATTAAATAATGCTCTGGATAAATCTTAATAAATTTTTATCAAAGTCTGGAGAGAAACTCTGATGTCAAAGTCTTCCAATATTTTGAGGGACAATATAGACATGTGTTGTTTTTATACTCAAACTGCTATGGAGAACCAATGAGTTACCTAAGTCTAAAACTGACCTTTGAATTCAATTGTCTAAGTGCCTTTCCTTGGATAAGATAGGGCAAATGGAAGGCCAAGGTTTTTTTTGTTGTTTGTTTGCTTTCTTTTAGTTGTCTAAACTCTTTATTTTAATATAATATAAATACAACATGACACAATAACATTTGAATTTTAAATAAGGACTATGTGTTTAATAACACAGTAGTTTGACAGACCCACTGTTCAAATACTAACCCACTGAAAAAAACTAAATTGTTATAAATTGAAATAAGTATATTTTTAAAATAGACCTTAGAAAAATAAATGTCATTCCCCTCTTCAAAATAATGACCTCTCCTGGGGTGCCTGGGTAACTCAATCATTTAGCATCTGCCTTGAGCTCAGGTCATGATCCCAGGGTCCTGGGATCGAGCCCCATGTGTTCCCTCTCTTCTGTCTCTCTGTCAAATAAATAAATAAAATCTTAAAATATATATATATTGACCTCTCCAAAGAAGATATTAAAAACAATTGCTTTTAATCATTACTTGTTTTAGGTAATTCTAACTTGTTAGTAGAAGGCAAAGTACTATTTCTTCACTTATAAAACCATTTTAAAAAATACTGTTTAAATACTATTATGATATACATTTGAAATAATGACTCTGTCAATAGGAAAAACTGCCTCTTGCATTTTATATCATTACTAATTCAGTGGGTGAAATGAGAAGCCAGATCATTTTGAGTAAAGTCACAAGACCATGTGGCCAAGATAGAATGGACTGCTGTCTGCTGTTCTTGCTATTTCAATGTACTTAGTGTCAGAACCAATACACATCATGATATGCTTCAACCCCACAAACTGGCCAATAGGCATTCTCATCAGTCAGATAGCCTCTCTCCCTCTGCCTCACTAATTGTTAAGTAGTTTGAATATTACCGCTGAATAGCATCGTATCAAAATAAGACTTATATTTGTCCCATATTTATCACAAACTATACAAGGTTATGCATGCATAACTAATGTGTGTATGTATTTATGTGTATACACACAGAAATTTATAGATTTCTTAGATCATCCTTATAGATTTATTCTTTTTTTCTCATTTTAAGATAGGGAGAGTGAACCTGAGGAAAGATAGTAACTTTCTCCATGTCATACTCTAAGTAATGCAGCTGGATTTCAAACTCAAACAAAATTTATGTTCCAGGTACTACACAAAATCTCTCCAAACTTTATTCATCATATAACATAAAATTGTGCTTTGCAGCATATAAAATTAAGGGTATATTTTATCATAGTGCTAAACCTGTGTTCGTTGACCCACACACTGCTGGAGATGCCAGAAAACAATCATCACAACCAGATGAGGTGGGAACCCCTCAGGCTGTCTCAAGAGTATTTGGCCCTAGCCATTCTAGCCATTCAAAAGGCATGGGAAATTCTGACCAGTCCTTGAGAATGTCCACACAATGCAGAAATTTAGCCAGACCCACTTAGGCCGACTGCCAACATATAACACCAAGCCTTCCCCCAGTGAAGACTCACTTGACTCCAGCATCATTGTTCACTGCTGGCCAGCACTAATATCCCCAGTGCACTGACAATAGCCAGGGCCAGGAACCCTACTCCTACACAGCAATTGTAAAGCCTTGCTTCTAGACTGCAGCTAAGTCCATCAGTTCCTAAGATCAAGATCAGAACCAAGCATGATATCCCTCTTCCTTGTTTATATGAGTTATTGCCCAGAATCTAGACCTCTCAGATCATTCAATCATTTCCTCAATTCTCATTTCCATAATGTTGTCAGTGTATTTTCTCCTAACCCAATTTCTCATTCTAACATTCATTCCTAAACCTTTTACATTTGCCACTGATATTCCCCCAAATTATTTGTTATTTAAAATTACTTTAACTGAAACCTAAAATCAAAATTTCCTCTTTATCCTTCTCAGGCAAGGTGTTTTTGTCCGTTTCCCTCCCACACCCACAATGCTTAAGTGTTGGGCTAAGAAGTAGGATTAGTATCCTCCAGGTTTTCATCAAGAAACACCTAAATCCAAAGTTCTAGAACTTTGTGATTTGTATCACCCAGCTTTACTACTCTCCCCAACTCCAAACTCCAGGTCCTTGAAGACTTCAACACCTGTCCACAATCTCCATCTTTACCTTAGCTGCTATAACCATCGCAGTGAACATAATAGCCACGTGGATGAACCACCCAACAATCTTGACTGTGTTCACTGAAGTTCCTAAGATATCTTCCACTTCACCTAAGCTACCAACTCGCTCAATCCCAATTTGAATCCCGCTATCTCAAGAAACTCAAATTACACCTTAAGTACCCATTTCAAATATCCTACTCTGACCAAAACATCCCCTTCTTCCATTCTTCCAGTTACTCATCAAGCACTATCCCCTGAAGCAGTTGTTCATGTAACTCTAAGATCACCAACAAAGTCACCTACTTTTACCATATCTGGCAGCCTTTCTGTCTTAATGCCTTTCGCTACACATCTTCAGTGTATAGCGAACTACATCTCCAGATGAATCTCACTGTAAACTTCCTCTTAAAAAATCTTCTTGCAAATGTTTCTTTAGTTATTCACCTTCACCTCACTCTTCAGTTTAGTCTGGTTTCTGGCCCTGCCACTTGGAAAAAAATTCCTCTTCTAAAGGACACCAGTGCCACAAAAGGGCTAAATCACAGGAAAACTTACTTGGCTTTTAGGACTCCACAAGCTGGCCACCAACTTCCAGTTTTTGAAATACCTTCTTTTCTTTTCTTTCTTAACAGGGCATTCTCCTAGTTTTCCTCTTATTTCTCAGCCAGCCCCTTCTAGGGGCACTCATCCATTCCTTCTCTGCTGTAAGACCTTTTAAATATCAGAATATTGTAGGCTCCAATTTAGGCTATGTACATATTTGAATTTACCCTTTTTCCTTAAGTGTTTATATCTCCTCCTATTTTTTTAAAGATTTTATTTATTTGAGGGAGAAAGGGAGAGAAAGCTTGAGTGGGGGAAGCTGTGGAGAGAGAGAGGTAGAAGCAGGTTCCCCTGCTGAGCAGGGAACAGAATGCAGGGCTGGATCCCAGGACCCTGGGATCATGACCTGAGCTAAAAGCAGATGCTTAACTGGCTGAGCCACCCAGGTGCCCCATCTCCTCCTCTTTTTTTAAAATATCATAAATATAAAGTACATTTATATCTTGACCTCTCTTCTAAACCTTACCTATATGGCCAATGCCTAAATGATATGCCATTTGGATATTTCATAATTAAACTGTGTATTTAATTATTTATTTTAACAATTCACCTTACTCTGTCTGCCACTGTTGGGTAATGAAAAAGAGATTAGCTTATGCAAAATCAATAGAATTTCACGTCACAAATTCAAAAGTTAAAAACTACATTAACAAAATAGTCTTAATATTGGTTTTTTTTCCCCAAACCACTATTAGACCCCCTGTAGAGTTCTTCAGTGTGTAATACTCTTTGTTCTTCTGAAAAACACTCTGCTTTTCATTATTTTCAAATGCAATTGACCTCCTTTCAAATGCATATTGCTAGTTTTCCCTTTCAAAGAGACTTTATAAATGTATTTACTTGTGAGTGCAACATTCTTTCTCTCCCATGAACTATAAAGCAATTCTTGAAAGCCTGGGGGTGGTAGTGGTGGTGAACTTGGGTTGCACTAACATATAAGTGAGAACCTGTAAACTTGATGTGTTAAGAACTCAGGTATGTTAGTTTCCCTGTATCTACCTGGTGGCTAGGTGCCTAATTTCTGTGTGCATGTAGATCATGAGTAAACAATGCCAGCTATATTTTCAAATTCAGAATCCATGGTCCTTTCTTTCCCTTTTAGAATTGAGAATACATTGGTGACCAGGCCAGTAAGTCAGTGAACATTTTCTGAATACTATCATCAGAGCAGGCCTTAATTATGACACTGAAGCAAGGTCACTATATGAACTACAAGAAAAGTAAGTCTAAGGACCCACCTCAAACTATTCTATGAAAAACAACCTGTAAGAGTTCCTTTTTTCTGTGTTTCATTGAAAAGAAAAACTGTGCCCCTAGCACCAATCCATTTCCAGCATGGAGGAGGCGAGGGCACAGTGGCTTCTCTCTACAAACCTTCCAGCAATGAAGGCCTTCTAGCTGGGAACTGCATCCTGTCTGTCTGCCTCTCACTTTGGAAAACACGTTTATCAACTCAGAGATGAATCATTGCAGCATTTATGCTAAATCGACAATCCAGGGCTACATAGTTATTTTCCACTGCTCCAGCAGACTTTCTCTCCTATTTCCATCTGAATCTTAGCCCAATCCTATTGAATAGAAAGTCTGGCCTCCTTCCAGACTTCCCAAATCTGATTCTGGAGTTCCCTGAGGATAGGTCTGATTGGTGTATACTACCTTGAGGACCAGCGTCAGCTGGTGAGAAGCCTGCTGCTCTGCTCTAATTGGTGTATTATGGAGCTGTGAGCCGTTCTGAGTCATCAGCAACAGAAGCTGGAGTACAAAGTGTCCTGCAATGATGCAGGACAGAACAGAGTCAGGCTTCTGGTTTGTTCTCTCCTGATTGCTGACAACGCACAAGAGATTCAGAATATAAAGGTCACACTGTAATTCTTTATAAGTAGCATCTGCCCTTTGTGAAGTGGTTTTGTGGTAATTAAAGACTTAGGTTTATGTATCAGACAGAGTTGGATTCAGATCCTGACACTTACTGGATAAGTGACCTTGTGCTCATTAATTGATGTCACAAAATCAGATTCCTCTTCTGAGAATTTTGTCTTACCTTAGTTTCTACCGTAGAGTGGTTTTAAGAATTAAATGGGATATAGAATATAAAGGCAGAACATAGGACCAGGCACAGGATGACAGTTAAAAAAAAAAACAGTAATATTATTAAGGGTATTCTATACATTGTCCGTTTCCATAATAATCCAATGTTCTTTAAGCTATTGCTAGCATCATTTCTTTCTATTTAGTCATTCCTTTGACTCCATAGCACAAAATTTTACACCTTATCTTCCCTTTCACCTCAGAACAATCCAGTCACCCAAAGGAATAAAGATAGGAAACTATTCATGTCTAAGAAGAGGCAGTAAATGAAAAATACAAATATTACTTTAAAACTCAAACACTGACTTCTTTGACATTAACTTTTACCAAGTCCTACCTAAAACCTGGATGTGGTGTTCACTTCTGTTTACTCATTTGTCTTTTGCTTTTGTTTGTGATTTCTAAAAATATAAGTGGGATTCAAACTAGGTCAGTGAGTATTAAACCACAGAGTATTTACTAATATGCCAAAATTCATAGGGTATTATATTAGAAATAATACAAATACAGTGCAAAAGTCAAAGAAAGCCCCCATTCATATAACAGCTGAAACAAAATCTATTTCTACCTGTAAATGGGATCCACACTTGGATCTTCAGTCATGTTCACTTGATGTTTGAAGGCTATGGCCCACTTGGATGTCTCTGTCGATTTCTATCTTAGCCAATCCAATACTACTAACAACTTTATTGGAGTGGCCATTTGCTGTTCTTCTGGCTTTTGAAGTTTCTTAGATTAACTTTTCTACCTCTGGTTTTCAATCAATTTCTGGGTTTGTAATGTCATATATTCCCATGCTTTAACAGCTGTATTAGTTTGCTAAGGCCGCCATAGCAGAACATACAGACCACATGACTTAAGCGACAAAAATTAGTTTTCTCACAATTCTGGAAGCTGGATATCCAATATCAAAGTGCTGGTAGGTTTTGTTTTTCTTAAGACCTTCCCCTTTACTTGCAAACAACATCTTTCTTGTGGTGTCCTCACATGGCCTCTTCTTTGGTGCTCTTTCCTCTTCTTATAAGGACAGTAGTCCTAGCAAGATCCATACTTGCAATCTCATTTATTTACCTTAATTATTTCTTTAAAGGTCTTATCTCCAAATACAGTTATATCAGGGTTAAGGCTTCAACATAAGAAATCTGGAGGAATACATTTCACTCATTAACAGCCTTGCAGAGTATTCATTTGATAAAGATCAACCTCCCTGACTTTGTCTAGTGGAACATTGAAATAGCTGGACATTATTCTGTATGTAGCTTCCAAGAAATATAACTTTCATCCCAAGAGTAGACCTGGGCCTAATGTAATCAAATTACATAGGGCCTGGAAAACACACCAGTTGATTATAAAACCAATATTTATTTAATGAGTTGAATTTTTAAAAAAACCTTTTTTTTTTCTTTTTTATACTAAAACAATACTTCAAACATACAGGAAAATGTAAAGAATAATAAAATGGAACTTTGGCACTCATCCAAATTAATCAAAACTTAGAAGAAATTTTAAGATAATTCTTTTAAAAGAAACATATTTCTTCTTCTAAAAAAAATATATTACAGATATATTTGAAGTCCCTGTGAATCCCTACTTGATCATACTTTCTTTTTTCTTCTTAGAGGTAATCGTTATTTTGAATTTGGTAATTTTCATCCTCAACTATTATATTTTTATACTTTTGCTTCATATGAATAGACTGTTGTTTTTCTCATTATTAAATTTCTTATAAGTGGCATCAGAATATGGTATCAATCCCAAAATTCCTTTTATACATGGAGCTGCAGCTATTTTAATTATTGTATGGCATTCCAGGGTAGAATATATCACAATGTAACTATTTATTCTTCTCTTGATGGACATTCACATTGTTTTCAATTTGTTGGTTATTACAAGTAACCCTTGAAGGACAATTTTTGTTTCTAATCTTGTGTGCATGTTCAAAAGTTTCCCTAGAAACTGTAGGGGAGGAAAAAGTTTTCCTAGGTTTCTAGGTTACCAGGTTTCTTCTTTTTATCTTAAATCTCTTGCTCATTTTTCAATGGCATTATCTGCCTTTTTTTTATTGATTTTTAGGAGTTTATATACTCTAGATTCAAATCCTTTGTTGGACATATTCATTGCAAATAGGTTTTACTAGTCTCTAGATCATCATAAATAAATTCATTTATGGTTTAAGGTTGAATAAGTTTATCTTTTGCTATACAGAGAATTTTAATCTTAATATAATCGGATATATGTATTTCTTTAAAATTTGGGGGGAGAAGAGGCTAAGAAATCCTTCCTGACCCTAGCATCAAGATATTCGTCTATATTTTTCTTCTAAAATTTTAAAGTTTTCTTTTCACATTTAAATTTTTAATCCATTAAATTAAAAACAAAAAGCTGTGTGACTTTACAAAGAATACTAAATAATAAATAGAGTAGGCATATGTACTTACATTTTTTATCTGCTAGTTCTAATATCTGAAATTTTAAGGGAGGTGATATACTTGCTACTGTTTGTTGTATCTGATGATTCTTGCTCATGGTATATTTGTTCCTTGTGGATTTTAAATTGTGTATTACGAACTTGTACAAAGATTCCTTTGTATGTGGAAGTCCCGGAAAAGAAAGGTTTGGCATGTCCTTCCAGAATGGTTGTGCTTTTGCTTCTGCCAGGCATTCCAGAGGTACCATACCTAAGATTCCTTTTTAGACGTTATTTCTGATTATGGTTTTCTAGACCACTCATGTAGTTTAAGTTGGAACCGTAATTCCACACAGTTATGAATTTTCAGCAGAGATACTTATTCTCCACCTGTGCCCAGAGTAATACTTATAAGTTTCCTTATGAGGGAAATTTTCCTTGGTAAAGTAGCCATTCTATTCTTTTAATGATGGTATATCCTTCTAAGGGGCTTATTTGAGTACAGGATCTTATTTCTGACTTACCATCTCTTTCTTGGACCCAACACTCATTCAACTTTGAAAACCTGAGCAAAATAAGATAGAAACCTCCTCCATCCACTTCTTATCCCCTTCCTCATTCCACAAACCCACCACGCAGTATGATTCTAGAGCTTCGGTATTTTTACTTTTTTATCTTGAATATTTCCCTTGCTTTCTTGCATGTTCAGCTATGCATTTAAAAGGATTAAAAAAATATTGTGATCATTCTAGTTATTCTGTTGCTGTTAAGTTTTGCTTTAAGTTGATGTTATGCTTTTCTATTTATAAATATTGTATATCAAATAGATTTACTTCATGATTCACTTTAATTGGGGAAAGCAGGATTTATACTCTTAAAAAAAAAATAACTGTCCTATAGTTTCCAGTTTTTTCAGCATTTTTATACATTTTTTTTCTATTCAGAAATCACTTGGAGTTATAGCAAAGGGTTTAAAATTCAGATTAATTTCCCATAAACAGTATGGTATCATGAATTATTTATTTTCAGAATTTCAACTGGCTATGTCCGGCTGCCAAATTTCTGTTGTCAAGCAAATTGCAAAATAAATAAAATAAATAAAGTCCAACCGACATGTTGTGTAACAAGAAATGTTCTTGTTCTTGTTCTTGTTCTTGTTCTTGTTCTCAACCACTTGAAACTGAGAGCAGGGACAACTTAAATGTTTCCAGTTTATGTAGGTAATGTTTTGCTGTTCCATACAGAACATCTTTCTAGGTACTTTTCCATCTGATCTGTTCCTTATATCACTTATCTAGCTATATCCAGAATCAAAGGATTTGGTCTATGTAATTTCTTACTTTCTTATTCTGGAGAGAGACCATTCAGGAAAAAATAAAAAATGAACCAAAATTATTTTACTCATCTCATCTATTTTTCCTGCTTTTTCTTTTCAAAACTCCTATTCTTGTTTGCTCTTGGAAGACTGGTAGATACCATATGGTTAATATAATTAACAAAATAAAGGTCTGTTTCAATTATTAGTATTCCCAGAAATCTGTTCAACATCTTTTCTTTTGTCTATGTCATTTTAAGAATTAATATGGTAGGATCAGACTAATAGAGTCAATATAACAGATTTTCCAAAATTAAAAAATGTTAAGAGTAAGCTAAGTGCTTCTCATATTCATTGAACAAAGTTGTCCTGTGAAGGAAGAGAGCAAAAGCCCTTCCAAAGTTGTCCTGTGAAGGAATAGAGAAAAGGCCCATTTTCTTCTCAATGGAGATCATAATGTATCTTAAGCAGATGCACTTGTTCATGAAGAGTAAGTCATCAGAAAGTAAATTTCTCACATTTTTCTTCTTTTATAAATTCTTTTGATTAAAAATAAGTCTCTAAACACATGTAATACATGCTAAATTTTTTCTCAGTTGTCAGGAACTTTGGAAGCCACTTCCGATGATCATTTCCAAGTAGCTTTAGATAATATATGTTTCCAATGTGAATTTTTTTGAGAACATCCATTCTTATTTTCAACTTATATTTTTCTTTTATTTTTTTTTCTTTAACACAGAAATAGCGACATTTGTCCTCCTGAACTTTCACATCATCAGTCACTACATTTCATGGGAAGTACTTCAATATATATAGATGATATTGTTTTATAAGATCTTCTTGATATCTTAGATCTTCTTTTTATTGACACATTTTGCAAATATATCACTAGTGAAAACCACAATGGATAAAACATAAGAGATGCATTTTTTATTACTATAAAATGACAAAAAACGATTTTAATAGCCATTAAACAATTCATCTTCTTGTTTATAATATACAGTACATGTTAGATATGACATGCTTAATAAACTGCACATTATAACATATATTATGTTACAAAATTTCTATTAATTAGAACTCTTTAAAAAGCAAAGTACCCTGATTAATTTCTGATAATTTCAAGATATCTTTAAGTAGCAGAAAATTATAGTAGAAATAACTTAATTACTAGATAACCATGTTTTAGAATCCTGCTCCTTCCACTTACTACTCTGAACTCATCTTCACAAAAAATCTTTACTTTCATCAAAGTGAAGCATGAGTTAAAAATACCTTATTTCAACTAAAAATCTACTTGACACATAATATGTTCTCTTCTTCTGTGTTTATTAGGGACCTTTAAAAAGTAGAATAAGCTATGTATTAAATAATACTTAAGGTAAAGTAATACGATTCTGTCTCTTTAGTCCAATAGCATTATCTGTGTTACTGATAATATTGAAAGCAAAAATAAACTATTGGGCCTATATCAAAACAAAAGGCTTCTGCACAGTGAAGGAAACAATCAACAAAACTAAAAGACAACCTACAGAATGGGAGAGGATATTTGCAAATGACATATCTGATAAAGTATTAGTATCCAAAATACATAAAGAACTCATAAAACTCAACACCCAAAAAACAAATAATATAATTAAAAATGGGCAGAAAACATGAATAGACATTTTTTTTTCCAAAGAAGGCATACAAGTGGCCAACACACACATGAAAACACGTTCAATATCACTTGTCATCAGAGAAATGCAAATCAAAACTACAATGAGATATCACCTCACACCTGTAAGAGTGGCTAAAATCAACAACAAAAGAAATAACAGGTGTTGGCAAGTGTGTGGAGAAAGGGGAACCTTCTTGCACTGCTGGTGGGAATGCAAACTAGAGCTGCCACTCTGAAAAACAGTATGGAAGTTCATCAAAAAGTTTAAAATAGAACTACGATCCAGCAATCACACTACTAGGTATTTACCCAAAGGGGAAAAAAAAATACTATTTCAAAGGGATATATGCATCCTGATATTTATAGTAGCATTACCTACGATAGCCAAATTGGGGAAATTGCCCAGTATCCATCAACTGATGAATGGAGAAAAAAGAAGTGATATATATACACAATGGAATATTACTTAGGCTTAAGAAAGAATGAAATCTAGCCATTTGCAATAACATGGATGGAGTTAGTATTATGCTAACTGAAATTAGTCAGAGAAAGAAATACCATATGATTTCACTCACATACGGAATTTAAGAAATAAAATGAGCAAAAGGGAAAAAAGAATGAGACAGATACATGAAAAAATAGACTCTTAACTGTAAAGAACAAACTGATGGTTATCAGAAGGGAGATGAGTTGGGGGATGTATTAAGGAGGGCACTTGCGATGAGCACCAGGGGATGTATGGAAGTTCTGAATCACTATATTGTACACCCAAAACTAATATTACACTGTATGTTAACTAAATAGAATCAACAAAAATAATATTGATAGTGAATGCATTAACAAAAGATAATTTAACATTCATTTGTATTTGCAGACTTTGTCAGAATTTTCAATGTTGCTTAATAATACTCATCTCATCTCAAACAGAAGGGCCTTGAGGTTCTTTGATTTCTAGTTCAGTTTCATGACATTGTTGCTGTTTCCCAACTCCCCATTCCTCCTTGGTAAGTTGCATTCTCCATTGATAGGGCAATGGATAGTGGTAAGAACACGTAAGGATGGTTGGTCTATAACTCAGGAAACATTGGTCAAAAGCACTGTTGTAGTTTCCTCTTTCTTCAACTGGGGTCTGGAGGCCTGGAAAAGGGTTACCATATATAGAAATATAAAAGATAAAAAAAAGTGTTTGGATCAAAAGAGGCACTGAGTTTATGATTTCCTATTATAGATGTTCTTTATATTAAGATCAGTTTACAACGATAAAAGGGTCAGTCTCTCAAGAAGACATGCAAATTATATAACTTCAAGTACCTACGAGTGCTCAAATACATGAAGTAAAAACTGACAGAATTAAAGGAAATAATAGAATAGATTATTCATTAGTAATTACTATTATAGTTTCAATAATGGATAAAACAGCCTAACAAAAGATCAATCAGGAAATGGAATACATGAACACTAGAGACCCAGTATACTTAACTGACATCTTCAGAACACTTCATATTTTATAATGTTTTACCTAAATGTAAAAATGGGAAGTTTCCATTGTTAACACTAATAATTAACATTTGCTATTTATACACCAGGTACTATCCTAAGTGTTTAGTATGTTTCTTATTTTAAATAGTCACAACAACCCTAATAAGTACAAAAAGATTTAAAAAATTATCCTGATGTTGCACAGCTGATGAATGATAAGCAAGGATGTTATAGTGTGAATTATGTCCCCCCCATCCCAAATTCTTATATTGAAACCCTAATACCTAGTACCAAAGAATGTGACAGCATTTGAAGATAGTGCCTTTAAAGTGGTAATTAAGTAAACAATGCGGTTCTTAGGGTGAGTTTTAATCCAGTCTGACTCCTGTTTTATAAGAGGAGAAAATTGGGACATGGAGAAACACCAGAGGCTTGTGTGCACAAAGCAGAGACTATGTGAGGACACAGCAAGAAGGCAACCGTCTGCAAGTCAAGGATAGAGGCCTCTTAAAGAAACAAAACAGGCCAACATCTTGATCTTGGACTTCTGCCTCCAGAATGACAAGAAAATAAATGTGTTGTTTAAGCTACCCAATCTATGGCATTTTGTTAAGGCAGCCTTAGTAAACTAATAAAAAGAACTTAAACTCAGAGGGTCTGACCTGAGAGATCACAGTGCTAACCACTACTCTAGAGTAGTATGGCTTACATGGTTGTTTTTCTTTGTTCCCAATTTCTCAATATGTATGTGTTGTTCTAATCTATACGGTTATTTTCAACTTTTTTTCTTCAGATCTTTGTAGAGCGTTATTTAGGAATGAAAGTCACTTAGGTTCTGAGTAACTTCAGAAACTTCCGTTTTCATGTTGGTTCACAAATGATGACTCTTTTATTTATTTATTATTGATTTCATTTATTTATTATTACATTTATTATCAAATTAGTAGGTACTTAGCTTCCTATGCCCATATTATTTTCTTTTCTTTCTTTAATTTGTAATATTGGAGCACATTGCATTGAAGCACATGTCAAAAGTGTTAGTGATAAAAAAAACATATCACAAAGGAAATAGCAAATTTCCTTCAATGTACATTTCTTATAAAAACCTAAATTAGGCTTTTATTCTAATGATCTTATTCTGTTAGAGTTCAAAGTTCATAAATTAACAATCAAATTAAAATTTGACTCTTTGCACTATTGGTATGTAAGTACTCTTGCAGTCCCTCCCTCTAGAGAACAAATAGAAAAGCTATATTAAAAAATACTATTTAAATAATGCTAAACTGGCAATAAAATAAGGGAAATCCCCGATGATAACTCTAAGACAATGTGAGACTCCAAGGAAGGATATCAAGGATTAATGACAGAGATTACTTAAAAATTAAAATATCTTTCAAAGATTGATGAAAACCATTGACCTGGGATCTTTTACAAATCCTATTTCACCAAAACCTATTTTTGGTTTGAATAGTTACTGAATGTATAGGAGATAAATAAGGGGACACTTACAAGGCTCAAGCATTTGAAACACAGAACAATGAACGAAGGCAGGACTATATAAGACTGTTAGACACCTGATAGGGGAAACAATATTTGATCTCCATCATTCTCTACATGGAAACATCAATTCCACTGAGGTCAAGGATTAAATATCAAAGGCAAACATGTATAACATTTTGGAAAAAAAAAAGAGAGGAAAAAATAATTTCCTATAGGAAAAATCCATAGCTTTAACAATTTTTATTAGAAAATAGGAAAGATCAATAGTTTAAAATGCAAATAGGAAATTTATATTAAAAAGACAAGATTCACAAAAATTAACACAAAGGACAGGCAAATAAAAAAAAGAACATAGTGAAATTAATGAAATAGGAAACAGAGGTACAATAGTTTCAACTGAAGTACATAAACTCAAAAAGCTATATAAAGAAGGTTTATGACATATATGAGACATATATGAATAATCTGAGGAGTAGAAAGGGGAGATGAATACAAACACTATGTAGGTATGTTAAAAAGTGAAGATTACTATAAATCTATGCAAATCAATTTGAAAACTTCATTGAAAATTAACACATTTCTAGAAAAAGGAATAGAGTAACTAAAACTGACTTAACTATAAACTGGAAACTTCAATAGTCACCAAATCATTCAGGATATAGGATTAAGAGTTTAAATATTTACATGAGGAAAATACCAGTCCCAAATCCAAATCATTTTGACTAATTCTGCCAGACATTCACATAAGAGATACCCCAATCTAACAGGAACCATTTACAAAAGGATGTTTTTCAGAGATACACACTTAAATGGTAAACTACAGAGAAAGTAAAGTTAATAGTCAACATAATTTGAGATGGCTACCTTTAAGCAGAAATCAGAGGGTGTCATGTACAGACCTAAAGGAAGATTTAAACTATTGGTAATGGTCTTTATCTTAAGC
The DNA here is from genome assembly GCF_030435805.1 of Mustela lutreola. Lineage (NCBI taxonomy): Eukaryota > Metazoa > Chordata > Mammalia > Carnivora > Mustelidae > Mustela > Mustela lutreola. The sequence goes on from NC_081295.1 coordinate 77,817,679, forward strand.
TAAGTATTTGGCACATGGGTGCTCTTTCTGATATTCTGTACATATACTATACTACAAACTTTTCAACCATCAGTAATGTCAAAACGCTTTAAGACAATAAAAAATTCTTAAGTTTTTTTATTTGATTTTTCAATAAATAATACATTCACAAAATTCAACAATAAAAAATGTAGAAAGCTGAAAAATGAAAATTTCTTTCTTGCCCTGTCTTAATCCACGCAATTTCCAATTCTCCCAACACACAATAGATGTTATTAATCCCTTAGGTTCATCTGCATTTCCTCACTATATAAGCAAATATGAGTATTTTTTTCCAACCCACTTTTTTACATTAACCATAACATATTCTGTACAATATTCTGTCCTGGCTATTTTTCTCAATAATATATTTAGAGATCTATTTCAGCACATAAAGTGTTTTCTCGTTTTCTTTTAGATTTGTATAGAGTTCTTGTTTATTTACACAGATTATATCAAATTTGCATAGTATCCTTTCTGTGGATATATCATATATTTTTACGTTTTTCTTCCCAAATTTTTGTTCCTGCAAACAATTACTCTATAAATATCTTTGGAAATATTTATATTTGGGAAAATATTTGGATATATCTTCTGAAATATTTCTCATGTGGGCATGTCTGAAGGATAAATTCCCAAAAGAGTAGCTGGATCAGAGTAACTCCCATTTATAATTTTGATAGATATTGCCAAATATCTATCTACCATCCTTTCTAAAAGGAATATGAGGAGAGGTTATTTCTTCATAGCTTCCTTGAGAAAGAGTATATTATCAGACTACTCCATCGTTTGAATTTCTATTTCTCTCATTTTGAGTATGGCATAGCGTTTTTTTCATATTTTTAAAGATACTATATTTTCTTTTCTGTAAACCATCTGTTCATATCAACTGCCCTTTTTTCTATAGGGTTTTTCCTTTTCTTATCAATTTCTAGAAACCTCTTACTATGTTGGAAAGCCTGACTGTGTCTGTGATATAAGTTGAAAATTTTCCCAGTTTCTCATTTGCCTTTTGACTTTGCTTATGATTTTTTTCCATGCAAAAATATTTGAATTTCATTTTTTCATTGAATCAAATGTAACCTTTTTTTAACTTTCTGAAATTTGAGTCATAGTTTAAAGGCCTTTATTCCAAGATCATCAAGGCATTCTTTCTTGCTTTCTACCAATACTTCTGTGGTTCCCTTTTTCTTTTAAAAATTTTTAATATATTTGAAATTTATCATAACATATAATATTATGTATGACACTCATATAATATTATATATGACGCTATACTGTTTTTAATCATAATTTCTTTTCCCAAAGAGCAATCATATCTAAACTAGATAACTAGATAACTTGGAATACAATAGTATCATAGGTACATCTTTTTAAAATGCTTTAAGAGAGCATGACTCTGTGTATCATTTATATTCTCAGTGTGCCCCTAATACAATGTCTTTACATATTGTTTTAAAAGCGAAAAAAAAGCAGTTAAAAAGTAACATTAAATAATAGCGGCCAAGTAATTCCAAAGTCAGCCTTTCCAAACTCAACAATAGCAAGGCTGAAATAATCTCAAGTAAAATCTGATGCTCGGCCCTTTTACTCCCTTTTAGTGAACGGACTTAAATATGTTTATGCTTAGATTAGCCAATTTTCTAAGATCCACACATCTCTCCATTTTTTTTAAGGATTTCAGAAAATCCAATCTGCTAAATACTCCAGTCCACAAAATTCCTATAGTAGGTCTTATGAGAACTGCACAACATCAATAAATAGAGTAGAGGAAACACCTGACCTGACTCATGGGAAACTCTCCCCAACAGGACCCTAGTTCTCCCATATATCTGAATGGTGGTTTGGGAGCCATTTTGGAAGTAACATCCTGTCCTACTTGCCTTAATGCACTGACAAATGTAGAGAAGATGGTCAAGAGCTAAATGGAGTAGCTGGGCTGAGATGCTCCACATCCCACTTTCTTCTTAATATCAAGGAACACATGCTTCTAAACACTATAGTTGGTTTTATTAAATGACTATTTCATTTAGAGATAAGCTGATAAAGTTTCATCTTCCTGTAGAACCGGGCTTATCCTGAAGCTATTGATTGCTAAGATTCTGAAAGTTTGGGAATAGTGGATATATAGAGTCTGTATCTAATGTGAAGTCCGTGAGTGTTGCCCTCTTTGAATGAATGTATTTTATCTAATGTAATAATGGTGAAGAATCCCAAGAAATAGAGAAAATGAAATACGTTCATATGCAGGCAGAAGAGAGTTAAATAGAAAAAGGGTTAGGAGAATAAGGGGAAAGTTCTTAAAAGCAATAACAATATCACTGGACTGGTTGAGCCTTTTCTACCCTTAATTTTTTGTATGACTTCTAACAAGACAGACTATTTATAGGTCTCCATTTATGTACTAACAAAATAAGCAATTTGGATTATTTAATATCTAAACAATCTTCCAGTAGTAGCATCTATTATTCTCAAGGAATGTAAGAACAGAGGTAGTTTTTGTTTGAGGTAAGAGGGCCATACCTGAGGGATAATAATAAAATTTCTTTTATTTTTTTTTTTTACTGAAGTGTTAATGATAATGTCAGTCTCCATTAATCACATATATTTATAATTAGTAAATAGTCTCATAATTATTCCAAGTTAAAATATTTACAGTTTTTTGTTTAAGTCTTTAAGTATACTGTTTGTTCTACTACTCTTGAGAAAAGTTTGCTAAAACATGTTTATGATGTCCATTAAATGACAAAAGATCAATTGTGGCAAAATATGGTTTAAAATACTTTGCTCTAGAAAAATGCTTTCAATTACCCTTTAGTAAATAAGTTGTGTAAAAATCACTGTTTTTTTCTAAGATCAACTAAAATCTTCAGTATATAATCAATGAGGAAAATAAATTTATAGAGACTTCATAAGCAAGTTTCAAAAAGTAGGCCATCTGAAGGGTGTCTATACCTTCTTCCTTCTAGAATCAAGATGTTTTATTACGGCCACAATAAATTATGTTTTTTCTTCATAAACATAATGAGTCACTTCTTAATGTTCTTAAATTTTTTTATAAAAGTCAGTATGTGAAATAACTCAGTTTTTCTGTGTATCGATGAACATGCCATCTAGTCTGCCCTAACACAGACACATTCCTTTAATGTTTTTCTATATGAACAGAAATAGAGAAGCTCCACATTTCCTTAAGATAGAAGTCATTTGCTGGGATTATTTTTCCCTATATTTCATAAGAGAAACTTTTATTTACTCATGGCTCCTCCTAGATGAATTATAATCAGTATTCATGGTATATTCTAGTCTACCTATATTTTGAAGCTTTCCCCTAATGAGTTTCTCTAGGTATTTTATAATGTGACTTTGCTTTTTAAGAAGCAAAACTTCTCACTAAACTTCACATACCAGTAGGAAATAACCCTTTTAATACTACCTAAGTTAGTACCTCTGGAACTACAATGGTCAGAGCTTCCTTTAACTGTGGTACATAGAATATACCCAAACCTGTCCAGGAAAACAATGGGTTTGTGGTTCTCTGTGGATAAAGGAAACTAACAGATTAAATGGAAAGATTAAATCATATAGTCTGTCAGAATTTGCTTATCTTTGGTTCCTCTTTGTCTTCTTTTCTGATGAAAATCAATGTTTGCTTTTCAATTTTAATGAGTCAGAGTGGTAAGGTATCTACCTGAAAAGGGACAAAATAGCAGAGAAGCGGCACCTCTGGACCACCCTGAAAGGCAGATTGTGAGCAGCATTATCCCTGAGGGTCAACAGCTCCTGCAACTACCCCCACCCCCAGCAGAAAGGAAGGAACCAAAAAACCCTAATAGTCATCCCCCAACAGCACAAATATGAGAAGAGGATATTGCACTTTTCCATGAGACGGAATGGGCCAGTTATCAAAAATTAGCTCACACTGTGGATACAATCATTGCCCCATTTCATAGATGAGGAAACAGAGTGCCAGCAGTATCACAAAATTAAACTAGGCAACTTTTCATCACATTGAAAACACCACATGACAGTACATAACAGTACATAACTGTTTGTATGTCTTCTCCCTAGAATGTGACTTTCAGAACAGGGGCTTTGTTTTCCTGCCATATCCCTGGAATTTAGAACAGTATCTGGGGTGGAACAAGTGCTAAATAAATATTTGTTAATGTTGAAATGAAATAAACTGAAATCATCATTCAATCCACTCCATTGCTTCAAGGGGTAAACTTTGTAACTGACACTGGCTTGTATGTTCATTCTGTCATTCTAGAAGTCAGGAAGTGACTTGATAGTGATTTGGAGTTACACCAGTTTTATCAAATACATTGGATCAAGTCAACAATAAATCAAAATAGCATTATAATATGCCCACACACATTTAAAAGCTGTTTGAAAGCATTGTAAACTCCCAAATACTAACACCAATGTCATATCTCCATATTTTAATGACAAATTTATTCATAGCTATTTAATATGATATATTTTCCAAATTTACAGAAATTTAGTTTATGATAAAAAGTTCAAAAGGGACATATGCACATTCACATTTCTGAATCCAAAATTTCATTTAGTAACATTTAGCAGAATTCCATTCATCCTCAGAGATCAAGAGGGATATGAAATAACCTTGACATACAGTGAAACGTTAATACTATGGTTTTAAGAATATAATAGAGGACTTGTAAAATTTCTAAATCCATTTAAAGGTGGATAGAATTAATAAAATTTACCAATGAATATATTCCTAAGATTCAATCATAAAAATAATGCATTAAAAAAAACAACAAAATTTGGTAGAAGATGACACAAACTACAGTATCTTCCATGCACTCTGTGTGTGTGTGTGTACTTGAACTCTATTTCTGAAGTGATGCTACACACATTCTTGAAGACTGGAAAAAAAGGGTGTCACAGAGGCAAATGCCTTCGACTGTCCAGATGGCTAAAGATAAAAAAGTAAGAAACGAAGAAAAGTCTACCTTTTTCCCAAGCATGGGCCTTTTAGTTTCTTCTCTATAGAAGTTTTTCCAAATTACACATTAACCCTGACTGCATGTATTTGTGTAACTGGCAAGAAACATAATCTGAATTGATTACCAATATGCTACAAAATACTCATTATAAAGCCACTAAAAGATTGATTGTCTTCTGAAAACATTTTCAAACATCTATTCTTATTCTTCAGGTTACAATTCCTTCTTCAATTTCACTTCGACGCCACACTTCTTTTCAGTGTCTTCTTAATAGAAGACCTGATTGGAGGTGGTAAAACCGGAAGCTTGAATTATTACAATGTAGAGAAAGGCACACAGGGTCGTGAAGGGAAGGAAATAGTGTAGGTTTGATAAGAATGAGAAAATAAACTGCCAAGGATGAAAATCTAAGATATTTAGTTACTAAAATTATGATGAAGTCAGTCCAAATTGTAGGGGACAAAATTATGAGGATAGTCAAGGATAATAATGTGATTGTAAGGTTTAGAAAATAATAGCTACTATTGAAATGCAGAGAAGGGGAAGAACCAGTCAGGATATACCAACAAGAGCAGTTCCTGTCATGTGGTATCAGAACTATAACCTTCAAAGTAAAAAAATATACAAAGATATCAAACATACAAGTCAACTGATAGGACTTCTATTAAACCAACCAGACTAAATGGTAGTAATATATATTTCTAAGATCCTGGGAAGATTTTAGAAACACCAAAAAGCTTCACTTATATTCAGAGAAGGAGTGATCATAAATTTTCCCCCACCTCCTTCTTTCTTCTTTCCACCTAAGGTAACTGTCTTGGCATTTTCCCTTACTCTGGTTTCCAATATTGGAAGAATTATGGTCTTTCAACTTCTTGCAAATTTTAAATTGGAACTAACTAGGATAATCAACAAAGAAAAATTTACGATGATTTTGAGCTCAAAATAGCTTTTCATCAGCGTTGTCTTGTAGTCTCTCCAAAAGTAAGGGTAAGCCATGCATATTATAGATAAAAGGTCCAATGATCTTAGAGTAACTTCCAAAGACCAAGCTCAAACACTAATATAAAACTTGGGCCCTGGGGTAGACATCAGACTTGAGGCAGAATGGAACATAATTTTTGGTTCATGTTTCCACCATCATCAGAGGGGAAAACTTTCCCTTTGAAGATGAATAACAAAAAGATGTATCTTATTAAAAAAAAAACAAAAACAAAAACAAAAAAAACAAAACACTTCTCCTTAAATGCATACTACTGGCTACTACATAACATTACATGTTGAAACTAATGAAGATCTTCATGAAATGGTTTTGGATTTGCTACTAAATTCCAGGCACTATTAAGGCACCAGTAATGCAACACTAAACAAGACAGAAAAAAATCCCTGCTTGTGTGTTCATATTCTATTAAGAAAAAGTGTAAAATAAACAAAAATATATGCTATGTGGAATATTAGAAGATGATAAAAGCTATGAGGAAGAAAAAGAGTAGAAAAGGGAAGTGTGAAGAACCATAGGGCCATGTAATTTTAAGTATGAAAATTTAGAGCATTCTCTCTAAGAAGGTGACATTTTAACAAAGATGAAGGACATGGGGGAATGAACTATCTGCATATGGGGGAGGTTGGAAAGAGGCAGTAGGAACAAAAGTACAAAGGTTCTGAGCTGGAAGGATGATTAGCAAACTCTTGGCACAGCAAGGATGACAATTTGGCAAGAGAATAGAGTAGAAGAAATAGTCTTAAGAAAAGTCCAGGTCAGGGGTGAGAAGGTGTATTATGTAGAACTTTAAAAGCAAGAAATTAAAGTATTTAACAATTACTTTTGCATGATACAGGTGAAAGCCCAACTCAGTCAGAAAATACACCATTCTGCTCTGCTGGTGCTTACAGACTTCCCTACCAATTCTCCTCAATCTCCACTATAAGGACATTGGTTTTTATTCTTGCAGGCTTTCAGAAGAGCGAAATGATCTGAGCTCACTCTTGCTAAAGTGTTACAAATCCACTCTAGAGGCCAAGGGCAGAAGCAAAGAGACTAGTTTTCAGATTATTAAAATATTCTAGATGGAAAATGCTGAAGTCTTGCAACAAGGTAATGATTTCATGGTTAGAGAAGTGGTCAGAGTGTGGATATTACTTTTTGTAGGAGAGACCACAGTATGAGCTAGCTGATTTTAGATGTGGTTGAAAGAGAGAGAAAGACAGGAGAAAGAGGATGATTGAAAAGTTTTCAACCCTGGAGCCTGAAAGGTTGAGCTGACACTTAGGGAGATGGAAAGGTTAAAGGAGAAGCAGGTTCAGGAAGAAAGAAGAGAAGTTTGGTTTTTTGTAAATGTTAAATGTGAGATGTTCATTAGACATCTACAGAGAAATGTTTAGACACCTGATTTCAAAGGAAAGCTATTACTGGTCTTCTCCATGAATGGCAGATCCAAAAAAATGTTTCATAATTTTCTAGCACTAGAATCTTACATATTTTTGAAAAACCTCCAGATAAAAATTTATAAATCAACAAGCAAGCATTCAATACTATGCAACTGAGTGAATTATGTTTATATGTATATAATGTCACATTTTTTCTTAAAAGACAACAGAGTGTTTGTGGTTTCTGTCCGATAATTTTATGATTCCAGTTACAAAAAAAAGGGGGAAGAAGAGAGCAAAGTCATTTTCATTTTCAGAGAGAAGTGATGTTCAGAGACAGGGTTTCTGATGTTATTGCTGTGTGAAGACAGAAAACACATCAGATCCCTGACCATCGTGTCCTCATAGACTCTTTTTATTGGCCAAGTATTTAACTCTTGATAACAGAAACCCTTGACATTTTGAAGTCATGTTCTGCATGTACACTTTAGTATACTTCAATACACTTTAATGCACTTTTTAGTGAGGAGTGAATTCCATTATCTCTGGCTTTTTATGCATGCTCTGGTTGCCTTAGGTTTACTCCCACTCAAGATGCTTCTTCAGTAGCTACTAGAAACATAGCCTTCTACTGATATGGCTTCACAAAGAGGCGGCAATAATGATTCTTGATAACTTCAAAAGCTGATTACAGGGAAGTCATCTGCTTCGAGCCAGAGAAAGTCATAAAATGTATCAAAGAGTATTCTAGGTAAAAGTCTCTTTTCCCTCATTAGGGCACCTGGGTGGCTCAGTTGGTTAAATGACTGCCTTCAGCACAGGTCATGATCCCAGGGTCCTGGGATCAAGTTCCAAAGACGGGCTCCCTGCTCAGTGGGGAGCCTGCTTCTCCCTCTTCCTCTGCCCCACCCCCTGCTTGTACACACACTCTCTCTCTGCCAAATAAAGAAAGAAAATCTTTTGAAAAAAAAAAATTCTCTTTTCCCTCGTTAGATAACTTTTCATCTACAGATAGGTTAAATGAGGGAAACTCGCAGAAGATACAAATGTGTATTTATTGAGTGTTTTTTTTCAAGTCAGGCTGAATAACTTTATTTTATATTTTGAAATGGGGTATTTTAATAGAATTTATTGAAATCAATGCTTTTTTATAATTTTGAATTTATGTCTAATGCCATAACTTTATTTTATTTTTTTAATGCCACTCTTCACACAAAGAGTGAAATATTTACTGGTCATTCCCATTGCTATATGCAACTTAAATGGTGATTTACTTCTTCATTCATACTATCCCTTGAAATCTTGTCTAAAAGTTATAGAATACTAAAAAAATGACATTTTGATTGAATGAATTTTGTTTCTCCTTTAAGCTCCAAACATAGAAGTGTCAGAAAAATCTCAGATATTCTAACCTAAATAGCTAAATAAAATTTCTTTAAGAAATAGTTATTGTTCATTTTTAGATGACATTTTAGAAATTTACATTTCACAGGTGCAACAGATCCAATACTATCAAATTCAATGTTCACCATATGCAAAATGAATGCTTTTTTAAAAGCAGAAATGTATATTTATTCAAAAATTTTATTATACCAGTTATACTATTGTATTGTAATAAATAGCTCCCTCAAATAGTAAACAGTGTGCTTATATCCTTATCAAGGACTTGTTTAATTACTTTTTAGACATCTTTTTTTTTTATGAACAGTTTTGAAAACAAAAACTATTTGGTTTTAGAATTTTATTTATCTTTTAAATAAGTTGAAAACTGAAAACTGGATTAGAACAAAGACAGTGCTTGAAATCTCTGCTATATGTAAACCAGTTATCATCCACTGCAATTTTTTAAAATTATTGAGAATTAGTTCACTCTTAAAAGTTCCATTAACATTTATTTCGATTTTTCATCTAGGTCCCTCTCATTCACCACAAAAATAGTTTTGACAAAACAAATGATATTGATATCATTAAGGACACAAATATTTGTATTGAAACTTGAAACTAGTCCAATACTGACCAAACACCTTCTTCATTGTAACAATGTTTACTCTCTATTATAAAAGTGCATAATCTATACTTTTTTTTGTTTTAATTTCAACAGTATCATTTGTATCCTCCATCTTTGAAAAATAGTACAATTTGGTTATTTCAATCCATAGAATTGCTGTTATACATTTTTTTCCCCACAGTCCAAAAAAATACATTTCCACACTCATCACAGAATAGACTTCCTAATAGCATCTCCATGTGTGGGGTTAACCTATGGATGTTTATCAAATCCAAACGTGAATTTGTGAAAAATTATGTCTCTAAGCCATGAAGATCATGATATAATAATGTTTCAAAGTCAAGCTTCCTTTTGTATTCTTACTTGTCACCTTTCAAATAGTAGGTAGTGCTAAATAGTTCCAATCGCATATTGAAAATAAGTTTTTTCAACTAAAACAAAGAAAAAAATCCTTTTTAATACTGAAGATAATTATGCATCCTGAATAATTAACCAATCTTCTACGTTTGTGCCAAATATATTTTATACAACTTGCTGATTCTTACATGATCTAAAAGCTTCATAAATTTAAAATGTACCACTATTTTTAGGCTATATAACTATATAGCATATTTAAATGGAATATATGCCTATGAGCTTTTTGACGATACTATATCTGAAAAATTCAAATATCATGCCAGAGCTCTGCTCCTTTTATTTTATGGCTTGAAAATCATTCTAAAAAGTCCTCATGGCTGATAGCAACCATTAATAAATATACACGAAATAATCAAAAAAGGTATTAACCAGACCAGTTAGACATTTAGATAAAGCAATGGAAGTGTACGTAGCCTCACAGCAGGTTTTCTTGATACAATTTCTCTCAAGGACCATAAACATATCCATAAACCTTTAGGTTGTTTGGAGAAGGAAAGGAAGTTGGTTTCTGGAGATACACTGCCATGGCTCTAAGGGTTTTTGTGTGTGTGTGAGTGATAAACATGCTCCCCAAGGCCTAAAACAATGCTTCATTTTTTTTGATGCATTAAAGGGACCTCTACTCCCTCAGGAATATTACAGAAACTTCAAATGTTTAACAATGTGACCCAATTAACAATATTAAAGAGAACCTAGCTCCCTGGCTTTCCTGCTTAGGAATGTATGAATTTTCAGTCCTGTAAAATAAACAAGCATTTTATGGGACAAGACTTAAGGAATGTCTGCCTACACTATGCAAACTATTACTGAAATAAAAGAAGTCATGCATGCCCACTTTAAAAACTTCCTTGCAAGGACTTGTATATTGTTCTAGTGTAACACCAGATTTGTAAATAATGTCTTCAAATAATGGTATTGAACTGATGCAATAAAGACTTAAAGCTGTCTGGGAATGTTCAAGTTTCACACTTATGATTTAGATGTATGAATTTACTTTTAGGAGAAGACTACAAATAGAATTCATATTCTAGTATCACTGCTTTATCTCATTTTTTAAAGAGGCACTTCTTCATATTTCTTAGAGTGTATTTTCACGATAATCTCTTTCTTTGAAGATATCAGGCAAAATGTGTGCAAATATCACTGACCATAAAAGGAAAGTGATTTATTTTTAAACCAGCTTTGGAAGCAGCAGCCCCTGAAACAATGGAAGAAAGAAAGGATATAAGAAAGAGCAGGCGGAACAGGCAGGGTGAGAGAAGCAGAACTACTGGTCCGTTTCAAATCAAATGTGGTAATCCTTTTAACAAGACAGCTATGAAGGAAAGCATAGATTTCAAACTAGGCAAATTCATTAGGGCAAACAGCCATGTGCGCACGCTTAGGCATGCACAAAACAGAGAGAGCACTATCACAATTAAAATGACATAAAGTGGTGCTTATTTACTAAGTTATGTGACAACAGACATAGCTACATAACAGGAAATACTAGTGGAAAATATCCCTAAATGCTGCTAGTTAGCTGATTCTGAAAGGTAAATTTATAAAGTTGATCAAATATCCCTTGACTAAAAGCAGGTCCAAAAACATTCCTGGACAATGAGTTTACTCACAGATTGAATTAGATAAAGCAATTTCAAAAGGCATCATTGTTGCAATTTGTTCATTCATTTAAAAATATTCTACACAATGCAACCAATTCTCAGTTGCTCATTTGAAGAAGAGCAGACACGTAGCAATGGGATGTAAAATTTCCAAATGTTGGGTAAGGGAGATGATTGGAATCATAGTTAGACAGGTATACACGTACAATATGCCCTTCTGGTTATTTTTATACCTTACGACACTACCCTTATGAGAGGGGAAAGAAGCTGGCTATGCTAGTTGACATCTGAAGCTGGTAGAATTCTAAAAATTGGCAATAAACAATGTATATCAATAGAAACACAGGAGAATGAAAAGTTGACCATCTTTCTGTACTTTGTTTCTATTTTATCCTAATACATCATATTGCCTAACACTTGCTTCTATCATATATAAAGTCCAAGACTATAAAATGTATGTCAGGTAGGCCAAAATATAAGAATCCTGTGGTTAGGGTACTTACAAAGATAAGAGTTGCTGTGGCTTTTTATCTCCAATTCATTCTGATCTCTATATAATATTTGTGGGTAGAGCAGAGGGCCTGACACTTGTTATTCTTCCAGACTTGATTTAAGGTTGGCATTTTTAAGGTATATTTTAATCCTATTATTTACATATGTTTATGTATTTTTACCAACACTGGATAGTCCATTCGTGATACTGCAAGTTGGTATACTGATCTTGATTTTAAGATTTTTGGTATAGAATTGTAAGTGGAATTTTTGAAGCTTTTGGCTAAAGAGTATATAAAGGCTGCTACATGCCTTTATTTCTGTTGGTTTCCAAGAGTTCCTTGAGATATTTTTCTTTCAAAAGAATATTTCAGTGGTAAATTTTCAATCTCAAAAATTAGCACTCTGAAAAGGTGGTAAAAATCTTGCTTTTTCACACTGGAATTTGAAATTTAAAGTAAGATTTTTTAAATGTTCTATAATTGTAAAATTTTTATGAAATAAAAACTAACATAAGGATTCCACCTCTAGATTTAAACTATAATATGCTATCTCAGATTCCCTCAGATGCTTTCATTATGTCTTATGGATGCAGTATGTTCTTTCAATCTTTTCTGAAAAGAAAATCTGTACTTATAGGACCATTAAAATAATTAACTTGAATTTGAGAGAAATTATATTACTCTTGGTCACCTGGTACTGCCTACATTATGTTGAGAACTGTTGTTTTGTGAAGGAAAAATACATTTCACTAAAATGGCACAGACTCAAGATTGCATTACAAATCAAATTAGAATTCCCTTAAAACAGGTTCACTGAAAGTCTGTTTCAGTATACCTCATTTTCATTAACTTTAGTGGAAGCAGTTATCCAGAGTTAGTATCTCACATAATCATTTATAATCTCTAAGACCATTGAATATGTATGATTTATTTTATAAGCCTGTCACATCAAGGATTTATTAGAGTTCAATAAAAATATATATGTGCATGTGAATATATATATCTATATATATATTTCCAACCAGTGCACAAGAATTAGAAATTAGCCCCTTATCTGTACATGGCAACTTTTATGTCCAAAGTTAGTTGTCAAAACACTATTCACGAATGAGTTCTCTTTTTCTTTGTTGAAGAGTTTTTTTTGGAAAATGTCCTTAAAGTACATCAGATATGGATACAATAGGATCTCAAATAAAAGACACACTGTGAAGACGTCAATTTAAAAAAAATCCACTCGTTTTCAGAATTCCACATCTTAATTTGGGAAACATATCTTTTCACAAGACTCCGGAAATTAAGCAACATAGAAGAGTTCAAGTGTTTAGTTTACCAGTCCTCTGCCATTCCTTGTCTCCAAAATTCAAGGCCAGTGATAGTCACTAGGACACATTTTCTGTGAAATGAAGATCACTAGACAGGAAATCACTAGACAATTATCATACTAATTTCCTAGAATCATCTAGTTACCTGTGTCCATTAAAAGTACATTGGAATATGACAGTTTCAGAGAAAAACATTGAAACAATCACTATGAGAGCTGAAATATGGCTTCATAGGAAACAGAGCTACATTTAATTAGCTTCCATTGTATATGCGTCTTTCTGTTTTTTGTTATAGTTCATATCACTGGCATGGATTCATGAGCCAATCTTTTCCAATTTCAGTTACTACCAAAGTTTACAAACTTGATGTGAAGATTACATTATATTTACAGAGAACTTGGCACTTACAGAATAAATTATTGACTTTTTTCTTTAACTCCAGACCAGGGCACCCATGGTTCAAGCGAATGGGAAAGCCCAATGCCTTATTTTATATTATGCTACATTAACATGAATAAATAAGTTTCCAGCAGGTCATTCCTCCATAGTGCTGTCCCTGTTGCTGAAAACAAGTACCTTCCATTCCTAATCCATGGGGAGTGCAGAGAAGTTATCAGTCCAGGGAGAGCAAAGGCTGCATGTTTTCTTCCTCATTTTTATCCATGCGTTTTAATACTGTAGGATCCACTACCGATTGGGATCTGGAAATGATAGGGCCAATGTCAGTGAGTTATTACCAAATAATCACATTCCCTTCTCTGCCTTTTCTCCATTATTACTTCTCTCATGGATGAGGATTATCTTCCCTTCAACAAGAGATTTATGAACTGAGAATGCTGCATGTTTTTGGGAGGGATATATTTACAGTGGGTTTTTTATCAGAGGGAGAAAACAATCCCCTTTGAGCTCTAAATAGAATAATGAGCAGGAAAGTTTTCTAAATGAATGATAATGAGCTTAAGTTCTCCTCTTCACACTGATCAAGAGTCTTCTCTTTGAAAGTAAGAATTTATAGTATAGGACAGATGGATGATGATAGAACATCTCTAAGTGGGAAATTATTACAGTGAAACTACTTCTATGAGAAATGAAATAGAAATGATAGGAGTCTTGATTCCTGTCTTAAAGAATTCTATGATCTGAGGCTGGTTAAGCCAGGACTCTTGATTTTGGCTCAGGTCATGATTGCAGGGTGATGAGATAGAGCCCTGTTCTGGGTTCCATGCTAGGTATGGAGCCTGCTTGAGATTCTCTCTCTTTCTCTCTCTCTCTCTCTCTCCCTTGCCCTCTGCCCTCCCCCAGCTTGCATGCAACCTCTATCTCTCTCAAACAAATAAATAAATATTAAAAAAAAAAAAACTCAGTGAAACAAATTCAACATGAATGTGCATTTTTTTAGCCATCATTTCTTATTTCTAATGACCACATTAGAAAAAAACAATCAAAATTTGAGAGTTTTTGTTAAATTTCCCACTAGAACACCTGAATAAAATCAGTTTTACTCTGGAAAGTTTCAGGGAATTATTTAAGACCTTTAAAAAAAAAAAACCCTCTTATATAGGCAGAGACACTTTCTGATTAGGAGAACAAATAATTTGAACTCCTTACACCCACTTTTGATAGTAGGTGGGAATTATATCTCAATTCATCATTAGAAAACAACATGAAACTGGGAAGGAGAAAAGTCAATGAAACATGCTACTGTTATGGCAGGAAACTGCTTTCTTAATAGCTATGGCATTAAAGAAGCAGCTGCCCTTTTAAAACTCTCCTCAGTAATGAATTTTCCCCCCGCTGCTGCATTCCAGCCAATTGGCTATTGCTGCGGCAATATGCCTCTTAGCAAACCTCATTAACTCTCAAAAAGAAAGACTATAAGCTAAAATACAACTGCACATGCTAATGAAAAAGAACAGCAATGGAACTAATTATCAAAGCAAAAATACTTATAGGATTAACTGATTAATTGACTCATTCATTTAAATAAACTTACATTTGATTCCAAAGAGGGAACAAAAAGGAAGGTGAGAGCATTAAAACAAGAATGCTTTATTTCCTAAGTCATTTTCACTATTTTATCTCAATAATAGGTTAGATATGTCTATATCAGAAAGGAGATCAATTAAATTTGAATCAGCAGATGCGTGAGAGCAAGTGAGCGAGAGAGAGAAGGAGAGGGAGGAGGGGAAGAAGAGTAGGAGGAATAAAAGATTTTGTATCACTTTTAAGTGCAATAATAATTTATCTTGGGAAAAATCCTTTATTCCTTTATCTCATGAATAAAGTACATTTTAACACAGCAGACAATTGTACAAAACACTTAGGAATTAGATCTTAACCACTATTTTACTTAGGTTCAGCTAAAAAGAATTATTTCCCAAGAAAAATCTGTGCTAAATCACAAAAAAGTTCATTGAATGTTCTGTACTGAAATATTAACTTGACAACTGGTACCCACTCAACTACAAGTTCCATGAGCAGGGACTTCATCGGTTTTTCTCCTTACAGTGAACACAACATGTATTACAGAATCTGTTACACAACTGAATCTCAGTATCTTCAATTTTATCCAAGAAATAGTTTCCAATATTGAAAGAAGTTTGGTGTTAGGCATTTAAAACTAAGAGTAATAAAGATAAAGCAATTTATCCTATAAAAAAAGAAATTCTTTTTTTTTTTTTTAAAGATTTTGTTTATTTATTGGAGAGATACAGAGAAAGAGCTAGAGAGCATCCCATGGGGGAGAAACGGGAAGTAGGCTCCTCGCAGACCAGGGAGCCTGATGTGGGCTCAACCTCACCTGAACAGAAGGCAGATGCTTAACCGACTGCACAACCCAGGTGCCCCCAAAAAAGAAATTCTTAATAGAAAACGGGTTTTAAAATTCTCACAAAGTTAGATTTATTCTGTAAATGTTAAGGCATATCCTAATAGTATCAATCAGTGCACACCAAAGCTCTTCAGACAGCACAAAGTACAGAATTTAGGCATTTGTCATAAGGTTCTATTAAAACATATATCATGCACACACATGGGCACACACACCCACACACAATCTTTTAAATCCTTATGTTCCTTGACTATTAAAAAAAAATGATTAGAGGGTATGGTGATTTTAATGAAATATTTTAAATTATAGTGCACTATCCACCTGCGACTAAATTCCTAGTTTGCTTTTCTCATGCACGACCAGTATCAGAATTGTTGGATGATGAATACTGGCTCCATATGTAGAATAATTCCTCAATAAAACAAGCCAGGCAGAAATGATTTCTGATTAAGATTTTTTTTTTTTTTTTTTTTTTAGTATTTAATTGTCCCAGATGTACTGTTATTTTAGTCCAGATTTTTTTTTTCTGTCTTATCCAAAACAACAGGGCTATTTGTGCAGGACCAGGACTTGTCAGTGCATTGTTCTGCTTCCACTGCAACAAAAGGAGTTGTTGATCATTAACCCATAGCGTATCTCAGCGGTCTCCACAAAGCCTCTGCTATCTTTGCAATGAATAACTTGTATTTTTGTTTTGTTTTTTTTTTTCATGGAACCCAATCACTTAAGTTTAATTATTCAGATATCATTTTTTCATTTATTGTGCATCCACAATATGGCACTATACCTCCGTGTTTAAGAGGATAGATGTTGGACAGAAGGAGATTCCTATTCCAGTTCTGTTATTTGCTAGCAGTTGTGACCAGGAGGAGGCTATTTAAACTTCCTAAATTTTATTCTTTTAACTACAAGATGGGAGAAAAATAATCTACATCATACAGATGTACTGAGGATCAAATTCAATAATGCATTCAGAAACTGCAGCACAGATTCTGGCAGATAGCAAATAGTAGCACTTAGGGAGATGACTTATGGAATCCTGTGGCCTGTTTTCAGATATTAGCAGTGTTACTTTGCAGCTATGTCCCAGGTGGAAGATACTTACCCTCTCTGTATCTGGGTCTCCTCACCAATGAAAGGGGAAGAGCACTGCCTAATTCATTGTTTACAGAAGCAAAGAAGTCAATATATACAAAACATTAGATGGAATTGGACATGTAGTAACAATAGATGTTGAATATTATTCCATAAACTCAGAGTTCATATTACAATAGCAATGTTAATATCTATATAATGTTAATATCTAGTACAATAGCTGCTCACTGCAGCTGTTATGTGCCTATCCCAGGCACTACCCTAGGTAGTGAGACAGAAGGTAAAAGGTGTTCCCCTAGTATAAGGCCCCCACAATCTATTGAACTTTGTTTTTTTTTTTTTTTTTTCATGTGACCATGCTATTCCTCCACAAATCGACCCAGGAAAACAAACCCTTCTTCCCACACACCTCCTTAATTCTGAAGGAGGAAATATCTACAAGTCTCTGGTGAAGGAATCATTTTTCTCCCTCTCAATCTAATGATATTACAAAACGGGGTGGGGGGATGGAGGAAAGGAGAGCAGGGGGAAAATTAGGAATAATTCTCTCCATCCTTGATGGGGAACTGGCACTCCCTGACACACAGAAGGTGAGAATTGAATGAAATAACTTTCTTAAGCTCATTCTTCACAAGTTTTCAGACAGAACCTGAAAATCTTCATATGATACAAAATGTACACCAAACAAAGGATGACTGAAATTCTAATCAATCTACGTCAAAAGCAAGAAACTCCGGGTTGGGGAGGTCAACGTGCTGTAAGCCAAGTCTGCAGAGGACAGAATGGTCTAATTAATTGGAGAAGAAAATCAGGATCCAAAAAGACTTCAAAAGGTGGACAGACTGAGCCAAATCTAACAAGATGATGTTAATCAATTAAAATTATCTGCTTGAAGAAAAAAGCTAAACATAAAAAGAGAATTATGAGGGTACGGATCTATAAGTAAAGAATCTTCTAGTTGCTAGGGAGCTCAGTATGAGTCAGCAGTGTGCTTTGGCCACCTGAACCGCAGCAACAGAGTCAACAGAAACCAAAGGAAGCCAACAGGGGTGAGGGGATGGGGGTTGGGGTGGGCAAAGCTAGGGTTCTGGAACTTAAATGCAAGTAGTGATAGCATCATATGTCACCTATTCAAGTTGTTCTCACTTAAAAGGGGCCACTGACAGACAGCAGAGTGCTCCTTCATTCACTCCACTAGTCCCCAGTGGGCACCCTCTGTGTTTTAGGCCCTACTCCAGGTGCTGGAGATTCAGAGAATGGGATAGACAAAGTCACTGAAGTCTTCATGAAGCCTAAATCTGGGGAGGGGACATCACATTAAATAAAATGAATTATTTGGCAGGCAGAAAATAAAGGAAGCGACTGATAGGGAGAGACAAGCACGAGGAGGACGTAGAGTTGATTAAGACCTAGTGGTTGATAAAGACCTCACCACTCTCTCAGGGAGGTGACTTTGAATGGGAGATGCAGGAAAAGAGTGCCATGCAGCAGGGACAAGTGGAAAGGCTTTTAGAGAGGAACAAGCTGGAGAGGAAGGCTGCAAGAGCAGAAGGAAGGAGATTGTGGCTGAAAGACAGAGAGGAAAGAAACAGTGGGATACACTTAGAGGAGTGGGGGGCGGGGTCAGATCATAGACCACTTTGGAAGCCATGTTACAGAACTGATTTCATTCACTGTATAACCAGCAGTCGTTAAAAAATTTAAAGCAGAGAAGTGAAGTGATCTGACTAAAATTTGAGAGATGTTTTAGATTGCCATATGGGCAGTAAGTTGGAGCCAGGGGAGCAGGGTAAGGGTAGAGGCTACGACACCAGGTAAGAAGTTTGGGAGGAGGGCAGCCGTGCAGACTGCAGGTGATAGGGTACCCCCAGGACGTGGAAGATGTGGAGACACATGTGCTCTGCAGAAAGGACCGTGTTATCGAACAAGTCGCAGAAGGGGTTGAAGGAAATGAGCATTGAGCATTGTTTGCTGGTAAAGGCAAAGATCAGGGATCACCTGTGACAGCTGTTTTCAAATCCTTATGTAGCTTAGTTCCAGGGTGACAGCTTTACAGTGTGCTGTCTCAGAGGGTAGACAAGGAAGGTTTACTCTATACCTCATGGATTGGAACCTTGGTCCACTAATTATAGACTATGTGACTCTGAGGATACAACATCTGTTTAACAGGGTTGGTGTGCGGATAAAGTAAATTAATGTTACAAAAAAATACGTAGACAGGACTTGAGACTCATGATAAGTACATAGTAAACCACAGATTGTAACAACAATTAGGATTATTATTTTTATTAGAAGAAAGTTATTCTGGGGCACCTGGGTGGCTCAGTCGGTTAAGCATCTACTTTTGGCTCAGGTTATTATCACAGAATCCTAAAATCAAGTTCCACACTGGGCTCCCTGCTTGTTAGGGAGCCTGCTTCTTCCTCTGCCTCTCCCTTTGCTTTCTCTTTCTTTCAAATAAATAAATAAAAATCTCAAAAAAAAAAAAAAAAAAAGGAAGGAAGGAAGCTATTCTTAGGCAATTGTCTTTTAAATATTTTTGTTTTAGAAACCTTTTTTAAGAAGTTGATGAAATATATTCTTTTCCTCCAGAAAAATGCACAAAATACCTACACCTGCACACACATACACATACAATTTTTAATATAAATTTTAGCACTTAGCAGACTCCTCTGAGAGCCCATCCATGGACTGACTTGATAGGGGAGCACAGAACTCACAGTAAGAAGCCCTGTTTAAAGGAAAGGAGTTGAGAAGCCCAGACTTGGCTTACACATAAGCTTGTTGATTCATGGAAAAATTAAAGCAGGAGATGTCTCCAGCCTTTCCTTTCTCTCCAAGGCATCATGGAGCAGCCTGGAGAGAGGAGAACATCACACACACCAACAACAGTAGCAGCAACAGCAGCACAAGAAGGCCTGCTCTGAGGACAGTGGTGGCCCTGCATGAACATAAGTATGACCAAAGGACCATTGGTTTTCATCAGAAAAAGATGCAAGACAGTGTGAGGGATAATAGGGGTGATGCCTGGATTCTCCCTGGTCTAGGTGAAAAGAGACTTATAGGGAGTGTTCTTATATTTCTGTGGTGGGAAATGAACAGAGAAATAATATTCATTGCTATTATCCAAGTGAACTCTAGGACTCTAGGTTGCTGTGGCCTGGGGGAGCCTGGGAATTAGATATCTTTTGGTTCGCTACAGAGGGCAAATTCAGAGGCAGTCGTGCATTTGGGCATGTTCAGCAACTCCCCCATCCTCCATCGCCACTGAGCTATGGCTGGATATGTATATATTCACAGGGAATCCAAAGCACCTAGGGAAGTATCCATTACAGAGCATGTGTTCAATAAACGTGCATTGACTAAAAGAAAACAGGCATAAAAATACCATGAGAGTCAAAGCGAGGAATCAGAATCTCACTCAAAAAAAGAGTAAAGCTGTAGGAAAATAGACTGTTTTGCCCCAGGAATGGCTAGACCTTTAAATAAGAAACAAGGCAGAGATACTGGAAGAGAATATATGTTTTAAATAAATAGGACTGAGATACTTGAAGAGAATATATGTTTTAAATGCACTGTTTGAAATGTGTGTGTGTGTGTGTGTGTGTGTGTGTGTGTGTGTGTGTGTGTGTTTGCTATGGATCCCTTTCTTCAAATGAAATTTTACACAAAAGTCCAGTACATTGCTTAGATAGAAGAGTTCTTCTCATTGTGGAGATGGGCACTGTCCTCAACCCACCTGCTAGGCCTAAGGTACTCCTCCAGAATTCTAAAGGTACAGTTTGAAAATCCACTAGATTTGGTGACCCCCTAACAGCCTTGTCAGATTGTCTCTGAACATGGAACAAAACTGAGTTGACATTGCCTTGAATGACTTTATCTTTGGCTCAAAATTCCTAGATGTCTAATCATAGTGGCATAAAATGATTTAAAAATCCACTGAATATATATACTCCCCAAGAGAACTCCCCTGCAGTTCACTTGGGGCATCCCCACACTGGCTACAGCTCACTTCCCAGCCACCTCCAGCATACCTCTTCATGGACTTGGGGGAGAGTTCCTTTTCCACCTCCTTCATGGGCATGCTGTAGGAGTCTACATTGTATTCACTATCATCATCATACTCGTGGTCTAGCAGTGTTCTTGCCCATGTTCCCATGTCATAAGGGGGCAGCATCCCTCCAAACTCAGAAGGCAGGATCTCAGGATGAATTAGTTGGTGTAGACTGTTCAGGTTGTTACCATGCAAAAATATCTACAAATGCAAGAAGGGGAGAAGAGAAACACACACAAGAGAATAAATACCATCCAAATAATAAGAGGAGGAAGTGAGGCTAGGAAAAGCAAAAACAAAATTTTTCCATGTCTGTTAAAATGTTCCTTCATTCACTCTGTGAAATAGACAGGGATAGTACTGTTATCCTAATAAGTCATATAAAAATCCTGAGGCGTAGGAATCTTAGGTAGTTCCTAGAAAGTCAGATAGTGGTTGGGTTAAAGAGCTGGAACCTGAAATTTGGTTTCCTACTTTATAGTGAAGACATGAGCAGAATCCAATGGGCATTTTGATCTGTACATCATCTTGACGTTAGTTATGCAAAGCTAACGAGGTGCATAATGAATGCTGTTAAAATAGACTGTTCTCATAAGGGACTCATCAACTGTAGAGCCCATCCAACTTATTAAGCCCAAAAGCTGTTACCAGTATGGCTTTCTCTTTTATCATCAATAAAAATAAGAATACTGTAACCACTAAGTTACTGCTTTGTAATGCAAAATGTTTGATGTAAATAAAAGCAAATTAGCATTATCATAATGTAAGGTTGAGTGAAGGTTTACATCCCAAAGGACTTACATTCTATAATGCTGCCAGCATCTTCTCTACTAGAGGTTTCCATGCTTCTTGCTTAAATAAAAATGGAATAATGGAGTGAAAATGTAAAGCTATATGTATACATTAATTATTGGTATTACCTAGAGCTTTTTTTTTTGAAACTAAAAAATCACTGGGACACCTGGGTGGCTCAGTTGGTTGAGTGTCAGACTCTTGGTTTTGGTTCAGGTTGTGATCTCACAGTCATGTGATCAAGCCCCACATCAGGCTCCTCACTCAGCATGGACTCCGCTTGGGATTCATCCTCTCAATCTCCTTCTGCCACTCTCCCAACTCTCTCTCTCTCTCCTAAATAATCTTTAAACTGAAAAATTATTCAAGGTACATATTCAAGATTTGTTTCTCCATAAATTTTACCTCTTTTCTCTTCTTTCATTTCGATCTCAAAACTGTAGGATCAGTCTTCCCTGAAAAAGCACTTGTGTCATCTCATATAATTTATATAATATTTAAGGATTATAGTTTATAAGTCACTTAGAAATAGTCAGTCATAGTTTCTAAGTGACTCATACTTGAAGTTTATGATGAACAGGCTAACATAATTATCTTTGTTTTCTGTCATTTTAGAGTCCACTGAAATAAATACATAGGAAAACAAAGAAAAACTAGTCTACAACACCCAACAAAGTAATAGGGATGGGAATTATAAATCAACAAGTAATTTCAACAGATTATGGGCTACTAAAAACAGATGACAGCAGGTCACTGGCCACAATAGGCAGAGTAGTCAGCTACCCGAAATATTTCCACCTACAGAGGTGGAAGATGCTGCCTGCCCCAAAGCACATTAGGTTAATTGCAAACTTTACACGTTCCTGCTCCTCTTTGCATAGCACAAGAGTGCCCCCTACCCACCCACCCCTACCCCCGCCCCCCCCCCCCCCCGCACACACAGAGTTTCTTCTCATAAGAAATCAAAATAATTTGGGAGGGGGTAGTTAAGTTCTAACAACTGAAACTCTTGTTTTATTAGTTATACAACTTTATTTCATTAGATATGTTTATTCATGTAAGAAACCTCTTCAAGTCATGCACGACTTATCATAATAAATCTTTAGAGATTTATCCTAGCACACTACTTCCTCTCTCCTTGCTAACATTCTGCTACATCCTCCCTCAACATCACTTTCAGCTTTGGCCTTATTTCCTCTCTCACTGAAAAAATAGGGCAACCAGATGAGGCCCACTCACCAGCATCTGTGTCTGTATGCTGTACCTCTGCTCCTAGTTCAATGGAAAGATAAATTCTACAAAGGCCAACCTCTCCACCTGTGTCCTAGAAGCCATCCTCTCTCCTACTGTTATATTGCTCAAGCAAAATGTTCTTCTGTCTCTTTCATATCATCAAATTTCCTCTGTCTGGGGGATCTTTCCCATCAGAGCAAACTTGCCAATCCCTCTCCTCCCATCCCCCTTCAAACAGATGCACAAGACCTCTCTTGACCAGATTTCTACTTCCAGTTATTATACTATTTCTCTCCTTCCACTTATTACAAAACTCATCAAAAGAGTTGTTTCACTGTCCAAATACTCTAGTCCTATTTTTCCGGAGTCCAGTCTAAAGCAGGCCTTGCTTTCCAGTAGAGCATGAAGATAGTTCTTGTGAAGCTCTTTCTCATTTGGACATTCTCATTTGTCATTGGACAGTCAGTGTCCAATTCTCAGCCCTTATTTTTCTTGAACTCTCAGCAGCAATGGATATAAATGACTCTTGTCATTGCAACATTTATTCCCAGCATCTCTTGATTTTTCTGCTACTTTGACAGATGCTTCTTTTTAGTCTCTTTTGCTGATTATTCCTCATCACCCCAACATCTTAATATCACAGAGCTCCAGACTTCAGTTCTTGGATTTATTCTCTTCTCTAAGTATACTTACTCCTTGGTGATCTCATTCTGTCTAGGGCCCTAAATATTGTTCGCACACTGAAAATTTATATCTAGACCATTCCTCTGAACTTCATATTGCTATTTCCACTCTCTACTCGACATCTCCACTTAAGAGGTCAATGGCCATCTCAAACTTACAATATCCAAAGCTGAACTACAACTTTCTTCCCAAAAATCAGCTCTTCCCTGTTTTCAACATCAGTTAGTGGTAGGACTGCTTCAGGTTTCTCAGGCTAAAATCTTCAATTCGTCTTAAGTTGTCAGTAAATCCTTTTGATTCTTCATTCAAAAGATATCATGAATCTGAACATCTGCCCAGTTCGGCCCCTACAACCCTAAGTCATGCTACTGTCATCCTACAAACTGTATTACTGCACTAACCTTCTAATTGCTCTCCCCACTTCCACTCTTGCTACCTACACTCTGTTCTCAACACAGCAGCCAGAATGACCATGTCACAATGTAAGTCAGATCATGTCATTCTTCTCAAAATTCCCCACTGGCTTCTCCTTCCTCTTTAGAGTATATCCTATAAGACCTTCCATAAACTTCTTTGAACACATCTACTACTTCCTCCCTGCTGAAACACAATATGCACACATTTGTCTCAGGACATTTGCAGAGGATGTTTCTTCTGTCGATTTTTGCCTTTAATTATTCCCAAGGCTTATCCTCCCATATCTTGTAAGAATTTCATTTTTTAAAGCTTTGCTGGTTTTTTCTCCTTACATTTTTTCTCTGTCACCATTTCATGCAAGAAGTCTTGTCCATGTGGGCTCCCTTGCCTCAGATTAACTTACTATTCTAAGAATTAGCCTAAATAATACTTTCATTTAATTTCTCTACACTGTGCCATTAAAGAGATTATGGTAGGTCACCTGAGTGGAAGGGAGAAAAGAGAAATACATTTGGGAATGAGCAAGGAATCAGAGAGAGAGTCTACCATATTGAGGAACAGGTAGAAAGTTGCACCAATCAGTGAGGAAGCCTGTTTCCTGTCAGCTCTTGGGAGTGACAAGACCACAACCCAGGAATAACTGAAGAGTGCATGGAGGTTGAAGCCTAGGCATTAGGTTCCAGCTTTGGTGAAGATGCTATTTTCCTTTTTCATAGACAACTCAGAAGCAGAAGGAGACCTTAATTCAAGAAACTAATACTGACTTGAATAGTGAGGATGTCAGAAGCAGCTGTCCTGGATGGAAGTTTCGTTCCATATGAAAGGTTCCAGAGGGGAGCCTAATGGCTCAGGTCATGGTCCTGGAGTCTGGGATTGAGTCCTACATTGGGCTCCCTGCTCAGCAGGAAGCCTGCTTCTCCCTCTGACCCTCTCCCCTCTCATGCTCTCTCAAATAAATAAATAAAATCTTAAAAAGAAAGAAAGATTCTAGATATTGATGAGAATTTGAGAAAGGATTCCTCTACCACCTAGGGTTACTATTCCCATCAGCAGTCCAATATGGTAAAGACTCAAAGATTTCATTTAGTTAAAAAGAAGAAGAGGAAGAAGAAGAAGAACCAGGTGTTTCCTTTTTGTGACAAAAGATGCACACTTATTCCTTAGGTTTTTCTTTGCCAGTTTTTTAGAGCACAGATTTGTAGCATCTAAAGTATAGAATGTTTGAGTAATATTATGATGCTGAATCACTTGGAGTACCTGTAAAGAAATATAATAACTTTGTACTTTATATTGATTATATATGTAAGTGGAAATCAAAAGTGTTTTAATCTATAACTATTTTCTCCTATGAAGATTTACAAGTCATGCAGTCTTTTTTTTTTTTAAAGATTTTATTTATTTATTTGACAGAGAGAAATCACAAGTAGATGGAGAGGCAGGCAGAGAGAGAGAGAGAGAGGGAAGCAGGCTCCCTGCCGAGCAGAGAGCCTGATGTGGGACTCGCTCCCAGGACCCTGAGATCATGACCTGAGCCGAAGGCAGTGGCTTAACCCACTGAGCCACCCAGGCGTCCTACAAGTCATATAGTCTTAATTAAAATGGCAAAGCTCAGATACCTCACTTCCATCTAGAATAAAGCTATTCAAGAATTTTTCTAGGCATTGTCAAAATTATCTAATTCAATCAAATAAACTCCAAACCTGGAGCTTGGGGTTAGACTTGATCCTCCTTAGTCTGTTTCAACAGAGCAGTACACTGTGCTCAGAACAAATCACCCCGGTATTCAGTCTTTCAAGTATTTCTCACTTCACTCTGACTGAAAGCCCAGGCCCTTGCAATGGAATACAAGACCCCGCTATGATCTGACCCACCATATTCCCTTCTATCACATCATTTATTACCCTCATGAGTAGTTCATTCTGCTCCAGCTTTCTGCGCCTTCTTGCTGTTTGCCAAGTATACCAGGCATGTTTCTACCTGAGGAACTTCGTCTTTGCTATGCCCTCTGTCTGAAACTGTCTTCTCCCCAAATCCACATTTTCAGCTCTACTACCTCCTAGCTGTGATTTAGAGCAATTTGTTTAACCTTTTGTGCCTCATTTTCCCATCTACAGAAGGAGAAAAATAACAATGCTTCCCCTAGAGCCTTCCTTGTAAGGAGTAAATGAGTTACCATATGTAAAGTACTTAGAACAGCATGTGGCATAGAGTGACTACTACAGAAGCATTCACCAGTATAATATGTACTAAAAGCCTCAGCAGGTGTTTTGGATCACCTGATCAACTCTTCATAAAACAGAGTTTGAAAGTGTTATTTGTGAAGCAAATCATATACATTTTTCTGAAGTCTAACATGTAAATTGATATGATTCTCACCAGTAGAAACAATTCCTGATATAAACTCTAATTATTTACAGAAGCCTTCCTCCTATACTACAGAACATTTCAACAAATTCATATTCAGAAGACCTTTGGCTCAGTGTTTGATAAAAACACATACTTAACAATTATTTCTCCTCTATGCTCGCAATGAGGTTTCTAGAACAGACTCAGAAACACCTGAAATGCCTTCTCATTCATTGAGAAACATGAAAAATTACCTTCAGTACACATTTACATAAAGAATATTTCATTTTGGAACTAATCATTTGAGAATTGGTCACAGCACAGTGGTAAAAATAGCACTAAATCTGGAGATATTTCAATTCATATATTAGCTCCACAACACTACAGTTCTGTAAATGAGGAAACAAGTTACTTAGCCATGTGCAGACTTAGTTTTCCCAGCTCTGAAATAGGAGCTCAGGCTTCCTACATTTACTCTTCCCAATCTTTTGGATAAAATGAAATAAGGGGTATTAAAATCCATCTTAAAACCTATATTATTAATCATAATGATAAATGTGCTCAGCATTTACCATGTACCATGCACTGTGCTAAATACTTTATATAAATTGTCTTATTCACAGAAAAAAAAATGATTATTTTGTTGTATGTACTTTGAATATCCTCATTGTTAGATGAAAATCAGTCTTGGAATTCAAGTAACTTGCCATTTAAAGAAATGTTAATATTTCTACAAAGCAGCATTCTTTCTGAAATGTGTGAGCGATCATGACAATCACTATAGAGTTACATTAGAGATTACAAAATTCATTATACTCAATTTGATACATATTGTGAAATAACTAACATTCATATATCAGCTTATAAAGTTACAACTTTTCTCTAGGTCTCACTTGAAATTAAGTATACTAATAATCTAGAAACATGACACAACTTTTTTTTTTTTTTTTACTTTTAAACTTACGCTTTAAGATCTAATGAATGTACTGAAATGTTCTCCCAATTTGTGGAAGAGTAGAGAAGCAGACTTTTAAATATTTCTTTCATATATACAGTGATCAGAATTAATCATAAGGTCTTCGAGAATTTTTAAATATCTTGTATGTTGAATATTTATATGCAATATAGAGGCACATGTGACCACAGCCAATATTATGTACACGTTATACAGCATAATTCATTGAATGTGGGAGGAGAAAGAATATATAAACAAAGAAACAAACAAATACCCTTTTCCGAGTCTTCTCCTTTAGGAAAGGCCGGATCACGGTGTACAGGGCATGGATATACCACGGCTGATTGACAAAATGAATTCCTCCAAATCGTGCTGGGAAACTATCCTAAAGAGACACGGAGTGGGGAGAAAATCAACACATGCTTCAGTATATTGAGAAGGCTTGAGGAAGGTCATAAGGTATATAAATTTGTTATTCCACATGCCTAAATGAGACAATTTGTACAGTTAAAATGAATTAAAAAGAAGGAAGAAACTTACTGCATGAAACCCTGTAACTTTCAGACCTAAACTGAAGCAATATGTAATAGAGCAAATCCTTCTTCAGCACAGTTTGTTGATAAGAACTTCAACATTTTTAGGAAGTGCCATAATTAAAGCCTACAAAGTGTTAACAGTCATTATAGGCCAAGAAACAGAAATAAAAGACATTAGGGATTTGACAAATACTGAATTTACATTAGGTAAGTGTTTCATTTAAATTATTTCTGTTCTAAAATGTATTTATATTAAAATATTTTTTAAAATTTCACTATAGTTATCTACAACGTGAGCACTGTCATAGATCAAAACTCACTTCAGGGGGGCCTGGGTGACTCAGGTGGTTAAGCATCTGCCTTCAGCTCAGGTTATGAGTTCCAGATTCTGGGACTGAGTCCCACGTTGGGCTCCTGGCTCTGTGGGGGGTCTGCTTCCCTCTCTCATTCTGCTGCTCTCCCTGCTCATGCTCTCTCTCAGACTTTCTCTCTCTCAAAATGAATAAATAAAATCTTTAAAAAAGAAAACTCACTTTATTCTATCTTACCGACTTCATTATAAACATTCTCCTTCCCTTATTTCAGCCATTAAAAAAGGGCAGGAAATATGCAAAAACAAAATTAAAGCTTAGTGTTGTAGCGTAAGAAGTGTGAGGATGCATTTTGCTAGGTTAAATTAAGTCAACACCCTCATAGCGCACCCCACAGGAAGAAATTGGGCCTATTGTAAAGCCACCCCCCTCTTCAGCAAGAGCTCACTTGTGTAAGTTGTGCATGTGAAGTGATTTAGAGAGGTGTTTTCTTTCTGTGCGACTAAACAGGTACATGCCACTTCACTCCGTAATATGAAGGAAATCCTTAACTGAATGAATTGCAACATCTGACCTCGCTTGAGTATGCTACGGATTCCACATAAATGGACTGATTCCTGCTACTAGCTCAAAACCCCACACTGAACGGACTACAAAAGTCTTATTAAAAACAAACTATACCCCTAGAAGCATCCCTCAAGTTATCACAATAACTGGAATTCTTTTGGATTCTATTCAGAGCATGAATGGGAACAAAGGGAAAGCAAAGGAACTGAAATAATCATAGATGCATTTTCTAAATTTAGACTTTATCTTCTTTCTTTCTTTCTTTTTTTTAAGATTTTATGTATTTGACACAGAGAGGTAAGTGGGAGAGGGAGAGGCAGGCTACCTGCTGAGCAAGGAGCTTGAAGAGCCAAAGGCAGATGCTTAATGACTAAGCCATCCAGGCGCCCCTACATTTTTTCTTATATTAGATTGTTTAGTCAAAAACATGCACGGTATAATCCCATTAAAGTGTTCTAGTTTTGGGGGGACACTTAGGAGCATTAATAATTAATTCATGGTTTTCTATGTTCATTTTCAGAGCTAATAAACGCTTCTTTTTGCAAAGCAATTTCTATCTCTGGGAGTAACACACCATAAAAGATAACAGTACTTAAATAAATAAATAAATAAATAAATAAATAAATAAATAAATACATTAGAATAACTGAAGGTAAAATATGTCTCCTTTTATGTCAGTGCCTTACTTCCTTAATAAACACGTACTTTTCATTCCTCAAGAAGTTGTTAGAATAATAGAAATGAATCAGCTAGAAATACAGACATAATATTTTTTAAGTCATGACATTTTTATACATAAAGAGAGAATAACGTATATACAATTTAGAGAATGTTAAGATAAACATGCAAGTGCCCTCCATTCAGCTTAAGAACTAGAACATGGCTAGTAACCTTAAAGTTCACTGTATTCATATTCTCTGACCCTCTCCCACATTTTAAAATTTCCTATTGTTATTTTCTTGTTTTAATTTGGTAATATTATAAATTTATATTTTACCTGTTCTTTTATAATTTTGTATATTTTATTTATTTTTATATTTTATAATTTTTTCTGTGTATACATACAAACATCTCTAAAATATAGTTAGGTTTTTCTAAGTACTTACACTTTATAAATATATCACCGTAATGAATGTATTCTTCTGTTGTCACATTACATTGCTTTTGAGGCTCCTCATATTTGAGTTTTATACATGCGCAACCGTAGTTCATTGTCACGGTTGTATATAGTCTACTATTGTACAGTACATCATAATTTATTTTCTCTTGTTTATATTTGGTCTGCTTTGCCATCACCAGCCCTGATGCTGTGCAGACTTCATCTTGTGCATGTCTCTCGGGTATATCGAGTGTTTGTGTGGCGTGTATCTCTAAAGTGTTAACGTTGAGTCATAGAGTGTACATACTTCAACTTTACATGATTGGTAACAGCGATTATATCAATTTCCACCCCTCCTCCCCCCAACAATAAGAAAGGTTCCAGCTCTTCCACATACTGCACTTGGTATTGTCAATCTGTTAAATTTTTGCCAATTTATGGGTTATGAGATAGATTTTCATGTAACTTTAATTCCCTAGTTACTTTGTCTTTGCTTATTTTAATTCCATCATTAATAACATTATTTAATAATATAACTATTTAATACATAGGTATTTTCTTAGTCCTTGAGGGCCTGAATTTGGTTACTGTATCTGCTGATCTTGCTTACAGTATCTTGTCTATGGTGAACTCATATGTGGCTGATATTAATCATTGGGAATCCTGAAGTAGGTGGCTTGAAGATGCCTTGCTCCAGATAAGGTCTGTATCAGCTCCTACGAGCTCCTAATCCTACTCCTACCAACTATCAACCTGGTTTGGCTTTAATGTAATTTCCCATTTTGGGATTCCTCTGATAGAACAGTGCATATTCAAATCTCAAACTCACAGGAGAAAATTATGGTCTCAGATTATCAGAGAAGACTATTATTATTATTAATACCAATATTATTATTACTATTATTTTTCTACCCACTTATGGGAGAGAAGGAGAGGTTTATTTAAAGTTTCCTAGCCAGCAGGGATTTTCCTAGCACAATCTTCCCTAGAGGAATGCAGAGTCTCACATTTAGTCCCCATTTGCCCTTGGTCTCAGCTGAGGCAAGCCTCATCTTGGCTTCTGCCCACCCAAGGCCTTAGGCAATCATTACCCGCGAAAGCCGCAGGTTCCCGAAGTCAACACTTGCCTCCAGAACCACCTAGGCTTTACTTAATTCTCCTGGTTTTTGTTTTGTTTTGTTTTTCCAGAAGACTTAGTGTTCTTGCCTCACAGTTCAGGGGCGGGTAAGGGGTGGTGACTTCTCTCATGCTCCCTAGAGTTCAGCAAAGGATGTGAAAATATTTTTGTTGTGATGTATCTAACACCTCTGTGTTTCATGGCAGGAAGATCTTCAAGAGTTTTTAACCTACCGCACTACCTGAAGCAGAACCACTTGGAATGCTTTTTAAAATACGCTCCCGAATGGGCATTTAATCTCTAGAACAAAAGTGAATAAACATCAGCTATCAAGTTGTGACGCTAAATGTCTTAGCTCAGTATTTTTAAACCAACAATCACGTGGAGCTCATGCACCTTTATTGAAAAATGAACATGCACACATACACACAAAACTTACATATGAGTTCATGGACTTTCTTGGGTATATCTTTATATAAGGAAGGACGTGATCAGCACCAAAAAGCAGTTGAGAGAGGACAAAAGAGAAGGGAAATCCCTGACTTTGCAGTGAAATTCATCTAGGTTAAAATTCGGATTCAGGGCCACCTCTCAGGCATCGAAGTCCAAAACAAGGACAATATAACCCTTGATTCCCTCCTTCTCCTCACTGTGATTGCCTATCTTTCCTTCCTTTCCTGTCTCTTTGTAGCACTACAATGACTCGCACGTTATGCCTTCTGTAGCCATTGAGGTCCTTGGATACTCTGTTCCAGCTTTTGTGTTCAGAGTTCTTTCTTTTTTTCAGTTCTGGAGCTTTTTATTGATATATTCCTAAGCTTAGAAATTCTTTCTTTAGTCAAGCCCAGTCTACTAATAAGTCCACCAAAGGTATCGTTTCTGTTACACTGTTTCTGATCTCTAGATATTTTTTCTTCTTTCTTAGACTTTCCATCTCTCTGCTTATACTGTCCATCTGTTTTTGCATATTGTCTACTTTACCCATTAGAGCATTTAGCCTATTGATCAAAATTGTTTAAAGTCCCCAATCTGATCATTCCAACATTCCTGCCGTGTCTGGTTCTGATGCTTGCTCTGTCTCTTCAAGTTGTGTTTTTTTTTTTTTTTAATTTTTTCTAGTATGCTTTATAATTTGCTTCTTGATAGCCAGACATGATGTACCAGATAAAAGGAACTGCTGTAAGTCAGCCAACTGTAATGCATTGGTGAGGCGTGGGGGGAGGGAAGTGTTCCACAGTCCTGTGATGAGGTCTTAGTCTGCTAGTGAGTCAGTGCCTCTAGACTGTGAACTCCCAAGAGTTTCTCAGTTTTTTTCTCTTCCCATAGGTGGGACAGGTAGCCTAGAGTTGGGTATTTCTCTTTTCCCATGTGGAAGGCTAGAATTGGGTACCTTCGTACCCCCAGGCCAGTTTCTAACAATACCCCCGCAAATTAGGCTCTGGTTAACTTTCTCCTGCAGGCAGACCCTGTTAAGATCAGAGGAGGGCACTTGTGATGAGCACCAGGTGTTGTATTTAAGTGTTGAATTACTGAATTCTATATGGGAAACTCATAATACACTGTATGTGCGCTAAGTGGAATTTAAATAAAAACTTGGAGAAAAACAACAACAACAGAGTGCTCTGACATATTTTGAAACGGTTTCTTTTCCTTTCCCTCTGACAGAAGCACAGGGGATTTTTTCCTAATATTTACTGAAAACCTGGCCAGCTCCTGGAAGTAAATTTCAGAAAAATGTGGAGGGCCCCCTATGACTGGGCCCCCTGGAATTTTTAACTCTCAGCCCCATTCCCAACGAGCCTCCAGCAATTTGTCATTTAACCTTCACGATCCCAGCATTAGTTCCCACCAAGGTCTGTATACCCTTATGAGCCTCTGCTCCAGTAAGCCAAGACTCCCTGCGTTCACCTGTCTATCCCTCTAGTCTCGGTGACAGGTGCTACCTCACCTCTCTATGAATCTAAGAAGAGTTGTTGCTCTTTCAGGCTGCCCAGCTTTTGTGGTTGGGACAAAGTCGCATCTTCCACGCTTCCTACAAGCAGAACTGGAAACCAGAAGTCTGATCTTCTCACCTCTAATTGTGCCTCAAGCCTTGCAACATTTATATCCTTAGCTCTGTATAGCTTCATATTTCCACATTCACCCTCATGATCACAGTAAAGCCCCAAATCCACTGTGTCCTCTCCCCTGCTCGGCACATCACTTCCCTGTACCCTTGTCACGTCTATTAATGTTCATGTGTGGTTTTATAGCTTGTTGACTCTTCTCTCCCAAGTGCCTGGCATGGCTTTCCCTCCCTTTTCCTATTATCTTTTAAAGTTGATCTTTTAAGACCTACTTCAGGTGACAGCGTCTCCAGGAAGCTCTTTTCGATCCCTTCTCACACTTTTCCATGCCCTGTCCTCCCTTGAAAGTCCATCTCTGCCATCATGAGCACAGTGCCTAGGTCTCTCACTGCACTTGCCCACATGACCCTGGAACTGTCTCTTCATTTGTCCCCCTCAACTATTAAACTGGGAGCTCTTCAACTGCTTGATTGTGAGTTTTATACGGTCTGTTGGTGCTGGACCTGCATCCATCTTTACTCACTTCATGCCCCAACCAATAGGGCAGGGGATGGAAGGCGAAAACAAAAGAATCTGACAGCTGGGCTTCTAAATAAGAGAGTTCTGTCGATTAGAAGCATGTGAGCAAGATTTAAAGGACCAAGTGGAGGCAACATATTTTTTTTTTTTTTTTTTTTTTTTTTTTTTTTGCTGCAGTGGCAGCTGCTAGGCAAAGTCCAGTGGGACAACTGTTCATGGCACTATGTGGATACTACCCTCCACTACCTCGGTATCACTAGGTGAGAGGCTGCTGGGATGGCAGTAGTGAGAGGGTGGAGACTGAGAGGGTGGAGACAGCAGTTTCTTGACCTCTGGATCACATCTGCAGGGTTGGGACCTCAGAAGGAAGAAAGCAGACACAGTCCCCTAGTGACAATGTAATTCCTCCCACATTTCCAATGTAAATCCATTTGTCATTGAGCTATCGAGAGAGATTTCTGTTTTGTGCACTGAACTCAGATCCAGACTGTGTGTGATTCTTCTTTACATTCCTAACATTTTAAAAACTTCAGCGTGTGTGTGTGTGTGTGTGTGTGTGTGTGTGTGTGTGTATCCCAGAGCAGAGCTAGGTGAATGTTTTTTGAATAGAATAGATTCTGGAATTTACCACTTAAGTAAACTATTTAAGTAAACTGAGCCACAATTTCCTTATCTGCAAAATGGAAACATTTATTAGGACTGTTAATGGCCAATCATAGCAGTTAATCATTAAGCATACCTCCAAATACTGGGCTACCGTATTAAATATCAGTTTTCACCTCACACATAGAAATGACCATGAAAGTAATTTTATAATGGTTTAATGAGACGTTGTTTGGTCCTAAAACACTACATAGTACAAAATAATAATTAAAATAACAGCTTACAGGAGTGCCTGTGTGGCTCAGTCAAATAAGCATCTGCCTTTGACTCAGGTCATCATCTCCTGGGATCAAGTCCCGCATCAGGCTCCCCTGCTGAGCAAGGAATCTGCTTCTCCCTCTTCTTCTGCCCTCCCCCCTGCTCCTGTAACTCCCCCTCTCACTATCTCCTCTCTTCTTCTAAAATAAATGAAATTTTGAATAAAATAGAATAGAATAGAATAGAATAGAATAGAATAGAACATACAATACACTGATCACTGACTCTGCTGGTCACATATTCTTCATTGGAGATTATGAAGTAAGAAGCACCTTGTAATTAGTGAGAGTACAGCCAAGATGGGTGGAAGAAAGTTAACAGAATTTCTACCTATAAAAACTTCTGGCAATTCACCTGTTTCTGTTCATTTTCTTCTTGAGTGGTACACTTTCTGCTGTATGTACAGATTTTCTTGACCAAACACTGGGTTAATGGAAACTTGGTCTGCCAAAGCTCTAGTGGAATTCAGCATCTCTCCAAGCCTCTGTTGACCATACACTCTAGTAAACACCTTTCTTTGGGAGAAGATGGATTTGGAAGCATTTCCTTCACATAATACGTGAGTTTCCTTAAAAGTTGATTGCTATTGCCAACGATTACAAAATGATATCAGTCAAAGCAAAGCCTCTACTTTCTTCTCATTGGCATACAAACTGTATAGACACTATAGATACTGGTGCTGTGGGCACTCTATAGAGAGGTAAATATATGTATCTATATCAAATGTACATAGGTAAGTTATTGATATATTTTTAGCAAAAATATGTTTGCCTCAGGAATCTAGCTATCCAAGAAGAAAAACTGGAGAATGAATTATTAATATATTATTAAATTCTTTAATTGATTTTGATGAAATACCAAAAAATTATAAAATACTATTACAAGTAAATTGTAAGATTTGAGAACAATATAAATCAATATAATTTCTGGTACAAAGTACAGTTTGCAGCCATAAATGAGCAAAATGAAGGTTTTTTATAAGAATTAAAAATACAATTTTGGTCTTGTTTCACAAGACTGTCTAGGGTTCCTGAAATGATCAAAAGTGTTAAGAAGTGACCTCAGTGTAAACATAGGCAAAAATTGTATGTGCAACTCACTCATTCAAAATTAAACTCATTAGCCTTTTTAAAGATAGATAGATTGATTGACTGATTGATTTTAGGGTGGTTACAGAGGGAGAGGGAGAGAGAGTCCCAGGCAGACTCCCCACTGAGCTCAGAGTTCAATGCGGGGCATAATATCATGACCCCTAGATCACAACCTTAGCCAAAACCAAGAGTCAGATGCTTAAGGGACTGCACCAAACTGGCATCCCCATTAGTTTTTTGTTTTTTTTTTATGTTTGTTTTTCTTTTCTACTTTTATTGCACTTCTTTGAAGCATATAATTTCAACTATTATATGCATGATGCCAAAGTGCATATAATGATAAATCATAGCATACAACACCTAGAAATAAAACTTTTAATTCCATAATTCTATCCCTAAAATTATACTAAAATTAAAGATATTGCACTATCCTTTTATGCTGATTTTAGTATAGATATTGGACATAATTATTGTAGATTCTGATTCTGATTCTGATTCTGAATATCAAATAAAGTATAATAAAAAAAGTTACTCATAACCTTACCAACCAGAGACAAAAGCAATCTTAAGGTATGCTTCTAATTTTTTTCAGTTAAGTTTTATATAGATGACATGAAATTCTATATAAAAGTCGGGAATTATGAGAATAATTTTTACATTGCTTCATAGGTATAAAACATATATAATAATATCACACTTTCTAAAATTGTTCCTAGGTAGAGAAAGTAGAAGGTGACTATGACAGCAGCCGGTACTACTAGCTCCTTAGATTGCACCAATATTAGCGTCCTTCAGATATGTTGAAACTTAAGATTGGTCTGCTTTATAGAGAAGTGTTAGGAAGAGGGGGAAGATGAGGAAGGCATCCCTGGGAAGGACAGATCTAAAATGCAGCCCAGAATATTGAAGAGAATAGAGTGGAAATGGAAGAGTACACAGTGAAAGTTTGCCAATGTGGAGAACACAGGTTTAACATTCTGGATAGTTGTAGGAAAATCTCAGTTAAGAGAATTCAGAAAATTTTAATAAAAATTCTCTTAGCTGATCTAATAATGAAAATGAGCACATGGAAGGAAGGAATAAAGGAAAAGGCAAGGAAAAAAAGAAAAAAACTGATGTGCCTTGACATACTAACCACACCATATTTTCCTAAATATGACTTTTGGGCATAATAGCATTTGTATACTCATATCTATCTTTTAGAATGTTGGGTAAGCTATGTGTATATCCATCCTACCTATTTTCTTAAAGATTAAGATTCCTGAAGGAAATCATGTCTGTCTTAGTTCCAAAGCTCTGCTTCCATTTCCCACCTCTAGTATTCTGTGCAGTATCTGGACCTAAAGAGAATAGAGCTATAGCTGCAACTCCATATTTGTAGCCTCATTAATATTGGGCAGGCAGACCTAGGCAAGTCATTCCATTGCTTTCATGAGGGAAACAAGGATTTTTACCAAAATATTCTAACTAGTGTATTTTGCCAAATTAAGAGAGAACAGCCAGTAAACTATTTAATGACCAGCTAATTGGAATGTTTTTTTCTATGCCTGCCTCATAACTGGTAACGAGCTGTATGTAAATGGAGGCAAATAACAGATTGAAAACAAAGGCTCTTGACCTGGTACACAGCTAAGGTTTTGTGGGGTTTTTTTTCTTTTTCCTTCAAGATTTTATTTATTTAATTTGACAGAGACAGAGCACAAGCAGGGGGAGCAGCAGCCTGCAGAGGGAGAGGAAGAAGTAGGCTCTCTGCTGAGCATGATACCCAATGTGGGGCTTGATTCCAGGACCCTGGGATCATGAGTTGAGTCCAAGGCAGATGCTTAACTGCCTGAGCCACGCAGGTGCCCACAGAGCTAAGTTTTTCAACTGGGATTGTACAAATGCAGGAGGGTGCCTCACCTCTAACCTCTTAACTTCTAACTGCCTGGTAAAACTTCATGCTATCCAGGTAAGCAGATAGTAAAAGAACTGGGTTAGATGCAAAGAATTGTGTAGAAACAAAATTTAACCAAAAGAGGTGACTGCTCTGATATGTAGAGAAACAATAATTATTAACATTTTCTAGGTTTACTGAACACGTGGGAGTTTGAGAAAAGAGAAAAAAAAATAATTAAATGGTTAAAAAATGAGTAATCAATTCTTACTAGAGGAAACAAGTCAGCCTTCAAAGATATATCACATTGTATTTCAAAATAAGCACTTAGCAAGATTTCCTATTTGATGAGCAATCTCTGAAACAAAATGCACATAAATTACAGACTTAAACTGTAATGATTCCTCAGAAAACTACATCTTAATTTTAATAAGGGTTTTAAGAAACATGGATTAATCATGACAGATCATTTAAAAAAGTAACAGTATACATTAATTTCCCATTAATATGTAGCATTGTAGGTAAAAATTCTTTTTAGAATTAAAATATCATATATCATATATCATATCTTAAAATTTTTAAGATATGAATATATTTTGAAATGATTTTGCCCTCCCAAATGTTAAAATCCTAATCTAAATATGTACTAAAATATAGATAACTTTTTAGATTAAATTTTTAAATTTAAAATTAATATCCCTAGATTTGCATGACATACTTTACAATATCTGCTTGTTCTAAGACCTTTGGCAAAATGTCAGCTATTGTTTAAATTGTCTATCATGAATATAAGTGCGTCAACATGTATTTCTCTTAGGAGCGGTCAACAGAGTATGTTCTACCCAAAGGCAAATATATATCATTTTTGACATTTCTATTTAAAAAGTAGCCATTTCCCCCCATCCTCCTATATACATCAATATTTAGCTAATGAAGGCTTCATGACACTGTGACTCCTAATAATTCTCTTTTGCTCTGTCATTGTCCTTGTATGAAATTCAGTTCCCTTTATAAAGATGTGCTAGATTTGCTCTTTTTCAGTTTTGTCTGAGGGTGTCCTCTGGTTTCATTTTTAAGTTAATTAGAAATGATGCCTGTGTATAATGAAGTTGCCTGATAGTCTCCTTTATAGGGTGCATGAAAGAAAGCATAGAGGGACCTACCAAAGACCTGTACGTTCTCAATGCAAATTACTAGGAAACCTGCCATAGGATTCTAAGGTGTTGAATAATCAGGACCTTTAATTGTGAGTGGATATATGCTGTGGGAAGATCGGGTCTCACACCAACATTTTGAATACAAGGATTTTATTACATTGTTTTCATGATTCTACAATCAGAATTCACTCTTAACTTTCACTCAAGAAGACTAGAGGGAATCTTCTCAGGTCACTCAGGACACAGTGGTGGTCAAGGGCTTCTCCAGCTTAAAACGCCACGGACCCAGAGAAAAGCAAGGAATTACCCTTTCCTCATCCAAGACACACATGATTATCATCTGCTCAAGTGAAAATGAGTGTTTTGTGATCTTCTTATCATTGCTGTAATCTTAATATAGACCAGAATTTCTAAATTTTTAATTTTGTTTTAAAAATCTTAAATAACAGTATAGTTGGTTTGTTTAAATCTACAAAGAATAACCCCAATTCCTTTTTGACCAGTAATTTATCATTTGTAAATAATAAGTAAACATAACAGTCACTTGTAAATAACATGTAAATATAAATAACAGCATAATAACTTGTTATACACGGATGCCACGGATGAAAAAAAAAATTATTCTTTTTTTTTCCTTTTCCTGCTAGTTTTGAACACTTGTATTGAAGTAATACATACACTTGGCTTCTAGGTTCCAGTGATGAATCTACTTACTCATAAGATAAATGCATTCCTGTCAACAAAAGAATACCTGCCACAAACACAGAATTACTAAATACAACAGAGGGATACTATAGAGAGAAAGCTTCCTAGAGTCCCCTATGACTATATGGTCAGGGATTCTGCAGTCTGTGGCCTAGAACTGATCTATCTCAAAGTCTCTAGTATACTCTAATTCTAGAAAAATCATTTTATATACATATTTTTTTTTTCCTGTGCCCACCTTTAATCAGTTGGTGCTGGGTAACTTTGCCTCAAACACGACCGTCCTCACCCGGCAAGGGTCCTTGGAATACAAATGCTGGTTTATTAGTTTAGAGAAATCCCTACACCTGGATAAAACTCTTAAATTACACTGGTGATTCAGTGGCATCAACTCTGCGTGGAGAGAGGAATGTCTGTGTGTTGACGCAGCTTAGTGGGATATTATATAAAATATTCCTCCTCAAAAGAGCTCTTCCTAGCTAAAACTATTTCTTAAAGTAAAACCAACCCGGAAAACTAATTGGAACATGTTTAGTCATCACATAACAGGCAGGAAGATCCTTCTTTTGTGAGCAAAATAAGTATTGTGTTCTCCCCAGCTACTTTTTCTGTCAGAAAAGGTTGATAACATATTGAAGCAAATCATAGCCACAGAGCCTTAACACAAAGACACAAGGCTTACTTAAGTTAGTTGCTGCTGGTGTGTGCCTTGAACACACAGGAGGCAAGACACATAATACAAGGCCTGCAGAACACGATACAAGGCCATTCTCACACCTCTTCACCATCCATGAAATACAATTTCAGTCAAGTATAACAGCAGGAGAGAACCGAAAGTAAAAATTACCAACTTATAAAATTGTTTACATCATCATGTTCCCAAGTCAGGCTCTTCTATTAAAAGTGAATGCATATTGCATCACCACTTCCTCAAATCTTAAGTGGGTAGGAGAAGAATAAATGAAACAAGAAGGGATTGGGAGGGAGACAAACCATAAGTGACTCTTAATCTCACAAAACAAACTGAGGGTTGCTGGGGGAGGGGGGTTGGGAGAAGGGGGGTGGGGTTATGGACATTGGGGAGGGTATGTGCTTTGGTGAGTGCTGTGAAGTGTGTAAACCTGGCGATTCACAGACCTGTACCCCTGGGGATAAAAATATATGTTTATAAAAAATTAAAAATTAAAAAAATAAAATATAAAAAAATATATTGATCATCTAAACATTGTTATTAGAAATTGAATGTTATTAGAAATTAGAAACAATAAAAAAGTGATACATAACAAGGGTAACAAACAACTGCGCCACTTCTAATCAAATATTAGAATATGTAGTAATTTTCTGTGACCTGTATCTTGAGGCCTCGACCTCCAATCTATAAGTCAACTGCAGACGATCTTACTATTACCTCAGCTAGTGTATCAATAATGGATTAGGTCTTTCACGAGACTTCTAAACTACCTCAGTAGCACACGTTCAGAAGTGCTGACAATCTCATATTCAAAACTGCCAAAGGGGAGGTAAGCCACAGAACGTCGGGCTGGAGGAATTGAGAAGAGCAAATTATAAAAAGAATTAGGCAGAAATCCTTAAGTGGATATTTCAGGACACTCCTGCCTACATCAGGCATGTGAAACTAGACCAAATTGTTTTTAATGATGAAACTCAATGCTGCAAGAGTTTGGCAAGACGGGAGCCGTCAGATTCTGTTGAGGGAATATAAATGGGTAAAACATTCCTGGAAGAAACCTCAAAATATACTGCTTTTGTCCCCTAATGCCAGTTCTAGAAACCAATTACGAGGAAATCATCATTAATTAGAGTAAAATTTTATGTATAACAGTGTTTTATATATATTTTGTAATGAGGAAAACATTGGGATCAATTTAAAGTTACTTTAACAAAACAGTGAATAAATGAATAATGTGTTTATAATATATAATGTTCAAGAGCAACTAAAATGGTATTCAAAGAATTCTTAATGAAAGAAAATAATCAAAATATATTGTCAATAAATCAGGAAAAAAATCATTTATTTTAAAAAGGAATATTAAAGATTTAGAAACATATCAAAATACTCACCTGGTTAATCCTCTGTAATTGAATAATAGATGACTTTTATTTTATGCTTCGTATATTTTATATTTTTCAAATGTTCTTATATGACCATGTACCACTCAAGAACATGCACACACATACTCACAAACTTGTAAATATGTCTAATGGTAAAAACATCATATGCTTAAAAAAATCAACATAAAAACCACAAAATAGCCCTCTAAGTATCTATTAAACTTAGCAAATATTTACTGAGCATTACTCTAACCTGGGAAATGTAAAGGGGATGTGAATGAAACAGACACCTTACCTTGAAGGAATTTATGTGCTACTGGGAAAGAGAGTAAGTAACATAAATCAAGAAAAAATAATTTCCACAAGGTGTGGTTAGGTTTGAAGGAAAGAAACGATGCCAGAGACCAAAGAGAAAAATAAGAATCATGATGAAAGTACTCCCAAAAGTAGACTATGGAATAGACTTTGGGTTATCAGTGAAAATCTGGTAGTTGTGGATGAGGCAGTGGAGCAAGTGGAAGAGTGTCCTGGGGAGAAGGAGCAGTAGGACCAGAGATGGGTAGACTGGGCCCCCTTTAAGATACAGTTGCCGGGAGTATTTGTCAAGAGTTGAGGATAAATGTGAGGAAATGT
Organism: Mustela lutreola; assembly: GCF_030435805.1. Lineage (NCBI taxonomy): Eukaryota > Metazoa > Chordata > Mammalia > Carnivora > Mustelidae > Mustela > Mustela lutreola. Next base: position 77,859,959 of record NC_081295.1, read on the forward strand.
TGGCAGTGTGGTTAAGAAGATAGTTGTAGAGTCTACCTGGACCGTCCAGGTTATCTTGCCAAAGGGTTGTATTGGGCATTCTTGAGAACAGAGTTGTCTATTATAGTTGCATTGTTGAAACATTAGTGTAGCATGGGTGTGTAGTTTGTCATAGAAATCTGATATTTTATACTTATGTTTTAGTACAACAACTCTAATGTAGAGATATTTTATCTCAGGTTAAAAAAAAAATCCAGTTAGAATTTTAGCTTAATTTTTAAAAAATGACCAAGTAAGGTATGAGCCACCATCTTCCAGGTCTTTTGTCATGGCTAGCCACGATGAGGCAGCAGGGATGAGGTGGTGAAGGTTAGGGATGGGAGGGCTGGAGTTAGACTAGGGAACAGTTAGAGATAAGGAGGGAATAAGGGTTATGGGTGTTTCTGATGCATAATTCTTCAAATAGAAAATGATGACTTGATGCTTTGACTTGCCCAGTTTGTTTGAGGAACACTTGCAAAAATGTCCTACTTCACCTGATTACAAGAAGATGGAGACATGCAGTCAAATCTATTAGCACTATACATGTAACTAGAGCCTGAATTTGAGTCCTATCAAGATCTGAAACCATAAAAGGAAAATAAGTTACACATGTTAAAAATATGGGGAAGATACAGCATAACAAATGGTTGGATGCAGAGGGGACCTACCACGGAATGGCTGAAAGTAGGTTGTTATTTTTTAATCGTGGTTAGTTCACCACTAATTGTACTAGAAACTCATATAAGAAAAGGAAAGGATTTAAGAGGAATTCTGATATGTTGAGATTTCAGTATTAGTAGTCCATGTGAAGATATCCAAAAGCTTGGATAGCTCACACTGAAGTAAAGATATAGAAAGGAGAAACAGAGCAAAAAAATTAAGATTTATGACTACATTGAAAGGCTACAGTAATCTGTATACTATTAAAACAATAATAATACAGATTTTCTCCCTAATTTAAGTTCCTGACCAATATCATGGAGCTGACTTGAGTAAGGAGTTGGAGAGAAGAGGTCACTGAAGCCAGAACGATGTTTTCCAATCATTTGCCAGAACACTTTTAGCTCTACCACTGCCTTCCAAGACTGTGTGATGTCCATATGGGTTGTGAGGCAGTGGATTATAAAGACAGCTTGAGAGAGTCTAAAGATGTTTCAGGCACGTGTCCTTCAAAGAAGCACACATGAAAAATAGCACGACTAGGGCTCACGCACAGTGTAGGCAGTCCCCCTCTGCATGACTGCTAATGAGGAATTCCCATTCAGTCTCTGAACACTCCTGCAAGGCTGGGGATAAGGAAAATGATGCCTCAATTGAGCTAATCTTGGAATATTTGCCTTCTATTACTTGTTAGTTTTACAACAGGAAGGAAGGAAGGGTTCAGATTGGGATCACTATCCCTTCTCCAAAATTCAAAAATACTTAGTGAATGTATCTCTAACTACAAAAAGAACTTTTAAGTCAATGCCTCAAAGTTTTCACTTTGCTTTTCTTGTGTTGATCACAAAATTCTATGGATATGTACCAATTTGGTTAATTTGAGAATATTCTAATTCAGCCACCTGGAAATTCATGTGGCCTCCAAAAGATTTTTTGCTTTTGCTTTATCCCTTGTTACTTTATTGGCAAATAATAATCATCCAGAGCTATTCCTTAGAAGTTTTCCTTCCCATTATTGTAAAGTCTTCCTATAAATAAAGTACCTTAGGAAGAAATACTCAACAAGTCTTTGACATGGTGCATCTTACTGGAATAGCAATGTCAATGATTTGCTTTACTATCTCCCCATAGCAGTACTGAGCACTTAAGGTCTGCATTCTTTCTGGAAACTTGCAATGTAATTAGAGAGTTCATGTTAGTCCTTGGTCTGCCAATCTGTATAAACAAGCTGTGCGAGTATCTCTATCTGATCAAGTATTCACATCAGAACAATCACACACAACTGCAATCTTTCTTTCCATAATCTCAGTAATGGTATATGAATAAAAAAATAAAACTAAATTAAAACTAAATTAAAACTAAAATAAAACTAAATAAAAATAAAAACATAATTTCCAGCCCAGCTCCATAAAGTTGCATAAGATCTCAAGGAAACACAGATTTTTCTGGATAAAGAAATGTTTCCAGCTATTGCTGTGTGTGGATGTTTACTTGTGTGCTTAGGAGAGCTTCCTGGCTTTGACCTTTCTTGCAGTTCATGAGTGTAAGCAAGAGATTACATGCCTTGCCTTCACCCACCCTTGAAACTCAAGTGAACACAATAATTCTGAACTATGACAAAGTTGGTAAATTATCTGCTTTATATAACATGTGAATCTGACTAGGGCAATGCGTGTCATTTTAGACATTCAAGTATATGACATATTTAGGCTGCTATATTGATTTATATAATTTTTTTTTAAAAGTCACTCTACTTTTGAAAATAGACCATGGCTCACCTTTGAGTTACAACTTAGGTGGATTCTAGAAATTCTGTAGATAAAACACAGTTACTTCTTTTCTCCAAAATCTTTATCTTCAATACTCTCCCAATCCCATCTATATAGTTTGCCATTAGATCAAACCTTGATGATAATCCTTTCCTCCTATCATCTGCTTCCCACTCCTTCAATACAGGTCTTATCTGTATTCATGTAATTGCGTGTGTGTGTGTGTGTGTGTGTCCAAAGGAAAGTTCCTTTGAAGATTCATGTAATAACTCTGAAGAAATAATCCCCAAATTTAGGTAAAGCCATCAAAATATTCTTTTACATATAAATGTTAACAGAGGATTTTACTTTGAAGACTTGCGCTTTTATCTCTAATATTCTTTCTGTCATATAGATATAATCAAAGTCAATATAAAACAGCAGAAAACAATCCAACTTCTTTTAACGATTCAAAATAAAAAATGCTTTTCTAAATATTATCCTATAGTTATAGTGTTTCTTTTCTGCTTTAATTGGCTCTTTGGTGTAAATATTATCCTATGGTGTTCATCAAAAGAGAGATGATAGACATTATCTCTTCATTCTCATTCAACAATTATTTATCGTTTCGACTATATATTGGCACAATGCTGGTCATAGGACCCAGACTCTGTAATAGGTCACTTTTTTCACCATTCACAAGGTATCCATATCTGTCCACTATTTTTTTTTAAGTTTTGAAATATTTATAGACTCAAAAGAAGTTGTAAAACTGAACAGGGAGATCCCATGCACCCCTACCTGGCCTACCTCAATGGAATGCTTTACTAGAATATGCCATTGAATCCAGGAATTTGATATTGGTACAACCACAGAGTCTATTTAGATGATAATCAGTTTTGTAAATTTAAAATATTTTCTAAATATAAACGTATGTCCTTCTCTTAACATTAAATAAAAGTGGATTTTTAAGGAAACAATGCCTTACCAAGAAAATGCTAAACAATTAGCTTATTTTAAATCTTTGAATTTCATGAGCAAAATAATTTTAGTTTGAAATGTTTCCTTTAAAACAAAAAAAAGAGGGGAACCTGGGTGGCTCAGTTAGTTAAGTGTCTGACTTGATTTCATCTCAGGTCATGATCTCAGGGTCCTGGGACCTAGCCCCATATTAGGTTCTGTGCTCAGGGGGAGTCTGCTTAAGATCATATTCCTCTCCCCTACCCCTACCCCCACTTGTGAGTATATTCTCTCTCTCTTTCTCTCTCTCTCTCTTAATAAATAGATCTTAGAATTTTTTTAAAAGGTTAGTATGCCTTCTTTGCAGAAATGTCTGTTCATGTCCTCTGCCCATTTCTTGATTGGATTATTTGTTCTTTGGGTGTTGAGTTTGCTAAGTTCTTTATAGATTCTGGACACTAGTCCTTTATCTGATATGTCGTTTGCAAATATCTTCTCCCATTCTGTCAGTTGTCTTTTGATTTTGTTAACTGTTTCCTTTGCTGTGCAAAAGCTTTTGATCTTGATGAAATCCCAGTAGTTCATTTTTTCCCTTGCTTCCCTTGCCTTTTGCGTTGTTCCTAGGAAGATGTTGCTGCGGCAGAGGTCGAAGAGGTTGCTGCCCGTGTTCTCCTCAAGGATTTTGATGGATTCCTTTCGTACATTGAGGTCCTTCATCCATTTTGAGTCTATTTTTGTGTGTGGTGTAAGGGAATGGTCCAATTTCATTTTTCTGCATGTGGCTGTCCAATTTTCCCAGCACCATTTATTGAAAAGGCTGTCTTTTTTCCATTGGACATTCTTTCCTGCTTTGTCGAAGATTAGTTGACCATAGATTTGAGGGTCTATTTCTGGGCTCTCTATTCTGTTCCATTGATCTATGTGTCTGTTTTTGTGCCAGTACCATGCTGTCTTGATGATGACAGCTTTGTAATAGAGCCTGAAGTCCGGAATTGTGATGCCACCAACGTTGGCTTTCTTTTTCAATATCCCTTTGGCTATTCGAGGTCTTTTCTGGTTCCATATAAATTTTAGCATTATTTGTTCCATTTCTTTGAAAAAGATGGATGGTACTTTGATAGGAATTGCATTAAATGTGTAGATTGCTTTAGGTAGCATAGACATTTTCACAATATTTATTCTTCCAATCCAGGAGCATGGAACATTTTTCCATTTCTTGGTGTCTTCCTCAATTTCTTTCCTGAGTACTTTATAGTTTTCTGAGTATAGATTCTGTGTCTCTTTGGTTAGGTTTATTCCTAGGTATCTTATGGTTTTGGATGCAATTGTAAATGGGATTGACTCCTTAATATCTCTTTCTTCTGTCTTGCTGTTGGTGTAGAGAAATGCAACTGATTTCTGTGCATTGATTTTATATCCTGACACTTTACTGAATTCCTGTATAAGTTCTAGCAGTTTTGGAGTGGAGTCTTTTGGGTTTTCCACATATAGTATCATATCATCTGCGAAGAGTGATAATTTGACTTCTTCTTTGCCGATTTGGATGCCTTTAATTTCCTTTTGTTGTCTGATTGCTGAGGCTAGGACCTCTAGTACGATGTTGAAAAGCAGTGGTGATAATGGACATCCCTGCCGTGTTCCTGACCTTAGCGGAAAAGCTTTCAGTTTTTCTCCATTGAGAATGATAATTGCGGTGGGTTTTTCATAGATGGCTTTGATGATATTGAGGTATGTGCCCTCTATCCCTACACTTTGAAGAGTTTTGATCAGGAAGGGATGTTGTACTTTGTCAAATGCTTTTTCAGCATCTATTGAGAGTATCATATGGTTCTTGTTCTTTCTTTTATTGATGTGTTGTATCACATTGACTGATTTGCGGATGTTGAACCAACCTTGCAGCCCTGGAATAAATCCCACTTGGTCGTGGTGAATAATCCTTTTAATGTACTGTTGAATCCTATTGGCTAGTATTTTGTTGAGTATTTTCGCATCTGTGTTCATCAAGGATATCGGTCTATAGCTCTCTTTTTTGGTGGGATCCTTGTCTGGTTTTGGGATCAAGGTGATGCTGGCCTCATAAAATGAGTTTGGAAGTTTTCCTTCCATTTCTATTTTTTGGAACAGTTTCAGGAGAATAGGAATTAGTTCTTCTTTAAATGTTTGGTAGAATTCCCCCGGGAAGCCGTCTGGCCCTGGGCTTTTGTTTGTTTGGAGATTTTTAATGACTGTTTCAATCTCCTTACTGCTTATGGGTCTGTTCAGGCTTTCTATTTCTTCCTGGCTCAGTTGTGGTAGTTTATATGTTTCTAGGAATGCATCCATTTCTTCCAGATTGTCAAATTTATTGCCGTAGAGTTGCTCATAGTATGTTCTTATAATAGTTTGTATTTCTTTGGTGTTAGTTGTGATCTCTCCTCTTTCATTCATGATTTTATTTATTTGGGTCCTTTCTCTTTTCTTTTTGATAAGTCGGGCCAGGGGTTTATCAATTTTATTAATTCTTTCAAAGAACCAGCTCCTAGTTTCGTTGATTTGTTCTATTGTTTTTTTGGTTTCTATTTCATTGATTTCTGCTCTGATCTTTATGATTTCTCTTCTCCTGCTGGGCTTAGGGTTTCTTTCTTGTTCTTTCTCCAGCTCCTTTAGGTGTAGGGTTAGGTTGTGTACCTGAGACCTTTCTTGTTTCTTGAGAAAGGCTTGTACCGCTATATATTTTCCTCTCAGGACTGCCTTTGTTGTGTCCCACAGATTTTGAACCGTTGTATTTTCATTATCATTTGTTTCCATGATTTTTTTCAATTCTTCTTTAATTTCCCGGTTGACCCATTCATTCTTTAGAAGGATACTGTTTAGTCTCCATGTATTTGGGTTCTTTCCAAACTTCCTTTTGTGGTTGAGTTCTAGCTTTAGAGCATTGTGGTCTGAAAATATGCAGGGAATGATCCCAATCTTTTGATACCGGTTGAGTCCTGATTTAGGACCGAGGATGTGATCTATTCTGGAGAATGTTCCATGTGCACTAGAGAAGAATGTGTATTCTGTTGCTTTGGGATGAAATATTCTGAATATATCTGTGATGTCCATCTGGTCCAGTGTGTCGTTTAAGGCCATGAACAGACATTTCTGCAAAGAAGACATCCAGATGGCGAACAGACACATGAAAAAGTGCTCCATATCACTCGGCATCAGGGAAATACAAATCAAAACCACAATGAGATATCACCTCACACCAGTCAGAATGGCTAAAATCAACAAGTCAGGAAATGACAGATGCTGGCGAGGATGCGGAGAAAGGGGAACCCTCCTACACTGTTGGTGGGAATGCAAGCTGGTGCAGCCACTCTGGAAAACAGCATGGAGGTTCCTCAAAATGTTGAAAATAGAACTGCCCTATGACCCAGCAATTGCACTATTGGGTATTTACCCTAAATATACAAATGTAGTGATCCAAAGGGGCACATGCACCCGAATGTTTATAGCAGCAATGTCCACAATAGCCAAACTATGGAAAGAACCTAGATGCCCATCAACAGATGAATGGATCAAGAAGATGTGGTATATATACACAATGGAATACTATGCAGCCATCAAAAGAAATGAAATCTTGCCATTTGCAACAACATGGATGGAACTAGAGCGTATCATGCTTAGCGAAATAAGTCAAGCAGAGAAAGACAACTATCATATGATCTCCCTGATATGAGGAAGTGGTGATACAACATGGAGGCTTAAGTGGGTAGATGAAGAATAAATGAAACAAGATGGGATTGGGAGGGAGACAAACCATAAGTGACTCTTAATCTCACAAAACAAACTGAGGGTTGCCGGGGGGGAGGGGGTTTGGGAGAAGGGGGTGGGATTATGGACATTGGGGAGGGTATGTGATTTGGTGAGTGCTGTGAAGTGTGTAAACCTGGTGATTCACAGACCTGTACCCCTGGGGATAAAAATATATGTTTATAAAAAAATAAAAAATTAAAAAAAAAAAAAAAGGTTAGTATGCCAACACAAAAAAGATAAACCACAATCTTAAGTCAAAGTTATACAACAAAAGATTGAAAAAAATTAGTAGGAAAAAACACAGCTTTAAGGAATAATCAATTTTTAAAAGTCTCACATCGGAGTACCTGAGTGACTCAGTCAGTAAAGCATCTACCTTCAGCTCTGGTTCAGGGTCCTAAGATTGAGCCCTGCATACGGCTCCCAGTCAGCGGTGAGCTTGCTTCTCCCTCTCCCTCTGCCTGCCTCCCATCCCTGCCAGGCTTGCGCTCTCTCACTCTTTCAAATAAATAAATAAAATCTTTAAAAAAAAATCTCACAAAGATAAAGAAACAAGAGACAACAAATAAACTTTCAATGTTTATGATTTACAGATGCCCATAATCTCTTGGACCAGACTGTCACTGCACCATTTTTAACTGGGAGAAATGGGAACAAGAAGCTTAAAGATTCAGAGGAATAAAGCTCTAATCGAGCTGGTACTGCTCAAGGTGAGCAAGGACTGTACCACAGTTTCACATCTTCGTTTTAGTCCACTCGGCTGTTTTTATTCATTAGTAAATGCAAATGAGATCAACATTTACATATTAAACTAGCACTAACTATCATCCTAAGAAAATATGGCACACACTCTTACAATAGTGACATGGCTTTAATCACTCTATAACCAACATCCACCTTTTTCATGTTCTTAGTTGAGACAAAGAAGAAGATCAAGTTTTATTGATGAGATAACATGCGTTAAACCCCATTTTTTGGCATTCCCTTAGTGATATTAAGACACCTTCCCTGCCACCTGTGGATTTTGTCACTCAGTTGAAATAAAAGTTTTGCACTCGCTTTTACCAGGGAGGATTTCCGTGGCTTATAAGGACACATAAAATTATTTAAAAGTAGATGAGTATTGAGGCACCTAACTGGCTCAGTCAGTGGAGCATGTGACTCTTGATCTTGGAGTTGTGGGTTTGAGCCCCATGTTGGGTGTAGAGATTATTTAAAAATAAAATCTTTGAAAAAAAAAAAAGTAGATGAGAATTTTCCAATTTAAAAGGACCAAGCATATGTATATATATATATATATGTGTGTGTGTGTGTCTCCCTTACCTCTGAGGTGAATATTTTTAAAAGGAAATGAGAACTGTCAATAGTGAGAGAGGTGGAGAAAAACTATCATGGCATAAATTATTTCAAAGCATGTTTAAAAGAGGAGGAGATAAAAGTCTAATGAATAAAACAGAAGCAATATGTGTGAAAACCAGGGGTGGCAAGATAGGGATATTCATCAAGAAATGGTGGGGATTTAAACCAGGAGTCCAGTGAAAAATGATCCAAAGTGACAGCCCTCCAGCAAAACTAGAAAGCAATTAGACAAATTAGAATAGAAAGGGTTAAATGAGGATGGTTTTTGAAGGAACAGAAGAAATTTCATGAGTAAATACTATGAAAAGAAAACCATAAGATACTGGCAGTGAATAGGGGGTAAAACTCTTTTACTTTTAATTATAAGCTCTTGTTTGTTATTCTTTTATGAAGAAGTAAATATCTTACCTGATATATATATATATTTTTCTTTTTCTTTTTCTTTTTTCTGTGAGGCTTGAACTCACAACCCTGAGATCGAGACCTGAACTGAGATCAAGAGTAGAACACTTAACCAACTGCCAGCCAGGTGTCCCCTGGTACAAAATTTTTGAGTGAAGTTAAGTATAAAAGAAGGAAAAATAAGACGAGGAGCCTGAATCATGAAACTAATGCAATAAAAAATGCGCAAATACACCCCCAAGAGTTTTAGCAGAATTTGGAGTTGTACTCCCTGACAATCTTCTGAAAATGGCCTCTTAAAAGATTATCAGATTCTTTACCAAATATATGAGCTGGAGTTAGAACTGGCATTGGCTTGAGAAAAGAGAAGTGACTTAACAGAGATACCTAATGCAACAGAAAAGTATCCGTCCTCTGCTCTGTGATATACTAAACGATAACCTTCCAGGCAGGATTAAGATGCTCCTTATAAAATTACTTCCACTTCATCCTAGCATGTAGCAAATAAAGCAGCATGCGAGGCCTTAGGATTTATTCCATGTGGTTTGGCAGAAGTAGTTTGAGTTTCAGATACTAACGTGAAGGAGGAAGTCTGTGCTGTCATTTGGATCTGCACAGCTTGGTTCCACTCCAGTATTACCTGGACACCAAAGTTCAGTTTGGAGCTATGGAAAGAGACAGTATAAAGTACCAATGTTACTGAAGATAGGGGGCAACCTTTACGCTTAGCCAGCAGGAAGTGAACCATCTCCAGCATTCATATAGGAGTCTGAACAACACATAGTTTCAGGTGACATAAAGCTTGACTTCAAAGTGACTCATTCCTACTACTTACTGCTAGAGCTTTGAGAACATTCAAACAGAGTATGAGACAAGATTCTTGGATAACTGGGACTCCACTGAAGATTAAACATTACACAATGGATTCAAGAATCCTACCTCTCACCTGTCTCTTATTAAAGCTCCATAGGACCATGAGATCAAAGATCAGGCACAGATAGCATTGAACAAGAAAAGAACTAAATTTACACGCTTTTATTAACAGCCTATTTAAAAACCTGTTTCAAAGAACTAAGAAAAAATAATATAAAAGGAGACATTGGGATATTATAAGACAACCCTGTGATAGAGATAAATGTAACTTCCTGCCTTTTTAGACAGTGAGCATCTGCAGGGCTTTGACAGAACTCCATGCTCTCCGAATGGCTTGCTACCTGTCCAGTGTGCGGAGGTTATGAGCATTTCTCTAAGTGAGGGTGATCTATCTTCAGGTCGAATGGCATTCTCCATGTAAGATGACTCATGGGAATAATTCTCACAGGGCTTTTGACAAAAACTGCCTCATCAATCTTGTGTTTTAATACACTGCTTCCTTGCTACCTATGAATTCATCATCAGTAAGTATTTGTTAGAATTACAGTTGACACCATGCTTAGAATTACGGTTGACACTATGCTTAGCGTGAACCAACAGCATGTTGCAACATGTTTCCTTCTGTTTAATCCAGAACCACTAGGTTTATCTATCAAAATAGACTTACCGTGTCAAGTTGAAAGTTGACTGATCACCTACAGAAAAAACTCAAAAACTTAATGGCATTCGTGACCTTCTACTATTAAGTATAAACTAACTTTGACAATCTTATTCCCTATTTTACTTCTTCAGGAATGTTGAGATTGACTAAATTAACCTACTTGCTAATATCCAAATGTATTGTGTACATAGTCACCTCTGTTTTTTCCCCAACTGTTCTCAGACTATAATGTGTGTTTTTTTTTTTTTTTTAAAGATCTTATTTATTTATTTCAGACAAATGAGAGAGAGAGCACAAACAGGGGGCAGGGAGTGGAGGGACAGAGGCAGAAGCAGATTACCTGCTGAGCAGGGGACTTGATCCCAGGACCCCAGAATCACAACCTGAACTGAAAGTGGACACTTAATCGACTGAGCCTCCCCGGTGCCCCTATAATATTTTTAACAATGCATTTACCTCCTTCAAAATCCTTCTAGGACCTTTCGTGGATATCTCTTTTCTCAATCTTTTCCCTAAGCAAGATATAATTGCCCTGTTCTTTTCACTTTTACAAATCAACTGCCTATTTAGTAATATACTAAGTAAAAGAAATAATATATACTACAATGATATAACATGATATAATAATATATATTAAAATATAAAAATATAAAATATAACACTTTCCAATAGTGAGAAATATCTGCCCAACTGATCAAAATACATGTGGAATAATTATACTTTTACTCAGGGATAAACTAACAAAATTTTTCAAGTTTAGTAGTCAACCAGAATGTCAATTCAGAGACTATATCATGAAAGGATGGAAGAACAGGTGATATGTATTTGGAGAAGGAAATTATAAAACATAAAATACCAGATCATTTCTAATGTTCAAAGGAACACACATTCTATGCTTATGAAATACTTTTATGTAAAAGATAGTGTATTAGGTAAAATGGGATTAATCCTGTGTTCAAGAGTTGTTACAGGAGGTGGCATAAAGTGCAAGATTCAGAGGCACGTTTTAGCTGAATTTAAGAAAAAGCTTTGGTGCAAATGACAAGGTCTGTCTTATAAGAAGCTGCACTAGCAGGCTTTGAATGTATATAAACAGAAATTGCATAATCATCTCTTAGGACTACCACAAAAGTAATTCTTATATAAGATGGCCTGTGTGATTTTTAAGTTCCTTTAAATTGTTAAGATTCTAAGATTCTAGCATGTCCATGCTAAGCTTTTCATTACAGCATCTGACATAGTATTTGCTCCTGTGTTGTGCACCTATTAAAACTGATTTAGATATGTGTAGAATGGCTAACAGCCCAATAAAGAATCACATAAAATGGCAAGAAATAGCATCCCTGTTAGATAAGAAAGATCACATTAGGAAGCTCTCTGATATTTTAAGACTCAGGTGTACATTCAACTGCACTTAGTATTAACCTAGAGAGTTAATACTAAAAGTTAACTTTTAGTTAACTTTTTAGAGAGTTTATAGGGAAGAAAAAAAAAAAATCCAACTACGTACCTGTAACCCTTATATATATAAAGCATACAAATAATACATCAGACTGTATAAGATCATGTTTTAGGAAGAAAACTGTAATCATCATGTCAAGGAGGGACTGGACAGGGGCAAGTTGGACTCAGGGCCACTCACTTGTCTTTTGAGATAACCAAGGCAAGAAAGAAGATTTCAATGAGGACAGGAAGGAAAGCTGGCTAGGAAAGGACATAGACAGAAAGTACGTGCCCTTCTTTTCCATTATTACTTGGCCTGTACTACAGTGGACTTCCAGCATCTCTGGGCTGGATTACTACAAGAGTCTCCTAAATTCCCACTTTTCCTAATAATTTCTTTAAAATCTCCCCACACAACAGATATTTGTACAGTGGAATCATGAAAAAATGGAATGATGTCACATTAATTTTTGTATTGGCCGTTTTCATGATTTGTTTTTTTCATAATACTTGATTCTCCATTCTTTTTAAAATACAGTTTAAATTCAAAGTCCTTTCTATTTTGGTCCTAACCTACCAGATTCCTTCAGCTTACTTTTCTTGCCTACCTTGTATCAACCCTTTACATCAGACTACCTAGACTTATTACGTAGTCTAAATGCTATCTAAGCATTTTCACCTCCAAACCTTAGCTCTGCTGTTTCTTTCCTTATGTCTCCCTACATACCCATATTGTGCCATCCTTGACTATCTAGCTCAATTTTCAACTCTTCCTTAAAATCTTTATAGCATTTTTAGTCATATAACTAATGCCATCCTCTAAAATGTTAAACAATTTCTGTCTGTAAAATTTATTTTGCCATTTATTTAATTGATTTTAATAACTTAAGGATATAAATGACAGTCACAAATAGCATGTATTCTTTAAAAAACATGATTGTGTCGGGGTGCCTAGGTGGTTCAGTGGGTTAAGTCTGCCTTTGACTCAGGCCATGATTCCAGAGTTCTGGGATGGAGCCCTGCTTCGGGCTCTCTGCTCAGCAGGGAGCCTGCTTCCTCCTCTCTCTCTCTCTCTCTGCCTGCCTCTGCCTGCTTGTGATCTCTCTCTGTCGAATAAATAAATAAAATCTTAAAAAAAAACATAATTGTCTTTTTAAGATGTAATTTCTGTCCACTTTTTTGTCTTTTAATTCATCTCTATCTTATTCAGATTTGTATGAATTTTTTTTAAATAAGTCTGATTGATAGCTGTTGAAATTCAATTTCTTTCCTTCTTCCTATCAAAAACTAGTTAATACATGCCAGGTATATTAGTATAATGTTTCCCATTACATACCAGCCTAGTAACTTCATAAAACATGGTTTTTTAAACATGTCTGATCTTTTACTACAAAGCATATTTACATTTCCACTACTCGGCTTCCCTGAAATCTTGCTGCAGATTTTTTTGTCCCCAAACGTGACCCATCAAAGCTTTCTGTGTTAACACTGCATAATTTTCTTAAGATGAGCAGCAGTAGCTGCCTGGTTCTATTAATTTACTCATCACCCTATGCTAATATTATTTTAAAATAGAAACTATCTTTTTTAAGATGGCATATTGTATATGTATTTGTTAAATAATTTGCTTTTTTTGTCTACTATATATCACAGCTACTTGAAATAAATATTTTATAATAAAAATACTATGTCCCCAATGGTAAAATATATAAAATGTAGAAATTAGAAAAAAGAAAAATTTACTATAGTCCTATCATTCTCATGTAATAATTGTCTACATTCCAATACATTTTTTCTTTTTTAACACATTAATATAAATGTGACCATATTTTACATTTGTTTAGATCATATATATTTTATTTAACATTATACATAACTATTGCCCATTTTATTACAAACTCTTTGCAAACATTACTCTCAAGACTTGATAAATCATCCACGGTAGAAACAACTTGGTGTTGCAGTGTCTTTCTTTATGAGGATCCATATTCTACTTCTGGTCATGGATTCTGAGCCCGAGAACTGGCTCAGGTCAGGAAACTAGACATGGTATCCTAACCTTACATTGGGATAGCTGTCTTCATACCTTTTCATTTGTTTTAGCTGAATATTTTAAGCAACACTTATTGTCTTCTCATATATCTTTCCCATAAGAACACCCTATCTCCAAAGGGCAGGCCCTTATGACTACTGCTCTAGCCTTGCCACTCATTGTAATAACTGCTCTCAGTACACTTCTGATGTTTCAATGCCATCACCTGGCTAGTATTATTTCTGAATCCTACCATCCCTATTGGTCACAAAGTCCTTTTAGTGACTTTCTCTAATTCTCTAATTTCTCTTCTCCCCACAGTTCTTTGGATTACCACTTCCCCTGAATCTCTTAAATGCCTGAGATGTTACACCCTCCAAAGTATGCTCTCCCAAAAGTACTCCTAACCTACTTCACCACAGGTGAAAGTTTCAAGAGCTGCAGCTCTACAATATGCCTTTAGTCCACCCAAAACCAGTGATATGATCCTCCTTGCCAGCCAGCTTGTGAGTTATTTAACTGAACTAAATGTCACTCTTGCCTTTGAAGAGCTTACTGTATGGCTGAGAACAGTGAGGAGAGACATGTGTATTAATCATATCTATACAAGTCTCTTCATGTGGTTTCAGCAGAAAATATTTGTGATATTTCCAAGAGTGAAAATCTCAAGAGTCTTACATCCTAAGAATAAACTGAGATCCATGTGCATAAAGCACCAAAGCACCAAGACTTATCACAATCATAACCTGTTTATAGCCAAGAAGGACAAAGGCAGGGGCTATAAACCTCTACGAGAAAACTGTTAAAAGGTATGTCTTTTGCAAGAAATGGTGTGTAGGGGAGTTCTTCCCACATGACTTCAGTTGGTCAGTTTTGTATGATCTGTCAAGGTAGGCTGCTTAATTACTCTATGTAAAAATCATACTTCAGTCTAAAGGAGTAATCTTCCTTTTATGTAATTTTGCTTAGATTCTCTTCTGGAGCACAGGGCAAGGAAGAAATTCATGGACTGAAATGATTTAACCAAGTGCCTTCTCTGACTAGGTATCATGCCAATCTCTCTCGTATATGATATCTTGCTTGATCCTCATACCAGATGGAATGTATTAATCCCATTTTAAAAGATGTGATAACAAATATTAAGATCAGCTAAGCAGTCTATCTGAAATTGAAATCTGGATGTGGCAGAGGCAAGATTTAAGTCCAGGAATACCTGATTCTAAAGTCTGACTTATTCTAGCAAGTATCGGGAGGAGAGACAATTTTGCTTTTAACTATATACTCTATAATTGCTCTCCAAACAACTCTATAAAGAGAGCAGATAATCAAACATGACTTTCTGAACAGTTTGTTTGAGTGAAAGAAAATGATCTCTTTCTTCCTTACCTGGGCTCATGATAAAAATAACTCACAGTGTCACTTCTCTTATCCTGAATCCAACTTAAGAATGGCTCATATTCTTAAAATTAGGTTATAAATACATGTGGGAAGACTCCAAGAAGAAAGAAAGGGAAGGCAATGCTGATACATGAGCTTCCAGTAAACAAATCCCCAAACAGGAGCTAAATAACAAAGGAAACATCTTACAAGGAGAACCCTGAGCTGCATAAAAAATGTAGCCTTAACTCAAACAAATAAACTATGGTATTCAGGATAATGAAGGAAAAAAAAAACACAAAACTCTACTTCAGCAGGGATTGTGACCTATTCTAAAAATAGATGGACTTACTTTAAAGGCAGTGATGACTAGAGAAAATCAAAACTGGAAAGCAGAAAATTACAAATCATAACGGAATTTCTAGGAGCTCTCCGTGGTGCTGCTCACGTCAGCCTAAGCCTCCTCTGATGTTTCCATGCAGCACAGCTGTCTCCTTAGCTCTACTTTGGGCTAAGGTCCTTTCCAGATCTAAATATTTATAAAACTAGAAAACAGCCTCTTATAATTGGCACAAAACAGAGTGCTTTGACTCTTCTTTTACTAGCTTAATTACATATCTCAGTTTAGCACCTAGCAGTAACTCACTAGACTACCTGGTTTGAGACAGCAGTCCTCAGTTACCACTAAGTGTAGTTTTTCCCAGCTCTGTAGCAATCCATTGTTGTCCTATGTGGAGTATAAAGTGCTTTTCTTATCCATATTAGCAGAGATAATGGGATGTCCAGAGGCATCTCTTCGAGATCTTCTTTAGAAACCAGTTAATAAAGTTTTCTATCTGCCTGAATCACTATAGGGCAGCAAATAAATCTGATTTTCTGAGCTTTAGAGTCTTAAGTTCTGTGGGTCTATACTTATTTGTGGTTTTCTGAGCTTCAGAGTCTTAGGTAGGGTGAGTCTATACGTATTTGCATATTTGCAAAAAAAAAAAAAAAGTAAAAGTGTGAGTCCATCCCTTAGAATTTTGATTTTGGAAATAAATATATTCAGTATTTCACCCCAGAAAAATAAATACCTGGGAATTTAGATTAAAAACATAATAATAACAAAACTATAACCATACAAAAAATAATAATTTCTCTCTAGACCCATATGTTCATAAACTTTATAATGATTGGCTTTAAGGCATTAAGGAACTTCCAAGTCAATACAGTAGCTCAATGTCCTCACCTCCCTCTACAAATTAAATGACAGTAAGCAGCACAAACAATAATAAATTTATAGTAAATTTACAAAAGCATTGTGAAAGAAGCAAAGTAGCATTAATAAATCATATATTTGATAAAATTTTAAAATATGAAAAATACATGTAGTTTTGACCTCCATATCTAAGAAGATGAGGTACTCATACTTTCTCTTATTTTTCCCATTAGGTATAACTTTAAAAACTGAGCATTAGATATAAAACAAACATAAGAAGACTAGGAAAGTTGAAAGCACACCAGCTAGAAAACTTAGGATCCAAAGAATGACCAAGTACCCTGGGTTTGATTTTGCCTCATGTATCTCAAACTTAGAGCTCAGAAAACTGACAACTGGAAATTTCAGTGAGCATAAACAAAACTAAACAAAACAAAGCCCTAACAAAAATTTGCTCTCATTGGGCAAAGGACCAGGAAAGGTGCATACTCACAACATACAAAATTTTTAGGTAATAACTACTCTACTGCAGCCATACACCACATTGGGAGGGGGAAAAAAGAAAAGACAAGAACCCACACCAACAAAGATGAGAGGGAAGTCTAGAATGACACCTTTTCTAGCCTTGTATGGGGCACCCTGCCCCCACCCCCCACTGTGGTGGTCAGAGAGGAGTGAGGGAGCAGTCAAGACTTTTATTCTCTACTATATCATCGTTAATGCCCAGTTGTGAGACTGTACAGTATTTTTATAAGACATTACTATGAGGGAAACAGATTTTTCTATACTACTTCTTACAACTGCACATGAATCCTTGATGATCTCAAAATAAAATTTAAAAGTTTAATAAATACATGTGATTATAAAACATTATGATATACACAGGATTAAGATGACAGATACAAAGTTCATGCTATAGGAATATGAGAAAAGGGATCAGAGAAAATTTCAGAATAATGAATAAAAATTTTCTTTTTCCAACTGAAAGAATAATTAAAATGTTTCATTATAGTCTGGTAGACACATAGAAGATCTGCTTCTAAGCATGTGCTTGCAAATGCCAAAGATGAAGAAAGATACTAAAATCTTTAACAAAGTATAAATGCCTTCAAAACAACAAGGATTTATCTTAAGTCAGGCTTAACAAAAATAATGGATGTTTAATAACTATGAAATAATGATTTCAAAGTACCAAGGGAAAATTATTTTGAATTTGAATTCGCATTTCTATACCCAGCAAAACTATCAACTAAAATGAAAATGGAATAAACACATTTAAGAGATTTCAAATATTCTGACATTTTACTCCCCTGTACTCTTTCAGGTAAAACAAACAACAACAAACAAAAATTAGAAAAAATACAAAGACTTGAGGAAATGAAATCCAAGAAACAGTTAACCCAAGTAAAATTTTTAAAATTTTCTAAGATGACAGTTTGATATAGGTAAAAATCATAACATGAAATAAAGAGCTCCTAGAATACCTTCAAGAGGAATGTGGCTCCCTAACTTACAACTAATGCTGGACATTGAAAGTACAGATTGAAAAACTGTGATGATGTAACTTTTACTTTATTAATTTCTGTACTGACTAAACTATACTGACTTCTGCATGCATTCCCTGTGTGACTGAACCATAAGTAAAACTCCAACTGGTTTTTAAAGCACTTGATAAATATTGGAGGCTGGTGGACTCTACATCCTAGTCTTACAGAGATTCTATTCTCTGTCCTTACAACCAGACTGCATAGTAGGAATCCTTCCAGTGTTTTAGAAGCTAATAATATTTTCTGGGAGTTCCTTAAGTTAAGTCACCTCATTAAAAAAGTATTCTCCTTCTCACTTTTCCAAAAAAGTCATTCTCATTTTATGAAAATTAAGTCTCAAATTCAGAGAATTTCTAACTTTAAGCTAAAGCAACAATATCACTATAGTTGTCTAGGACACCTAATCTTAAGACTATGTAGGAATTATTTAGCTTTTTATCCCTTTAAATCCAGCATGTTTGGGAAATACTCATCTTAGGGAAGTTGAACTGATTGAATCCCAGCCATGTTACCTTTGTTACCTTTATCTAGGCAAAACTAGTCAGGTACAGAGACTGCAGTCAGTACATAGAACGAATTGTAGGAAAGATGCACTTATTCCATTGTGCTTGAATGTAACAAACTTCCCTGAAACACTAATTCTCACCTCTTTCTTTCAGAAAACATAAGCAAACATAAAAAGAAAAGCTGTTTTAGAGAATCAGTTTTGTGGAAGAGAATACACAATGTCCATCATTCCACTTCTTCCTGGGATCACAGCTAGACTATAGTTTTCACCTCCTTTTTAGTTATGGGTATCTACTTTACTGAGTTTTCTAGCCAACAAAATTTGAAAGAAAGCTATGTGCACTGTTTCAGGTGTGACGTGTAAAAATACATCATGTGTGACCCTCCATATTTTTTTACCATATAGGAAAATGGAATGGAATTGAGCAAAGTGACCTTGAAAACAAGGTGGAAGAAAGATGGGTCATTGACTCACCAGGAGCAGCACTTTATTGGACTTCATGGCAAGATGGCTGAGTCAAAGTACATGTTTTGGTTTGTTTGTTTTGGCAGCTATTATTACCTTACGTAACTACCTCACACTTACCCACATCTTAAAATTCAAACTAAATGGGACCCTGCAAAAATGCAGTTGATGTCAAGCTCTAGAAACACACACTGTGGGGGCATCTGGTTGGTTCAGTCTGATAAGCGTCTGCCTTCAACACAGGTTGTGATCTCAGGGTCCTGGGGATCAAGCCCCACATCAGGCTTTCTGCTCAGTGGGATCCTGCTTGTCCCCATTTCTGTGCACCTCCCCCTGCTCCAGCTCCCTCTCTCTCTCTCAAATAAATATATAAAACCTTTTAAAAAACACACTTTTATTAATCGTGCATGAAATAGTTGTCCAGGAGCCACTCCTATTATAAGTTTATTGTAGTTTCTCCAATTGCATATGTGAAGAAAACTAAGCCCATTAAAAACAGATCTTTGGAACAGTTATAATGAAGGATGAAGATTATTTTCCTTCCAAAGCAAACTTTAGAAAATATAACAAGAGTGCTACCCATGGATGAGACAGAAGAATCAGTCACCTGAATGATTCTGGAAATATGGTACCAGAATTTTAAAATTTATGAAAACAAAAATGACACCTTAGTTTGAGATTTCAAAAATTTTTGATTTAGATGTACCTGAGGTTATATTTATGAAGGCAAAATGACTAAACATTTGAAAAATAAGCATATCAACTTTATCAACATCTGTAGGAAAATCCGATGACATTAAAGTCCTAATCTTTTTCCAGCATTATTAAGATATGATTGACAAATATGGGGCACCTGGGTGGCTCAGTGGGTTAAAGCCTCTGACTTCAGCTCAGGTCATGATCCTGGGGTCCTTGGATCGAGCCCCTCATTGGGCTCTCTGCTCAGCAGGGAGCCTGCTTCCTCCTCTCTCTCTGCCTGCCTCTCTGCCTACCTATAATCTCTGTCAAATAAATAAAATCTTAAAAAAAATATGATTGACAAATACAAATTGTATATATTTAAGATATACAACATGTTTTGTTATACACATATATTGTAAAATCATTACCACAATCAAGCTAATTAACACATCTGCTACCTCACATAATGACTGTGTGTGGGGGGTTGTATGGCAAAACCTTTTGAGATCGACTTTCTTTGCTAATTTCAAGAATACAGTAAATTGTTACTAACAATAGTCAGACTAAGCTATACATTAGGTCCTGGATTTATTCATGTTATAACTGAGAGTTTGTACTCTTTGACTAGCATCTTCCATCTCTCTCACCTCCCAGTCCCTAATAACCACCATTCTACTCCTGTTACTATGAATTTGATTTTTTTTTTTTTTTTTAGATTCCACATACAAGTAAGATCATGCAGTCATTTGTCTTTCTGTGCCTGGCTTATTTCACATAGCATAATATTTCCAGGTTCATGCTGCAAAAGGCAGGATTTCCTACTTTTATAAAGTTGAGTAGTATTCCATTGTATCAGAACTATTTCTTCGAAAGGATAAGTGGCTGTTCACATTTTGTAGTTTAGAACTGAAGAGAATGAAGAAATAAGTCCCATTGGGGGAGAAGAATATATCAAGATGCATTTGCATTGCTACTAAAAAGAATAAAAGAGAACTTGCACTTACTCATCTTTTTTGTTCTCTCGTTAAGGACATATCTAAACATAGCCAATAAAATGAAATGCAGAACGGCTTATATGGTTCGTTCAGTTTTTCATTATAGATAATTACGTTCTATCCATTTATCATAATCTCACTGACTCAGACCAAAAGATTGCTATTTGCTTTTTTCCCTTTTGTCGCTGCAATTGTTTGGTTATTTGAGGCAAATACACTCTTCTTCAGTAATGTAGAGGTATTAAATTGTATTGATAATTACTAATACTCTAAGTCAGCAAATATGTGTTAAGTAACTCTAGAGCACCCATCTCTTCATATTTTGTCAAGGTTGACTCTACTTCTTACAACTAGACATTTTAAACAAATTTAGCTGTTAATCAAATTATAAAATAGCAATTGTAGGGGTGCCTGAGTGGCTCAGTGGTTTAAAGCCTCTGCCTTCAGCTCAGGTCATGATCCTAGGGACCTGGGATCAAGCCCGCATTGGGATCTCTGCTCAGCAGGGAGCCTGCTTCCTCCTCTCTCTCTCTGACTGCCTCTCTGCCTACTTGTGATCTCTGTCTGTCAAATAAATAAATAAAATCTTTTAAAAAATAGCAATTGTAATACAAGAAAAAATAGTAATATATTTATATATATACACACATTTACATGTATATATATATATATATATATTACATATATACATACACAGAATTATCCTAGCCCACTATCAAAGGTTATATAATCCTTAGCCTGCTTGCTGAACTGAATATTATATATAGCTTTTACATGCCTATTGTCAGCTTTTAAAAGGACTTCAACGTCCTACTTCTGGGAACTAAACCTCTCAGCCAAACCACCACATTCTCACACCATGAAATAAAGCAACTTTAAGGGTTTCACTCATTTGTTTTAGGTTAAGTAACAACTGAAAGGAAGCACACTTAGCTCAGACAGCTATGCATGTGATGAACATAATGTCACTTTTTTTACACACTGCCCTTGTCACTGTTTCTCAATATGGTTCTGCCTGTGCATACAAGATGTGGAAATAAATGCTCCCACCTTCAGGCTGTCTGAATGAATACAGTTCATTTTTAAAAAGATGGGCATTGTTTCAGCCTTTACCCATCAATGCACCATAATGTTGCCTTAAGTTTACAAGGTAGCTTGAATGCAAGAAGTGTCTGCTACTGTCCAAAGCATTTTAACTCTGAAAACTATTGGCAGGTTAACAACCATTGCAAAGAACACTGTTGCAAAGCACAGAGTCCTTTTGTTTTGTTACAAATTCCTAATGCACTCCATACCTCACTGAGTTCTTTTGATATTCTCTCTTAACCATCACACACACACACACACACACACGCACACGCACACGCACACACACACAGGCAATTTGGAAGTTGCCAGAAACTGCAGACAGGATTTAGAGGACTGCACAAACTAATGCTGGACTGAAGTTAATGGGGCTCCTCACCCGCTAGCCTTGGACAGTGATGTTCCAAGTCATTAGCATGTGCTCTGTTTTTGGCCAGCTCCCCCTGGTAGGACTGGGCTTCTAAACAGTCAGAGCCAGAATTTGTAGCAGCAGCACTTTCTGCCTTCCACATGAATGACCAGCGCTCCGAGAGCTAGCAGATTGGTGGCTGCTCTTAACACTAGACCCTTTAGACCCTTTAGACGGAAGAAAGGACTGGCATTAAGTAGTGTGAATTGATTACATATTCTTTATTCTTTCACAAGTCCTATTTAGTAAGGGCTCTTAAAATATCTGGCACTGATTTAGGCATTTAGGGATGGCCCTTACATCTGAGTTTTATGTAGCAACTCAAAGAGCTATTCAGTTCCTTGTTACAGTCCAGCCTCCTGACAGTGAGCTGTGCCTTGACTACATTATGTACTTTTCAACAGATGGAGTTTGGGGATTCCTGTGAAATTGCAAAACAAAAGCACTGAGACACAGCAGGACAGAGCTAAGAGGGAAAAACAGATAAATATGTCCAAAGAACAATGAATAACACAGGTAGCATTAGTATTAAGTCCAAAAAAAAAAAAAAAATGACAAGAGATTCTGGTTTCATAAGAGTTTTTTTCATTGCTGAGCAGTTTAAAGAATGGTCATATTTTATGAGAAAAAAATAAAAATAAAACAACAAGGACAAGAAATATTAAAAAGAACATTGCTTCACCATAAATTTAAAATGTCTAAGTTGTTCCAGGTATTTCCAAACATTTCATGTTTTAATTGGCTTCCCAGGGCTACAAGTCACATCCACTTCATCTTGTATTGATTTTCTAAGATGATTCCTGTTACTATGACTACCCCAATCAATTAACTTCTTATAAGTAGCAAGATAATTTTCTTTCTTGTTTTTTTTTCCAGTGAAGTCTAAATAATTTATTTTCACAAAAATATCTGTTACCTCTTATCTGTCAAGGAACTACGTTATGTTGGTAAAAATGTTTGAGGCCTTTCATTTAAAAACGTGTTTAGAGATTTTGCACAGAGAAAGCATACAGAATTGTCTTGGACCAATATCATGACCTTATCTGTCTGGGTTGTGTTGATAAAAGTTCTCTGGCTATGGAAAAGTGCCTTTCGCTTGGCCTTTATTACAAGGAACAGAGAGGCTAGCAATCATTCAAGGAGGATTTTCACTGGGAAGAGGAAAATCATTCTGCCACAGGCCAGCCATTGTGACTTCTTTAGTTAGAATTGTACTCCCTATCTCCAAAACAAATTTCACTTGTAGTATAGCATGAGGATTTGGCATGGGGGAGCACAGTTACTTCAATCTGAGCCTACCTGCTTTTTCTTAAACACAGCCCTGGAAACAATAGAAACAAGATTCTGGAGAGACACTGGTCTTGGGAGTCAGACCAGTCAACCTGGACTCAACTCTTTGTCATCTGAGAGAATTTGGTTAAGTCTCTTAAACTCCCTGAAGTTTCATTTCCTGTCCTACAAAATGAGATCAATATAGTTACCTTCATGGTAGTATGGGGGCTCTCTAAATCTAACTTCTCCATTCTTCTAAGTCCTTTCTTCTGCTCAAGAGATTTTTCCAAAACAAAGGAGTGACCAAGTCATTTGCCTTTCCCAAACCTCCCCATGCCTGCAGGACACAGGCTAGACCATACAGAATGCCATCCTCCACCCCTTTGGAACAGTTCTCAGCCAACCTTGCTTGCCTCACCTCTTGAGGTCATTTGCCTCAATCCATTTCTTGGTCTAGCTACCTCAAAACAGATTTGTTATGTACCTCCAATGCCTTACAGCTATATGTTTGTTCAAAGCACCTCCCCGAGGTTTTCCTGTCCAAAATTTTCTTCCTATCCTTGTCCACTTAACAAACTCTCGCTCATTCTTCCAGGCCAAAGATATCCCCACAATTGCTACCTTCCCAACTGTGCCTGGAGTTTCTCCCCAAGAAAACAAAGATTAATCTGCACCAGGTGAAACAATCTCATTTTTCACTTGGCTTCCAACAGGAAAAAAAAAAAAAATGTTTTATTTGGCACCTAACATGAAAATATCTAGTTGTTACTTAACCACACAGTGAAGTTATTTTTTAAAAAATGCAATCTGTGTACTGATAACCTAAGCACTAAAGGCAAAGTATCATGTTATTCAGATTCTCAAAGTTGATCAGCTTTAAGTCTGAGTAGTCTAAGTAGCCCCTGGAAAACCAGCACACGTGCAAAAGAAAATGCCACCTGAAAAATGAGCTCATCCACATCAATTACTTTGAGCACTGCTATCACCTGTTAGGTACAAGATGTATCATTTCTCATTTAATACTTTAAAATTGGTAGAAATGAATACACCGAGATTCAGACAAGGTAAGTAATTTGTCCAAGTATTTAGTATGCAGGAGGCTTGTCACCAAAACTCAGCCCTATCTGCTTCTAAAGCCCATTCTGTTTTCACCCTTCCAAATTCTCTCTCTATTGACCTTGCCCTTTGATCATAGGTAGGTCTTAAAAGCAATGGTCTCCCAGGTTTCAGGTGCTATCTCTAGCCAGGTCACTCAAAAATCCTCTTGCTTGAGAAAAAGGGGGTTGGTGTGTGCGTTTAGACAGATTATACAACCACTTAAAGAAGAAAAAAATGGAGCCTCTTGAAAGCACAGTTACATCATCCCATTAATAATACACACCATTAAAGTAAGTTTTCTTCCTGGCACTGGATCCAGCGAGGACCTTTCTTATTTTTATTTCAACTCCTTAGAATATTTTTTTTATTTTTGCCTAAATAAATATAACATATTATAGCTAGATTACAGCACGGTATAAATTATCATTGAGTTATTAAAAATGTCCTCATCTCCTAATTCCCTTGACTGGGCTCATTGGAAGGTGTTTACCATTGGTAGTGCTGGGAGTGTTGGTGATGGTAGTAGTTGTGTCTGGCGACCTAAAATTGCATACATATCTTACTTCAAACGTTTTTTGGTCTTACGTTAATTAAAAAAAAAAAAGAGTTTATTGACATTTGCATGAAGCATGGATTAATACGCAACAATGTTTCTCACAGAGCCTTTGCAAAGTCTTTGTAGAAAGGCTTTTCTTTTCCTTTGTAAACAGAGGAATAATTAGTAAAGTCAAAATGTTCCTTCAGGGGCACCTGGGTGGCTCAGTGGGTTAAGCCACTGCCTTCGGCTCAGGTCATGATCTCAGGGTCCTGGGATCAAGTCCCGCATCGGGCTCTCTGGCTCAGCGGGGAGCCTGCTTCCCTCTCTCACTCTCTGCCTGCCTCTCTGCCTACTTGTGATCTCTCTCTGTCAAATAAATAAATAAAATCTTAAAAAAAAAAAAAAAATGTTCCTTCAGTAGAAGACAAGCTAGGAAATCATGCATGTCTCAATGAATGGAACATTTTAAGCGCATCCTCTATTCTTATTTGGAATTACTATTTTTAAAAATCTAGATATAGACATAGACATAAGAGAGACACATAGATACAGAGCATTTAAAAAATCAATCCAAACTGGAGAAAAACTAAGTTTAAAGGTTAGTAACAGGGGCCTGGAGGACTCAGTTGGTTAAGCATCTGCCTTCAGCTCAGGTCATGATCCCAGGGGATTGACCCCTGTGTAGGGCTCCCTGCTCCGCAGGCAGTCTGACTCTGCCTTTCGCTCTTTCTCCTCCCCATTCCGCAACCATCCTCTCCCATCGTCCTCTCCGCTCATGCTCTGTCTCTTGTCTCTTTCTCTCTCAAATAAATAAAATCTTTTTTTTTTTAATGAGTTAAAGGTTAGTAGCGTGTCCGATTTATTCCCCATAAAGAGTTTCTTTCTTTTAGGTGACTTCCCAATTGGCAATCAGGGGAAATTAGCCCTGTTTCCTCAATCTGGGTCCTGGGAGAAAGGAAAGGGGACTGAAACATTCATAAGGAATAGAAACAAGGCAGCCAGCACAGGTCGCTGCCTGAGGAGGGGATCCTTTCTCTCCCCAACACAAACACAGAGATTTAAATTGACTGTAGCTCCTATCGCACTTAAAGAAATTCGGATTGTGGCCATAGCTAATGGGGAAGCTCCCAAACACATCCCACTTGTCAGTTCTACCTCCTGGACTGACTTATAACGTTACTATTACATGACTCCTTAAAGCATGTAAGTTGGCAAAGAGAAAGATACTGAGTCTATTCTTTTTTTTTTTTTTTTTTAATTTCTTTTCAGGGTTCCAGAATTCATTGTTTATGCACCACACCCAGTGCTCCATGCAATATGTACCCTCCATAATAGCCACCACCAGGCTCTCCCAACCCCCCACCTGATACTGAGTCTATTCTTTTTTTTTTTTTTTAAGATTTTATTTATTTATTTGTCAGAGAGAGAGAGAGTGCACAGGCAGACAGAGTGGCAGAGGCAGAAGCAGGCTCCCTGCGGAGCAAGGAGCCCGATGCGGGACTCGGTCCCAGGACACTAAGATCATGACCTGAGCAGAAGGCAACCGCTTAACCAACTGAGCCATCCAGGCGTCTCCTGAGTCTATTCTTGACATAGGTTTTGTTGTTTGTTTGTTTGTTTGTTTTTCAATTTCTTACAAATAACATGAGTTCTCCAGTTCTTTTGTAGCTGAAAGCTAGCCCAACCCTCATGAAAAAAGTTGGCAGGTTAAATTAAACACACACACACACACATACACACACACACACACACAATTGTAAAAGGCTGGATTACCATTCTGTCCTAAGTAACGTGGTTGTGGTAGCAATTTTTTTTTCTTCACTTTACACACTTCTGACAACAGAGCAGAGTTAGGACTGATTCTACATGATATATGCATTTCCAAACATGCTTATCCTGTGTTCTCTCTCAGCCCATATTAACTAGCTCTATGGAGTTTTGAGTTTTTAAAAAGATACTGTTTAAGATAAGACAGGAGGAAGGCTGACTCACCCAGAGCAAGTCAGGAAACCTGCATCAGGAAAAAGCTATGCAGAGAAAAAGGACCAGGGTGCCTTATTCACTTCAGAGGTAAAATCCAAACTGTGAATTCAATTTGGTTAAGATGTCCTACTGCCTGAAGAAGTGGGCCATTTTTAGTGAGTCTTCAGCCATCAATTTAGGGGCTTACAGACACAGTCAGAAATTACTATGGAACAGAGATCTGCATAATTTTGGCTATTCAATATAAAAAAAAAAAAGTCTAGGATTCTGGTCTAATGAATGACAAAGGTATAATTAGTCATTTTAAAACAAGTGATATTTTCAGTAGTGAAAGTTACAAAAATTCACTGTTGACTTGCAAACTTCTAAAATGCATGTTGAATATACAGAAAATAAATAGCAACTAATATCGCTCGAGTTAACTTGCAAATTTTTAAAAGAATTTAAAATTTACTCCACAACTATTGTATGCAAAGTACCATAAAGCAAACTACAGAAAGCAGAAGGACATCCGAAAACTTAAAAAGAAATAGTCAATAGTAGGTTTATGACATGTCACTGATTAATAATTGATTTTCCATTTTACAGTTCCTAACCAGGTAAGTGTCATTCACTGGAAGAAGCGCCCTTCCACCAAAACAGAAACAAAAACCCAAATTAAGTCTAGGGAAGTAACTCAGAACAGTGATTCCAAATATTAAATATTAAAATACATATTGATTGACTGCCTTTCTAACAGTTTTTTGGGCAACATGAAGATATTAATGATCATATCCCTACTTCAGGAGGTTAAATGGAATAGTAAAGCAAATATTGAGCTAATAATTAATATGCACAGAAAAAGAAAGAGAAACAAAAAAAAGTCTAAATAGCTAATAATTAAAATCCAAAACGTGCTCTTTGTTCTGATTATCAAGATAAAAATCTCAGGTCTTCACCCACATTCATACTTAGATATAGTGAGGTTTGTACCCAGGAGTACAAACCCCATCTATTAAAAGGTCCACATCTTTCCATTTTTCTTCCGTAAACCTTTCCTCAATTAGTGTTTTAGTGCTGGTACTTAAGAACTATTTTAAAAAATGTTTTTATTATGCTTTCAGTAAGACATTTTGTCATTTTAATACATCAGATAAGAGAAGGCAACCAGGAAAGATGAGAAACCGGGTAATTTGTAAATCTTTACCTGAAGGCCTTCAATAGCCAATCGCAGCATGCTTGGTGTAAGTTTGGAGGCTTGCTTGAAGGTGAAGTTACTCCAGTCTATGATCAAAACAAATCCATTCACTTGAAGCTCAGGATCTTCAATCATGGCTTCTAAAGAAAGTAAGATGGCACGCAAAATATCCACCAGTGTGTACCTATCAGCAACAGAAATGGACGGCATTAATCTAACAACAACTTTGGTCAACACTGTAGAAAGTGTTCCGCACACTGAAAATTCCCTTTAAAATACCTCAGGAGTTTGAAAATCATTTTGTTTAGAAATCTTCTTCCAAGAGGAAATTTATTTGCTGCACTCCGGGGACATATTAGAATTTAACATGTATTCTACCAAAACAAACTAAAATGCTTTTGAAAGTACTTTGTTTCATATTGTACAATGATTTCCTTTACCTCTAGTCCTTCCTATTATTTTCTAAAATCTCACCTCAACTACCCTGAAAAGTAGGGATGGAACTTTTTGAAGCAGCAAGAATGCCCTCAGTAATACTGATATTTCACACCTTCACATCCGGAAATTTTGAGAATGGGATTCGAAGGAGTTTCACCAATAAACAAGAACACTGGGTTAAACGGCTATGGTTAAAAATGTCAGCAGATTTTAATTTCTCATATGGAGTTTATATCACAAAGATGCAATAAAAGAAAGAAGGATATGGGATAAAGTCTTTATCTTTTTCAGCCTTCCACCTTAGTACAGTGCCTGGCACCTTGTAGGAACCCAATGAATGCTCTCTTAGTTCCTGTAGAATGAAGTAGCCTAGAGCGCAAAGACACTAACTGTAGAGCAAGGCAGCAGAAGGAAGAGCTGAGAAGTCGTTTGGGGGTAAATTTGTTAAAATCTGATAACTGGGCACAGAGACCTAGATCGAAGGAAGAGTAAAAGATGACACAAAGATTTTCTAGATTCAGAGCCTGGGTCAATGGTAAAATCTTTCATCGAAGTCAATAATGCAAGAAGAGGATACAGTTGGAGGATGGCTGGAAAAGTGGAATTTGGAATAAAGCTCACTGTAGCGTCGGTGAGAAGTATGTAGTACACCCAGAAATATATATCAAGGAAACATCTCAAAAAGTAGATCCTAAACTGAGAAGAAAGCTCAAGGGGGAAAATTCCAGAGTCAACAACACACAGATCCTAAGTTCAAGTAAGTAAAGGAGGTTATGTAGTCAGAGCTGAGAAGAAAATGAAGTAGGGAAGGGAATCCCAGCATTCCAAGAGGAATCACCAAATTTATGAAAATGTTAACATTTCAAGTTTTCTCCCCTCAGATAATCAGACGGAGACATCTAGGAACGTTAGAGAAAGAAATGCTGACCTCAGGGAACAGGTGATGGGGAGGGTTGGTGGATTAGGGGTAGAAACCGATAGCATGGAGTGGAAGTGATGGGCTCACCAGGAAGACAGTGATGCCATGGTGAGAATAAACCCTAGTACCAACAACAGCAGACATCAAGAGGCAATTTGTTTTAGATAACACAATTTAAGTATGGTTTTCCAAAACCGAGGCCAAATCGAGAGAAAAATTTACAGATGCATCATTATTCCCAGGGGAATATAAGGCAAATCCCATGATCAGCAATGAAGACAAGCAGGTTTGCAAAGTTTTCAAGAGCAAATTCCATCGAGTTTTAAAATTTAATTATCTTTCTTCAAAAGCAGAATCAAATGGTCTTTATATAAATCATTTTGATCTCCAAATTGAAGAGAAGACACATTAAAACCTCTTAGCTAACCACATTCAAAGGGCAGGTCAAAACAACTCTTGACACTCCAGTCCTCTGTTGTCAAACATGTCATATTACCACCATTAACAGCCCAGCAGGCTCTTTATAGGCAGAACATTGTTACATGAGATCTTGCCAAGGTCTGTCAAACATCTTCCCAAGAGATGGAGGATTTTATGAATTTTATATCTTCAGGAATCCTGCCTTCATTCTTCTCTTTGAAGTTATTTTTCACTGTTTGAATCTACAAATCTGAGGCCACTACAGTAAGTGTGTTCGTGTTGGAGGCTTGTCTTGCAACGGTAGGAGCTCTACCATTGCTATTCTTCCCTTGTATGCTGGAAGAAAGCCATAAATAACAAACTAGCACATTAATGCAGCTCTCGAGTCTTGATTGTGCTTCCCAAAACAGCATTAACTAAAGCCTGCATTTGAAATCAACTTGGAGAGGATGATGCATGGCATGTAGTAAGAAGAAATAAAAACACCAGTAAGGGATTTTACAACTGGGATGCCAGACTATAGAGACCGTTGCTCTCGAAAGACAGCAGAGCTGCAATAATGCATAAAAACTGTATGGAGAAGACAAGAAGGACACCTGTACCTCCTCTTTGCTACCGATACAATCAAGAGCGGGGAAGCTTGTTCTCTTGCATCTGGCCATGCTAGGATCAGGGGTGCCAATGGGCCTGGGCTGTCCTGGGGTTTACAGCATGGCGTCATCTGCAATTTGCAATCCGTACAAAGCGCAACCTGAATCACAAACAGGTCATATCCGTCCCATTCCCCACCCTTTTCTTTCAGCCTGACAAGGAAAAACTGGCATCTGGGCATCACATTGGACAGCCCAACAGCGAGCAATTTCCCTTTGTCACTAAATCAATCAGCCGTTATTAAATTCTTCATTAAGGCTGCCCCCGCCCCTCGGTTTTCATTAAGCCACGTTTCTCACATCTGAAGCACTTCCTATTAGAAAGGTGCTGAGGGGAAAGACAAAGGGAAAGAATTGCCTCTATTAATGCCTCAGGGTATCATTAGTGCTAAAACTGATGGACCTATCTAGGTGTTTTATATTACGAAGTGGTAATAATAATAATACCTCTATCTGTGTAATCGTTTAAGATTTCCAAGGCAATTTCAATGCATTACCTTAATCTCAAAACAAGCACAAAGTCTCTATGCTCGCTTTGTTCCTGTTATTTTGGAGATGAGGACACAGGGTGTCAGAGAATTCAAATGGTTCACCCAGGATCACCCTGGCAGTAAAGCAGGGAGCCTGGATGAGAAGAGCCAGGTCCTCTGACACCTCAGTTCTCTGCCCCCCCCGTGCTGCAGTCTCATGAGCTGCTCTGCTTTTTCAGGTCTCCCTGGCATGTGTGTCAGAAGACAGACCTGAAGTCAATTCCAGCATGGCCCCATGCTGAGTTCCATGATCTGCTCCAGCCCGGCCATAGCAGCAGGCTTTGGGGAAGGAAAGGCAAGAACACATCCCTATGAGTATGGATGGCAAGAGGAAAGGTCTACAAACCATAAAGAAAACAAGAACTCTGAAATATTCATCTGTCTGGCTTGTATCACTGAGCACAGAAGATTAACTGTCTGAGCCTTGATTTAGTCTTACTGCTGTGGACTATAGGTGAGTGAGAACAAGTGAATCACCGAAAATGAAATATCTACAGGAATAATGTCTTTCTTTGGGGGAAAAAAAGGTAAAACAATGTGCACCTACCACCACCAGAATAAAATAAAACAAAACAAAGTAGAACTGGGCTGGAAAAAAATGCAAACGTCAGACTGGCAACTCATTTTAGCGCAGAACACTCAAAACAAAGGTCGGCTAAGGGCAGTCTTTGTCTTTGGAGATTTATTCCAGCCACTGAACTTTCTAATTGTCTATCCTGATGTTCAGTCAACATTTTTTAAAGGATAGATGGAATTCTTTCCCCTAGATTTGTTTTTTTTTTTTTTTTCCTCAATTCTTGTGGGTAATTGTCTATACGCACAGAAAAAGTTTGACCAATTCACTTACTACTTGTGCGGGCATGGGTAGGACATTCAACTGCCCACGGCCTCAGCTTCCTCAGCACCAAACTGTGGATGTCGGTAGAACCTGCCTTGTAGGATTTTGATCAAGATTTAATAGATTAAGGGCGCCTGGGTGGCACAGTGGGTTAAAGCCTCTGCCTTCCGCTCAGGTCATGGTCTCAGGGTCCTGGGATCGAGTCCTGCATATCGGGCTCTCTGCTCCTCAGGGATCCTGCTTCCTCCTCTCTCTCTGCCTGCCTCTCTGCCTACTTGTGATCTCTTTCTCTCTGTCAAATAAATAAATAAGATCTTTAAAAAAAAAAAAGATTTAATAGATTAATGTTTGTGAAGGGCTTAGAAAAGTGCCTGGCACATCACACATGCTATAAAAATGTGTTAAACAAATGAATAAATGAAGTAATTAATTAATGAATTAAAATGAAACAATAGAAGTTTAAATTCAGTTAATGAAAAGGCGATGTTCTCTCTGCACAGCACTAAGGAACCCACAGGTGCCCCTTGGTTCTGAACTTCAGCAAAGCCAAACAGTACCCTCATTAAGTACTTACAGTTATTTAGGGCCTTGTGTTTTTTTCTTCCTTGGGGGGTCAAATGCCCTCCGCTGGTACAAAGAATGTGCCCTCTAGTTGCCCCTGGCACCTCTAATTTCTATGTATGTAACAAATGCATACTTTTTTTTCTAATTATTTGAACTGAGTACTGTTTGCTCAGTTTGTTACTTGTTGTTATAAAGATCTGACAGAAACGTTCCCCCCTCCCCCCAGTCAGGAGTGTTGTTTTATATGTTAGTAAAGTATATGCACTTGCTCTCAGTGATGTAAAAGAGCTCAATCTTCCCCAGAATGGATGAATTTTATTCATTCACTAAGAATACCATTAATTTACTAACCGTTGGCTTCTGTTTTTAAAATATCTTTGAACATTTCTTTTGAGGCATCCTTTCAGTGCAGTGTAGTAACCTCAAATCATTTGCTTCTCTTCACTTTTTCTAAAGTTGCATGTCTAAAATATGAAAATAGCCCGGTTCAAGCCAGACCCCATCAACATCCTACTTTAAGGTTGGCACTCTTGGTCTTTGCTGTTATTTCATCATTATTTCACTAATTACTGTATAATTGCCCCAGTTTCTAGAGACCGTCCTATTTTTTTTTTTCCAGAGATTTGTTCCAATATTACACTAACATTTCTCAGGACAAATTTTTTGTTGTTATTCCTATTTCCATGGTATGAACCAAGGGCATAGTCTGGAATAAGCTGTAGTTTCCAGAATATTTGTTAAAAGATCCTCCTTATATGGAAGCAGAATGGAAGCTCTGCCGGGACAGAAGTCCCAGGGAAGCCACACTTGCCAATTCCAGTTTTGACCAAATCTCAAAATCCACCCAAAACACAGCACAAGAAGCCTCCAGGATTTGAAGGGTAAGGATTCCTGAACTTGACACAATATATAACACTGTAAAAAGAAACGTTGAAACATATTAAAAATAAATATAAACAAATACAAACTTTAATAAACTGAGACAAGAAATCTTCAAAAATCAGGCCTCAAAATTAAGCCTATACTCTTTTGTTTGTTTGTTTGTTTTAAGATTACTGAGTAGGAGTGTTTCTCCCTAATTGCCTAGTTAACTGCCCTTGACTATTCCTAGTAATTTTTACTTTATTTAGTTTTAATTATTTTAGTGTACTTCCAGAGAAGAATGCAACTTTGTGGCTAGGATTAAAACAAATTTGTATAGTCTATGGCTGTTTTAAAATGTTAATCAGTTATCAACATAACCTTCTTTGAATTTGGAGACTGACCACATTATTTTTTTTAAGATTTTATTTATTTATTTGGCAGAGAGAAAGAGCAAGCAGGCAGAGCAGCAGGGAGGGGGAGAAGCAGGCTCCCCACTGAGCAAGGAGCCCCATGCGGGGCTCAATCCCAGGACCCTGGAATCAGGACTTGAGCTGAAGGCAGATGCCTAACCCACTGAGACACCCAGGCACCCCTGACCACAATATTTTACATATTCCCAAGTCAATCAGAACTTGCAAATATCAATATTTTCTTTTTCATGAAAAAGCCACACAACAGGAATAAATAAACCAAAATAATATGTTTTTCAGGCAAATTCTGATAAATTAGAGAATCATGGCATGATGTTTGACCCTCCGGTCTTTACTCCTTCCAGAGCTTCAATACTATAAGTGATCACCAATGTCCATCATGATAAGCCAGACAGTGCAAGATGGTCAGTGCTTTGGAATTGCCACTATATTAGAAATCATTTTGGTTTAGCTATATTTAATTGTTTTCTAATGGCTATTAACCATATTCTAAATAAATGCTTGTTTGATGTACAAAACAATAGAGAACTACTTTATAATTCTAATGAAGTAAAATATTACTTACCACCTACAGGCCAACTATCAGAATGCATGCCATCATTTTGTTTCAGGAGCCCAATTTACATGAATACTCACAAGAAGTATGTTCCAGTGAATTTCAACTTCTCAGATACCTCATTCCATGCTCCAGTGTCTAAACCAGGATCTACTTTAACTCCAAGCTTCCTTTTCTTAAGATAGTATAAGCTCTCCCAGTTTCACGTTACACTATCCTCACACTTTACTGCTGAAATCAGGTGGACAGTTTGAAGGTATCTGCTGAGTCCTGAGCAGGGTACAATCATTCAGGAAGGAAACGGTATATAAGCATGGAAGACTACTGAGTCTTAGTGATGTAGTGTAAAATTCACTTGTTTTTAATTTTTTGGAATTTATTCTTGTTTTCAGAAATTATGTTACACAATCTGAAAGAAATGACATAAAATTGTATGACTCTTAACAAAAGTAATAAATCATCTGACCCTGTTCTATCCTTGTTAGAAAAACTACAGACCACATTGAAAGTCATTCTGACATTTCAGTATTTCAATTACTTTTTATATATGTTGTTAGAAGGCAGGTACACTCTAAATAGTATTATTTTACCTTAGTCTTCTTGAAGATTCCATGTCTCCTATAAAAGCTTTGGAAATGATCCAGTTCTTTGTAACAACCTGAAACTGACCTGCACCACACTGCAGTATAAAGAGACACTATTTTATTTATAGTCACCATCTCACACACATTTACTGTTGCTAGTCTCCTGAAAAGCACAGAAAACTGCCCTACAAATTTCACGTAAGAGAAAGTATACATCAGAAAACTTCCTACTTAGACTCTTTTTTTCAATACATAACTCATACCAACTCAAAAAATACCAACTAACATTAACTCTAGTTCACATGCTATTATAAATACAATAACATAAGATGGGATTTTTTTTGTTTGTTTGTTTGTTATACAGATTAGTTATTTCTGAGGTCTTTACAGAAATTTTCAAAATTCGATTTAAAAAAATCTTGCTTTTCCCTTTGGGAAGTTGGAAATAAGCGGTTTTGAAATAAAGGGGACATTTTCTTCTACCTCATTTCTGGAGTTTCCCTGTGTAATCCTGGACATTACCACCAATTGTCTTTTTAAAAGAATCCTATTTCACTTTCTTAAAACAATGCTACTTTAAAAAAGAAGAAGAAGAAGAAGAAGAGGAGGAGGAGGAAGAAGAAAAAGAAAATTGTTGAAAGCCAGGCAATTCACTGAACAACTCAAGGAATGTGGCCAGAATTTTGATCAAATTTTGATCAATTTTGAGACCCAGGTTGTTTGGTCTGGTAGGAGGACCATAGGACCCAACGCACAGAACAGGAGAGGCGTGGGGACCAGGAGATCTGGCATGTGGCAGATCCACCTAACAGAACAGCAGTATGGTAAACATGGAGGAAGGTGGCACAGACTCCATTAAAAGTCAAGTCAGATACCCGGAGGGTATTATGCTAAATGAAATAAGTCAGTCAGTGAAAGACAATTATCATATGATCTCACTGATATAAGGAATTTGAGAAACAAGACAGAGGATCATAGGAATAGGGAGAGAAAAATGAAACAGTATGAAACCAGAGAGGGAGATAAACCATAAAAGACTCTTAATCTCAGGAAACAAACTGAGGGTTGCTGGAGAGGAGGGATGATGGGGGGGCGGATACGGTGGCTGGTTGTTAGACATTGGGGAGTGTATGTGCTATGGTGAGCACTGTGAATTGTGTAAGACTGATGAATCACAGACCTGTACCCCTGAAACAAATAATGCATTATATGTTAGTAAATTCTTTTTTTTAAGTCAAATCAGATAAGAATTGAAGCTGCGGAGTGTGGAAAGGAAAGGGATTCAGTCCCAAGATAGGAAAGGGGCTGATGACCCCTGATGCTGCCAGGAAGGAACTGCCAGAGACCATCCTGAGGCTTCAGAGCTGTTCTTATGCACATATCCCAATGAGGGAAGTTATACATACAGATATATGACAGTATATACACAGATATATACTTGATATACAGAGTATATCAAGAGGATAGAGCTGTTTATCTACTAGTCCTTGTTACTGGATATATGCAGATCTGAGATGAGGGGCAGGTAGGAAGAAGGAGAGAATGATTTTTTTTTTTTTTTTCTAAGAACACAGGAGGAATTTTAGACAAGCTCTAAATAACTCATATGCCTTCTGATCTTGACATAGGATAACTTTTTGATTATACAACAGGTATAAACAGTATTTCCAACCACAGAAGTAGAATTCACAATTTTTAGTCTATAGGTCCCGATAGAGTATTTTTACAGAACATAGCTTCTCATTTTAACTTCACATATATGAAATTCTAACATTAAGGATTTTTGTGTAGGTTTAATAAAAATATTTACATACTAATTAATAAATTATCTCCCATTGTAGATTCCCAAGGAGATAGATTTTCATTACTAGTAACCTATCTTTTATATGAAAGAATAAGACAGACAACTAAAACAGTTTCTTTAGTAGCTCTGGAGTAATCAGCTTCCCATACACATGAAAACTATAAGTGGCTTTCATCTTAATTAGGCTTATAAATCAGTATGAATATTAGTTCACTTACAAAAATAAGTGAAAAAAGTTTTGTTCTATATGTATGTCTCTCTGAATGCAATCTGCCTCTCTAATGGTATTTTTGACAGACTCTGAGATATATTTAAATATAAAATTTCCACAGCTCCCATTGAACTACTCCCTGTAGTTCAATAAACAAAATGCCAGTCTAACTGACATATGCATTACGTTCCTTCTTGAATAGTTTTGTTTTTTTCAATTTTGATATACACAATAATTGGTTTGCATAACTCTACAATCAACATCTCAGGTGTGGGGAAGAACTTCTTAAAGAGAAATTGTGGTCAAAAGATGGCATTCCATGTGTCTTTAAACTTTGTCACCTGATAAAAAATAGAATGAGATCTTTATAAGTAACCAAAATAAAAAATAGACTTCATTCTCCCTCAACAGCTAACTCCAGAAGTTTCTTAGCTTTATGATTCCTTAGATAGTAATGTGTCTTTATATCTACCTAAAAGAAATCAGAGTAGTTCTCAACTTAGAATTACAAGGAACAGGTAACTAAAGAATAAAAAGTTGTTAAAAATACTTACATTCTAAGATTCCAACAGAAAGCAGTAAGATCAATAAGCCTTCTCAGTAACGGTAAAAGTCTTTTACAATTGTTCCAGAGATGTTTTCAACTAACCAGATGCATCAAAAGTCACCATTCACAGAACTAAAAATACACCAATGTTATAACAACCAGCTCTTCATGATTCATAGTTCTGGTAACATTTTCAAATCCCATGGAATATATTTAGCTTTGAACTTAATTGAAACTACCTTACACAAGACCCTTTCATAATTTTTTTGTGTGTTTCAGTTCAAGAAAATAATTTTGATTGAGAAAGTAGAATAGTCCCTCTCTGCATTTTTCTGTTACAATGTAGATGAAATAAGAATATAATTTCTGCTCCGTTATAAGGCAATAGAACTCAAAAAGTCTACTAACTGACATGCCTGAACATTTTCCACTTCCTTACAAAAGATGAAAAATCACATCAGACAGGAAACACATTCTTTAGATTAGTGACAGGTGTAGAACGAGCGTACCAGTCAGCCTTTATTTTCGGTGTCAGTAGGCATGCTCGCAACAGAGGGTACAACTCTTCCTTTTCACTGAAGTGACATACATCATATTATTCCTCCATCTACACATCACCAAGCAGAAAAGTTCCCAAGCAACAGAAGTACTTGATCGCGGCTGAATGTCAGGCTAGTCTTTAAAAATAAAACCTCAGTGCTAAGGAGACAGATGATGATGATGGTGACCATGATGGCAATGGTAATGGTGATGAGGATAATGAACCTAGTTTATGAATTTCATTGGGGGAAGGAGGAAAAGTTGCCTCCCTTCTCATCCCCATTTCTCCACAGAACAGCAAACTTACTCAAGAGGTGAAAATTTAGCAGCTTTATTTAGAAGTTGAATGATTTACACTGCAGCACAAAAATAGGGCTCAGGAAGCACTTAAAGCTGCAGTAGAAACTAGGTGCTCATGAAGTAAGAGTTTCAAAGGTAGGAAGAAAAGCCTTTCTCCCACCCCTAGGATGCCCACCCAAACCTCATTTTGTTGTTCCAGTTTCTCTTTTCCCCCAGCCAAATAAACAAACACAGCAAAGCTATAAAACCATGACACTACTCAGGGTAAATTCTGGAAAATGGGAGAGTAAAAGAATCCCTAGTACAAGTTTGAATTTAAGATTTACCTGCTCTGATCCCAGTTGGCTGCAAAAAGGACTAGAATCTTCCTGCCATAGTGGTCCAGATTGGCCAGGCCCCCAGGGAAGCCATCCTTCAGTGCCTGCTTGATGCCCGGGTCAGTGGCCTTGAAGCTTTTGAACATGTCCAGGTTCTGCTGCCGGTATTCAAAGTACTGGGCCAGGAGGCGGAAGGCCTCAAAGTGATGAAACTTCCTGGCCCGCAAGAAGCGTAAGATGAAGGCATCATCTGTGCGCAGAAAGCCAATGTCCGGCCTGGTGATGACCATATCCCTCACCTCCTGGATGTCCTGGTGCAGTGTGTCTGGGTTCTCGTTGAGCTCCAAGCGAGCTTTCTCCAGGGTCTCCGGAGAGAGACCAGCTTGTAAATGAGTCATTGTTCTGCTTATTCCTGAACCTTCCGTTCCTCTTGCTGACTGTCCCACAACAAACCTGGCCTTGGCCACCACCGGGCTCTGGCCTCTGGACCTCACTGCTGCCTGCTTCCTCTTCTGTACAGGAAATTATTTGTCTTGGTGTCCAGACTAGTACCCTGTTGCTCCTGCTCTCCTGCAGCTTTTTTTCTGGGGGATATAAACTTTTCCCACCCCTAAAAAACAATGCCTCACTTTGGTTCCCTCTTCCCTTTCCTTTAAAGAGATGTGGACCTCTGGCGGGCCCAACACTCCTTGTCTCTCCTCAATCCTAACACAACGCTCCCAAGCCCACCCAGCTCGCTTGGCACTGATCTTGGTCCTGTCCTCTTCTCTTCCAAGATGTAACAAAAACAACCCCCACGCACATCTCAGCCCCAGCTCTGTGATGCTTCTGCAGGCCCTACTGAAGGATGCGCCTGCCAGGGATAACGATGGGAATTCTGATTAATAATAAGGTGGCTCTTCAGCGCTGAGCTCCAGGGCGGGGAGAGAGCGTCTTTGCCAGGAAGAAAAAGAGAGAAAGGGGAAGGGGGGGTAGGGAAAGGAGCTTATTTTTCCTTCTGCTTATTCAAAGATGTTATTTTTTAAAAAAACATTTGTAGG
This sequence comes from Mustela lutreola, assembly GCF_030435805.1. Taxonomy (NCBI): domain Eukaryota; kingdom Metazoa; phylum Chordata; class Mammalia; order Carnivora; family Mustelidae; genus Mustela; species Mustela lutreola. The sequence goes on from NC_081295.1 coordinate 77,899,785, forward strand.
ATTTTGTTTAAAATGATTATGATCCAATTATGTGGAGACTCTGCAGATAGCGCACCTTCCCTCCTCCCCTCCTAGACACACCGTGATCTCAGAAGGCACCAGAAGGGTTTTCGGTGGCGTTGGCACCAGCGTGGGCTTCCCCCTCCCCAGCCCCACCCGCAACTTCTGCCTTCCTCTAGCCTTTTATTTCAACGGAATTATCCCGGGGTGGGGAGTGCGCAGGGAGGAGGGGGTTCTCTCCCACAATATACATTTCAAATGCGAGGTTGGGGGCAGGGGAGAAGGTAGAGAAGAGGAGTGAAGAATAAAATTAAAATGTCTCTACCTTTTCTATAAAACCCCAAAGCAAGAGAGAAGAGCAGCGGGCTCCTACCAGCAAACCCGGAGGCGGGGACGCTAAGCAATGCGGCACTCCCTGGCATCCATCAGCCCCGGCTTCGGCGGCGGCGGCGGCGACAGCAGCATCAACTCCTCTCCGTGGGATGGAGCGAGCAGAGAAGAGGGGCGGCAGCTGGGACCCGGGCCCAAGACGCACTGGGGAGCAGCCGTGACCACATCGTCCGCCAGCAGCCCGCTGCCTCTCCCAGCAGGAGGGTGGGGGTGCAGAGCTAGGGCCACCGGCGTCCCAGGTCCTCGCCTGGCCCTGCCATTCGCGTCCCCAGGAGAGCAGAAGGGAGGGAGCGGGGTTCGAATGCCTGGATGGAGAAGGCCACGCGGGCGGCCGCCGCCTTTGTGCGCCCCAGCGGCGGGGTGGTGGGCGCGGCGGGGCGGCTGCCGCCGGGCGCGGGCCTCTCCCGGTGCGCGCCGGGCAGCGGGAGTCAGGCGCGCCCCTCTGGGCAGCTGCTCCTGCTGCTGCTGTTGCTGCTGCTGCGGCTCCGGCTGCCGCGGCTAAAAGAGGACTCGGCTCAGCCCAACTCCTCTCTAATTATCCCAGCACAGATCTAGCTGCGACGTAAGCGCTCACTCAGCTCGCGCACGCACCCCGCTCCCCTCGCTGGGTAGGACGACAATTTCCGCGGCATTCACCTGTCCTGAGCCCCAACTTTAGCCTTCTTCTCCTCGTCCGCACTCTCCCGCAGGCTCCTCGAGCGGGCATCACCTGGCCAGGCGGGGCTGCGACGCCTTGCAGCCTCCCCACACCCCTTTGTGTGCGCGAGACCCCAGAGCGGCTGGCGAGTGACCGTTGTGGATGGTAATTCACATGAACACACGTTTTCTAGGTCCCAGAGGAGATCATTTTGATCCGGAAAGGGTACGGAAATATTTTGTTATTTGCTGCGTTTGTTGTTGACAGAAATGTTTAATTTAGAAAAGAAGACCAGAGTGGTTCCAAAGCATTGTGTGGATGACTAAACCTCCGGAGGAACTTATATGGAGAGTATTTCAGCCATGAAGTCGGGCTGTGGGATTATTGTTGAAGAGAATGGAAATGAGCACCGGGGCAAAACAAAACAAACAAACAAACAACAAAACAACACCCCACAAACAGTCCGAGAGGAAAGAAAAAAAATAGACACCCCTGGACTCATTTCTCATCATGATAAAGCAAATATTTGCAGAGACACATGCCATCATTCCTTTTAGTTTTATACATCTGTATACTAGAAGCATCATAAACGGACAGGATTCTCTGAGCTTAACACGACTGTCTAAGGGTTTGAAGAAAAGGAATGTTTTCTCTTTTCAAAGCTCAGCATGTATTACTGAGCATGTCACTAAGAGCAACTTTGGCTTACCAACTAGCATGGGATCCTAATTCCAAGTCAACACAATGCAGCAAGTATTTCCTGAGCTCCCCTGTGTGGTGGGCATTGCCTTGGGTTCTATGGATAGAATAGGTGGACTTGAAGAAAGAAAACCTTGTCATCCTTGATGACCATTGGAACACTCAGATTACAGGCATAGCTGTTGTTCTTTACCAATGGTGTTCACGAAAAGGAAAAGAAAAATAAAGAAGAGGGATGGCAGAATTCTGTGTTTTTTTTTTTTAAGATTTTATTTATTTATTTGACAGAGAGAGATCACAAATAGGCAGAGAGGCAGGCAGAGAGAGAGGAGGAAGCAGGCTCCCTGCTGAGCAGAGAGCCTGATGTGGGACTCGAGACTAGATACCAGGACCCTGAGATCATGACCTGAGCCGAAGGCAGCAGCTTAACCCACTGAGTCACCCAGGCGCCCAGAATTCTGTGTTTTATTAAATAAATAAGTGCAAATCAGTAAGAACCAGAAAAAGGGATTACAACACACACACACACACACACACACACACACACACACACAGGGTCATTATTCCCAAGGAATTTACACTTTAAATAAGGAAGGCAGAAAATTATACACACTCATACACACATATATAAGGTCTTTCTAGGACTTCATATAATTGTGACTCTTCAAAAGCATTTTGAATGTAATATGAACTATTAAAATATTTCAGTTCACAGTTCAAAAATTTTGAAAAATTTATTTTTGGCCAATATTCTAGAACTTGAAGAAAATATGTCTGGTGTGAACTATATTAAGAGGTTTTATTTATTTTTTTTTTTTTTTTTAAAGATTTTTTTTTTTTATTTATTTGACAGAACACAAGTAGGCAGAGAGGCAGGCAGAGAGAGAGGAGGAAGCAGGCTCCCTGCTGAGCAGAGAGCCCGATGTGGGACTCGATCCCAGGACCCTGAGATCATGACCTGAGCCGAAGGCAGCGGCTTAACCCACTGAGCCACCCAGGTGCCCCTATTAAGAGGTTTTATAAAGAGGTTTCACCAATATTGAGAGTTCTCCATGGATCTCTTGTGTTTCTGAAGGTCTTAGGAGGAAGGCATGAACTGTCTTTTTTTTAGACTATCTGGTTTTTTTAGACTATCTGTTCAAGGCTGTGTGCACAGTATATATAGTGCACAGCCTTGAAGGAGCCTTGGGAGCTAGAGATAGTACCTCCGTCTGAATGAAAGGTTTGCTTAGAGCTTTGGAAGGTAGAGGTAGTATCTCCCTTCTGAGCAAAGGGCAGGCAGGTTTATTTTGGTTCCCTGATCTCCAAGCTACTATCCTGTGATGTTCCTCACTATATGTACCCTCTTCTCTTAGGCTTGTGGGTGTCAGGGCTCAGGAAGCAAGCATAAAGTATGCTGGTGCTTAGACTGCTTCTGTGCCTGGGTAATAAAGTTGTTTATGTCTAATCCAAGGGTTTTGCCACTTCTACCATAGACATGAAACTCTGGCCAGGTAAGCTGTTCACTTGCAAGTAGGATTACATCTTAGAACCTACAGGGGCTTAAAAACCAATAACTTAATTTTGTTCTCTGAGAACCAGTAAACCATATTTTTAGAAAGGAACTAGATAAAATTTGTTGGTCCAAGGTATGGTATGACCTATATTTAGTGAGGGTGTTTTTGTTATTTATCAGTGACAGATTTGCTTTAAATAAGGTTCATTTTAATTCTATCAATATATGATGTAAATCACTTCTCTCATGCAGTAGGTTTGTTGTAGTAGGTCACGTGTGTATATATAGGAATCTTTTCATTATATGTAAAAACTACTAAGTCCTTACTCCAATAATTTTACTACTATTCTCTCTCCACTTTAACATTTAAAATCGTTCTGAGGGGCGCCTGGGTGGCTCAGTGGGTTGAGCCGCTGCCTTCGGCTCAGGTCATGATCTCAGGGTCCTGGGATTGAGTCCCGCATCGGGCTCTCTGCTCGGCAGGGAGCCTGCTTCCCTCTCTCTCTCTCTCTGCCTGCCTCTCCATCTACTTGCGATTTCTCTCTGTCAAATGAATAAATAAAATCTTTTAAAAAAATAAATAAATAAATAAATAAAAATAAAATCGTTCTGAAACCAAAATAAATATACAGAGTATTCTAAGAATTAAGGTGTCTATCAGATGACTTCAGAGCACTTGATTCCCAATTAATATTAATTTACTTTGCCAAATTAATGCAAAGTAATGTAGGAACTAGAATAGGAGAAAATTAACTAAACAAAGGATTCATTAAAATATTGTTGGAAAATTAGTTAAATTAAGAACCTCTGATATTTTCAAGGTAGGTGAAAATGGTTTGGTTTACTGTCATAATTAATATGCATTTTAAAATATTTTATCCCATCTATTATTAAATAAATTATACATATGGAAAGGGGCACGAAGGAAGATGTATAGCTCTATGGCATATCACAAAGCAACCACTTATGCAAATACCCACCCTGGTTAGGGAATAGAACACTGTTAGTACCCATAAAGCCCCTCCTTCCTTCCCTCCTAACCACTTGCCTTGCCTCCCAACAAAGGAAGCCACACCATCTTCATTTTGAAAATAACCACTTCCTTGTTTTTCTTTGAAATTTTACAAGCTATATGAATATGCACTATAATTTAGTTTTCCTGTGTGTTTTTTTTTTAACTTAAATGAATGTAATCATTCATTGTAATTTTGTGATTGGCTGCTTTCATTCAATATTATGTTTGTGAAATAAGAGTCTTTTTCCTCAAGTTGCATGTAGTTTGTTCATCCATATTCAGTGATGACGCATGGAATTCCATTTTATAAACAATATGCTTATCTGTTCCACTGCTGATGGAGATTTGAGTTGTTTTTCTATTTAGGGCTCTCATGAGTCATGATGTATAAACATTCTGATCTACATCTCTTGGTGCACATGGACATATGTTGGAATGAAAGTGCTGGGTCATATGGGTTGAGCATCTTCAATTCACTAAATGATGCCAAACTAGTTTCCAAATGGTTGTGCTATTTGTTGTGCTAATGTTTGTGCTACCCTTCCTGCAGAAGTATATAAGGGTTCTCACCATGCCACATTCTCTCATATCTCACTCTTACCCATCGCTTTAACCTTATCCCTTCTGATTCTGAACAGGTGTATCACATGGTGATTTGGGTGTAATTTCCACAATTGCTCATGAGGTTGAGCAAGTTTTCATATTTTTTTGGCTGTTTGTATAAACTTTTGTGTGAAGTGACATTGCTTAATAATGTCTTGACTAGCATCATTTTAAATTTTAATATAGTTCAATTCTTCTTTAATGAATAGTTAATTCTGGGTCTGATTTAAGAGAATTTCACCTGACCTAAGGTCACCTGATATTACCTTCTAGAAGTTTTGTTTTTGCCTTTCATTTAAACCTACAATTCTTCTGAGACTGAGTTTAGTGCGTGGCATGAGAAAGTAATGGAGTATTTTTTTTATATGAATATGACTCACCACCATTTATTGAGACTGTTTAATGAAAAGATAATCTTTTTCTTATTTATTTATTTATTTGACAGAGAGAGAGAGAGATCACAATTAGGCATAGAGTCAGGCGATGCCAGGGGGGAGGGGGAAGCAGGCTCCCTGCTGAGCAGAGAGCTGGATGCAGGGCTCAATCCCAGGACCCTGGGATCATGACCTGAGCCAAAGGCAGAGGCTTTCACCCACTGAGCCACCCAGGCACCCCAAAAAGATAATCTTTTTCTAAGTGAATAGAAGAGTTACCATTGTCACAAAATAATTGTCCATATAAGTATAGATTTAATTCAATGTAAATTTTAAGTCCCACAAGACGTCACTGTTCTATAAACTAGTGTTCCTCAGTGGTTCTCAAAGAGTGAGCTTCAGGCCAGCAGTATTAGCATCACCTGGGAACTTGTTAAGAATGTAAATTCCCACCTCTGACATCCCGAATCAAAAATCCCAGTATGGGATTTCATGATGTTGCTGGCCAACTTTTCACATGACTCTAATTTTCATTGTTTGAGAATCATTGCCCTAGATATACATATATATATATATTTATCCTTTCTATTGTTCTTTCTTCCTTTTTGTACCTCTGTTTCCATAAAGAAATGTTATTCTTTTACCTGAAGCATACCTTTTACTATGTCTCTCAGTACAGATCTGAGTGCCAAAAATTACTTGTTTTGTTTGCCTGAAAGCCAGTTTCTCTTGCTTTCCCTGTCGAAAAATATTTTTGCTAGGTATGAGAGCCTGAATTTGCAGCTGTGTTCTTTCAGCACTTTAAATATTGCAATCCATTTTTTCTGGCTTGTATTATTTTTGTTGCAAAGTTAGCCCTCACTCTTCTCAATATTCTTTTGAAAGCAGTCTCTATTTTTCTCTAGCTGATTTTATTTTTTCTTCTTGTCTTTCATTTTTAGCAGTTTCTTTTGACCACTTTGCTCTTTTACTACTATTTTATTTTTGTATTACTTTATACACTTAAAAAACCCTTCTTGAGATTTAGAGAACTTCCTGATGCTATCTTGATGGCTTTTATGTGTTTTTGGAGTGATCTAAGTCATAATATCCTCATATGTTGCTTCTATTCCATTTTCTTTCTCCTCCGCTTTTGGAATTCCAATTATACATTTATTATATCTCTTTACTGTTTCCTCTGCATATCCTTATATATCTCTGCATTTTCCATCAATTTTCTCCTCGTCTTTCCTTTTGGATATTTTCTGTCCAAACTGATTTCAGTTTACTTCAACTCCTGTTAGTCTGTCATTTTATGTCTTAGCTGTCTCTTATTTAGTTCTTAATTCTGTATTTCTAGTTCTAAGATTACTTAGATACACAGATGTATGTCAATTATGTTGGAACTAGCAATCTCAATTTTTATCTCTGTAGATATAATAGACATAGTGATTTTACATTTTTTGTTAACTCCAATATCTGGGTTTCTGGTGGATCTGCTCTATTATTAATTATTTTTTCCATTGTTTCTGCTGGTTTTCATTTTTTATTGTATTACCTCCTTGAGTTTCTGCCTATTTTAAAAAATTACATCCTGGTCACTGAACTAACCAAAGTATTTATAGTAATAAATTAAGATCTAGAATGATGTTATATTAGTCCAAAGAGTTGTTACTCTGGCTTTTATCAGGGCCCTTAAGTCCATACATGTGAACAATTGGGCACTAGAACTACAGATCAACCTAACCCTATTTCAGGGAATGAAATTATCTGCAACTAAGCTGCAGGCTCTATAAGGGCAAGTGCATTTCTACTTTACTTCCTTGTGGTGAACCATGGAATCTAACACCTATCTTCCAGACTTTTGAAGCTGTCAGAAGTACTGTTTAGCTTCTCAAGCTCTCTCTTTAATCATAAACTGCCTCTCAAGACAAAGTAGCCCCCAATACTGGACATCCCTGCTCTTACTTCCCCCGATCCCCTATTACAGTTTTTCTCATATCTTTAAGCAGGTTTTATTTTTGTTGATTGTCATTTTTAGATGTCCTTAGCACTCCTATCAATCTCCAAAATACCCAGAGTCTTTTTTCTTAACACTGTAGGATAATTTAAACCAGTTTCCAAATTTCCTTAATACTGACTCTTTTTTTAATGTTGGAGACCATAATTTTATACCTACATCAATAATGTATAATTAAGAGATATATGAGTCTATTTTACCTGCAGGAACAATGCCTGCATTATTAAATCACTCCTAAGAGCTCACATGTTCATGAAAAGAATAAAAATTTATTTAAACATTAGATCTCATGCACCCTTAGTACAGTTTCTCCCGATGGTAACACATCACAATCAGGATACTGACATTGATAACAGTCAACAGACAGACATTTCAGTCACCATGAGGATCCCTTCTCTTAGCCTTTTATAGCCACAACCCACTTCTATAAGCTCTGCTTAACTCCCAGACCCCAAAAGCCATGTCCCTAATATATCTAAATGTACTAAGATTTTAGAATTTTCTTCCTTCCACAATTAGAGGATTCATAACTAGTAGTCTCCCTAGCACAAGAGAGCATTAAGAGAACTTTGAAGTACTATCTTGACAATTTCCATTGTCACAATTATAGTACACAATCTCCATTGTGGTAGTTAACAGCAAAATTCTTTTTTCCAGAGGTTTATTTTTATTTTTCTACATTTTCTCATATCTATGTAATACTACAGGTAAGTTAAAAATTAAAACAAAGGTATTACCTCTAAAAAGCATTACATTGACTAGGTGTTGCAGATGTAGTTGGCAAATTCTCATTTCCTAGTGTTGTGTTAGCAATGATATCACACCTTCACAGAAACCAGTAATAGGAAATTGATCCAGCTATTCCCCTGATGATACAAATGCTTCCTAGAAACCCTATTAGATGCAATGGAGGTGATTGTATCGCTCTTCTTTATTTCTGAGAAGTAAATGTAGTTAAGGACATGATTCTATTAAATCTTCTTAATCTGACAAGTTTAATTAAAAATTAAAATAAATAATATACATGGCTATTTTAATATCATTTCATATCATAGATCTGTATTAAATTAATCTTTTAGTTATTTGATTTTATTTTGCAAATTTTCTCTTTAATTTCAATAAATATTTCTAAATGGATATACTTTGCCCAGGTCACTTAACTCCATTTGTCAATTGTTCCAATATAATAGCCCAGGTGAAACTAGATTACAATAATCATTAAGGACCACCTCAAGGAAAAACACTCTATAAAAGATTAAGAGGTGTCTGTGTGTGTATGGGTGTGTGTGTGTGTGTGTGTGTGTGCACAGGTTAAAAAGAGCAATGAAGTTCTGAATGGATATATATAAGCCTCAGCTATTTTTATCATAATAAGCAGAAATGTGCTCATTCTCTGGGAGCACAGAGAAGCAGTTTGGGATCAACAATACTAACTCCTCTAAAATGAGTTCCCCGATTTATGATACTAAAGAGTCTGTCAGGGTGAAGATACTGTAAAAGATAAATATGTGGAAAACTACTATTTTGCTGGCTTTCCCAGAGTTGTCATTTCTTAAATGAATGCGGTTGTATCCAAGCTTGTCGACGTAGTGAACATGCCAGCGACTAAATGTCACCCTTTTGGTGATGTCTCGTCAGTAGATAAGAACAAATTCAGTTCTGCCTCATTGCTCTTGTTTTGAGGCATATTATTTCAGTTGTAACACATTTTCATACCAACTGTTCAAACTTAAATCTCTTTCATTTTCTCAGGAATGATTTTGTTCTTAAAAATATTGACAGTCTGGGGCAAGTGGGTGGCTCATTTGGTTAAGTGGGGGCTCTTGGTTTTGGCTCAGGTCATGATCTCAGGGTTCTGAGATTGAAGCGAAAATCAGGCTCCAGGCTCAGTGCTGAGTGCTGAGTCCACCTGAGCATCTCTTTCTCCCTCCAACTCTCGCATGCACCTCTGCTTGCACACATACACACTCTCTCTCTCTGTCTAAAATAAATAATCTTTAAAAAATATTAATAATCTGTGACTGTGTCAAATCTACTAATAATCATCTGATAAGACTGAGGTTTGTTTTAATGGAATATAATCAGCTAAATTTCACAAGCATTGGAAGTAAGTTTTCTACAACAAGCACATAGAAACCATATGTATGTTTGCCCTGCCTTACAACCCCAATGCTTAACACACATTAAAACTCAAAAGGCCACTAATGACAAGTGGAAGAAAAATGAAACTTGTAAAGTTAAAATTTAAAAAAAAAAATCCCTACGTGCTTCATCTGGAGGTCATTTTTTTAAGTGGAAGTAGTCCTCAAAATATACAAGGAACACATTTTAGATTCTTAAAAGCAGTTGTCTTTGACATTTGACTCCATGTGTTATAAATGGATTTTTCTATGATTTCTTTTTTTGCAGTTCACTTAAATCATCCTTTGAAAGTGTTTCTCTTAGATTTTCAGTGGCTCACTTCCTCTCAAGCTGCAGGTACAGACATCCACGTGCTTTTCCCAAACTCTTTATCTTTTAGCTTACTAAAGAGGATTATACTGTAGGAGAAAGCCTTGAAACTGTCTAGCCAGTTATGTGTTGATGGCTTATTAAAATGACATTCTTAGTGATACAAAGAATGCTTTAAAAAATCATTCTAGGAAGTCATGGAATGATCCTCCCATGAAGTTCGAAATAAAAGGTTGTTTAAAGATGCAAATGGATCTTCAGTCCCTTACTAACTCATTTATTCTTTCACCAAATATTTATTGAGAACCAGTTATGATGTATGCCTTGTGCGAGGCAACTCTGCTTCATTTTCAGCTTGGTAGGATATATTACATATAAATTATTTGAACTATTAGAGGCTTATTTTGTCAAAGCCTCATTTTGAGGGTCATATAGCTAAGATCATGTTTTCTGGTTTAAGATAGGCATAGTTCTATAAATTTAAATAGAATCCTTCAGGATAATGACCCTATCAGTGATATTCTAGTCTTTCAAATTGACAATATAACCAGAAAGTTCCCCTTTTAGCATCCTTTAAAAGCAGCTCAACTTGTCATAGCCATTCCATACAGGTTTTCTTGGCCTGTTTTAGATATCATCCCACAAACTCGTAGATAAGATAGGCCTTTGGGTTTTGTGCAATCCCTGGAAAGTTTGTCTTATCCAGTATTCTTCCTCTCAAAAATAGTATGTCCAAAAGGAAAATGGAGTTATAACAACCCAACCCAAAATTCTCCTCTCCGTTTATATGTGTGAAGAGAAATAATTTCCAAATGTCAGTTCTCTAAGTCTTCTTGGCAACCATGAGATGTGATACACCTCACACCTGATCTTTGCCAAATGTGTCTGTTGGCTCTCTGTAACTAAGATCTGCTAGCCTTGGCCTCATCACGTGAAGTGAAATGTACTTAGTTTTTGTGTCTGAATGGTTAGATATCTTTGTTTGATAATAGTACTGCTGATGACAGTTTTTAGTTACATCAGCTGCTACCTTGGTGTTTCTGCCTCTGTTTGACCCAGCTCCTCACAGCCACAAATCCCAACAGGGTGCTTCTGAAGACTCTGGCTCTTTTCAGCTTCCCAGATCAATTAAAACCAAAGTAAGTTGCCAACAGGACATTCCAATTTCAAATGGCATGAGGGACGCAGCAGCAGGATATCTGAAAATGGGAAGCAGTTGGGTAGGGCCACGGAGCCTGTAGGTAAATGGCCCAATTCAGAGCATACTGATTTCTTTTCACACCATGTGGGCCACCAGAACAAGTTGCCCATTTGCAACCTTTGACATTAACTAATATTTTTCTGCCCAAGCTCCTCCTCTATGGCACTTCCGACCTAAGGTTTCCGACCACTCTACCTTCTGCATACTCAAGTTGTGCTGCTCACTGTCCTCCCTCCACTACCTCCGTTGCTTTAGTGACTCACCTCCCAGGGTCATGTGATGCCAGAACCTGGCCTTAGCCAGTATCTGTGTATTCCCCAGGTCACAGACCTCAGAACTGCCTTGTATTTGATCCACTCCTGGACCCAGTCCACAGGAATGAGAGCCATGAAGTACGTCACAGACCATTATGTATTCACTGGCTGTCTGGTGTCCTGGCTTTGCTTATTCTGTTTGCTCTTCTTGTGGTTAGAATATTGACTTTTATCTGATACCAGGCACCAGCCATCAATAGGCCATGTCTCCAGAAGGTGACCATGAACTCTCTGACTTCTGAATGTTCTCCGACCTAAAGACTGCAGGCTACACCTTAAGTCCCAGAACCCACTGCTTCTGGAATCATGGTCAAAAAGCCTATTTCTCTTCCAACACTGTGTGGGAGATAACAGATCCTCCAGAAAAGCGCTGGAGGCTCAGTAACATCTCAAAGAGTAGATTTTGGGGGCTCCATCTTCCTTTCTTTACTCAACCAACATTGTACTGGGAATCCATCAAAATTGTAGTTCAAGGGAGAATATACCTTGAGTAGCCCAGAATAAGCCTTAATGTGGCAATGAGCTCAAACTGTTAGCTGTTCTTTTTCACACTATTTGGTTACAAGGGTTAAGAGACATATTTATATTTATGTTTCCCATACCTCAGTGAAGTTGCAGTATGTTACTATGGAAAAACATTTGAACAGCTTTCCCATTGAGGCAAAACATAGTAAGACGATAATATCATAATAAGAAAAGAACTGTTAATAGCAATTTTATCCAGCTAGAGTTTTCAAACTGTATAATCAGAACACTAACCACTGAAAATAATATCCTACTTTTATCTTCTGATCCTGTAATGCTCTAGAAGCTGCAAAAACAGAGCTTCAAAGATAGATGTAAGTTTTCTGGGATCCAAGTTACTAGGGAATATCAGAAGAGTTCGATGGATATCCACTATGAAGCAGAAGAAATAAAAAACTGATGTCACAATTTCAAATTAATCAAAGAATAAGTAAGTCTGTAAGGCTATAAAAACTCTCAAAATATAAAAGAACTGAGGAGGGGGAAGGCAGCTCAACTCTTCAGAATACCCCTTTCAGCTCAACTCTTCAAAATAGCCCTTGCTTCATACATATGGATTTGTTCATTACCCCCTATAAGCATTACATGCTTTCTCCTGGGACAACCCATTTACCCCCTGCTCCCTGCTTCCTACTTCAGAATGGTGCTACAGCCAGATGTATTCTGGCTTCAGAATGTATTCTGCAGAGGGAGCTGCAAACTTGCTAGAGCTTGAGTAACAGCTAGGGGCCAAAGGTGAGATGGTCACCTGGGGTCTGGGCTATCTAACTAATGCCAGTTGAAAGCAGAGTTGCTTATTTTAGAGGGGGGAAAAAGATGCTCAGATAAATTTAAATTGCAGATAAACAGCAAATAAAACGTTTTTTTTTTTTTTTAGCATAAATATGTCCCATGAAATACTTGAGGCATACTTATACAAAAAATTTTTTAATTAAATTCAAATCTAACTGAATATCCTATCTTTTATTTGGCAGACCTAGTTGAGAAATCTGTTGACTGTAGAAAGACACTCTAAGACTAAAAAAATTAGGGGCTATTTTACCAATATAAGAAATGGAAATGGATGGGACGCCTGGGTGGCTCAGTTGGTTAAGCAGCTGCCTTCGGCTCAGGTCATGATCCCAGCATCCTGGGATCGAGTCCCACATCGGGCTCCTTGCTCGGCAGGGAGCCTGCCTCTCCCTCTGTCTCTGCCTGCCATTCTGTCTGCCTGTGCTTGCTCTCTCTCCCTCTCTCTCTGACAAATAAATAAATAAAATATTTTTTAAAAAAAAAAGAAATGGAAATGGAAACAGGGAAGAAATGGGGGAAGAAGCTGGTGGGCAAGATCATGGAGATGACCCTGCACTCAGTGGTCAGGTAAGCAAATGTCTGTAGGACTAAGAGTGTGATGGAGAGTATGAGCAGTGGATTGGAGAGGAACTTTGTATAGAAAGTCAATAAGGTGTCTGCAGCCTGGGAAACCACTTACTTGATTTGTCTGGTCCAACTTACATGAATGCCTTGACTCTCAGAAGCAGGGCAGAGTCCAAGACATGCCTCCATCTCCTGCAAAGGAAACTGAGAACTGGAAAGAAGTTCAAAGAAACGCAGTGAATGAGCTAAATGTGTATTTGAGTGTGATCTCAGCCTTTGAAATGTGCTTTCCACTAAATGAACTGCAAAATACACAAGGAAGACCGGTGCTTCAGCCCCAGAGGCTCAACCTGGAAGCAAAATTATTTTGAGCATAAAATATTATGTGAGGCACTATGAGAATAAGAAAATGGAATACAATTAGGAGCATCAGTTAAAGCAAAAGATTTAGCTTATTTCATAAGCCTTATCTTTTACTATAATGCCCAGATGGTCTGGGTTACATAAAAAATTAACTTAGCTGGTGTGGTTTACATCACCATCTAAAGTTCATTCTACTACTTATGTAAAAATACATTTTAAACTTTTTCAAAATGGGCCATTTCTTATAATGTCAAATAATAGATCAATATTATGCTAATACCTATCAGCCGTCATCATACTTCCATGAAAATGACATAATGAAAATGTATTCTTACAAAAAATTTTACCTTCTGCAGAGAAATCACCAAATTCATAATACTAGTAACTGTTCAGATGAAAACAGAGAAACAGAGAGATAAGATCAAAGAGGGGATACCATTTAAATAATTTGGCAGTATTTTATTTTCTTAATATGTTAGTGGTGTAAGGATTTCCTCATGGTATTTTTTTTTCTATTTCTGTGTTTTAAATATTTAACAATAAGCTTTTAAGTAAGGAGCCATCAGAGTTGCTATAATCATACACGTACTTCAGTGACCTTTATATATAAGTCAAGGTATGTGACACACATTTATTTAGTATTTAGTATTTTGTACAGTATTTAGTATTTTATTTAATATTGTGTCTTTTGTTGTTTCACACATCCTCTATTATGTTTTTATGTTCATCCAGTTACAAATCAAAAGAAAACATTTTGATGAGTTATCAAAATGGCCTTGGATTTTAACAATTGGCCTCACTGATAGAGTTCTTCAACCTCACAAATCCCTCTAACCCCTACCCCTTTTCCTCTCCTCTTCTTTAAACATTTTGGAAAAGCTGCTTAAGTCCTCATCTCATCCTAGTCATCTTCCAGCTGCCCTTGACCATGCTCTCTGACCTGCTCTAAAAAAATGTATTCACCAGGAATTAGTGGTTGTCACTAACAAATTCTTGCTAAATATTACTTAATCTTTATAGCTTTTGCACTGTTAATACCCCCATCTTTCTTTTCATATTCACAGTCTTCTTTAGATTTCTCAGATCTCATATTTATTTAGCTTCTTTCTGTTGAATCCTGTTTCCACCATTTATTAGCCATTTTCCCTTGACGGTTTTACCCTAAGTTTTTTTTCTTCACTGCAAAGATTACAGTGAAGTGATATTTTCTTCACTGTAAAGATCACTGTAGCATTACTTGGACTGTTCATTGTATCCATACAATAGAACACCAAGTAGCTATTTTAAAATATAAAACAAATCAACTGCAATCATCTGGTTAAATTAAGTTGCACAAAAGGAAGACAGTCCTTTAAAAGAATGATCAATAATTAAAAAAATGTGCAAAGTATAGGAAAATTTAGAAGGATATGCACTAAACTTTACCAAAAGTTTTTTTATGGAATGGAATATAGAAGAACCTTCTAAATTATGTATTTATATCATTGTGAACTTTGTGAAAGCATGCATTACTTTGATAGCTATATAATATGGAAGAGAAAATGAGAAATAGGGATATAATAGACATCATTGTTGTCAGATTGATTAAATGATAAAGTGCTTAGCACTATGGTCTACGGAAAGCCCAAGACAAATTTAAACTATCATTGTTAACTCACTGAATCTTTGTAGTAGTATTCTTCCTCCAATCCTAAAATGTTTAGATTTCTTAAGGTTGCATTGTCAGCTCCTTCCTTCTTACTCTATGCACGTACCCTGCCACTCCTATGCCAAAGACTAACACCTTTCTAGCCAAATTACCCTAAGAAGTTCCAGACTCCCTTACCAGACTCTTAAGTATATTTCTGTATGTAGATCTTTCAGGGCTAAAAATGCAACATTCATAAAATAAATGTCTTCATCTTGGCCTCCATAAGTACTCTGCCTCTGGGTCCCCTACTTCAGGAACAAGTACTATTGTCAAGCCATTGCACAAGCCAGAAACCTGAAGATCAACCACTGTTCCTCCACCATCCTTCACAACTGATCTCTGGTCAGTCTGGTCTTCCTTTTGTCTCCTTCACAGCTATAGAGCTCCTCCACTTTCAACCAACCTCATTTCCATTCTCTTTCTCGGGCCCTCCATCACATCTGTAACCACCTTGTACTGGTTTCATTGTCTCAGCTTTATGCCAATTCATTTGTTCAACAAGCATTTACAGACCCTAGGTTATAGCCAGTGGGGAGAAAAATAAGTAAATTTGTAGTTATAACTTCTGTTTCCATCAGTGTCAGCTTTATTATTTTAATATCACATATACATTATTCACATTATATATTTTTAAGAACACAAGGATCTTAACACAATCATATTATAGCATGACAGTGATATGGCAGTGATAATATAGAAGGATAATATAGTATAGAGTAGATAAAAACCAGCTAAAATGGTACTGGGAGATTTCAGGGAGGGTTTCCTGGAAGAAGTGACACTTGAGTTGAAGCCTAAAGTATGAGTAGGTGCTGCCTGGACAAAGAGGAAGGTGAGAAATGTTCCAAGTAGGAAGCACCATTTTCAATATCCCAGAATCTGGTCTTAGCATGAAACACCCTTTTGCAGTATGGCCAATATTTGGCCTGAGGGTGAGAGAAACAGAGGCAGATCCCTGTGAGGAGATTAGTTGGACTCTGTCCTGTGGAGGCTGGGAGCCACTGCATGATTGAAAGCAGGAAAGTCACATAGTAAGATGGTTGCACTGGCTGCTCGGTGCCAGTCCCTGCCCTTCAATTAGAGTGAACTTTCTATCTCCTCTTGAAGACCCTTCGATAGTTCTCTATTTCCCTCAGCTTAAAGTCCAGCTGTTATCTGATCCTGACTTACTTCTCTGCTCATTTCTCTTGTCATTGACTCAGCTTCAACAAAATCAATCTCCTAGCAAGAGTAAAGCAAGAGTATGGCACAGTCTTGCTTGCCCCTGAGTCTTTGCACACTCTGGTCCACAGTCTGCGCTCCAATCCTGGAACACACTTCCTGCACCCTTCTTCACTGTCATGGTAACAACTACTGATCATTCAGGACTCAACTTGAAAGCAACCTCATTATAAGACCTACCCACTTTTATCCAAGATTGATCTGTCTTCCTGTTCTGTACTCGTAACACTGTATGATAAACTCGTATCACCTATCATGTTGTAGTGCAATTGCCTACTTTCTCCTTGGGTTTTTTTTTAAAAGATTTTATTTATTTATTTGACACACACACACACAGAGGGAGATCACAAGTAGGCAGAGAGGCAGGCACAGAGAGAAGGGAAGCAGGCTCCCTGCTAAGCAGAGAGCCCAATGCGGGACTTGATTCCAGCACCCTGAGATCATGACCTGAGCCGAAGGCAGAGGCTTTAACCCACTGAGCCACCCAGGTGCCCCTCTCCTTTTTTATCTTGTTCTCTAGTGCGTGTAAGTTCTGTAAAGCGAGGGCTTTGTCTTGTAGGGTTATGATAAATGCACATTGAATGAATGAATAACATCATTTGGTTTTCTGGTTTAGGGAATATCCCATGTTTCTCAGGGGATACAAAAGCTCAAATAAGTATATCAAATAAAATATAATAACAGTGATTTAAAACAGATGAGAAATAGCTTTTTAAATTATATGGTAGAAATTTTATTAGTAAGAGTCAAGAGACCAGATATTAGTTATGTCTCTCTTACTTGCTATGCTATTAGGCTATGTTATTTAAGATCACTTAACCACTTTTTCTTCACTTGTAAAGTAAGAGTGTTCAGTTAAATGATTTCTAACATTTCTTTCAAACTTAGAATACTTTACTCAGATAATAACATAAAATGTAAGTAGAATATGTTAAGTACAAATGCTTACCAAACTGCTTAACTAACAATATGTTTTATTTACTTCTATTCAGTTGTGTAAAGTGGGAGTAATGGAAAAAATATTTATCTTTATAAGTCATCACGGTTTGACTAAATATCTTTCATACTCTCTTTATACATTGCTTTGTGTCTTGTGTTTTTGCTACTGAATGGAAAAATGTAATTTTGAAATAAAATTGAAGTGGAGCACAGTTTGTCTCAACTATAAATGGTGACTTGAAACCTACTTTTAAATCTACACTTCTAATTCAATTCTAATAACTATGATTCAACTTTAGATAGAAATTTACTTATCAATTGAATGACCTGTTGTCTGGCTGTGTGTTTTATTAGTACCTTTTCATGCATTACCTTCTTTGATTAGAGCGATACAGAAGCTGGCATGGGGAATTCAAGATGTTAGTATTATACTTCTTCAAATGAGTATGATTTAATGTCAGAACGTTGCCATATGGCTTATAGATGTAGAACTTTCAGTTTTAGATGAACAAGGTAATATCACCTTTGAGAATCTATCCACAAACTGTCAGAGCAAAATTAAAAGCAATTCATCAAGAGAGCATACTGACTGCTTTAGTAGAATGGACATTGATTATGTACCAATTAAAGCAAACATGACTCACACTGAATGGAAATCAATTGACTCTATCCATATAATAAGCTTGATCCTCCCCTCACTGTCTAGGAGAATGGAGCTATGAAGATGGCTGAGGGAAGGAGAGGTTCTCTGTATGTCACGCAGCACTGTACTGAAGTTCGGGAAAGCCGAAGACAGTCCAAAGAATGTGTGGGCAAGTTAAAAATAGACACAGGCCAGCATACATGCTCCACTCCACTTAGGGGCCAGCTGGTCTGAAGAGGGAATGGTAGAGGGAACTCCGTGCTGTGGTGGCCCCCAGGGAGACACCCAGCTTCTCCATGTTCTCCATGCAAGAAGACGGCACTAGGGAGGGAGCATTTGGGTGAGGGGCAAAAGAGGCTCCGTCTCCCATTTTAGCCAGGTGCTGTGCACTCCTCAGGGCAAAAGCATGAAATACATGCTTTCTGAAATGTTGGCTATTGAGGTATCCCTCGCAGCGATGAGGACTGCGCAACACATCCTCCTAATGCTGCTACCGGTCACTCAAAGTTTGCCCAAATGTATTTTTTAAATGGAAAAAAAAAAATTCGAGAAGAATAAATGAAACAAGATGGGATTGGGAGGGAGACAAACCATAAGTGACTCTTAATCTCACAAAACAAACTGAGGGTTGCTGGGGGGGAGGGGGTTTGGGAGAAGGGGGTGGGATTATGGACATTGGGGAGGGTATGTGCTTTGGTGAGTGCTGTGAAGTGTGTAAACCTGGTGATTCACAGACCTGTACCCCTGGGAATAAAAATACATGTTTATAAAAAATTAAAAATTAAAAAAATTATTTATTTAAAAATTAAAATATTAAAACATTAAAAAAAAAATTTCTCAGGTCTCCATAGTTTGAGGTCTCCATAGCACCAGAATGGCAAAAACAAGAGCTTTAAATCTCATCAACTCCGTTTATTAGATGTTCTCAGCCTATCATGGTTTACATAGACAATTGAGTATCACAGTATGAGAAAACAGGGGCGAGCGCCGCGGTGCCTGCGAAAGCTCTCTGGGCCTTGTGACCTCAGGAAGCCTGACGCAAAATCCAGACAGTAGCTGCTTTGACTAAAAAGCTTACTGTAATTCTATGCCATTTCCCCCCCACAGAAACTGTTTAATTATACGATGTTATATAGGATGTTTAGAAAAACTACTGATTACAATCCTCTCTTCTCTTATTTTTATTTTAAAAAAAAAAGTTTTCGGGCACCTGGGTGGCTCAGTGGTTAAAAAAAGCCTCTGTCTTCAGCTCGGGTCATGATCCCAGCGTCCTGGGATCGAGTCCCATGTCGGGCTCTCTGCTCTGTAGGGAGCCTGCTTCCTCTTCTCTCTCTGCCTGCCTCTCTGCCTACTTGTGATCTCTATCTGTCAAATAAATAAATAAAATGTTTAAAAAAAAAAAGTTTTCTATTACCTTTCAATTTGTGGATAAAAAGAAGAAAGAAAAAATCTATGTATATTTCTTCAGACCTCACACTTGCTTCACACTATTTTTTTTAATGGTCTCGCAAGGCAAGAAATTATATTACCTTATATTTTATTTTCTCAGGTTCTGGATACAAATGGCAACCCATTAGTTTTCTTTCACACTCTTCTCTTCCTCTGGATTTAATTGTTCCTTACTTTGTCCGAACGTATCTGTACCTCCTTAAAGTACACGTTTTATTCTGTCTAGCAGCAGAACATTTTTTTTTAAATGTTTTTCTCTATGACAGGATTGCAAGCTCTTAAAGGGCACTGCCTTTAAGAACTTTTTTCATCCCTTACAACCACACACACAAAAAAAGGTACTTTAACCAGTCTAAAATAATCTTCCTTTTTAAAAATCATTTAGGAAAAAGCATTATTTCTTACAAACAGTCAAACACTGTATTCACCATGAACACCCAGTGATCTCTTAAGAGTCCTTGTGAGAAGATTCATTTAGTCACCATGTTAGGCAGCAATGCACCTAAAATACACAGTTTGTAAATTAAATGTAAAAATCTGATGTTTTAATGTAAGCAGCAATGCCCAAAACATGGCATTTTTCTTGCTATTACTATGTTATAATAAGCATCTAAGTGAAAAATGAAAATGTCTGCCAATTATATGGTGTTTTACTGACAAAGGACTAAAATGTCAAATGGTCTAAAAGGTATATTTTATATATACCATATATTCAATTGCTATTTCTAAATAGCTACCTACTTGATGTCAGTTGAAGTGACTCACTTTATACTTTTCATACAACCTTGTACAGATTATGTCTTTAATTCATTTTTTACATGCTCTTTCTTCCATTTAACACATATTTATTTGGTGCTTACACGCTCAAGCCTTGATAAAACATGACTTTGTATTTGAGGTTTACAAAGCCAATTTGCATTCTTTACATGTTGCATCCTTGTAACAACCCAGTATTTGACTCTGAGGTAAAAGATATTTTTAAATTGTCACATTCCAAATGAGAACTGAGGACACAGAGGTCAAGGTGCATGACTGAAACTCCATTGTTAGTATGTGCCTGAGTTAGGACTGGTCACTCAAGGGAACCAAAAGCTTGCAAAGTCTCCTTTCTACTCTCTAGGACATGAGCATATCTAAAGGAATAACTGTGATTGTCATATTCATTTGAATATTCTCTTGCATAATTCTTACCTTTTAACAAGGACTCTATGCAGATAAAATTATTGACAGGTAAAATGACATGATGTCTGGGATTTACTTTGAAATATGCTGGGGAAAAAACTGAGAGTCGTGGATATTTTAAAAGCAATGGAAAAAAGGTTGATAATTGTTGAAGCTGGTTTATGGATATTTGTGACTCTTGTTATGCTCAATTGTTGTTCATGTTTGAAAATCCCCATAACAAAAAGTTAAAGAAAATAAAGAGGATCTTGAAACAGCCACTTGAGAGCATACTTGGTAAATTATTCAAGTAGAAGTTTCTTTCTGATGCTGACAGGAGACTAAGTTTGGAGAAGGTCCAAGATTATACCTCTTAGAATTTTAGACCAGGATATTCTGGTGAAATTCATTCCCTTTCAATAAATAAAGCTTTCACTTTCCAAAGTGTTCAAATTATTCTGTGATCTAACCAAACAGTCCAAGGTAAAATTAGGCATTAAAAACAAATATTAAAATTCCTTCTCTTGGTGTGCCTGGGTGGCTCATTGGGTTGGGCCTCTGCTTTCGGCTTGGGTCATGATCTCAGGGTCCTGGGTGGAGTCCCTCATTGGGCTCTCTGCTCAGTGGAGAGCCTGCTTCCCTCTCTCTCTCTGCCTGCCTCTCTGCCTACTTGTGATCTCTCCCTGTCAAATAAATAAATAAAATCTTAAAAAAATAACATTTGGCTATGTCATTTTAAAATTCTATATACTATTGTTTGACACACTAAGATTTTTTAACAGAACTTAAAGAATATTTTAAATGATTGACAATAAAACCAAGAACATGTGCACATATAATATATATTAAGAAAAATGAAAAATTTGCCCTTGAAAATCATGATGTCAGACAAATATTCTGAGACCCTTATATGGCAACATAGGAAAGGATGATACAGGAAAATGGCTAGGGATTCTTTATGGTTATCCCACAGAGTAGGCAAGATAGCCCTCAGCATGCCACCTATGAAGGGAAAGAAATGTAAAGCAAGAATTGAAAAATAAAAATGGAGGTGTGAAACATCAAGCCTGTCCCCATCCATTGTGACCCAAGAGTAACACTTGGCACAAGAGATTACACATCCTCTGGGAAAAAGACAATTTTTCTAATTTCTTCTGAAAACACACAGACTTTCTATGGAGAGCAGCTAAACTACCTTCGATGATTCATGGCCACCACACTGAGCGTCTAACTGCAGTCAACGTCTATCAAATTCGGCAGAAGTTAAGAGAGGAAAATAGAAACATTAATAGTTTCTAATTTTTTCTGCATTAACTAAGGCGAATAGAATTCAGTTTTTTTCAGGAAGTCAGGAGCATACTATACTTGAACACTGAAGAAGAGAATACAAGTTAGAGCGACATTAGGAGAGACAAAGTATGAACATTAGGATTGTTCCTAGTTCTCCCCTTTACCTTCAAGTGATCACACAAGATGCTGAGAATCAGTGTTAATATTTCTGTTGTTTTTAAGCTGTTACGGTGATTTTGCCAGTCATTTAAGGTAGGCTAACTCTAATGTAGATTTTCTCCTAATAGAGTCTTCTTTAGTGTTTTAAGGGAGTGGACTCTGCAGTTGTGTTGCTCTGGATTGAAGTCTTCCACACCTTACTTAGTGGGAGCATGTTGCTTAAACTCTCTGATCTTAATATTTGTACAGGTAAAATGGACATAATTGTATCTACTTTTATAGGCATTTTGGGAGGGTTAAATTAGGTAACACAAGTAAAGAGCTTACTAAAGAGTTTGACACAAAGCTGGTATTTAGTCAGTAGTACTTAATATTCTGTTCAATAGCTCATGAATTCCTTTTTTCTAAATTAAGTTTTCTTTCTATTTTAAATGAAAACTGGTTAGTCACAGACCAACACATCTCACTGCTAATGCTGACATACAGTCTTGATTCTCCAGGAATCAAAGATCCTATTTTAATTGAGTATAATCAACATCATTGTTTACTTACCTAGAATCTATCCAAAGTCTCTTCATTCTTCCTAACAGCTGTTTTTTGTTTTCAATTTTTTTTGGTTTAAATTTTTATGTATGTAGTACAGTACTGTTAGCTATATGTACATTGTTGTACAGCAAATCTCTACAACTTTGTCATCTGGTATGACTAAAACTATTCCCGCTAACATGCAGCTCTCCGTTTCCCTTCCCTCCAACAGCAACCACCATTCTACTTCCTGCTTCTATAAGTTGGCCTACTTTACATACCTCTCATAAGAAGGATAACAGTATTGATCCTCTGTGACCCATTGTTTCACATACTGTCCTCAAGATTTGTCTATTTTGTAGCATAAGACAAATTTTTCTCCTTTTTTAAAGATCAGTAATATTCCATTGTGTATGTATGTGTGTGTACACATACACACACACATACATACCACTTTTTAAAATATTTTCATCTATTGATGGAAGTTTAGGTTGTTTCTACATCATGGCCATTGTGAATAATGCTGCAATGAACATGGGAAGGCAAATACTTCTTTTAGATCCTGTTTTCAATTTTTTTGAATATATATCCAGAAATGGGATGACTGGATCATAATTCTTTGAGGAAACTTATTACTGTTTCCCATAGTGGCTACAACCATTTTACATTCCTACTAATAGCACACAAAAGTTCCAATTTCTTCACACTGGCTTGTTATTTTCCTTTTATTTATAATGGCCATCCTAATAGATGGCAGGAGGTTTTGATTTGCGTTTCCCTGATGGTTAGTGTTATTGAGCATTTTTTAAATACAAATTTTGGTCATTTGCATGTCCTCTTTGGAGAAATGTCTATCCAGGTCCTTAGCCCACTTTTTAATTGGTTTCTTAGTTTTTGTATTATTGAGTTGTAGGAAGTCCCAATTTTTTTTTTTGATACTAACCTCTTATCAGGTATATAGTTTGCAAATACTTTCTCCCACTCAATGGACTGCGTTATCACCCTGTTGATTACTTCCTTTGCCATGCAAAACTTTGTTTGAAGTAATCCTATTTGGGGTTTCGAGTTTTTGTTTTTTTGCTTTAGTTAACTGTGTTTTTGGTGTAATGTCCAAGAAATCATTGCCAAGGTAACGTTATGAGCATGGCCCATATGTTTTCTTCTAGGAGTTGTATAGTTTCAGGACTAGTTTTTAGGTCTTTAATTCATTTTGAGTTGATTTTAACATGTGATATAAGTGTTCAATTTCATTCTTTCACATTTGGATACTATGCAAAAGATATGCAGAAATCCAGCTTTCCCAACACCATTTGTTAAAAAGATGACCTTTTCCCCATTGTGTAGTCGTGGCACACTTGTGTAGATATTTTAACAATACTAACTCCTCTAATCCATGAAAATAAATGTCGTTCCATTTATTTGTCTAATTTCTTTTGCAATGTTTTAAAGTTTTCAGTGTACAAGTATTTCACCTTCTTAATTAAGTTTATTCTTACCTACTTTATTCTTTTAGATGTTATTGTAAATGGGATTGTTTCCTTAATTTCCTCTTAGGATATTATTATTATTATTATTATTATTCATTTCATTGTATAGAAGCACAAATGATTTTTATATACTGATTCTGTAACTGTAAACTTGCCTGCATTTATTAAGTTTAACAGGTTTTTTATTAGTCTTTAGGGTTTTCTACATAAAAGATAATGTCATTTGTGGACAGAAAGAAATTTTCTTCTTATTTTCCAATTTTTAAAAAGATTTTATTTAGTTAGTTAGTTTATTTGAGCGAGAGGAAGGAGAGAGGGAGCACAAGCAGAGGAGCAGGTGTAGAGAGAGAGGAAGGAAGCAGACTCCCGTCTTAGGAGGGAGCCTGACATGGGGCTCAATCCTAGGATGCTGAGACAACAACCTGAGCAGAAGGCAGATCCTTAACCAACTGAGTCATCCAGAAGTCCCCTTACTTTCCAATTTTGATAACTTTCATTTCTTTTTCTTGCTTAAGTGTTCTAACTAGGATTTTTATTTACTATGTTGAGTAGAAGTTCTAACAGTGAGCATCACTGCCTTATTCCTGATGTTAAAAGAAAAGTTTCCAGGTTTTGCCACTGAAATGATGCTAGCTATGAACTCTTTATCTCTAACCTGAGATAAAGTTAGTTGTGTGTGTGTGTGTGTGTGTGTGTGTGTGTGTGTGTTAAAAACTGACATATATCCTTCTATTCTTAGATTCTTGGGTGTTTTTATCACGAAATCATGTTTGAATTTTGTCAAATACTTTTTCGGCATCTACTGATAATGTGATTTTTATCCTTTGTTCCGTTAATGTAGTGTATCACACTGATTCATTTTCATAGGTTTGACTATGCTTACTTCCCAGGGATAAATCCCAAAAAGTCATGGTTTATGATCCTTTTAATATGCAGCTGAATTTCATTTGCTAGTATTTTGCTGAGGATTTTTGTATCTATATTCAGTGGGGTTGTTGGCTTTAGTTTTATTTTCTTGAAGTACTTTTGTCTGGCTTTGATATCAGGGAAATGTTGGTCTCATAGAATGAGAAGTGTTGCCTCCTCTGCCATTTTTTTTTTTTTTTTTTTTTTTTTTAAGAGCTTGAGGAGAACTGGGGTTAACTTTTCCTTAAGGTTTTGGTAGAATTTGCCAATGAAGCCATCTGGTCTTGGGCTTCTCTTTACTTAAAGTTTCTTTCTTTGGGGGTACCTAGGTGGCTCAGTGGGTTAAGCATCTGCCTTTGGCTCAAGTCATGATCCCAGGGTCCTGAGATGTAGCCCCGCTTTGGGCTCCCTGCTCAGCGGGAAGCCTGCTTCTCTTTCTCCCACTGCATCTCTCCCTGCTTGTGCTTGCTTAATCTGTCTCTGTCAAATAAATAAACAAAATCTTAAAAAAAAAAAAGTTTCTCTTTTTTTTTGTTGAAAGTTTCTGATTACTGATTCAATCCTTTTAGTAGTTAAAGTTCTGTTAAATTTTCTATTTCTTCATAATTCAGCATTTGTAGGTCATATTTATTCATTTCTTCTAGGTTATCCAATATGTTGATTTATAATTATTCATTGAAGTTTGTATAATGCTTTTTTATTTCTGTGGTATTTACTGTAATGGATCCTCTTTCATTTTTTATTTCATTTACTTGGGTTTTCTCTCTCTTTTTTAAAAATCTAGCTAAAGATTTGTCAGCTTTGTTGTTTTTCTTTTTTTTTTTTTAATACCACTCAGTTTCATTTATTTTTTCAATTGTTTTTCTATTCTTCATTTCATTTATTTCCATTTTGATCTTTATTGTGTCTTCTGTTCTGCTAACTCTGGGCTTAGATTATTGTTCTTTTGAAGTTTCTTGCCATATAAATTTAGTTTATTTAAAATCTTTCTTCTTACTGAAGAGGCATTTTCTGCTATATGCTTTTCTCTTAGTACTATTTTTGCCACATCCCATAAGTTTTGAGATTTTATGTTTTCATTTTCATTTGTCTCAAAATATTTTTTAATTTCCTTTTAGTTTTTTTATTTCATCTATTTGTTGATCAAGGATGTATTATCTAAATTCCAAACATTTGTATGTCTTCTGTTTTTCCTCTAGCTATCGATTTCTGGTTTCATTCATGTATCATCAGAAAGATACTTAGTATGAGTTTCCATCTTCATTAATTTGTCAAGATTTGTTTCGTTACTGAATATGTGATCTACCCTGGAGAATATCCATGTGTACTTAAGAAAAATGTATATTCTTCTGCTGTTAGGTGGAACATTTTGTATATATCTGTCAGATTCATTTAATCTCTAGTGTTTTTCAAGTCCTTCATTTTCTTCTTGATCTCTCTGGTGCTCTATCTATTACTGAAAATTGAGTATTAAAATCTTCTATTCTTATGTTGCTGTCTATCTCTGCCTGTAGGTCTGGCAATGACTGCTTCATATTTTGGGTGCTCTGATGTTGGGTGCATATTTATTTATTGCTGTTATATTTTCCTGTTGACTTGACCCATTTATCATCACATAATATTCTTCTTTGTTTCTTGCAATAGTTTCTGACTTTTTTTTTTTTTGTCTGTTACAAATACAGCAATTCTTACTCTCATTTGGTGATTATTAGCTTGGAATATCTTTTCTATCCCTTCACTTTCAGCCTATGTATCTCCTTAAATCCAAAGTGAGTATCTTCTAGATAACATATAGTTAGATCTCTCTTTTTTTTTTTAAATCCATTTAGCCACTCCATGTCTTTTGATTGGAGAGTTTAATCTGTTTATGTTTAAAATACAGAAAAGGAAGGACTTACTCTTGCCATTTTATTAATTGTCTTTCTGTCCTGTAGATTTGTTGTTCTTTTTTTCCTATGCAATTCTTTTCTTTTAGTATTTGGTGATACTTTATAGCGACATGCTTTGAATTCTTTCTCATTTTCTTTTGTACATCTTTTACAGTAACTTTTCTTGCATAATCATGGAGCTTACATAAAGCATCTTATAATCATCCATTTTTAGCTGATAACAGTTTGATTCACATACAAAAACTCTACTCTTTTACTTCTAACTCCCTTATCACACATTTTGTTTCAATGATATCACAAATATCATTTTTAAAATTTTGTATCCATTAACATATTTTGAGTTATATTTATTTTTTATACTTTAGAATTTCAAATTCCATACCTTGTATTTAACGCAATGCAATAACACTGCACTTAATGTATCTTAATTTGTCTTTCAAATGCAGCTTAGATACATCTTGTAAGAAGTGTTCTTCAAAAATTATGTATAAGCATGTGACTGAAAACATGGCCATTCCTTAATGCTTACACATAATTCTTTTTTTTAATTTATTTTTTATTTATTTTCGGCATAACAGTATTCATTATTTTTTCACCACACCCAGTGCTCCATGCAATCCGTGCCCCCTATAATACCCACCACCTGGTACCCCAACCTCCCACCCACCCGTCAATTCAAACCCATTCAGACTGTTTTTTAGAGTCCAAAGTCTCTCATGATTCACCTTCCCTTCCAACTTCCCCCAACTCCCTTCTCCTCTCTAATTCCCCATGTCCTCCATGCTATTTGTTATACTCCACAAATAAGTGAAACCATATGATAATTGACTCTCTCTGCTTATTTCATTCAGCATAATCTCTTCCAGTCCCGTCCATGTTGCTACAAAAGTTGGGTATTCATCCTTTCTGATGGAGGCATAATACTCCATAGTGTATATGGACCACATCTTCCTTATCCATTTGTCCGTTGAAGGGCATCTTGGTTCTTTCCACAGTTTGGCGACAAGAGCCATTGCTGCTATAAACATTGGGGTACAGATGGCCCTTCTTTTCACTACATCTGTATCTTTGGGGTAAATATCCAGGAGTGCAATTGCAGGGTCATAGGGAAGTTCTATTTTTAATTTCTTGAGGAATCTCCACACTGTTCTCCAAAGAGGCTGCACCAACTTGCATTCCCACCAACAGTGTAAGAGGGTTCCCCTTTCTCCACATCCCCTCCAACACATGTTGTTTCCTGTCTTGTTAATTTTGGCCATTCTAATTGGTGTAAGGTGATATCTCAATGTGGTTTTAATTTGAATCTCCCTGATGGCTAGTACTTCTTACAGGATATATTAAGCAAAATGTGTCTCAAAAATACATTATATAACTTATGTCATCTATAGCATTACAGTATTCTGTATTTTTCTACATATGTATCTTTATCAGAAAACTTTATACTTTCATATTTTTGTGTTGCTGCCTAGTATCCTTTCATTTCAACTTGAAGACTCTCCTTAGCACTTTTTAGAAGGCAGGTCTAGTGATAATGAATTCCATCTACTTTTGTGTATCTGGGAAAGGCTTTATTTATCCATTTTTGAAGGACAGTTTTAGTGGATATAATATTCTTAGTTGGCAGCTTTTATCTTCAGAGTTTTCAATATATCATTTCTGTCCCTTCTGACCAGCAAGGTTTCTTTTGAGAAATCTGATAGTCTTATGGGGGTTTACCTATACTTGGCAAATCCCCTTTCTTGCTGCCTTTAAGATTAGACCTTTGTTTTTGACTTTTGACAACTTGATTATAATGTACCTCAGTACAGACACCTTTGAATCATTCCAGTTAGAATCTGTTCAGCTTATTTAATCTGGATGTCCATTTCCTTCTGCCAGATTTGGAGATTTTCAACATTATTTCCTCAAATAATCTTTCTGCCTTTCTTCTCTCTCTTTTCCTTCCTGGATGCCTATAAAGTATATATTGATTCACTGGATGATATTTCATTAAGTCCCATAGGCTGTCTTCATGCTTTTTCTTTTATTTTTCAGTGAAGTTATCGTATTCTTCAGCTCCAAAATTTCTGCTTTGTTCCATGTTATGTTTTCTTTTTCTTGGTCGACATTTTCATTTGGTGCAGACATCATTATCTCGAGCTTGTTTAGCAACTTTATGATAGTTATTCTCTGTCAGGTAATTCATACGCCTCCATACCTTTAGGGTCAGTTTTCAAAGTTTTTTTTTTTCTCCTTTGTGTTGGAATTTATACATTTGAAAAAACACCCAGGTCTCCTAGTCTTTAAAAACTAGCTTCATACAGGAAAATATTTTCATCAATCAGTCCAACTATAGATTTTAGGGGCTTCTAAAACCTTTCCTGTTGATGTGTTGTCTCTGGACTTGGGTATGTAAATTCCCAATTATAGGGATTTTCCATTTTTCTTAGCAGTTTATAATCTCTTGTTTCTTCTGTTATCTGCATATAGTACTATAGGTTCTCTAAAGCTACCACAAGCCACCCTCTTGTGTTCTCAGTGGCCCCAAGGCTTTTAGAGTGTGCCAGATCCTGTCAGCTTCTCCCCAGGGAGAAGCCAGAAGCTGGGAGTGCTCTCCCAATCATGTTGCACTGTACCAGGGAGGTGGGAGTATGGTGAGTGAGCACCAGCTTCCATGCAGCAGTTTCCATACTTGTCGGGAGCACAGGAGTTTCTTAACTCGTTTATAGATTTCTCACAAAGGAAATTGGTCTTTGTGGTTTTCAGTCTCTCTGCAGGAGAAGGTAGGTTTGGGGCCTCCTATTCTACCATCTTGCTCTAACAGAACTCAATTTTATTCACTTTTCAATTCCACCCATTCAGTCCCCAACTCTCAAGAGAACAGACTTCACCCACCATCCTCAGGAGTGGATCTGACTCCTAAAGGAGTCATCTCATCTCTTTTGCCTGTGATAAGGTTAGTTGGGTTAGGCCAATGAATTTCAAACAAAAGGCTACTATTGTTGGAAAGTTCTAGGATAGTCAGCCTACTTCTGAGAGAGCCTCCAGAAGTGATGCTCTCTCTCACTCCTCCTGAGTGTGAATGAAGAAGCATAAAGCTCAGTGTCTACTGGCAAGCATCTTGGGGCCATGAAAGAACTGGACTTGGGTCAAAACTCAAACTGTGTATCACTGTACAGACAAACCAAGGGACCAGAGTTCTTGATAACATATTTAGTTATTGAATCCATCAACACGAAAGCCCACACTTAGCTTTGGATTTCATGGAGTGTGGAACCTTCTTGTATAAGTTTGAGTCATCTATTCGGATTGCTGCAGACCAAAGCATATGCATGGGATGAATCAGAGAATGTCAATATCTCTAGAGCTCAGTTCTCTGATCTGTAAGGTCCTTGTCATGATTAAATGGGATAATATTTGCAAAGATTCTATCAGTGTCACACATTCAATTCTCATTAAGTATTAGTACACTCTTCTTTTTTGTATAATGAAACTCAGTATTTCTTTCTCCACATACTTTTAGACTTATCAAAGGAAGTGCTTTCTGTTTCTTGTTTGCTAAGATAAAAACAAATCTCACGGGGCACCTGGGTGGCTCAGTGGGTTAAACTGCTGTCTTCGGCTCAGGTCATGATCTCAGGGTCCTGGGATCAAGTCCCACATTGGGATCTCTGCTCAGCAGGGAGCCTGCTTCCTCCTCTCTCTCTCTCTGCCTGCCTCTCTGTCTACTTGTGATCTCTCTCTGTCAAATAAATAAAGTCTTAAAAAAAACAAAAAACAAAAAACAAATCTCACATGGTTCCCAAAAGGAAGGAGTACAATTTCTCTGACAGAAAAAAATGTATATATTTTTTTCTCTTTTGTTCCCAGGAACAAGATTAGTATAAATCCCTTGTCAATTCCCACCCCTATGCCTCAGACTCACTCTTTTTTTTTTTTTTTAACAAGATTTTAAGTCTCTATGTGCAAAAGAATTGTTGTTCATTATGTTATAAAAATTGGGGTGTAGCATCTAAGGTGACAGTTTGTGTTCCAAGTCTAAGGGAAGAAAGAATGTTCTCCCAGCAAACCCGACAGATTCTATTTAGGCAGTAGTTTTTACATAAGAGCAAAAAAGAAAAAGTACTAAGATGGTAGACACTGGACTAGACCCTGGGTTTTAACAACCAAATATGCATAATGCACAAGAAAGCAAAAAATGCAAAAGTAGTGGGAGATTTGAGGTCCTGCAGATTCCCATTTATAGTATGAGGGATCAATTGGTTCTGTAACTTTCACCCTGATATAAACTCTCACCTTTTTTCATAGAGACCTTGGAACATCAACAATAGATGGACACTATGCCAGGTAATAAGCTAGAACAGATTTAAGCTGATGTAATTAAAGTTTAATATTTCATGCCTCCTCATGAAAGATTAGTGCCTTTATGAACTGTATCGTTTATATGGTTTGTGGAGTCATTGGATAAATGATATTGATACAAATGGTGCCCATTGTGTAACATAGAGAAGATTCTTAATTTTGTGTGTTGTCAGGCTGTGTTTATGATACTTTAAAACTTCCACACAGCTAGTGACAAATTGTAATTGAAGAGACAGCTAGCTCTACTATAACTCTGCTATAGATTTTTGCTCTCAGAACGCATTATCAAAGATATTTTTTTTCCAACTTAATGCACATCACTGCCCTTCACTTACAGATTTAGCTTCCTACAAAGTTGTTTTTATTTCTCCTACCTACATTTTCTTTTTAAACAAGAGCTACACTTCCTTAAGCAGCTTTAATGTAACATCTAGTTGGAGACTGCATGCTTTCAAATATTGATCATATTATCTTTTAATCCATCAGTGTCCACACCTTTTAAAATGGACCGAAACCTCTGTGGAAAGGAAGCATATAAACCTAACCTAGAAAGGTCTGACAGAGCCTATCAACTGGATCCTCCTCATGTATAACTGTTGCGAATAAGGCATTTTAAGTTTATTAATCTGAGACTGCTTACTCATGATTTACAAAGGATCTTGTACTTATCCTGCACATAAATAGTTGTTCATACCTGTCTTCCAGATCTCTGGTAGATGCCTTCAATTTAGGAGCAAAAGGTATAATAGGTCGATAGGTTAAGAATTAATATAGCTTAAACAATTTCATGTCAACTGAGCTATTTATTAAATTCTGTAGCACCAGGGTCCTGGGTGGCTCAGTTGGTTAAACCTCTGCCTTCTGCTCAGGTCATGATCTCAGGGTCCTGGGACTGAGCCCCGCATCGAGCTCCACGCTCGATGGGGAGTGTGCTTCTCCCTCTGCCCCTTCCCCCTGCTTGTGTGCATACGTGCTTTCTCTTTCTTTCTCTCTCAAAGAAATAAATAAAATCTAAGAAAGAAAGAGAGAGAGAAAAAAAGAAAGAAATACTGTATCTCCAGACTAAATTGGGAAGACAGTAATAAATTATAAGGCATAGGTCTTCCTTTAGAATTTAGTTGAGAAAGGAGGATAAAATTTTTGGATATATATGTGTATGTGTATATATTTTATACAGAGAGTTTTATAGAGCTATAATTATATATTACTGTATAGTTATAGATAATTATGTAACATATCATTACATAATTATATATTATTTATATATTATATAACATACTTTGATGTGTCTAATATACAAGTAGTATATAGTTACATATATATCTGTATGTATATATGTATATGTTGCTTATTTACATTTAATATACATTTATTATGTAATATACATTTATCGTCTATAATAATATGTGATAAGGCACCAAAATCTAGTTGTTTTACTCAGTCACCCAACAACCATTTGTGGAGAAGAAAACAGGTTGACCTTTTTTTTTTCTGTAAAGAGCCAGATAGTACATATTTTAAGGTCTGAAGAGACCCTATAGTCTCTGTTTAGATCTACAGTACACAAATGAATGGGCGTGGCTGTGTTCCAACTAAAGTTTTTCCTGTAACCGACAAGGCTCTCTGACCTAGCCTCTATTTGCCCGCTATCATCATTGGATTCTTGCTTGCTCACCAACATCAAGACCCCTTGTTTGTGGCTATACCACAAGGTTTAGTACTTGTTTCTACCCAGACTTCTATTTCCCCAGATATCTCTATGACTTGCTTCCTCACCTCCTTCAAATCTATGCTCAAATAAGACCTTCTGAGTCAGGCCTTTCTTACCATGTTATTTACTACTATGGTATGTGATATTGAGACCTTCCCACAACCTTGTCCAAAACCTTGTATTTCGCTCCATGACACTGATTTATTTATCTTGGTGGTTAGGAAGGGCATAGATAGATTCTGGAGCAAAAATGTCTGAGTTGAATTCTGGTTCTTTTACCACTGACTGCATGACTTTAGTCTAATTATTTAATCTCTTTAAAACTCATGTTCCCTTAACCATAAAATGAGCATACCAATAGTATATACTTATGGAGCTCTTTGAAATGATTAGTTAATATATAGTTAGTGTAACACACATAAAATGTCAAATTAATATTGAACTGAATGAAATTTCTAAAATAATAGAGGATTAAAAAGAAATAACCAACAGAAAGCAGGGAAGCAGGGGAAAAAAAGAAAATACAAAAAGCAGAAAATACAAAATAAGTTGCAAAAATTAAATCCATATAATTAGGCAGTAATTATAATCTTTAGCTCCAAAACATACTATTGGCTTAAATCCACCTGTTGGAAAACAAAAACAAAAACAGATTGTTGGATTAGATTTTTTTAAAGAAATCCACCTCTGTGCTACTGACAAAAGAAACATCCAGAACACTCACACACATACATACATATACATATACATATACATACATGTATACCTATACATGTATACATATAAATGGAATATAAAATGGAATATAAAATGATGGGGGAAACATATTTTGCAAAAACTAACCAAAAGAAAGTCAAAGTAGCATGTTAATTTTTTTTAAGATTTTATTTATTTTTTTTTAGAGAGAGAGAGAGCACAAGCAGGCAGAGTGGCAGGCAAAGGGAGAGGGAGAAGCAGGCTCTCCATTGAGCTGGGAGCCCAATATGAGGCTCGATCCCAAGACCCTGGGATCCTGATCTGAGCCAAAGGCAGCCGCTTAACTAACTGAGCCACCCAGGTGCCCCAGTAGCATGTTGATTTTAAACAAAATAAAAGTTAAGACAAAATCCCTTAGAAGAAATAAAAAGATACATCAAAATAAAAGTACAACTCCATCAAAAAATATAACAATGATGAACTCATATGTACCTGTCTTAAGTCTATACAGGCTACTATAAAAAATGCCACAGACTGGGTGGCTTATAAACAACAAATATTTATTTCTCACAGTCCAGAGGCTGGAAGTCTGAGATCAGGGTCCCGACATGGCTGGATAAAGGCCCTCTTCCAGGCTGAAGGCTTCCTGTGTATTTTCAGATGGCAGATGGAGGTAGGAAGGGCTGTAGAGTATTTTTATAAGGATATTAATCCTATTCATGAGGATCCACTTTCATGACTAAGTCCCAGTCAAAGGTGCCAGCTCCTTATACTATCACATTGGGTGTGCTGGATTTCAACACATGAACTGAGAGAGGGAGGGATACAAATATTCAGACCGCAGTAGCACCCAAGATTTATGTGCAAGAGTTTTTACTGTAGCACTATTTATAAATTTGTTATTTCTCAAAGGTAGAATCCAGGTGATGTTAATTTTTAAATTTTTTGGAAGATTTTATTTCTTTTTTTTTTTCTTTTTTGAGAGAGAGAAGTTGGGGGAAGAGCAGAGGGAGAAGGCCAAGCTGACTCTGTGCAGAGCATGGAGCCCCACACGAGGCTGGATCCCATGACCCTGAGATAGTGACCTGCACCAAAATCGAGAGTCTGTTGCTCAACTGACCGAGCCACTCAGGTGTCCCTAAATTTTTTGTTAAATTTTTTTTTCCTAATTGTAAATAATGGGCATTATTACATATAATTTTTAAGACCAGAAAAAATAACCTTAATTCAAACATTTATAGGGAAAGCAAAAAACTTAAATATGTATGCATCATGACATTAACATTAATTTTTATTTTCTGGAAGGAATGCTCATTAGATGTTTGTAAAATATCTATTGCCAATTGAATATCATTCACATTCGAATGTTTCTGTTTCTTGTTGCCTCTAACTTTAGCTCAGTATAGGAATTTTAACCATACACCCATAGTAGAAATTCTTCACATATTTATTGAGAACATAAATATTTATTAGCTTGTCTTATTTCCCTCCAGGGTAACCTCAATCTATATCACCACCCACCAACTTCAGGCTTTCATTTTCCACACTTCAATTTTGTAGGGATGAGGGTGTATTATTTATGTTTTCACATATACACTCTAAACATTTGGGATACTATGAAAACCTTCTGCTCTCATTATCACTCATTTAAATCATTTTGCACAATGCCACTGGAGAAATGGCTTGAGAATGAATAAAACAGATTTCAGTTGTTACATTTTAATGATCTAAGCAGAAATGTCTAGATTTTTTTTTTTTTTCAAACTGTGTTATAAATGCCACTCTGTTGCCGTACTAAAGGGAAGTTTTCTGCATCCATGTGTGGTTCTTTCTTAAATAGTAACCTCACCTTAAGCACCAGCCTACATGTTCTCTCTCAATCTCTCTCTCGCTCTTTCTCAACCTCTTTCCTATCCTTTTTCTTAAGCCTTGGGGTAGGCTTGAACGAAGGAAAGGAGATAAACATTAAATAGCAGCTAAGGTTGGAATTTTGATTTACACTCAATTTTATTTTTTAGTATCTGAAAATGAGTGAAAAGCTGTAAAATCATTTCCAAATGCTGAAAAGTGATAGGAAAGATTGATCCTGGAGAGTGTGTTTGAGTGGATGTGTTGGGGAAAGCCTCTGCTTTCTAGCAGTACCCTCTTGAGTTCCCTCCACATACAGAACGAATTAAAATTCACTTTAAGGTCTGAATTATTCATAGCTTTGCTCTCCAGACTGTGCTCACTGGGTTCCACACAGGTCTTTGTTTTGCAAGTGCTTCCAAGTTGACATGATCTCCAAAAATTCTTTCCTGTAGTCTCAAAATATCTAATCTTCACTTTTTCTCCACAAAGGAGCTCCACTGCTGTCTTCAAAATGCCAAAGTTCCATAGGAATCTGATGTTTCATAGAAAAAAATTCACTCTTACTTTAAGCTTTTTTACTAAGTCAATTCTTTTGTGCATTGTTTCCCCTTCTTAGAATGAATTACAGTTTTTTAAAAATGGACTTTCATATGATTGTTCCACCAGTTTTCCAGAAATGTCCATATATGTCTGATTCCCAGATAAGAATATAGTTTGAACTCAAGTGGGAATTCCCACTGTATCAGTCAAAATCAGTACCTCAAGTTATGTAAACTGTTGTTTTGTTTTCTTAGCAAAGGAGTTACCAGAAATAGTTCAATGCACACTATAGCTAAAATTATAATTGGAAACAATTAAGCATTTAAAAATATGTACTCATGTGAAATTGTAAGTATCCTGTACCACTAGACTATATACCCCATATAATTATGATTTTTAGGTTTATATCTTTCTGGAAGTGATGTCAAGACAAAACTTTCAAAGAATGAAATTCTTATCATTTGCAACGATGTGGATGGTCTAGGAAATATTATGCTAAGTGAAATAACTTAGAAATAGCTTAAACCATATGATTAAACTTGCGTGTGGAATTTAAGAAACAAAGCAAATGAACAAGGTCAGGAAGGGAAAGAGACGCAAACCAAGAAACAGACTCTTAATTATAAAGAACAAACTGATGGTTACCAGAGAGGAGGGGAGCAGGAGGAGAAAGGGTTAAATGGGTGATGGGGATTAAGGAGAGCACTTATCTGGATGAGCACAAGGTGTTGTATGGAATTGCTGAATCACCATCTTGTACACCTGAAACTAATACCACAGTGTATGTTAAATAACTGGAATTTAAATGAAAATTTGGAGAAAGGGAAACAAAAAGTCAACTCTTCCAAAAACCCTCAATAACACTAATATTCTTTCAGTAATCACAATGACAAATAATCTATCTTTTGCTGACACTTCCTAATTATAATAATTCCTAATTATCTAGCAACCAACAGATTTCTGCATTTTAAAACTTCCCACTCTAGTTGTATGACAGGAACCAAAAAGGCCATTCTAGGCCCTGTGTTGTCCCAGGTTATGCAGTGATAGGCAGAGGCATGACATGAGCATATGAACTACAAATGGGTTGGTATAGAAATGAATAGAGTGCATGGTTAAAAATAATTCCAAACTGAAAACCTAGATCTATCTTTTCAAATTTCTTATCTGGTGACAGCTGCATTGTAATGGAAAAGCTTGATTCTTCACTTAATATTCAGCTTTTGACAATTGAGTCTACTGCACATCATTGATCCTTGTATTTTAAAGAAATTTTTCTTTGCTTTCTACCTATTTTGTTATCGTTATTTATGGCCGGTCATCAAATGCTTCCAATAAATATAAGTGCATACATTTATGTCAGAATATGCCTAATTCGGTGTATTTATGTATACCAGTCTGCAACAGCATAACAGCAATACCAGAAAAGCCTGGTTTCCAAGTGTAACCTGTGAGGAATAAAGAGGAGAAAATTAGGCATTTTAAGAATCTACTATCTGATGAGACTGAAGTACCATCAATAAATTATCCTGTTTAATTGCCATAAGATTACTAGTTTGTCCTCTTCTTGCTAATGAGGAAACTGACATCCAGAGAGGTAAGTGGCTTGCTAAAATGTACACACTCATTAATTACAAAAGTGATTTTCAAGCCTAAGTCCAATTACAAAGTTCTTATTCTTTAAATTATACAATTCCTCTCTTTTGTGCTTATATTCAAAAACAGTTGGGGATGTATGCATTTGCCTGAATACATTTTTCTTCTAAAGACACCATAAATAGCAGATGTCTGCACATACACAGACTGTGTAATCACAAGGGCTGAGAACATCAGATAGACTGTTCCAAAACTTAAGTCTTAACCAGCAACCAGGCTTCACTGACGATTAGCAAAAGATATGACAACTAAAGCACCATGTCCAGCATCAATATAACAGAGGCTTCCAACTGTCGGATCCAGATTCCTGAGTCCATTTCCCACACTGTGAAATATTGAAGTTCCAGGATAATTAGTTAATTGAGGACAAGTTCAACTAAAGGAAACCCCTTAGTTTCATGTTACTCATGTAACTCTGTTCTGGTTATATAACTAACATTTATTCATCAGTGCAGCTGTGGTTCCTATATTGCAAGTTGTTTATAATAAACAGACTGAACAAGGTTTATGTTTCCAAATGCACTCCTAGGTCAGTAATCAGTACGTGACAAAGTACAGCACTCCCATTTATCATCTAGCTAGTCGATTCCTTTATTCAGTATTAGAGAGGACAGCAAGTTGTAATCAAAATGATGTTAGATTTTTGTTTTTAAGATTTATTTATTTACTTTTAGAGAGAGTGTGTGCAGGGGAGAGGGGCAGAAGGAGAGAAAATCCCAAGCCGACTCTGACTGAGAGCAGAGCCAATGCAGGGGGCTCCATCCCCCACCTGGAGACCAGGACCCAAACTGAAACCAAGAGTCGGAGACCCAACTGACTACACCACCCGGGTGCCCTGGTGTTAAATACTTTTGGGAAGGAAAGATACCAGGTATAACAATTTCTTGTTAACTCTTTCTCTCTGCATACTTTATTGTATAAAGATCAGCTATAATTCTACCTGGATCTTGAAAAACTTGCAAAGGCAAATATACTATTTTGACTTAAAATAAAGGATGATTATGATTGTCTATTTAATGTATATACGGATTTACAGCAGCTGAATGAATTTACACACCACGTGTGATAATATAAACCTCTTTCAGAATTAATACATTAAGTTGCTGAGTACTATTTTAATGTGTCTGGGACAGAGCTTTTGAGAGTCTGCCTAGAAAAAAAAAAAAAAGAGGTTCTGGAAAGGTTCTCAAAAATATTCTTCCTTCTCAGTTATGTCAATTAAAGATTATGAAGTTTTCAAGTCTTCTCTTTAGACCATCAATCATTCACATCTATGCATGAATTAATAAGTTAATTTTGATATGTTTCTTGCTACAGACTGGCAGATTTAATAAAAGAAGAATAGAATAATAAGCTAGGTGGACTTTGGGGAAAGAAAGGCCTATGTTGGGTCTCAGAGTAAACAATTTGACAGCAGTAACCAGTTTGAGAAGAAAATTGGGGAAATGCCAATACAGAATGGAAAAGAGAACCAAAAGAACTCTCAGCACAAATCCGGCATATACCGTTGATCCCCATATACAACATTCTTCACTCTGCCTGAATTAGTCTTATCTGCCAAGGAGTACTAGCTTTATAAAGGCAATATCTCTGTATAGAAAGAGAGCCATTAAAGTCTCCTTTCAGACTCTCTGTATGTTAGTAGTAAATAATGAGAGGGGTTGACTTTAATATACATTTTAGGCTAGTTTAGACTAGAGGAGATTCTGTGTCTATAACTAGAATAAATTTTGTGTACAATGAGAAAGGGAAAAATGAGAGTAAATTTTTAAAAATGATCATAAAAATTACAAATATGATGACTGAAATAAAAATTCAACTAGGAATTAAATGATAACAGAGATTATCTCCCAGAAATCAGAACAATTAGAAAAAAGTGAAAATGTGAGTGGAAAGATAAAAAAATGAGAAAGATCAATTCGTATACAAACATGCAGTCATTAGAAATTCTAGAAAGAAACAATGAAGAAAAAAGGGGGAGGAAGTTATCATTTAAACAATAAAAAACAAATATCTCAGAGTAGAAGTAGGATAAAAGACTCTAGATTCAAAGATGGACAGCACTGAAAAGAAAAACAAAACATGACACCTCATTATGAAACCATACCACACCAAGAAAAAAGAACACTTCATAAAAGCTTCCTGAGGATGAAGTTGATCACTTGCGAAGTTCTGTATGTAAATTCTCATCACTAGAGCATGGTAGACATAGAGCAATCCCTTCAAAGTTCTGAGGAAACACTTCTTAATTCTAGGAGTCCAAAATTAGACAATTATCAATCCTTTTAGTGATAAAATTGA
The DNA here is from genome assembly GCF_030435805.1 of Mustela lutreola. Taxonomy (NCBI): domain Eukaryota; kingdom Metazoa; phylum Chordata; class Mammalia; order Carnivora; family Mustelidae; genus Mustela; species Mustela lutreola. Next base: position 77,939,662 of record NC_081295.1, read on the forward strand.
GACATTTTCACAAATGCAGAAATGCAAAAACTTCACATCCACACACTTTTCTTTAGGATGTTATTTAAGGCAATGTGGTCCAATCAACAAAGATCTCAGCTACAGAAAAGTGCAGCAGTCACATTTCAAAAGCCAATCTTTCTATTATCCCTGCTTTTGGCGGGGTGGGGTTGGGGTAGGTCACCAGAAGGCTCTCTCTCTCTCTCTCTTCCAGATAATCTTGGAATGGTGATTCTAGCTCCTACCTTGTGGGTAGATTTTGATTATTTAAACTACCATAACAATTCCATTTTCTTTGCCAATAATTGGCTTAGGAGCGAGATGAGCAGAAGTCTGCACAATGGCTTCTAGGGAAGGTTTTGTTAATCCTGAAATAGAGAATAAAAAGAGAAACTCTGGGTATGTCCATGGCCTACATGTGATACTTAGAACTATGGCAACCAGGTTTTCACATGGACACCAATAAAAGAGTTGGACAAAGATGATGTGCTGAGGACGGCAGAGCAGGAAGATGGAAAGAAAATTGTGATCTTAGTTTCATTTTGTTGCTTAAGTAGACAACCCTGGAATTACCAAATCTCAGGCCTCCTTTTGTGTGAACTGATTATTTCCGTAATCACTTAAGTCACCTGGGTATGTTTTCCTGTTACTTGTTCACATTATTCTACTGACACAAGATAAAGGTATGGGATTCAGGCAACTGTGAAATAAAAGATGGAAGATAAAGAAAATCTCAAAATGATAGTTATGCAATAGGTCTAGATAGCAAACAAGGACAGCAAGCATTCAGAAAAGGGGATGTTAATAGAATTCTTGATTGTTAGGGAGATCAAAAAATAAAAATACCAGAAACAGATTCTTACCTACAGAGAACGAACCGATGATTACCAGAAGGGAGCGGGGAAGGGTGTTAAATAGGTGATGAGAATTAAGGAGGGCACTTGTGATGAGCACTGGGTGATGCACATAAGTGTTGAATCACTCTATTGTACACCTAAAGCTAATACTACATTGTATTTTAGGTAATTAGAATTTAAATACATTAAAAAAGAAAACTAAAATAGAAGAAAAAAGCACTTGGTAATGAAATTAAAAAAAAAAAAAAATAGGGGCACCTGAGTGGAGCAGTCAGTTAAACATCTGATTCTTGGTTTACCTCAGGTCATGCTCTCAGGGTCTTGGGATGGAACCCCAGGTCAGGCTCCATGCTCAGCCTTGAGTCTGTTTGAGATTCTCTCTCTCCTTCTGCCCCTCCTGTCCGTTCTCTCTCTCTTTCTTTCTCTCTCTCTCTCAAATAAACAAAATATCTTTAACAAAATAAATAAGTTAAATTAAATAAAAATATGAGAAACCAAATGGTATGAAGGGAAAAAGGCAAGAGAAACTTGCTGGAAAGCAGACTATACACGCAAGAAAAACATCTCATGGAAAACACCTGGTTCTGTAAAGAACAAGATCTTATGATTCACAATAATGTAAGCACTGCTTTTCTTTTTGAATTCTTGGAATTAACTCATGGAAGAACTGAATGACTTAATTTTGATTACAGAGCATACCAGAGTTGTTACTAACAATTTAAAAGTTTAGATGACAAACCGTTAAATGAAAAAGATGGAAAAGAAATTTGGAAACACTGAAATCCTTACCCTAGATACTGAGCAATGAAGATATGCTATCTTTAATTGGTACCAAAAAAAGTAAGTATAGAAATATACTAAAATCTATGGACTAGGTAATTATAATCTTGATAGAAAATTCCCATCGCAGAGTCTTTGCCATTGCTGCCCCTACAGTCTGTAATGTGCTGTCCAGACTTCTGTAAGGGGAATCCGTCTCCACTCAGGCCCTAGCCCAAGAGCTCTTCCCACGAAAGCCTTCAGTGACATGCCTATGTAAAGCTGTACTGTGGTTTCAACCACTTTTTTCCCCGAACATTACCATGCTGTGTTGTCTTCATTTCGCTCACTAACATCTGAATTTTCTCATTAATTCACTTACATGTTAATTTCTCTCCTCACTGGACCATACGCTCTTTCAGAGAAGGAAACCGATGTGTCTCATTAGTTGTATCCCCACAACCTGGGTCATAGTATGCCTCAGTGAATATTTCCTGAATGAATAAATGAAGGAGGGGGATGAAATGGTGTAAATAAGCCAACATAGCAAGAAATCAGAATATGAGGCCCAAGATTGATAACATACAACATATCAATAGTTGGATATTCCTTAGACATTAAAAACAATCATAGAGGAAACAGTTCAAAGACTTAAAAGTCATTAAGTTGCCTTTTAACAAGGCATTATTAATAGTCAAATATGGATTTTTTATACATAGTTTTTGAGACTATATTTACAATTTTCTGTGTTTTCTTTGTGATGACATTTACTACCCTCAATCCACTTTTTTAACCACTTAAACTTGTCTTCTTTAATGTTGAGATTAAAGATCATAAACTGGGGAATACGGTGCCACAATTTCATTTCTTACACAATAAATACAATAACTGGATGAATTCTTATCCTTCAGGGAATGCCTCACTGGTATTTTCTGCCTTGAAATACTTTTTCCAAGGGCTTAAGAATATAAATCTGAAACAGATTCATCTACTGCCATGTTGACCTACTCTTTCACAGCCAACTCAGAGCTTGATCTAGACTTTAAATTTATTATAGAAAACAGGAAATTTAAAGAAAAAGACATTTATTTATAAGTATGCCAATGTTCTTACCTTTTCATAATGAGGGGTTTTTTGGTTGTTGCTGATTTCATAATAAAAAGGTGTTTTCATTTGAGCTTAATATTTCTGGGAGAAGTAACAAGGATTCACTTACTGATTAAAGATAAAGAAAGCCTGAAGAAAAAATACACTTTTAATTAAAAAAATGATAATTTTTGAAGGATACTGAAACCAAATATAAATACCTTGGGGTTCTAATGTATTCATAGGTCTAAAAAATATTAAAGAAAGAATTTCCTTTTAATTCCATAACACAGGCAGACTTAAGACATATCTCAGTGCCATCTGACTGTCTATTTACTCCTGATGTCTTTTATGTTGTTACACCTGCTGTTGTGTGGTCAGCAGACTTTCCTATCAAATAATTTAAGCCCAAACATTGAAGCATTTGGTGTAAATTCTCTGATTTGACTCTGATAGAGTAAATGACTTTGGAACAAAAATCCCTGGTGAACTGTGTATCTCAGAGTTGACATGCCTAATAATACCCTTTACTTCCACCATGAGTGTGAATCAAGTTCTTCAGTAAAAGATGGAGAGCAGTGTAGAACATGAAAGTAAATGAAGGAGAAACAAATGAGATCATTTAAGCTTTCAAAAATGACAGCAAAATCTACACAAAGTAGTTCATTCCTTTTAGAACCCTGCTTTAGGAACTTTTATTTCCAGCAACATGATGAAGTAAGTACTATTTCACCCTTCTTGTAAGTAACATTTTCTCAAATGTATCTATGCATTGGCATAATTGGTGTGTGCCAATTGATATATGAATTGGAATAAATTATACATTGGTTTCCTCTTCTTCACAAAGACTAGAGAAAAGGAAACAAAACTAAGGGCATATCTAAGACAAAGAGCCATAAAATTAAAACAGTCAAAGACTGGCTCCTTTGGTCTGTAGACTTCAAGTCCTCTGGGTCCTGACTGATCTAGCTGGATGTTCTGCCTATTATTAAAAGTTGGGTATTGAAACCTATTATTGTTGTATTGTTGTCTGTTTCTCCCTTCAGCTGTTGCCAAAGTTTGCTTCATATATTTGGGTGCTTTGATGTTGGGTGCATATATGTTTATAATGCTTTATCTTCCCGGGCATTGACTCTGTCATGTAATAACCTTCTTTATCTCCTTTGACAGTTATGAGTAATTTTGTCTGATATATGTATGTATATATTCACTTTTTTCCAGGCTGTATGTGTCCTTAAATCTAAAGGAGTCTCTTATAGAGATGCTAGGGTGGCTCAGTCAATTAAGCTTCTGATTTTGGCTCAGCTCATGGCCCTGGGGTCCTGAGACTGAGCCCATGGGAGGCAGGCTGCCTGCTCCGCGGAGAGTCTGCTTCTCCCTCTCCTTGTGCACCTCCCCTCTACTCATGCTCAGTCTCTCTCTCCCTCTCTCAAATAAATAAATAATATCTTCAAAAAATTAAATTAGGTGAGTCTCTTGTAGACAACATTTAGTTGGATCTTTTTTCCTTTTCTCTCTTTTTTTTTAATCTAGTCAGCCACTCTATGGCTGTTATTAGGGAGTTTAATCTATTTACTTTTGACATGATTAAAGACTTACTATCGCTATTTTTTCATATTTTTTGTCTGTTTGGTAGTTCTTTTGTTCTTTGCCCCTCTTCTGTCTTCCTTTGTGATTCACTGACTTTTTTTTTAAAATAATGTCCTTTGATGCCTTTATATTTTTGTGTGTATCTTTTATAAGTATGTTTTTGTCATTATCATGGTTTACATAATATATTTTGTAGTTATAATAGTCTGCTTTAAGCTGAAGCAATTTAACTTCAATTGCATACCAAAACTACACTTTTAATTCTCTCAGCCAATACTTTGTTCTTGATGTTACCATTTACATCTTTTTATATCGTGTAATTATTAATGAGTTTGTGTATAGTTATTCTTAATACTTCTGTCTTCTAACTTTTATACTAGATTAAAAGTAATTTATATACCACCTTTAGAGTTTTCCAGTGCACCTAGTATTCTGTATTTGTCATTCCATCTACCTTTATCAGTGAGGTAGAGACTTTCATATACATTTTCGTTGCTGTTTCAACTTAAAGAGCTCTCTTTAGCATTTCTTGAATGACAGTTCTGGTAGTAAAAAATTTTTTCAGCTTTTGTTTGTCTCAGTAAAACTTACCTTTCCTTTATTTTTCAAAGTCGGTTTTCCCAGATATAATATTCTTGCTTGTCAGTATTTTTTTTTCTTATCACACTTTGAATATAGCATCCCACTGCCTTCTTGCATGCAAAGTTTCTTCTGAGAATCCACTGAGTCTTATGGGAGCTCACTTTTATGTAATAAGTCACTTTTCTTTTGTTGCTTTCAAAATCTTCATCTTTGACTTTCAACAGTTTGATTATAATTTGTATCTAGGTATATTTATTTAAAATCATCCTGTTCCAGGTTTTTTCTGGGGGACTTCACATATCTGGATATCCATTTCCCTTCCAAGATTTGGGAAGTTTTTTGCCATTATTTCTTCAAATAAGCTTTCTGCCCCCTTTTCTCTCTCTCTTCTTTCTGAGACTTCTATAATGCACATACAGTTTCTTTGGATGGTATCTCAAAGTTCTGTATGCTTTCTTCACCATTTTTCATTCTTTTTCTTTTTGCTTCTCTGGCTGGATATCAAATGACTTTTGAGTTTACTAATTCTTTCTTCTAATAATCTAGTTTAATACTGAAGCCCTCTAGTTTATTTTGTAGTTCAATTATTACATTTTCACCTCCAGAATTTCTGTATGTTTCCTTTTTTATAGTTTAAATATTTGTTGGTATTCTTCTTTTGTTCATGTATCATTTTCCCGATTTCATTTTGTGGCCTACTGGTTTTCTCTAATAATTTCACTGAGTTTCCTTAAGACAATTATTTTTCATTGACAGGCAATGAATAGCTCTTCAATCTCTGGGGTCATTTACTGGAGATGTATTCTGTTCTTTTGATTTTGTTATGTTTTTCTGATTTTCTTTTGATTCCCTATAGCTTGGCATTAGTGCCTGCATTTTTTTTTATTTTTATTTTATTTATTTATTTATTTATTTTTAGTGCCTGCATTTTGAAGCACAGTCACCTCTCCTGGTTTTTATGAACTAGTCTCTACAGAAAATTACTTTCACCAATCAGCCAATCCAGAGACTCTGGGATTCTCATATCTTTTCTATAGATACTGTCTTCTTGGCTCTTATGTATGTAGATTCCCAATTAAAGGTTTTACTGGGTTCCTTTTTGTTTTTCCTCCTCAGGAGTCCATAATCTCTTGTTCCCTCTAGTGTCTAACCACTCTGCTAGGCTGAGATGTGGGAGGCATACTTACTCTACTCCTCTCCTTCCTTCCCTGTGGAGAGAAGCCTCAAGTTCTGTGCCTTCTCCCAGCTGTGGTGGGTGCAACAAGTCCCCTGGTTCTTTTCCTTTGTTCCTAGCTGCTCCCACCAAACTGTGCAGGTTCTGTCCAGCTCTGGGTGAGATGAGACAGAAACCAGGCCCTCAGGAAAAACCCAGGCCCTCAGGCAAAACCCTGAAAGGTTAAGTTTAGTGGGGAAGTGCTCCAGACACTCCCTCTTGGGAAAGACGCCCCAGGTTCTATGTCTTCTCTTAAACTCACAGATATGTGCCAGCCATTAAAGCTACTTGCTCTTTTTTCTTTGTTATTAACTGAATGGAGGCATCTGTACTAGGTTAATTCCATCAGTTCTCCAGGTGAAATGAGACAGAAACTGGACCCTAGGGTATTGCACCACAGACTGGGCTTTTGGAGGCATGTTCCTTTCTCTCCATCCCAAGTATAGAGATGTGCCATCTTGGGGAGGGGCTGATGCAGGAAAAGTATGATCACTCTTACTCATTTTAACATAGCTGTTCTCAGTTTTGTACTCATCTGAATTATGGCAATCTTTTAAACTGGATTCTGGGCTTCTTGTAAAGTTATTTGGTTCATAAATATTGTTAAATTGTGTTTCTGTGGACAATGAAGCCTGGGACTTTGTGTTCTGCCATTTTTGTGGGACCCTTTTTTTCATGAACTCCTTCTGTAAAGATACATTTTATAACTTTTTAAAGATCTCTAACTTATTCAACTATAAGGACAAATAGAGTTATTTAATAGATTGTTAAAAGCCTAAACACTGTAGTCAATTGCCCTATGATTTGTACTCACCCTTAGCTTCATTTAACTTAAATTTTGAGGCAAAATTTTAAATTTGAATTTTGCTTCAATAGCAGTTTTAATGTTACAATAAGAGCTACTTAAAATTGGGAGGGAACAATCCTAAATTTTTGTTTATTAAATGCTTACCTTTATTTAAGTTTGTCTAATATAGTTACTATTATAGTATTTACTTCTGGGACGCCTGGGTGGCTCAGTTGGTTAAGCAACTGCCTTCAGCTCAGGTCATGATCCCAGCGTCCTGGGATCGAGTCCCACATCGGGCTCCTTGCTCCGCAGGGAGCCTGCTTCTCCCTCTGACTCTGCCTTCCACTCTGTCTGCCTATGCTTGCTCTCGCTCGCTCTCTCTCTGACAAATAAATTAAAAAAAAAAAAATCTTTTACTTCTATGAGTAGTGATAATAAAACAGAAAGATTTACTGTTTTAAAGCTTGGCTTACTGAACAGTAAACATCCAGTGAGTGTCACCATCCAAACAATTCACTCTGAAATGCTAAACACATATGCCACTTGGGTTGTCATCATTTTTGGAAATCCTCCTTTGTACTGTCCTTCCAGGAAACTTAGGAAACTGTATTCATTGTCCTATAGTTTCATATTTTATTTGTAAAGGAAAATTCTGCACTTTACCAAACATAAAATGAAATGCAGAAAACTATTGTTAGTGTCTTCAAGTGTAGAACAAACAAAGAGCACAGATGCCATAGATAAACGTACAACTGACAGATGGAGACCAATAGGTGGTCACTGTACCTGGAACAGTTCAAGGAACAGATGGTATTTGTCTGTGCTTCTGAACAAGAATGAAGGGACACTTATTTATTATATTTGAAATGATGATCCAGAAAGATATGAAGGGACAGAAAACCACCTTAAGAATGACATGGTGAGCAAACAATGAAGATAAATAAATGTTATGTGTTAAAAAGAAAAAAAGCACAAAGAAAGAGCACATTTTCTTTCTGTTAAAAACACTACAGTCTCAAGAAGGCTAATCCAAAGCCCAAATCAAAATATTGAGAAAAAAATCTTTTGAGATGCTATAGATCCTAATCTTTTTACTACCCAATTACACAAACACACATTTATGTCAAAATTATGGTAGATCTATTATATTTCAGAATGTCTTTTGCTTAGTGTTTGAAAGCTTGCTGTCCTTTCATTCTCCTTGGGTTGTCTAAGTAACAGAAATTAATATGATAAACTAATTGGCCTAAGTTGGTAATGATGAATAATAGAGTTCAGTTATTTCTTCTTAAAATCCTTCCTGGACTAATGGTGAGAAAATAAGATACCTTTTCTGGGGCATCTGGGTGGTTAAGTTGACTAAGCTTCACTCTTGATTTTGGCTTATGATGTCATGAGATTGAGCCACAGACTGGGCCACAGACTTTGCGCTCCATGCCGGGTGTGAAATCTGTGTTAGATTGTCTCTTGCCCCTCCCTCTGCCCCTCTCCTCCCCCCCCTTTAAAAACTAAATAGTAATAAGATATCTTTTTGAAACCAAAGAACTTGCACATATTATTGAAAGCTATTTTTCTAAGAAAACTTCACCTTGGAAAACTATAATATACATATTCATTCCAGGGAGGCTGTCAGTACTCAATATATATTTGAAACTTCTTTTTCAATTGCCTATATACAAGATCTGAGACAAAAAATACCCATAACTTTACATTTACATTGTGATTGTCAGACATACCAATCTGATAAAATATTTCTTATCACTTTTGGAGACAAACAAGTTTTAGTATCCTCCATTGAACCTAATTCTCCACTGGGCAGAAAAGCAGGAAATGTAACACCATTGAAGATTTCCATAAAAATTTGATGTAGATGCTGAGGATTCAGGCCTGAATTTGAATCTTGCATCTGTATTTATAACCATGGGAATCTGGGTAAATATTACTTAAAATCTCCAAGTTTTAATTTCTCATCCATGAAATGATAGTGATAATATTGCTAATGTTTGAGCCAAAAATTGTGATGCCAGAAGATGGAGGATAAGAAGTAAGTTTTATACATTCAGTTTATCTAGAACCTAACATAGTACATAATACATGGTATGCATTCAGTAGATGTTTACTGACTATATAAATGATAGCTTTTTTTTTTCAAAAAGTGGTTACTTGGGGAGAAGAGTTCATACATTTTATTAAGATTATAGGAAGGTTTGGTAAATACAATTTGAGACTAGTAGGAAACGGAGGTACAATTTTAAGTAGGGAGTCCAGAAAGAATCTCATTGGAAAGATGGAATGTGTAAAGACCCAAAAGAGTTGAGAAGATGGATTATGAGGCTGCCTTAAGGACAAGAATTCCAATAACAAAGTCCTATGGTGGGAGCACTTAGGGCCTGTTCACGGAACAACAGAGAGTCCAAGATGGCTGGTGCAATACAAAGAAAAGATAACAAGAAATGAAGTCAAAGATAGAGTAGCATGCTGAATAGGACCTCCTAGACTACAGCAAGGACTTTGGCATTTACCCTCCATGAGATGGGAACTGTTGTAGTGTTTTCAATGAAGGATTGGTTTGAATTTTTTTCTAATGAGATCCTCTGGCTATACTGTGTTGTATAAAGAAGGAATGGGGAATGAATGAAGCCAATTAGGAGATGATTCTATCAATCCAGAGACAAGATAACGGTGGTTAGTTACAGGGTTGTAAAAGCAGGAATGATGAGAAATGGGTAGATGCTGAGTATATTTTGTTGATGAACTGGGTGTGTATGCTATAGCCTAAATGTCTGTGTCCCGCTCTCATGAAATTTATATGTTAAAATACTAACCTCAATGTGATGGTATTTGAAGGTGGGGACTTTGGGAGATGATTATGTCATAAGGGTACAGATATTTAGCAATGCTATTGTTCATGTATGCTATATTTTCCAATTACAAAGTTTAAAAAAAAAAAAGAAATTTCAAACTCTCCCCCCAGTACACACACACACACACACACACACACACACACAGAAGCTTGAGACCCCAAGGTCTGAGGAACTTTCAGAGATGTGCTGGGAGGGTACAGCAAGTTGAAGAAATAAAACCAGCATAGCCTGGCTTTTTTTGACAAAGAATATAGGAGAAAGGAGGAAGGGCAAAGAATGAGTTATACCTTACCTACTATAAATATTCTTAAGTACTAAAGTCTTCAATGGCAATTTAATTCATTAGACGAGAGTCATGGAATTCACTAAGTGACTTTGCAGCACCCTCCCCACCCTCCACCTAAATGTGCAAGTGTAATTTGATCTCACTGTATCATTGTAATTGTCTCAATACCCAAGCTAAAATTTTAAATAAACACTATCTCAAAACCAAGTGTGTTAGATAGAGTTCAGAAAGCAAATGAATAAAATAAAAGCCTAATGGAAACTTTCAGGTGTTAGTTGATGCCTGGATTCCTTGTTCTTTTTATTTTTCAAATCCTACAGTCAATAATGTTCCCAATATCCTCTCAGTAAATTCATTTTCTGCTTAAATCTGTCAGATTCGCTTTGTGATCCTTTACAGCTAATGGACCTTGACTGATACAATTTAGTTTCATGCACTGTTGTATGATTGAATGCATAGTCCTCCAAACTACTTCCTCTCACAGCACCCTGGGAACATCTGATGTAGAAACAAATGCTCTTCTACTAGAATCATAGAAAGAAGTTAAGTCCATAGAAAACATATGAAATATTGTGTTGGTATTTATCTTTAGTGCTGTTGTAACGAGTTACCATTAACTTAGAGATTTAAAAAATTTTAATTTATTTTCTCATAGTTCTAGAGGACAGAAATCCAAAATAAGTCTTTCAAGGCTAAAATCAAGGTGTTGAAAAGGCTTGTTTCTCCTTCAGTGTCCAGGGGAAAACCTGTTTCGTGACACTTCCAACTTCTATAGGCTGCCTGCGTTCCTTGTCCTTTGGCCACACAATTTGAATTTCTTGCTTCCTTCTTTACATTTTCTAGTATTGGCCCTGATCTTCTGCATTACTCTTACAAGGAATAATTAACGTTTAGGGCCCATCATGATGATCCAGAATACTCTCCCAATCTCAAAATTCTTAATCATATTAGCAAAGTTCTTTTTGCCATCTAGAGTAACATTTACAGGTTTCAGGGATTAGGATGTGGATCTTTCTCAGGAGCCAGTGTTTATCATAAACACCTAGACCACCTATTACTAAGTATAACCTAAATTAAATAATCCCAGGTCCTTGAGGGACTTCTGATCTTCTTTATATTAGAAGCCTTTTATATTAGAAGTCTTCAGTGTCCTCCAGCCTTCAGCCTACTTCTAGGGATTAAGAATACTCAAGTGGTTGTAAGATGCTGGCTGCCAAATTCAAGGAAACAGAAGGTGTTCTTGAGAAGAGACCTTTAGGAGAAAACAGCCACACATACAGACGTATAGTGGTGTGATCTGCGTCATTGCCTGCCTCGCTCAGTTATGACTCAAAGAGTGTACATCATCAAAATATGCTTGCCCACACGTTCTTGGTAAAGAAAACTCTATTCAGTCTGTTGGTTGTCTGTGTGTGTGTGTGTGTGTGTGTGTGTGTGTGTGTGTGTGTATTTGATAGCCAAGAATATCAATATAGGATATTATAGTCCTAATATAAATGCATTATCTTTACTTATATAAGGACACTTTCTCTTCCCATATGCCTGCTTAAAGAAGAGGAAGAAACATTTCTGGATAATCTCACTAGGTGATGATATAGTTGCCTTGACCGTGGGGTGCCATAACCATCACAGAACATCTCTTTTTGTTGGACAAATCTACCTTGTGTCACCAAAGCATCAGCTCACCCTTTCTATGGTCACTCTACTCACTAACCACCTGATTGATTCTGCTTCCCCTTAGACATCCCAATAAAGCTCTGCAGAGCTCCACTCAGCTTTACCCCCTAAAGGTAAAGTGTCATTCTGTGAATTCCGGGACTCCCACATGTTCTTTGGTTCCAGTTCATCAGATTATCTCATGCCTTTGGTCTTGCTCTGAGTCTCATTCCTTTCCTTTCATTGTTCTGTCAATCTGTACCTTTGTTTCCTTCCAGTCATTAATATAAGGTAGCTTCTTGTTTCATTTCCTGGTATTTTCTCTTCTGTATCTCGGAATGTGAGCTGTCTTCAAATTATTAGAAGTAGCTCTAGGAGAATTTGCGAGAATTAATCATTAGAACTTATGATGGAATAGATCTAGTTTTATATTAGAGAAGACTTTCACACAGTGCCCTTTAGTGGTGGAATGAGGTGATTTACAAGAAAATTATTCATTAGAAGTATTCATACGGAGGTGAGGAGGTCATCCACCAGGAAATACTGTAAGTAGGGGAAATTCTATCATTAAGTAAATGGTTGGGTCAAAGTGAGTATCCATATATTACAGGCACTACTCTATTGTAATATATCAGTGAACAAAATGGACAATGATCCATGATTTTGTGCAGCTCATAGTATAGCAGAAGACTGACAATAAAATTCTACAGTGAAAAAAAGAAAGATAGAGGCCTTCAAAAAAAATTGGGACTTAGGATCAGAAGGGTAACACATGGAGGAAGGGGAGTAAATTGTGAATGGCCTCATGGATACTTGTAAGTACTTGACAATTACTGAGTGAAATGGGAATCCCTACAAGGATTTGAACTGACTTTCTCTACTGCTCAAGTAGAATAAAGCTGATGGGAGAATGGAGTCATTGCATAACTCATAGTGGGATGGAATGATCAAATTCCAAAGAACTTCCCTCACAGCAGCCCTTCCTCCTTCCCAAGAAGAATAGATGTACCATGCAGACTCTGTTGTTGTAAGTACTAACTTTGGATAGCCCATTAATAAGTTAACTAATAACCGCTGATTACCACTAAAACATAAAAATATTTTTCAGGGTTTTATTTTGAGATACACTGTTAAGTGAATTGGCTCTTCAGAATAATGATTGACGGTTAAGAAAAAAAATTAGTTCCTTTTGGAAAAGAAAACTAATAAAAATATAAGTGACAGAATTAATGGTCTCATCTTCAAAAATCTGAAGGATTGAGCTAATAACAAGTGAAATAAAAAAATACATTGATAACATTTTTCTACTATTAAACCCAACATCAATTATTTAATTTCAGCCAAAGATCATTCATTATATAATATTAATGTTATTTGAATTTTCTGGCTTTGTATTTTATTTATAAATGTTTTATGGTTATAATTTATAGTTGTATTAAAACCAGTAAGTATAAAAAATTTATACTGGGTAATATGTTTATAGATTTTACAAATAATATTGTGATAGTAATTATAAAGTCAACATGGGGAAAATCTACTTTAAAAAAATAGACCATATTCTCCTTATGTGTGAGAAGTATGGATTTGTCCTTGCTGTTAATTATATATATATCAGCTTGCTTTTGATTGAAAGTAAAGAGAATTGGGAGATTAATGCATAGGTCACTTAGGGAGCAGTACTTGGGAGAGCTTAGGGCTCATGTGAGGGTGGCACCCTGGAGGGAAGTCCAGGATAGCTCAGTGTCCTGAGCAGAGAGGCCTCAGGGACCCTGCTGAATGAGGAAGAGATAGAAGGAAGCACAAGGAAACTTGGAATTTCCCATAGATCAGCCCTATTGTTTCTGGTTTCTTCTACTAGCCTCTTCTTAGAACAATAGTGAAAGACTCCCAACTCCAGAGACCAGACAAAAATAACAACATACTTTGTTTAAGTGCATGTAGCACTAAATATGTCCTCATAGAGTAAAAATATAAGTAACCAATTTTCATTAGGTGCTGTTCCTCTAAGCGCAAGAAAAGGAAGTGGCTGAGGTGTGCAGATGAGTGAAGGCAGAAAAAAGAAAGGAAAAAAAGTTTGTGTTTGAAAGTAAGTGAAGCCCTCCAAACCAAGCCTGATGCCAAAGCAAGCCACCTTTCTACCGTGGCCTACCTAGGCCCATTCAGAGTTCGCTCCAGTCTTGTAGAAATGCAAGCAAGTGTTCATTCCTCCAAGTGGTTGGTCTAAGGTTCATTTTCCCTTCTTATTTCCCCTGTACTTCCCCTACCCCAGAACATAGCAACCAAGACTTCCAATGGCCCCTTACAACCCTTCTGGAGACAGCCAAATGAAAGCTGCCACGAAAACGAGAGCGTTCTAATCTCATCCTCTCTCACTCACAATTTTGATCTATCAGTAAATCCTGTTTATTTCTCATCCTTAATACTGTCCCCTCCCCTGCGACCACAGACAGCCCTCATCATTTCCCATTTGGAAACCTCCTGACAAACCTTCCAGCTGCCAAAGTTCCCCCCTAAACCAGCCCATTCTCTGGCCTCAGGGTGATATTTTTAAAATACAAATCTGCTCAAGTCACTCAATAACGTAATATCTCTACTTCAAGTTCCCAGAAAGCAGCAATTGGTTTCACCCTCTGTGCCTTCTTGTGTGTTGTTTCCTCTGTCTCCAGAATGTTCTTTGTTGTACCCGAGTTTTTGCGTCCAAGAGACCACCAAGAAGCCAACACTGATGCAATCACACGAGGGTTTATTTGACAAGCTTAAGCTTGGGCCCAAGTATACCCGACACAGCGGAGTAGGGACTTGGACCCCGAGCTTAGTTAAGGCAGGGGTATTTATGGGTTCCCGTTACTAAAGCAGGGTGGGGATTCCTGTTACAAAAGTAGGGTGGGGATCTCTGGAACCAAAGCAGGGTGGGGGTTCTTAGAACTTAAGTAAAGTAGGGGAAAGTTCAGCCCTTGGGCACAAGAGTCTGAGATGGCTGCCAGAGCTAAGACGGCTGTACTTCTGCTAAGGCTAAACCTGAGGTAGGATGGCCTTAATTTTTCTCGGCCTCCACACTCTTCCCATCCCTATCCATAAGAAATTTTTGGTAAAAAGAAAACAATTCCTTACGGTAACATTTGTCAGAGATGAAGGTCAATTATTTCTTATATTTTAAGAATTAAATTGGTTAGTTTATTTTATTTGACAGATTTGCTCTTTATTCAGTGTATCATGAAAGTCTTTGAAAAGATGCAATGCTGCTCTCAGAATTGAGGATGGAATATGGAATAAAAAGCTTCCAAATCGAGTGTGAACCTTAAATAGGATGTGGTGACAGAATTTTAAGATGCCCCCAAGATCCTTAACCCCTGTTGTACACACACTTTTTCAATCAAGCATTAATCTAGGTATTGATGTGAAGGGATTTTGTAGATGTAATTAAGATCCCAAGTCAGTCAACCTTAAGATAAGGTGATTATCAAATGGGCCTTATCAAATCACATGAGCCCTTTTAAAAAAACAAGGCATTTTCCCTGACAAGTGGCAAAGAAGAAGACAAAACTTCAAAGCATAAGACAGAATTGACCAGCATATCGTCACTGGCTTGAAGACTGAAGGGACCATGTAGCAAGGAACGTAGGTGACATTTAGGAGCTCAGAGCAGTCCCTGGCCGACAGCCAGCATGGAAATGAGAATCTGAGTCCTATAGCTAAACGGAACTGAATTTTACCAATGGTTAAGAATGACCTTAGAAGACTTTTACCCAGAACCTTCAGGTGAGACTTCTATATGGTCATCATTGTGGTTTCAGCCTTGTGATAACCTGAGTGGGGGATCCAGCATGCCCTGGCAGACTACAAAACTGTGAGTTATAAGTGGCTGCTGTTTTTTGTTTGTTTGTTTGTTTGTTGTTTTTTAAGATTTTATTTATTTGATTGACAGAGAGAGAGATCACAAGTAGGCAGAGAGGCAAGCAGAGAGAAGGGGGAAACAGGCTCCCTGCTAAGCAGAGAGCCCGATGTAGGGCTCGATCCCAGAGTCCTGGGATCATGACCTGAGCTAAAGGCAGAGGCTTAACCCACTGAGC
Organism: Mustela lutreola; assembly: GCF_030435805.1. Classification (NCBI taxonomy): domain Eukaryota; kingdom Metazoa; phylum Chordata; class Mammalia; order Carnivora; family Mustelidae; genus Mustela; species Mustela lutreola. Next base: position 77,955,415 of record NC_081295.1, read on the forward strand.
CCACCCAGGTGCCCCAAGTGGCTGCTGTTTTAAGCCACTGATTTGGTAATTTCATTACACAGCAATAAAAACTGGGACTTTTTTGGTCCTTGTACGTATCTCCATAGTTTCTACCACGTTAGCACCCACCACTTTGAACTCCAAACCCAGAGTACAAGTGGTGTACATATTGAGTCAGAAGACTGTTAAGAAACTTACCCAAGGGACACCTGAGTGGATCAGTCCATTAAGCTGCTGCCTGTGGCTTGGGCCCTGATCCCAGCATCCTGGGATCTAGTCCCGTGTCACGCTCCTTGCTCAGCTTGCTTCTCTCTCTCCTCTGCCTGCCCCTCTCCCTGTTTGTGCACTCTCTCTCTCTCTCTCTCTCTCTCTCTCACACTCTGACAAGTAAATAAAATCTTAAAAAAAAAAAAAAAAGAAACTTATCCAAGATAACACAATAAATGATAGAACTCAGTCTTAAATATCAAGTTGAATTTAAATCCAGTTCTGTCCCTCGCTAATAATTTGGCCTTGTGCAGATTTCTTTTTCTGCATCTGTAATAGTGATTCTCAACCTGGGAGAACACTACAATCACCTAGGAACTTAAAAGAAAAAAATTTTAATGACCAAACTGTACCCAAACTAATTTAATCTAAATATCTGGGGGTATGCCCAGGCATTGGTAATTGTTAAAATTTCCAGATGATTTCAATGTGCAACCAAGTCCAGAACGACTGGTCTATAAAAAAGACCTCAGACTATGTGATATCAAAAGCCTCTTCCCACTGTAGCATTTATGAGCTTATGTTTAGCAAAAAGAAATGTAATTTAGCAAACAGTATTTTAATGATGATGAGGAAAAGGTGGTCAATTATTACTTAAGGCTACAATTTACTACAGATGTTTCTGTCCCTAAGTGAGTTGGCATAATTTCAATTCAGAGGCCATGACCATTTTACTATTTTGGCAGCCACCTTAATAGGACACCTTGAATGTAAAAAGCTAATCTTCTCTGGATATGACTTTGACGAGGATAGAATACAAAACAAAAGTGTGTGTACTGGTGTACATGGCACTGGGTAGGGGAACAGGAAAAAGAAAGAGAGAGACAGAGGAGGTGAGACTAGAACTAGAGAAATAGACAATAACATATCCCCGAGAGTGAACTGAAGGACACTTCAATGCTGAGACATAACAATCGCAGTCCAATTTGCAAAACTTTCTGTCAGCTTGACTATGACATAAGAAGGGGACTAGGAGTATTTTAGGGACATCAGGAAAAAAATAATAGCTGTTTTTCTTAGTTTAGTAGGCACAAGAAAGAGGGCAGAAAACAATTCTGTGAAAAGAAACACTATTGAAATTAAGAATTTGCAAGAGACATAAAATTGGACCAAAAAATTACCATCAGAATTTCAGTCCTTCAGAATTCCTAGAAATTTTTAAGTGGACACTGGCATTTCCATTAAGGGTTGAGGGATCTAGACTTTATGCCACTCCTCTTGGATGCTGCCTTTTCCAAATCTATAAAATGGATGCAATAATGGGACCCACTTTGTAGCATTATTTGAAGATGAAATGATTTAATAGTTATAAATCACTAAAAGTAATTTTTGGCACATAGTGTTATGTAAACATTTATTAATTAAAAAATAAACATGTTTAAATGAGTGACAAAGGGTAGTTAAAACAGTGTGGTAGAGGCAGAGGACCAGACAAATAAATCATTGGAACAAATTCAAATATACACACAGACCTAAATATGTGATCAGTCAGGATATGATTAAGATCACATTTCACTTCAGTGAAAAAAGAACAGAGTGTTCAGTAAGTGGTGTTGGCACAACGGCTCCCTTCTGATTTGTCTTCCTACTTCTTGGTAAACCGAAGCAGTGAAATAAAGATGCTGAGCTCAGATTAACCTCACTAGCTCCTTCTCTCAAGCATTGATCTAGCTAAATAATTTATACATTTAACTCAGTGTATAGACTGTGATCTCTAAGCTCCTAAATTGCATATTTCAACATTATGAAAGTCCTTAGCTCTTTCCATTACATTTTATAGTTGTCTTGCCGTCTGGTTTTAGAATTGGAAATCTGCTTTAGACGCAGCTCACATGTGACTCCATCAAGACACACAATTCTGTGTGATATATTTCCAGTCTAGATGTTGTTAGTATGTTGAATGTTTAGATGTCTTGGTGTGAACAGTAAACATTCTTCCTTACACAGCCTTGCTTTTCCTTTTCCTTTTCTTTTTTTTTTTTTTTTTAAGATTTTATTTATTTATTTCACGGGGACAGGGAGATAGAGGGAGAGAGACCACCACCACAGGGAGAGGGAGAAGCAAACACCCCACTGAGCATGGAGCCCAATGTGGGGCTTGATGTGGGGCTGAATCCTAGGACCTGAGATCATGTCCGGAGCTGAAAGCAGCTGCTTAACTGACTGAGCCATCCAAGAACCCCAGCCCTGCTCCACCTTCCTGGAACCACAGGCATTCAGTAAAGCAGGGTTAGTGGTCCCCAGAGAGTGTCTGCCCCAGACCAAGAGGAAACTATGTTTCTCAGCTGCGACCCTTAGTAGCTGTAGGGAGGGGAGGGACATAGCAAGGTCCAGTTAGCCCATCAGTATGTCTATTAGTAATTCTTGAGGCTGCTGCATTGCAGCATACATACATATTCATTGCCAAAGACAACCGTGTTATAGCCCCCTTTGGTCCTAACCAGAGCCAGGAAGAAAGACTGCCTGCATCACTTTTGAAATACTACTTGAAATACTCATGTCCTTTCCTGTAATGATGAGATAAAGTAAAACCATGGCCATTTCCAGTAGCTCTGGAAAGCATCTTGCCTAGGATGCAGCAGGTTCATATTGTAAAGAATAAAATTGCTATAACTTGTTTTAGGAACAACGCCTATGCTTCTTTGCAGGGTATTTTCAATCTATGTACAGAGATTCAATGTTTAAATAGTATGATTTAATAATTTTCCAGAAACCCCTGAATCTGTGACATTTGACCTGCTGGCTAACTCTTTCCTTTTCCTAATCCCAATATTCTCCTGTACTCACCCAGGTAATTCTGCTTTAAAAGTCCCAATAAACTCAGTTAAATGTACCTTTTACTTGGTGGTGTGTTTGCACATCCTGGTAGGGTCCCTTCCTGGCCTCTTAGTGCACCCTGCTGGGCTCCTCTGGAAATGCCACCTGCTCTTAGACAAGCTTCTTACATACATTGATAGATGAAACATAGTCTCTAATACTGTATGATCCCCAAAATATTTTCCTCCCTTTCCTTGGCTCACAGACTAAGCCAGCTAATAAATATTTAGATATCAACAGTTTGTGCAAAATTTTGTCCTTTCTCAGTGCAGTGGATTGAATGGATGCCCCACCACCACCCCAAATTTGTATGTTGAAGCCTAGTCCCTATTGTGATTGTGTTTGGAAGTGAGGCCTTTGGGAATAATTAGATTATGAGGGTGGACCCTTGAGAATATGAGTTGTGCACTTGTAAGCAAAAATAGGAGAAAGATTATCTTTCTTGGCCATGTGAGCACATGGCAAGAAGGTGCCTATCTGCAAGGCAGGAAACGGGCCATCACCAGACACCTGATGTTCTGACCCTTTGATCTTGGACTTTTAGCCTCCAGAACTGTGAGAAATAACGGTTTGTTCTTTAAGCCCCCAGTCTATGATATTTTTGTGTTAGCAGCCTGAGCTAAGACACTAGTTAACTTGAATGGGTACGAAGGGACTGAAAGCGATTTTCTTTTTCTTTTTTTTTTTTATTAAAATATTTTATTTATTTATTTGACAGACAGAGATCACAAGTAGGCAGAGAGGCAGGCAGAGAGAGAGAGGAGGAAGCAGGCTCCCTGCTGAGCAGAGAGCCCGATGCGGGGCTCAATCCCAGGACCCTGGGATCATGACCTGAGCTGAAGGCAGAGGCTTCAACCCACTGAGCCACCCAGGCGACCCTGAAAGCGATTTTCTGAATGTTAAAGTCATTCTTGTTAATTTTGTAGGTGCATCAAAGGGCATGCTTAAAATTGCCCTGGGAGGTAGCGGAGCAGCATTGCAATAGCAGTAACAAGAATCGAAACCCACCAGGGAACTCCATAGTGACCGGTGGTGGTGAGATGCTACTCTAATCTCTATCTCCTCTAATCTAAGGGGTATGGTACTCCCCTGCTTTCCCCTTCCACCTGAAATCCCAAAATAATCTCTGTCTGATAGTCCATCTCATATTCCAGCCATTCTGCAGTTGCTGTTAAATTTGCTCTTTTGGTTACTTCTGCCTATTTCTCTTGCCTCTTCTACCCTTAAACTCCCTCCCAGTTAATGGTGATTTCCCTTTAGGTTTTTAAATAGCTGCTTAGAGAATTTTTCTCCACGTGGCTTGCTTATGTTAATGCTACAGTTTGGCTAATTTCCTAAAGATCCTCACTATCATTTAAAATTGAAACTTGGCATAGAAACAATGAAGAGTTGTTAAGACAAGAGTTTCCTAAGCACAGACGGCATATCTAACCTTGTGCTAAGTTTTGCCAATACGATTAAATGTATGTCTATAAAATAGGGCCTACCCCATCCTAGACACTGCAGAGGACTCAAGCAAGTATAGAGCAATAGGTTCTCAAGAATCTATAACTCCAGAGAAAGGCCAAAAGGAAACTGATATTTATGTAGCTCTTAACACATTATCCTTGCAATAAACCAAAGGAATACTTATTATTAGCCCCATTTTATAAGCGAAAAGCAACTAGAAGTTCACAAAGATAAGGAAACTTGCCCAATATCCCAGAGTGAGAGAAATAGACTCATGCTTAAAAGTATTTACACCATAATAATCCCCATATTATACTGGAGGAGGAAGGGAAGTACCCAATTCACCATAACACAAGGGAAAATAGGCACAGAACATGTAGCGACAAAATGACTTGCATATTTAATGAAGGAGAAATCCCATCCAGTAAGGGAAACTGGAAAGGATTCAGAAAGGAATTGTATTTAAGAGATGCCTCGGGAAAAGGTTATCATTTCAACAGGGCAATCTGAAGAAAAATGCAAAGGTCTGTAAAGAGATCCTTTAAACAAGTGACTTTAGCCTGATCACCAGATAACAGAATAAACACAAATATCCATGGCATTTCTACTTACTAGCAATGTATGTTTGAAAACTGATTTCAAAAACAATACCATTTATAATAGCTCCCTCCAAAATAAAATAGATATAAATCTAACAGAACATTTTCCAGGTGTATAATGCTAGAAACTACAAAATGTTAATGAAATAAATCAAAGAAGATCTAAATAAATGGAGGGACATGCCATGTTTAAGGATCTGAAGACTCAACATGGTAAGGATGGCAATTTTTCCCAAATTTATCTATATTCCCAATGCATTCCAATAAAAATTATAGCAGAGCTTTCTGTGTTTAGAAACAAGATAATTCTAAAATTTATATGGAAGGACAGAGGAACTAGAATAGCAAAATAATTTCAAAAAGAATAATAAATTTGAAGGAATCACTCTACCTGATTTTAAGACTTACTATATAAGTACAGTAATCAAGATAGTGTGGTCTTAGCAGAGAGACAGACACATAGATCAGTGCAACAGAACAGAGAATCAAGAAATGGACCCAAGCAGATATGGCCATTAGATTTTTGAGAGAAGTACCAAAGAAATTCAATGAAGGATATTCTTTTCAGCAGTGAGAGAACAATTAGGCATCTATATGCTAAAGAAAAAAAAAAGAACTTGACCTAAACCTCATGTCTTATACAAAAATTAACTCAAAATGTATATATCTAAATGTAATATATAAAAATATATAACTCTCAGAAGAATATAGAAAATCTCTGTAACTTGCAATTAGACAAAGAATTCTTAACATGATCTGTGCAAAAAGAAGATCTGTGAAAGAACAAACTAGAAATCTTGCAAAAATAAGATCTGTGAAAGAACAAACTAGTTACACTGGAGTTCATCAAAATAAAAACTTTAAGTCTGCTAAAGACCTGTCAGGAAAATGTAAAAGATAAGCTTCAGACTGGGAGAAAATATTTGCAAATCAAATACTCAATAAAGAACTTGGATTCAGAATACTTAGAAATACAGAAAAACTCTCTAAACAGTAGGCTACAAGCAACTCAATTGGAAAATAGACCAAAGAATTGAATAGAACAAGAATATACAGAAAATAAAAGATCTTCAACATTATTAACCATTAGGGACATGCAAATTAAAACCACATTGAGGGGGTGTCTGGATGTTTTAGCTGGTTAAGCCTCTGCTTTCAGCTCTGGTCATGGTCCTGTGATTGAACCCTACATGGGGCTCTCTGGTCAACAGGGAGCCTGCTTCTCTCTCTCCCTCTGCCTCTCACCTCCACTGGTGCCCTCTTTCTCTCCCTCTAAAATAAATAAATAAATAGATAGATAGATGAAATCTTTTAAAAGGCAAAAACACATTGAGGTATCACTAAATACTTCTTCGGGTGGCTAAAATTAAAACTATTAAGAATATTTCACTTGTTGGTGAAGATGCAGAGCAAGAAAAATTCATATATTGCTGGTGGAGACGTAAAATGATACAGTCCCTCTGAAAAAATAGCTTGCCAGTTTTTTATAAAGTCAAACACCTTCATATGACACAGCGATCCAATGTATGGTTGTTATGGACTCACTATGTCCCCCCAAAATTCATATGTTGAAATGTTCATCCTCAGTATAGTGATAGTATGAGGAGGTGGTGGCTTTGGGAAATAATTAGGCCACGAGGATGGAGCACTAATGAACGCAATTAGTGCCCTTATTTAAAAAGCCCACATGGGCACCTCAGTGGCTCAGTTGGTTAAGCATCTGACTCTTGATTTCAGCTCAGGTCATGGTCTCAGAGTCATGCAGTCAAGCCCCACATCAAGCTCTGTGCTCAGCAGAGATGCTTTCTCTCCCTCTCCCACTACTCCTCACCCTCTCTCTTTCTAAATTAAAAAAAAAAAATAAAATATCATAAATAAAAATAAAAGAGCCCACAGATGGCTTCCTAGCTCTCTTTGTGCCATGGGAGGATACTGTGAGAAGTCAGAGTCTGCAGTCCAGAAGAGGGTCCTTTGCCAGCAACTTATTTGAAACAGGTTAAGAAAGAGGGAGATGATACTGAGTAATCAAAGGTGTCACTTGTTATATGTTAGAAATGATATTTTGGGGGGATTTTTGACAAAGGTCAGGAAGGAGCACTTTTCCCTGCCAAGTCCCAAACTAATGTATTTATACAACAGGAACAAAAGGTTCATAACACCAACAGGCAGATTAGAGTCTAGAGCATTTTCAGCAATGTACCTTCCTTTTTTCTTTTCTTTTTTTTTCCTTTCTTTTCTCTTTTCTTTTCTTTTAAGATTTTATTTATTTATTTGACCCAGAAAGAGAGAGAGGCAGGCAGAGGGAGATGCAGGCTCCCCACTGAGCAGGATGCAGGGCTGGATCCCCGAACCCTGAGATCATGACCTGAGCTGAAGGTAGAGGCTTAGCCAGCTGAGCCACCCAGGTGCCCCAATTTTCTATTTGGGATAACATCAGGTAATAATCAGAATTACCCAGCTTGTTCCTCAGCTCCCCAAGAGTGCAGCTTCTCCTTGACCTGTTTTAAAGGTGGAACACTCAGAGACTCTCCCATACCGAACCACCACCATGCACTGTCAAATACTTACTCTCTATTTCGCCTCATAGAGAGGGGATTTGATTTCCTCATTTATATCCAAACTAACCAATACAGATGACATCTAGTTATACTCTTTCCTTCTCATCTGAGGCACTAAGCACCAGCCATCCTCTGCTTTCTAATAGAGACAAGTTAGCAAACAAGACACAGAGCCAGATGTTTAAGAGCTAAGGAATGCCTGTCTCTTTCCTTCCCCAGGACCCCCACAGAAACCTACAGGATGAGCCCCATCTTGCTGTGCTTATTTTTTTTAAAACAGTTTATCAAGCCCATCCATTCTCAAGTGAGGGAGGAAGCTTTGTCACAGAGCAGATTGCTCAAACATACCCCCTGCCTGCTGCCTTCTAGCCCACTTCATGGGGTTGTCCAAGGGCACAAAGCATAGTGTGTGCTTGGTATTTCTGTATCAATTGCAATTAGAGCTTCTAAAGGGTTTTATAACTTTTTGCTGCATGTACATGTTTTATCTCAGTTGAGAAGTTTTATACTCATTTTAAAGATGGGAAAACTAATCTTCAGATTGGTTATGAGCTTAGACATAGAACTAGTAAATGGCAGAGTCTGGGCTCAAACATTCTGATTCCTAATTTTTTTTTTCTTTTTCCTTTTTCCTGATATGACCAAGGCACTCTTACTCTTTTTATTTATAGAAACCCCTGGTCTTTGCCTATTTGAAATGGGGTTAAGGATCAATACTTTTGTACCAAGGAATTGTACTTCAGTACAATTTTGTACCAAGAAATTTGTACTTCAGTACCAAGGAATTGGACCAGATTCACCATCTCCTTATTCTCTCTTTAGCCCAGCAAGTGGGCTATTAATTGTTTCCACAGGTTAAATTAGAATATTCTGGGCTTCCCTTTTTATGTGCAAAATACCTTAGAGAATTATAAACAAGAAACACTCTCCACAAAGTGATGTCCAGTACATTCTCTTGGATTCAGCCACTGACTACCCAATTTATTGACTCTCTGGGTTTTTGTTTTTGTTTTTTCTTTTCAGCTTGTAGAAATTTATAAAATGTAATCAATGGGCTTATTTTAGGGAAACTATTCTCAGCCATATTATTAAGAGATAAATTATTTTCTGAGGAAAGCTAATAAAAATTTCTGCAGGTGTTTATTTTCATCCAAGAATTTTTAGAAGGGAGATTATAGAGGAGATAGAGGGAGGATCTAATAGGAACTGTAATTGTGACATTTAGAAATTTCAGTCTTGACAGGTAAACGAAATGTTATGCTAACATAATGTTTTCATATGTGTATTTTGACTACTTCATTTTTATATTTGGAATTGTTGACATGTTTGTATTAGCAGGATAAGCATAATGATGTGAACTTATGGATAACTGCCTTCAACGCAAACAGATACATGCGCTTGTAGAAATCCAATCTAGAACTGTACATACCATTTACTATCCGATGATTTAATTAGTTTTAAGGGCTGAGTCCTTCCACCATTTGTCCATCTGGCAGGCCTGGGCATCTGGAGTAGCCAACCATGTGCTGGCTAGGAGCTGTTACTGGCTCGCGAGCATCACTGCTAACCAAGCACCTGCAAGAGCCAAGCCTAGGGCTATCTTCACCCCTCCACTCAAGTCCCTTTCCCAGATCTGTAGGGACTAACTTCTTTGCAAAGGGATTGCCAAGATGAGGTCATAGACAGCCGGTATTGGGTTTTGTGGTGTTCAGCTAAAATGCGAAGCATGCTCCCCACCCAAATAGTCAATGATCCCACCACCCACACTGGACTTTTCTATCTCCAGTCCAAACAACTGATTATGTAAGTTCTGTAGTGAACTGCCATCAGCTGGCTGTCAGATCTTAGGATAGGATCTGATAAACTCTTACACAGAAATGCCAATAGATAATGTCTGTTATCCTTCCCAGGCCTATATTATGGAATAAAAATATTATAGGAATACCTATAAAAATATACGTGTGTGTGTGTGTGTGTGTGTAATGAAAACACATTTTATATATATGTATATATATATATCATGTTTTGTTCCTAAAGTGTTGTTTCAAGTAACAGAAGTAAGCTGGAGAAATAGATATGATCAGCATCTTTCTAGGGTTATTCTTAAGAACCTTCAAATTAGGGGCGCCTGTGTGGCTCAGTGGGTTAAAGCCTCTGCCTTCGGCTCAGGTCATGATCCCAGGGTCCTGGGATCGAGCCCCACATCGGCTCTCTGCTAAGTAGGAAGCCTGCTTCCTCCTCCCTCTCTCTCTGCCTGCCTCTCTGCCTACTTGTGATCTCTAACTGTCAAATAAAAAAATAAATAAATTCTTTAAAAAAAAAAACCTTCAAATTATAATAACTTTTATTAAAGGAGGGGGGAAAAGACCTTGTTGTGTGTTTCTCTGTACAGCTGTCTTAACTGGGCATACTACAATAAAAGTAGTATCAGCAGCAAGGGAGAATATTCTAATCCCAGAGGCAATAATTAGAAGAAGGTATGCCCAGGCACAAAGAATCATGTTCTTTGGGTGATACAAACAAAAGTTTAAGCATATTTTCTAAATTTCAAAGATAACTTTTACATGTGAAAATTTCAACTATAAATAGGGCAGAGTTGATTTTCTAAGTCACCCTAATTTATCCTACTTTATTTAATAAACATTTCAATTAAAGTTTAACATACATCAAGGACACAAATCATAAGTCTGAAGTGCAATAAATTTTCACAAATAAAATTCAGTCATGAAATAAGCAGTGAGCTCAAGAAGTAGAATATTCCCAGCATCTCAAAAGACCCCTTGTACCCTTTTCAAGTGACTGACTACCTTCCAGGTATAACTGGAGTAACCATTCTACCCTCTAACACCATGGAATAGCTTTGTCAATGCACTTTTAAATAGAAACAACTCTGCCATTTTAATAGTTTGCATTTTAAAGATTTTATTTATTTATTTGACAGAGAGAAATCACAAGTAGATGGAGAGGCAAACTCTGCCATTTTAATATTAGTCATTTTATTACCTATATGGTATTAATTCAAAAATTTGGTTTTCCTAAGGTATTCTCTGGGGTATCTGTTTTCCTAAGAGTGTATCACCTTGAATTATCAAGACCTGAAAGTTCCAGGTTTGAAAAGATGATTTTTTACTACCAGATCCTAAGACAGAAGAGTAATGATACTGAAGGAAGTCAGTATATCAAGTGAGCAAGAGCATCATTACTGCAACATGAAATACTGTATGGCTTTGCCCATAAATTCTGAGTAAAGTTCCTTTATGTGTAACACTTTATTATTTTATTATTATCAAGGAGAAATATAACTTTGCCTTTAGCCATGTTCAAATCTTCTGAGGGAGAAATTGTTAAATATATAAACAAGTGAGGAATGAACTTCAGCATTGTATTACATTATGAATATATTTGAGGCATAAAATCTATAATAAATGGATAGAACCAGTACCAGCACATTTCATATTTAAAAAGTGGCTGGTAATACTTCATTGTGGCTGAGCAATTTATAGATTGGGTAGTTGTTTTCCTTACTCTTCACTCAAACAGTCCATCAATTTTCATGTTTTTTAAAAGTTGGATGATGATTTAATCAGAGCCTGAGTTTCAGGTTTTTTTAAGTAGGATGATGAATTAATCAGATTTCCCTACTACAAGTTTTACTTTTTTTCAAGGCAGAAAGAAAGTGGGAGAAATAAACTGACTTATAAACCCTCATTCTCCCTTCGTAGTTTCTTCCATGAACCATGGATCTTGATAAGTATAGTATGAGAAAAGGGGGAAGAGAAATACTATTGCATGTTCATTAAACAACTGGATGGATATAGTTCTTTAATGGTAGCTGGTCATGAAATAAAATATAGTCCTACTTCCTATGAACTTAAAATTCAAAATTAAGTTACATCAACCTTTTCTTCTAAGGTAAACTCATAGGCAGTCACATTTACATTTCTGTAAGAATGGAAGGAAATAGCCACGTGAATGGTTCTGAGTGGCGGATGTTACAAAAGCTTTTATCACTGAACCTGCTTTTTAGTAATAAGTCACAGCACATGTAACAGAATAATAAAACAATCTTGTAAAAACCTAATTCATCAGAATGTGGGAAGTAACAACCAATTCTGTTGGATCCAATCTCAACTTCTCTCTAAATTCTACTTCAAGCTGATGGGTATAGACAGATAAAAACATACCATTTTCTTCTCTTTTGAAGCTTTCACTCAAGTAAGGAAAACAAAAGTTGCAGCCTCAAATTATTTATTTGATATGGTACAGGAATAGGGTAAGTGGATACAGGAGTAAAGAAAATGGGAAAAATATTTATTAAAATAGTTACTAATTCTTAAAAAGACCTGGATGCCAAAATTTTAACATATTTCATCTCAGGGCAATGAGATTCTCAGGTTTGTCTTTTGTTTGTTTTGTTTTTTAAAGTTTATTTATTTTCTTAGTAATCTCTACACCCAGCATGGGGCTCAAACTCACAAACCCCAGATCAAGAGTCACAATCTTTTTTGACTGAGCCAGCCAGACACCCTGGATTTATTTTTTTTAAAACAAGTTTCCTATCTCAAAATTCTGGGAAGAGAGGAAGAAGAGAAAAAGAAAGTCCATAGGATGAAAATGGAGTTTCATAAGAGTGATAGTCCAAGCTGAGGTAGAGATAGAACCTGAAACAGTCCCTTGAGCTTGTAGCTAAGGTAGTTTTTTGCTTTGATCTGGCATGGGTGTCCTGAGGGCTTAAGTTTACTACTGAAAGCAGAAATTCTCAAAATGGGGGTCCCTAAATCAGTAGCATTAGCATCACCCAGCAACTTGTAAGAATTGCAAATTCCCAGACTGTGTCCCCAAACCCACTGAATTAGAAACCCTAAGGATAGAGCACAGTTCCCTCAGCTTTAAAAGCCTTCCAAGGTTTGAGAGTCAAGATGGCAGAAGAGTAGCAGGCTGAGACGACATCAGGTAGCAGGAGATCAGCTAAATAGTTTATCAAACCATTCCGAACACCTACAAATCCAAGAAGAGATTGAAGGGAAGAAGAGCAACAATTCTAGAAACAGAAAATGGACCACTTTCTGAGAGGTAGGACCAGTGAAGAAGTGAATCCAAAGCAACGGAAAGACACCGTGGGGCAGGGGCTGGCTCCTGGCAAGCAGCGGAGCAACAGAGCACAAACTACGAACTTTTAAAAGTCTGCTCTGCTGAAGGACATCACTCCAGAGGCAAGCTGGGGTTAAGCCCTGGCTGAGACAGGGTGCTCTTAGGTCCTGTGGGGTCACAGAAGGATCAGGGGTGTCGGAGTGTTGCAGAGCTTGCAGGTATTAGAGCAGGGAAGCCGGCTACAGAGATGGAGATGAGGAGTGAGCTCTCAACTCAGGATTGCCTTAAACTGTGATCCATGGGAAAGTAAGACCACTGCTCTGTGAGCAGGGACCCCACAAGATCCAGGAAGACACTCCCCCCACCCTCTAGGAAGTGCACAGGGATCTGCTGGGTTTGGAGACTCCAGGCAGGGCTGTGTCCCAGAGACAGAGATATTTGGTCACAGGTTGGGTGATCTCAGAGTGTGGCCAGAGGCCAGGGAAATGGGAGTGATTGAGCACTTTTCTCCAAGGGCACATTGAGGAGTGGGGCCCCAAGCTCTCAGCTCCTCTGGGCCAGAGACTGGGAGGCCAGCATTTTCATTCCCATCCACCAGAACTCTACAGAAAGTGTAGGGAACAAAATACCAAAAGCAAACCCAAACAGATTACTTAGCCCGGCACCTGGTAAGGGCTGTACAATTCCGCCTCAGGCAAAGACGCTTGAGAATCAGTACAACAGTCCCCTCCCTCCCAGAAGATTAACAAGAAATCCAGGCAAAACCAAGTTCACTTATCAAGGAGAACAGCGTAATTCCAGAGGAGAAAGCTAAGCATGGAATTCATGGTTTTCTCCCCATGATTCTTTAGTCTTGCAAAGTTAATTTATTTTTAATTTTATTTTTTCTTATGCTAAAAATTTTTTAACTTTTACTCTTTCCTCTTTTAATGCTTTTTAACTAGTTTATCTTAACAATACCTTTCATTAAAAAAATATCTTTTTGAACCTTCATTATTATAGTCATATTTTATCCTTCGTTGTATCTAATTTTATTTTTTGTATACACATGGGTTTTTTCTTCTAAAAAAAATTTGGGATACAACTTCTTCTAATAGATCAAAATATACCCTGAATCTAGCACAGGGCTTTGTTCTAGTCTCCAGCTTGAGCAAATTCTCTTAACTTTCTTTTTCTTTATTCCCCCAACCAACTTATCTTATCAACTCCTTTTTTAGAATTTTTTAAAATTTTCATCTTTTTACTCATATTCCATACCTTCATCGTGTTTGCCCTTATTTGTGTGTGTGTGTGTATAGGTTTTTCATTCTTTAAAATTTTGGGAGGTAGTTTCTTCTAAGAGACCAAAGTACTCCCAAAATTAAGTGGGTGGCTCTGTTCTATTCACCAATCTAATATCTATATTTTCTTTCTTTTTTAAAAAATTTTTTAACTTCTTTTTATCTCCTTTCTTCCCCCCATGATTTGGGGTCTCTTCTGATTTGGTTAACACACATTTTTCTGGGGTCTTCACCAACATTTTAGTATTTTATTCTCTCCTTCATATATTCTTCTCTGGATAAAATGACAAGGTGGAAAACCTCACCACAAAAAAAAGAACAAGAGGCACTACTGAAGGCTAGGGACCTAATCAATATGGACATTGGTAATATGTCATATCTAGAGTCCAGAATGATGATTCTTAAGGTGCTAGCTGGGCTCGAAAAAGTCATGGAAGATATTAGAGAAACCCTCTCTGGAGAAATAAAAGCCCTTTCTGGAGAAATAAAAGAACTAAAAACTAACCAAGCTGAAATCAAAAAAGCTATCAATGAGGTGTAATGAAAAATGGAGGCTCTTACTGCTAGGATAAATGAGGTAGAAGAGAGAATTAATGATATAGAAGAATAAGAGAATAAAGAAGCTGAGCAAAAGAGAGACAAACAACTAGCGGACCGCAAGGGGAGAATTCGAGAGATAAGTGACACCATAAGACGAAACAACATTAGAATAATTGGGATTCCAGAAGAAGAAGAAAGAGAGAGGGGAGCAGAAGATATATTGGAGTGAATTACTGTAGACAATTTCCCTAATATGGCAAAGGGAACAAGCACCAAAATCCAGGAGGCACAAAGAACCCCCCTCAAAATCAATAAGAATAGGTCCACACCCCTTCATCTAATAGTAAAACTTACAAGTCTTAGTGACAAAGAGAAAATCCTGAAAGCAGCCTGGGACAAGAAGACTGTAACACATAATGGTAAAAATATTAGATTGGCAGCAGATTTATCCACAGACACCTGGCAGGCCAGAAAGAACTGGCATGATATATTCAGAGCACTAAACAAGAAAAACAGGAAGCCAAGAATACTATATCCAGCCAGGCTATCACTGAAAATAGAAGGAGAGATAAAAAGCTTCCAGGACAAACAAAAACTAAAAGAATTTGTAGACACCAAGCCAGTTCTACAGGAAATAATTGAAAGGGGTCCTCTAAGCAAAGAGAGAGCCTAAAAGTAGTAGATCAGAAAGGAACAGAGACAATATACAGTAATAGTCACCTTACAGGCAATACAATGGCACTAAATTCATATCTCTCAATACTTACCCAGAATGTAAATGCCCTAAATGCCCCAATCAAAAGACACAGGGTATCAGAATGGATAAAAAACCAAAACCCATCAATATGCTGTCTACAAGAAACTCATTTTAGACCCAAAGACACCTCCAGATTTAAAGTGAGGGGGTGGAAAACTATTTAATATGCTAATGGACATCAAAAGAAACCTGGGGTGGTAATCCTTATATCAGATCAATTAGATTTTAAACCAAAGACTATAATAAGGGATGAGGAAAGACACTATATCATACTCAAAAGGTCTGTCCAACAAGATCTAATAATTTTAAATATCTATGCCCCTAACATGGGAGCAGCCAGCTATATAAAGAAAATTAATAACAAAATCAAATAACAAAATCAAGGAAACCATCGGCAAGAATACGATAGTAGTAGGGGACTTTAACATCCCCCTCAGTGAAATGTACGGATCATCCAAGCAAAAGATCAACAAGGAAATAAAGGCCTTAAATGGCACACTGGACCAGAAGGACATCACAGATATATTTAGAACATTCCATCCCAAAGCAACAGAATACACATTCTTCTCTAGTGCACATGGAACTTTCTCCAGAATAGATCACATCCTGGGTCATAAATCAGGTCTCAACTGGTATCACAAGATTAGGATCATTCCCTGCATTTTTTCAGACCACAATGCTCTGAAGCTAGAAGTCAATCACAAGAGGAAATTTGGAAAGAATCCAAATACACAGAGACTAAAGAACATCCTTCTAAAGAATGAATGGGTCAACCAGGAAATTAAAGAAAAATTGAAAAAATTCATGGAAACAAACGATAACAAAAACACAATGGTTCAAAATCTGTGAGACACAGCAAAGGCAGTTCTGAGAGGAAAATATATAGCGATACAAGCCTTTCTCAAAAAACAAGAAAGTTCTCAAATACACAACCTAACCCTTCACCTAAAAGAGCTGGAGAAAGAACAACAAAGAAAGCCTAAGCCCAGCAGGAGAAGAGAAATAATAAAGAGCAGAGCAGAAATCAATGAAATAGAAACCAAAAAACAATAGAACAAATCAATGAAACTAGGACCTGGTTCTTTGAAAGAATTAATAAGATTAATAAAACCCTGGCCAGACTTTTCAAAAAGAAAAGAGAAAGGACCCAAATAAATAAAATCATGAATGAAAAAGGAGATATCACAACCAACACCAAAGAAATACAAACAATTATAAGAACATACTATGAGCAACTCTATGCCAGCAAATTTGACAATCTGGAAGAAATGGATGCATTTCTAGAGACATATAAACTACCAAAACTGAACCAGGAAGAAATAGAAAACCTGAACAGACCCATAACCAGTAAGAAGCGGGGTGGGGAGAGGGAGCGGGTGGTTGGGTTATGGACATTGGGGAAGGTATGTTCTATGGTGAGTGCTATGAAGTGTGTAAACTGGTGATTCAGACCTGTACCCCTGGGGCTAATAATACATTATATGTTAATATTTTTTTTAAAAAAAAAGAAAAGAAAAAAAACCTTCCCTGGGGTTCCAATACAAGCTGAGCTTTGAGAACCACTGGTCTAAAGCAGGTCAGCAAACTTTTTCTGTAAAAGGACAGAGAGTTTTAGATTTTTTTTTTTTTAAGAATTTATTTGACAGAGAAAGATCACAAGTAGGCAGAGAGGCAGGCAGAGAGAGAGAGGAGAGGAAGCAGGCTCTCTGCCGAGCACAGAGCCCGATGTGGGACTCGATCCCAGGACCCTGAGATCATGACCTGAGCCAAAGGCAGTGGCTTAACCCACTGAGCCACCCAGGTGCCCGAGAGTTTTAGATTTTGCAATTTGTACTATGCTTACTGCTCCTCAACTCAGCTGGGTAGTGAAAAAGCAGCCATAGACAATGTGTAAACTGATGGCCATGGAAATTTTCCAATAAAATTCTGTTCACAAAAACCATTCATGGGTCAATTTGACCCAAAGGCCATGGTTGACTGTGGTATAGAAGAAACCTGATGGGAGAAGAGGAAGGAGGCAGATTGGCTCACCAGTTCTCCCTTCCCCGCTTTACTCTCATTTTTCCTGACATCTAGTGATGATCCATCCAGAAGGTACCAAAGTATCTTCCAATGTGTGTGCACATCCCTATTTCTACTTGAGAATTGTGCACAGGAAGTACTTAAGCCATTTAGTATTTATGGGTAAGGCCAGAAAAGACAGCAGTAGAAAGAGATGAATATAAATCTACCAATTAGTCATTCAGTGCAAGTCCAGAGCTAAGAGGGAAAGAGTAGCTTTAAGACTGAAATATAAACTCCATAACCATTACTTATTCAAAATTTTGTGTTATTTTCTTAAAGGAAATATTCTCTACAATTCTATCTTCTCCCTTAAGGAAAGAAAGAAGGACAAAAAAAAAAAAAAAAAAGAAGAAGAAGAAGAAGGCTGACATCTTCATTCACCCCTGCCCCCCCAAATACATGCTGACCGCAGTGAAATTCATAGTAGACTTGCCACTTGCATATCTCCACCAGAACGTCTATCTGGAACACTTAACAAATCTCAGATAGAAATGATTATTACCTAATCTCAGAGGCTCTCAAACTCTATCAAGCATCACAATCATCTAGAGATCTTGTTAAAACACATTTCTGGGCCCTACCCTCAGAGTCCCTGATTCAATATGTTGGGTTAGGGCATCAGAATTTTATATCTGTAGCAAGTTTCCAGTGATGCTGATGCTAATCTGAAAAACACACAATGAGAACCACTAACTATGTTCTTCCTTTGGTGTTCCCAATCTTAATTGGCAAAATCAACACTTTACATGAGTAACCAAATACATGAGTCATTTTTGACTCATCACTGTCTCTTACTCCCACATTAAGTAAGTGTCAAGTCAAATTAAGTTTGCCCCTTTAGTATTTTGGAAATCCAGCCCCTCTTTATCATCATTATTGTCAATTAATTACTTTAGGCCATTGTTCCCATACTATTCACATACTTTACATATAAAAAATATAGACTGTAGAGGTAAGCAAATCTACTGTAGGTTATTGGGGGCAAGAGGCCAGCCATTTCTCCAACCATCCTCAGGGATCAGGGGGATCCATCTCTTTGCACAGCTCTTCCCCATTCATTCTGTGAGAAAGGTTTATTTGAGGCATTTTTAATCACATGTCTTGAATACTTTTGTAGCCGACTAGACATTCTATCTCCTTCCATATTTAGCACTTCAAACACATGTTCTACTAGACAAAGTGATTTTTTTAAATTATAAATTAACCAGATACTCTAAGACCAAAAACTTATCTTTCCTTGTACCTTACAAAATGATCATTGAATTCCGTTAGCTTTGCACACACTGTGTATCAGCCATAATTCCAACAGGGGACAGATGTCATACTTAAAATAAGACCATTTGGGGCGCCTGGGTGGCTCAGTGGGTTCAAGCCTCTGCCTTCGGCTCAGGTCATGATCCCAGGGTCCTGGGATCGAGCCCCTCGTTGGGCTCTCTGCTCAGCAGGGAGCCTGCTTCCCTTCCTCTCTCTCTGCTTGCCTCTCTGCCTACTTGTGATCTCTGTCTGTCAAATAAATAAATAAAATCTTAAAAAATTTAAAAAATTTTTAAAAAATACATTCATGAAATACTCATTGAGAGTTTACTATATTCAAATACTATTCAAAACAAGCTAGAAAGGACACCTGGGTGGCTCAGTTGATTAAGCATTTAACTCTTGATTTCAGTTCAAGTCATGATATCAGGGTTGTGAGACTGAGCCCCACGTCAGGCTCTGCCGTGGGCCTTGCGCCTGCTTATGATTGTTCTCTCCCTCCATCCCTCTCCCACCTCTCTTTCTTTCTCAAAAACAAACAAACAAACAAACAAACAAAACCAGACTTGAATATCCAACTTAGGATAATCTGAAGAGCGTTTAGCTCTAATGTTAAGGTAAATCTTAACTCGGGTTACCGAATGACATTTATCTTCTTAGATTGCCCCTGCCACAGGAAAGACAGTGAGGTCATAGTGATGAGTCCAACAAGACAGAATGGAGAGAAGAGAGTTTTCCTTGGCCTGTTGGCACCATCCTCCATTATGTCAAATGAAACTGCATATGGCCTGCATAAGAAAATGTTCTATTTTCCAACCACTAGGGAAGATGAAACAGGCATTTGTGTTCTTGACTAATTTGGGGTTGGAAGAATATACTAATGAGTTATTCCTCAGAAAGAATTAATTAATATCTCTATCAATGAAAGTAGAATACTTGATAGTCTATATTGTGTCATTTGTGCGTCATGTGCCCCAAATATATCATTTCTTATGTTATTCTAAGACAGGTGAAGTAAACACACGGGATAATTGCCTCAATTCTCTCTCCTGCTGCCACAACAGTAATTAATAATCAGTCATGACACTCTCCTCCTGAGCCTGGGCATGGCCTCAGATTCCTTCTGTACACAACCTTCAGCAGGCTACTATTAATAGACAGGAACTGGCACACCAAGTAAAATCTATCTGTGCTTTCTTGACAAGATACTGACCCTGGGTGGGCCTTATGAACATACAAATATGTACAGGAAAGAGTAATCCAATGACACTATATTATCTTAATTTTTTAGTTTGTTTCTTTTTTAATTGAGACCTGATAGGCTAGAATGTGGAAAATTTTAGTTCTGATAAGAAGGCTGGAGCCAAAGTTGGTAGAAAATTATCCAAGGCAAGAGGTGATAAATTTAGGGTGCCTGGGTGGCTCAGTGGGTTAAAGCCTCTGCCTTTGGCTCAGATCATGATCCCAGGATCCTGGGATCAAGCCCCACATCGGGCTCTCTGCTTAGCGGGGAGCCTGCTTCCTCCTCTCTCTCTGCCTGCCTCTCCGCCTACTTTGTGATCTCTGTCTGTCAAATAAATAAATAAAATCTTAAAAAAAATAAAAAAAGATGTTCTAAATGGCAAGTATAATTAAAAAGTAAATAAATAAATGTTCATCTCCACTCTGGATCCTGTAAATTCCAATCTCATATACCTAATCACCTACTTGACATGTTCTCTTGCAGGTTCAATAGACACAAACCGTTTTAGCCCTAGGGACTTCTGGTTCGTGTTCAGTTGAAACAACAGGGGTTGGATTGAACCACCACCACCAGCAGCCCAACATAATATGACTAGTAAACCAGTAAAAATATATGAAATGAGTTTTTAGACACTGGACAATAGGGAGTGTGGATAGTGATCTCCAAAAAAAGGGCAACAAACAAGGTAAGCCCATGTTTGCCCTAGTCAACTGCATGAAGAAAGAGGTTCCAGGCTATAGAACAACGAGAAGGAAACTAGACAAGAGTTGAGAAGACAGATTTGAGTTCAGAAAGTCTAATGCAGCTAGAATTTGTGAGGCAGATCCCAGAGAAAAGGGAGCTACGTGGAGACAATTCAAGTTTTGTTGGGGCGCTGATGTGAATGTAGGTGAAAAGAAACTGAGATCAGAGAAAGAATCTTCCAAAAGCAACAGGAGAACAATTTTAATTGAAAAGGACACACAGGGTTGAGAAAACTTAATATTTCCAGCAGCCAGAGGAGAAAGACCTTGTAATACGTGGAGCACAGGATGATATCCTCAGAAGAGTATCACCTTAATGTTGGAGACAGATTACACCCAAACTAAAGGGTGCTCTGGACTCACCCTAACAAAGCTTAAGGCAGACCTCAAAAAGGTCAAACATATCTCAAGTAACTTAACTGCATACCACAATAATGTCCAGCACTATTTAAATGAATGCAACAAAATCTAGCACCCAACAACATAAAATTCATAATCTCTGTCCTCAATTTTTAAAAAAGACATCAAATAAGTAGGATATATGATCTATTGTGAGGAGAAAAGTCAATCATCAGCAACATAACCAGAATTTACAGAGATGGTCATTAGCAGACAATGAATTTCAAACACTGTTATATTCCATAGACGCAAGAAGGTGGAGGAAAACATGAAAATTATGAAGGAAGGATCAAATGTAATTTGTAGAGATAGAAGTATAACATCAGAAATAAAAAATATGAAAGAAATTAACCACAGATTAGACCCTACAAAAGAAAATATCAATCAACTTAAAGGTGTCGAAGTGAGCTTAAGGCAACAGAAAAGATCCACACGGAAGCAGAGAGAAGACTTCAAAAAAAATTTTTTTTTTCAACAATACAGCAATGACCTATGAGGCAATATCAAGCAATCTAACACAGTGTAACAGGAGACCCAGAAAGAAGAAGTGATAGAAAAAGTCCTTGAAGAAATAACGACCAAAAATATTCTAAATTTGATGAAAACTAGAAACCCACAAGAAGCTCAAAGAACCCTACAGAACAAGAAACATAAAGGAAACCACACCACCATATATCAAAACCAAATTGCTGTAAACTAGTGTTAAAGAAGATTTAAAAACAGCTGGGGAAAAAGGTACAATAAATTCAGAGGACAAAGACCAGGATGACAGTAGAATTGTCAGAAACTATGAAAGCTAAAAGACAATGAGGCAACTGAATGTATTGGAAGAAAAGGTGAAGACTGTCAACCTTGAATTCTATATCCAAGTACGATAACTTTCAGAAATGAAACTGAAACAAAGATTGTTTCAGACCAAGAAAAAGTGAAGAGATTAATCACTAACAGAAATGCAATAAAAGAAAGATTAAAAGAAGTTCTTCTGATAGAAGGAAAATCATGCTAGACAGGTGCTAGTTTGGCTCTATGTGAGGGAACGAAGAGTACCGTAAGTGGTAAATATGTAGATAAATACAAAAATTAAAATATCCCAAACTGAGCTTCTGGATTTTTCCTCAAAATCTGCTTCTTGCTCAGCCTTTCTTTACCACATTTTAACGACAGCTCCATCCTTCCATCTTAAGGTCAGAAATTTTGTAACCAACATTGACCTGTCTTTTTCCCACACATCCTACATCAAATCATGGCTCTCACTTCAGAACATGTCCAGAATCTTCCCTCCACAGCTCTCTCCTTGATGCTCACCTCCATCACGCGGTCCCAACCTTCTGATCAGCTTCTCTGCGTCTAGCAGCACAGTGTACGTTCACAACTCAGAGGTCCCAGGAATCCTGTAAAAACAGGCCACTGCATGTCACACCTCTACTCACAAAGCCTGTGTAGCTCCCCATCTCATCGAGAGAAAAGCCAAACTCTTGCTACAGCCCACAGGCTTCATAGGGCCTTCCTTTCCCCAATCTTTGCACTGCTCTGTCCCCCACCCCCCACTCCTCGCCTGCCCCTTATCCTCCCTGCCACTCTGCTTAGGGCTCAGGGTGCACAGGCCTTCTCAAACACAAGACTTGCTCTCTCTCCCCCACCGACGTTTTTGCATTTCCTCTTCCTAGGTCATTTTCCCCCAGATGCTATCGTGATTTATTCCCTCCTTTCCGTCCAGTCTTTTCACAAATGTATTCACTGAGGCCTTCCCTGAACACACTAGTAAAAGTCACAACTTCCTGCCCACACACTCCTACTTGCTTCTCTGATTTATTGCAATTCCCAGTCCTGATGTATTAGATCATGTGTGTACTGTGTTTATCTCTCTGCAGTAGGACATAAGGTCCATCAGGGAAGGAACACTGTATTTTGCTTTTCCTGCTGAAACTCCAGTGTGTAGAGCAATGGCAGGCAGTTAGCAGGCCTCAATAAATGTTTGCTGAATGAAAGAGTAAAGGAAGGGGTTTAACCTAGTCCTGTGGCTGTAGTACATGCTGTTTGTCACCAGATGGCAGCACACCAGCATTAAGGTTTTAAAGAAAAAAGAAAACGGAAATTCAGGTCCACACACAGCGGGGTGAGAAGAGGTTTTCCCAAACCCCGGTGGTATGGTGGGATCTGCGTAGAAAAGAAATCAGGGGTAGTTGAATCAACCTCTGTTTTCCGGTGTGTGACCTTGACCTTCACTTCTCTCTCTGGGTCTCATTTTGCTCATATTTTAAATGAAGGGCTAGCGCTAGACTGACTGACCTCTGCTTCCCTTTTGGCCCTAATATTCCTGATTCTAAATTAAAAAGGACTCTGCTCACTCACCCTCCTGCTTTAAAATTCATACACAAGCTAGAAAGTAAAGCAATGCCTTTCGCATAAAGTTGTATTCAAGCTACTGGGATTTCATTAACTCCTCACAAGTTCAATAAAAAGAGCCTTTTGTGTGAAGACTATATGAAGTAGGGAGCTTCATTCGATGTATTTATTCCCACCTCTGTTTTTTTAATGAGACAGAGCAATACTTCTGGAAAGGGAAGGAAGTTAGTACCTATCTGGAGATCTGAGATAGTGTTAATTAAATGCTGTGATTTCTTTCCTTGTTATTAATTTTGGGGAGAAGCTGATATATACAACAAATTGTACATATAGGAGAGGCATAGGAGATATTGCCTTCCAGAAAAGAGGCCATTTGAATTTACCCATCAGAGGAAATGACTGAATTTATTTTCCTAATGATAGAGGAGTTTAATTTTCTCTGAAAGAAGTGGCATTTCTAAAATTTATCAGGGGAGGGCAGTGAAGAGTTACATAAAGCCACTAGTCAGTAAAGCATCCTTAGAAGAGAGAATTCTCTTTTAAGCTACTTTATTTTCTTTTCCTGTCCCCTAATACAATTCACTCACCGTTTTGTTGGTTTGAAAAAAATTAGTGTCATCAAGGGGTTTGTGGATAATACTTCGGTCACTAAGTTAGCATGGCACTTTGCAATAAAAACTCCTGAATCACATGTTACCGTTGCAAAATGAAGCCTACACCAAAGGCAAGAGAAAGCCTGTTTTCATGATCAGATATTTAAGTGACTTTAATGAGATCCTTTTTATGGGATTAAATGCATTAATTTCTACTCAAGTATTTTTTTTTCTTAGTCCTGGCATTTGATTTATTTCAGAATGTCTAGTCTCACAGAATTTTATTTTTGGAAAAGGAGAACATGCACAGACAATCAGGTTGGCTTCTTAGGACTGGCTATGATTATCTTAAAGCAAAATCAACCCAGGAGCTTGTTTTTTTTTTTTTGTTTTTTTTTGTTTGTTTGTTTGTTTGTTTGTTTTGCCTAACTCCACTGATGTCTGTGGGTGTCTCTGGTTGGGAATATATGTGGGTTGCTTAAGAAACAAGGAGGGAAAAGGTTTCTATGTCATGTATCCAAAGAGCACGAAATAAACACATCTGAGTTTCCAGTTTTCTGGGAGAATAACAGGTAAAGACATCTGGAATGCATCAAATCATCCGAGGTCAATCCTGGCTGTGTTCTCATCATCCACAGTTATTTCCTTCGTACCGCTTACCCAAACTGGAATTATCTAATGATTTGTGTCTTTCACTTTCTATCTTCATCACCTATAATTGTACCACCCTTCACTCTTGCTAAATCTCTCCTCATTCAGGGCTATATACCTGACAATGTACACAATGCCTATTCCTATATCAGGGGCTCAATACATATTGGTGCTAGAATAAATAAATTCTTCTAGCTTATCAGCCCCAAGGACAGGGAGGGTCTCATAGTCATCTTCAAATTTCTGGTTTCTAGCACGTATCACGGTAGGGCATGTAGATCTAGTCAATGTTTCTCAGATAAAGCATTGTCTAATATATTTCTTTTCTCTGCGGGATACCACAGGGAACAAAATGAGTTTCGTGGTCTCATGAAAACATTCTAGTAAAAGCTGGAGGAGCAGAAGTAACAGACACATGCATGAAAAATAATTAAAATATCCAACAGTAATAAATGTACATAAACTGTGAAAACATGTCAAGAAAGCCTGCTTCGGGTAACTGACAGTCAAGTTCAGAGCTGAAGGCACAGTCCTCTGAAGAGCACAGAAGAATAAGAGCAAGGGAATAGCTTGTGCAAAGGCCCTGTGCAGGAGTTTGGCAGGCTTGAAAAATCAGTGAGGCAAGAAGGATTTGCTGAAGAATGGCACGGCCATCCATCTAAGCCATTCTTGGTAATGGAAACCAAAGAAAAGGAGCCTGAAAGGGATAATACAAGGAATGCAATAACAAATCAATCATTTAATAACAAACACAAAGGAATCCTGTACTAAGCACTCAAAAGCATAATGCTTAAATACCAGGATGCAAAATTTCTTAAACAGGGTAAGTTCAATGAGGCAAGGACCATTCAAAGAAATAAGGAAATATTATTTGATGAATACTTAGTGAGTGCCTTCTAATGCCAGACATCATTCTTGGTTCTGGAAATACAACAGTGGACAAAGCAGAAAAGGCACCTGTCCTCATGGAGCCTGTATGTATGTATATGTCTGTATGTGAGTGTGTGTATGTGTGTGTGTGTGTGTGTGTGTGTATACACACACACACATATACATATATGTATGTGTGTATACATATATATGCATGTGTGTATGTGTATATATATATATATATATATATATATATGGGACAGATAGTCCCTGCCCCCAAAAAAATCACACAAAAGAATGAAATTATTTCATCTGTGACAAGTGCTACAAAGGAAAAGTGCCAGGATCAACTTGGCAGGCTGGATGCCTTCCAATTCCCCTTCCCAAATAATCTATCAACCAATCAATAAAGGGATCCTTAAAAGAGGTTTTCTTTAAGTAATAGAATGATGGGATAGCTTTCTCCCTTATGTTTTCTGCATTTTCTAAGTTTTTGTAATGAGAATGTTATTTGACTTATGTAATCAAATTAGCAGAATGTACTAAATAATACATAATGATAGTCTCATTAACATTTCAGTTGTTAATGATAAAGAGTCTCCCCTTCCCAAGGAGAGGAGACACATATAAAGGAATATTATAAATGAGCTTTATTAAAAGTGACAAAAAGATTTCAGTTCTGTGATTTGGTGCAATGATCTGATTCATAACTGTAACAAATGTTCTCTGCAAGACTAATCTCTCTTCTCGGAAGGATAAAAAGACATACATTAACACGGACACTTTTTTCTTTAATTTATGAAGAGCCTTATCAACAGGAATATCGTTTTTAGCCCCATGAGATCGAAAAGAGATTTCTGCAATTCTGTCTCAGATAAGCAGCAAGAAGCGCTTTCAGGAATTTGGTCTACGTGTTATGGAGACATTAGTGGACCTCAGTAGAAGGAAACTCCTTATTTTAAAAACTTTTTCTTGATCAAATGTTCAAACTCAGGAGTCCAAATACTGTTGATTACCACAAAACCAACTGTATGAATGGGTCACCAGTATTGACCATAGTTGTTTCAGTAGGACATAGAGCATATCATTGCTCCATGTATCTGGGAAAGAAACTCCAGTCCTCTGCCGGCTGCCTCAGGAAAACCAGTGCGTCACACGCAATACACCTCCCCAGACCAGTTTGTGCCCTTGAGGAGGAATGACACAAGAGACACAAGGGGAACCAGCTCACCATTTATTGAAATCACGCAATCAACCATAAGCAATGTAATATGAGATCTGAAGAGAGATTATCCAAAATGTTAAGAAAACAGGAAGAAACATTCTACTTCCTTTAATCAAAACCAAAATGAACAGAAGTATTATTTTCTTTGTCTCTACTCTGCTAATGCACAAATACTTTTTTAGATAAAAGTTAATATAATCACTGGAAAAATGGAGAGGGAGTTTTGGGGGGGATCAATAAAGTATGAATACAAATAGGCTGATATCCTGGACCCATTTCTCACTGCACCGTAAATTTTTCTTCATCTTCTGTCTCCCTTTATTTCCCCCTCCCATTTTAGAACCTCAATGAAAAATATGTATGTGAATATATGTGTGTGTGTGTATAAAGCCATATATATATATATATATATATATATATATATATATATATATAGACAAAAAAGCCTGGGAAAAAGAGCTAGACATGCCTACTTTTCTGTGAGAATTGCTGAATCCACTATACACACACACACACACACACACACAATTCAGCGATTCTCACAGAAAAGTAGGCATGTCTTGCTCTTTTTCCCAGGTTTTTTGTCTTTCCTTGAAAGACCAAGGGAAAAAAAAAAAGGCAAAAGCAACAAGGGGAGACTGTTTGGTGCTGCCCAGCTCCCCATCATGCGATGCTGATGTAACAGGCTGGGGGCATGCGGACTGGCTGCCGGTGAACTGGTCATGCTCTCTTCACACATGGAGCCGCAATCAGCTTACAACTAAATCACATCTGAGCACAAGCTGTCTCCACAAAGACAACCAAAGAGGCGGCATTCAAGAGTTTACAAAGCGTCTCAAAAGCCAGAAAGAAAGGGGGATCCTGAAGCTGCTGAAGGGGAAGGCTTCCAACAGTAACACCCACTCTGGGCATTGTGCAGCCTACAGAGGGAGAATGACGGATGGCACACCATCTGAAGTTCACGCTTGGAAAATGCTGCATGTTTAACACCAGGACTTGGAGGAAAGTGCCAAGATATAGAACAAACAAATAAATAAGGAGAAGAGGAAAAGGAAGATGTCGTGTGGTAACAGCAGAACTGATGGTGTTTGCTAGATCTCAGGCTTCTGGTGAACTCAGCTAATTATTCACAAGCAGGAATTTTGTGAATTGCATATATTTTGCATGTCACTTATTTTCTAATGTAAGCATTAGGAAGAGTCATTTCTTGAAAGTTCAAATGCCTTTTGTTGGAAGCGCTTAAAAAAAAATTTAACACTGACCAAAGATCATTAAATGATATCTAAAATAGCATTTAGTAAGTCTGTTCTTCCAGGGCAGAGACTGTTAGTTAATACACTATAAATTATTTACAGTCACGTCATTGATCATCTTAGAAACGGGTTGTATCAGAAGAAATGTGCCAGCTCTGACTGAATCTGGCCCTGAGATCTGAACCAGTTCTCCTCACAGGGTAGGGCAAGACATTTTATAGGATATCAGCCTTTGTTATCCACACACTTGTCTGCCTATTCCTACCAATGCATCCTTCCACGCATCCAGTACTCCCCAAGTAGCTCGCATATTGCTTATTTGTATTTACCTCGTTGTCATCACCTTCCTCTTCCGAAAGCCTACGGCAATACAAAATTACAGGCTTTTATCATAGACTCTTAAAGAGATATTTGGTAAGATCCATATACAGAAACTTGCTTCATTCCAGGTTGAAACATAAAATTTGTCAATTTCCTTCCAATTGAGTGAAACAGAATAATCAAAGCAAAACATTGAGTCTACTAAAAGACTTTTTTAGTAATTTAGTAATTTTTTGTGAAAAAATTGGATGTGGGAGATATAAGGTTTAAGAATGAGACACAGAGGGGTGCCTGGGTAGCTCAGATCATGATCCCAAGGTCCTGGAATCGAGTCCCGCTTCTGGCTCCCTGCTCAGTGGAGAGGCTACTTCTCCCTCTCCCTCTGCCTGTTGCTCTGCCTACTTGTGTTCTCTCTATCTCTGTCAAATAAATAAATAAAATCTTAAAAAAAAAAAAAAGAATGAGATGTGGAGTGAAAGAGGAAACTAAGAGATTAGTTTGAATGTGTACACTGTTTACTGCATTTATTTAATTACACTAACATAGAGTTATGTAGTGCTTACCTTTTGTCCCGCACTTTTCAAAGCACTCAAGAAATATTCTTTCCTTTAATACATATAATAATTGTGTGATTATAAATTATATTGCTAATCATATTTTATTGATTAGGAAAACCAAAGCTCACAAACTTAAGAAGGTAATACAGCTAATAGGTAGCAGAAATAAGATTTGAACCCCAGTTGTCTAGATCCAAAAGCTGAGCTCTTAAAATCTCTGATACACATCCTTTGTGTTAAAGCATGCTTAAGATTTTTTTTTTTAATCAGCCCTTTCAAGGAATTTTGACACCTATTTTTTAAATAAAAAATAAATGTCACTTGATTAACTTGCAAAAATAAATAATATGAGCACCAAGCAGTGCTCATATTATTAAGCACCAGCAAAATACCAGCTACCTAGGAAGTCAAACCAGAAGAAAGATGCTCAGTAAAAAAGGGATTAGAACAAGAAGAATTTGCCATGTGTCTTAAATTGGGCTGCCATGACAAAAACCAAACCAAACCAAACAACCAAACAAACAACAACTATAACAACAGAGAAAACATAGACTGTGTTGTGTGGCTTAAGCAACAGTTCATTTCTCTGGAAGCTGAGAACTCCAAGATCAAGGTGCCGGCAGATCCAGTGTCTGGTGAAAGCACTCTTCTTGGTTTGCAGATGGTCATCTCCTCCTTGTATCCTCACATAGTTGGAGAATAAGAGGGCAAGTTGTCCTGTCTCTTCTTATAAAGACACTAAACCTCCTGACCCAATTATTTCCCACAGTTCCCACTTCCTAATACCATCACACTGGGGGTTGGAATTCCAACAGAGGAATTTTGAGAGGACACCAACATTCAGTCCATAATGCTAGTGATTTAAACATAGTAGAGTATCAATTCCTACCATCCTGATGCCTGCGTCTCCATCCAAGGTGCTACCAAGCCTTGTGCTGAACTGATTCCAGAGCCCTGCTAAAAGTTGGCCTTGAAGCATCAAAATTACCCTCTGATTTGCATCAGGATATTTCATATACTTCTCTTTTGGAAGATATGCACATGTCTTCACATACACCCCATTTTCATCTGAAGGCCATCATATAATCAAAGAAGGAAGGATCCATATTTAGGTCTCAAGTTTCAAAAAGAGGATTTTGAGGAAGAAACAAAGGAAGAACACTTCAGTTTCAAATAATATGGGCCTGACTTTTAAATATTGTCGAAGTATAAGAGCAATTTCCAAATTGATTACATATTAATCAAGATTAGGTTATTTTAAAGCCTATGGTTATTGTTGGAACACCAAGAAAATTAACAGCGATCATAACAATGCCATTATTACTGAGAAGTGGAAGCGGATTTTACATGGAGATCAACTCTGTTCCAGAGAGTTGTGCCAACAGGACTGTAGTTGGACTGAATGTATAGTAATGAGGAATGCCTGTGAGGAGTGGTGCTGGGGGGAGAAGGTGGCTCAGGATTTAGAACCCACAGTCCTTCTGTCACAAAATCTAATCATTGAGTGCAGCCAGTTTTTTTTTTTTTTTTTTTAGTTTGTTTATGAAATTGAAATGGAGAGACATTTCAGAAAACATACTCTTGTTCAATCCAGAGTATCCTGCTTCTTACTTTTTTTCAGAAGTTACTACTCAATATCAAAAGTTATTTGCTCAAAGACATCCATAATGAAAGCACACTGTCATCGATCACATGGCTGAACGGCCTTTGAAATGATAATAATCAGTGCTTGGTCAAGTGTGTGCTCTGCTTTCCTAGTGAAGGTATAAACTGGAATGTAAAATCTTACATGGAAAGACAGTGGTATCAACAGAATTTTTCATCAGTTGATCCAGTAATTCCATTTCTAGAAACTGATGCTAGGAAAATAATAAAAAATCTACTCAAAGACTGACATATAAGAATATCCTTTATAGCGTTATTTCTTATGGCAAAGCACTGGAAACAACCCAGATTTCTAATGCTTAGTAAATGGTTATATTATTGGTTATATTATTTATTTTAATGGCTATGTCAATGATCACATGTTTTAAAGAACATTAACTACCAAACTCTCTCAAGAGATTGTGGCGCAAGATGGTGGCCCCAAGCTCCGAGCTAAGTGGGCTAAGCTCAGCTTTCTGATTTGACTTCATTCCCTGTTCCTTGTCTCAGCCTGCTGCCCATCACCTTCCTTTCCAGTTTTCCACAGTGACTTGGCTTTGCATCTCTCTCCTAAAATGTCATGCTATAAAACTGGTTCCAATCCCTAATCTCTCAGCTGTCTTCCCTTCCTCCACATAACTCAGGAGGGAGGAAGGTAGTACATTTCTTAGGCCTGAATTGGAAGGTTATTGGTACCTAGGAACTCTATTAAGGATGAGGGTCACGCCATTAGAAATCCATGCAGTATCTGGGCTATTCCAGAGCTAGACATACAGCAGGGACTCACTTTCTGGAAAATCTGTTTGCTAGTGGGCGGAACCCACACTAAGGAGTTAAGGAACAAGGCTGGCCCAAAGGAATTCAAAGCAGCTGCTTAAAGCTCTATTTATTTCAATAATCTATCTCTGTTATTTTAAAAAAATCTATCCATATATTGACAGCACATCTTTACAACAAGATTTGTTATCCAGTTACTAAAGGTATTCACTTTTTTAACATTGCAGTATTTCTCAGTGACCTTTTATTTTGGATCTGAGAAATTTTGACATGGTAGAGGTCATGAGCCATAGAAAGATCCTGGATAGGGAATGCCTGGGTGGCTCAGTCAGTTAAGCGGCTACCATAGGCTCAGGTCATGATCCCAGGTTCTAGGATCGAGCCCCCTGTCAGGCTCCCTGCTCAGTGGGGAGCCTGCTTCTCTCGGCCTGCCCCTCCCCAGCTTGTGCTCGCTCTCTCCCTCTCACACACAGACACAAATAAATTAATAAGTAAAATCCTTAAAAAGGAAAGAAAAGAAATGGGAGGAAGGTGGTTATGAATGAGACAATGGAAAAGGACTATCTTGAGATTATATCATTGGTGCTTCCTTAGGTAGATAAATTTTAGAAAGAGTGACATTGGAAAATCCTTGTCCGCATTATCTGGTACTAACTGCTTTCTTCAAGTTTTAATGTTGCTAAGATTACATAACTCTAGAGACAGAAGAGGTACTGGGAATTTCAATTCCTTCTATCTCTATTCAGAGAAACAAAAACTAATGTTAAACATGAGAGACTATGGACTCTGAAAAACAATCTGAGGGTTTTGAAGGGGCGGGGGGGTGGGAGGTCAGGGTACCAGGTGGTGGGTATTATAGAGGGCACGGATTGCATGGAGCACTGGGGGTGGTACAAAAACAATGAATACTGTTATGCTGAAAATAAATTTAAAAAAATTTTTAAAAACATACAAAAAAAAAACCCAAAAAACCCAAAAACCTCACAAAAAACAAACAAACAAAAAACAGAACAGAACCATTTCTTGAACTTTTGGGCAAGGCCCCAACTTGTTATGACAAATCCCAGAGAAGTTTTTTCATAATTACCTCCATGTCAAAGAGCTTCTTCATTTACAACAAAAGCCAGATTTTCAAATCTTTCCTCCTGCAAATATTAGTGCAAACTACTATTTAATTATAGATTTGAGATTCTTCAAAGAGAAATACAATCTAAGGGAAACATGTCTGCAGTGACTTTGATAGTAAGAGAGATGTGGTAGGGCTGATTAAGTCTGCCCTAAAACTCTGCAGGGGAAAGGAGGTACAACAAAAATCCCCTGCTGCTAAATCTGTGTTGTTCTTTCAGTGATAACTTCATAGCAGCAGGAGGCACCAGGAAATGAGGACGATCCCAGGTCACTGATGATATGAGAATACACTTTAAAGTAGTACTGGGTAAGTTCTTTTCATTATAATCTGCCAGTTTTTTATCACTAAAAACTTAAAATTTTGAAAATATAAATTAGCATATTTGATTGATTTTGCCTAAGACATTAGGTCATCACAACCACAAACACAAAAGAAAGCTTTACATTCTCCTTTTCCTCTAAGCTTCAAAGGGAAGCTTCAGAGAAGCAGTTCCTTTCCCCCTGGAAAATGCATCTCCCAGTCACATGAATTTGGGCTACTCATTCCTGCATTAATATAGGAAAGAAATAGAGCAGTTCTCAGGATCGTTTAAATAGAAGGATGAAAAAAAAGTCAATCAATCAATCAATCAATAGAGGGATGAAAATGCCTTAAAGGGATGTTGAAAATGGAAAGAAGCCACACTGGAAAGGGTTTCCATTTTAAAGGCTCAGAAAGAAACTGAAAATGGCTGTGGGAAAGTAAGAAGCATGGCTCCTATAGATCTTGAACTTGGCCTTTTGAGAGAACAGAGAGATTCTACCCAGTGCTTACAGCATCTAATCCATACCACCTCCAGGAGAAGAAAGCCTGTAATGAAAGCCGATTTCCTCATGACATGCCCCTAGAAAGAATGATCCATGTTCTCTCCACTGCTTACTGTTACAGGGTTACCATGGTTCGGGCAGCCTAATGACGAGCTATGCTCAAGACGCACTGTGTGAATGGAGATGACGTCAGGGTACCCGGGAGGGTGCTGTATGAAATCCAAGCGTCCCTTGTTGGAGAGCAACAAAACCATCTGCCTGAATGGTGAGTAGAGCAAGAGAGAAAGAAGTTCAAGAAAGCATAATTAAGTTGCCTTCTGTGCAAAATTTCATAAGCCACCTAAAGCAATTAAGAAATAGTTTATGACATTGAAGCAAAAAGAAAAAAAAAATGGACCTGTTAGATTTATAAATAAAATAAACCTCACAGTTTTGTCCCTAATCTTGGTCACTTAATTTGAAGTACTCTGTTATTTCTCAGGCTACAGACTGCAGGAAATAACAACCATTGTTGTTGCAGTAAGTTTCACTTTTCTTCCGGTTTTTAGCTTGGCAGTTTTTCTTGAATTAACTTTTTCATATTTTACTTTATTTATTAACATTTTATTATATGCCTATGTATTTGAGTGTATACATACTATGTATCGTATTATGTCTGTATACATACTACTGTATGTATGTATACATAATATGTATGGAGTGTATACATACATACATTCATACAAAAACCTGTGTATGCCAGGCTTTTTTTTCTCCTGACCTGACAGTTGCAAACACCATGCTTTTTACTCTTCAATACTTCAGTGCATATTCCAAGAACAAGGACATTTTCTTACCTAATTAACTATAGATAATTATCAAATTCAGAGGCATTATATGAAAGCACTATTATACAATATACATCTTACTTTCGATCTTCACTAATTATCTCAATCATGTTCTTTTTGGATATTTCTGTCCCAGTCCAGGACTTTGCACTGCATTTACCTGTCAGGTCTCCTTGGTCTCCTTTCAACTAAAATAATTCCTTAGTCTTTTGCTTGTTTTCATGACAGTAACCTTTTTGAAGATCATGGGCTAGCTGGGTCACAAAATGTCTCTCAATGTGGATTTGTCTGACGTTTCCGTAAGTGTACATCATTTACACTACACATCTTAGGCAGGGGTAGTGTGTCATTAGTGAATCGCAACAAGATGCTCAGCTGTTTGTTAGTGACTTTAAAGGTTAAGATTTGTTTAAGATGGCACCTGCTGCATTTCTCTATGAAAAATTTACTTTTTTAATTTTGATAATTAACTTGTAATCTGTTGGGAGATACCTAGAGATCACATGTTTAGCATTTTAGCATCCATCAGTGATGCTTGAAGGAAATAGTTCTTACATGATGGTTGAAAAATAATTTCAGTAGCTTTAAGAAAAACCTATATTGGTAGAAACTAAGGAAAGAGATTTGGATTTTTTGTCATTTCTCATTTTTATGCCTTTGGACATATAGAGAGATGTCTGCTCAATTTGAATGAACATACAATTTAACCGACTTCCTAAAACAATACAGAAATATTTCTTTCCCACTCACATTAGGTGTAAGTGCATGTGTGTACAGTAGTTATATTATCAATTGCTTCCTAAGAAAGTTCTGTGGCATAATATATTTATTATATATATATAATAAATATATTAAATATATATATTTATATATATATTGTCCATTGTCTGACTCAGTTGTGAAATATATAACTAAATATATATATATTAAATATATATAATATTATATATATAATATTAAATATATATTAAATATATATATATAATAAATATATTATGCCACAGAACACATATAGTGTGTATGTGTGTGTGTTTTCTAGTACAATCCTTATTTTTTTTTCACGCAATTATAGGACTCGCTCCCTGTGAACAGGATTGGTAGATGGATGTCCACATGATGAATCCTTTTTAAAGCAGGTCAGATGCTCTGGGGGCTCCAGAAACAGTGCAGAAACTTGAAAATCATTCCATAAACTGGAATAATCACGTATATAGGAACTAATTTTGTAGCTTGCATAAAATGGATGCTCAATCAACTATGTTAAGTGGATAATTGGGCCCCATTAAATATAAAATGAGCTGTTAAAAAAAAGATAAAAGAAAGTTTTCTAGCAACATATTAAAAGTAACGATGCATTTAATATGTGAAAGTCAAGATTGGAAAAAAAAAATTCTATTATACTTGAAAGGTTACATTTTACCTATCTGAAACAGTAGAAAAAAGGATAAACCCTTTCCAGCATGATTTCTAAATTCATGTCTTGGTCAGGAGAAAAAGTAAACCAAGATATATAATAGAAGAGTTAATTTAACAGAAGCAGGTCAAGACAACACGCAACATTACCATTCCTTGTGTTTTCAGCTCCTCAAAAACCATGTGGTGTTTCTTTATAAGGAGGCACGTAGCATCTAAGGAGTGCTGATTCTGAGTTCTCAGAACAGGCAGAATCTAACATGACAGACACAAGAGGCTTCCTGAATAAACACAACATTTTGAAATACTGACAGGCAATTCTGGAAAAAATCCATTGTCTGACTCAGTTGTGAAATATATAACTAAAATTGTTTTGGAGGAAGAGTTTATTACTGGTTGTCCTGTGAGCCTGATGAATCATGCATCGCTGTGGAAAGTCCTGGAAGCTACAGGCTTGCCTGGTATAATGGAAATAGTACTGAACTTGGAAGTCAGAAGGCTTGGGCTTGAGTTTCAACTTCTTTACTTAATTGGGTATATCCCCTGAGGGGGTTATTCAATCCTTCTGAGTCAACTCTGCCCATAAATAATGTGGCAGTTAGGTTAAAAGATTTTTTTGAAATAGTAACATGCTAAAAAAGTACATCATTTTGAAAGAGGAAATAAGTGAAATCTATACAGTTTTATTTAAAATGTTTAATCTCATTAGGAGGTAGCTTATGGATATTAGACTAAATTAAACTGATAATGACCCTAATAATTGAAGCTCATTAGATATACCTAAAATCTTTTGGGCTGGACTTCAAATGACCTCTGTCTAGCAGTTCATCATACTGCTATCTTATGAATTCTTATTCAGAATAAAATCAAAAGGCATAACAATAATTTAAGATGGGGATTTTTTTTCCTGTATCCCTAGTGCTTAAAACAGCACCTAACATGAAGGAGGAATTCCATAAATACTTGGTGAAAAGCTAAATTAACTAGGACTAGGCATCATCCTTTTGTGAGAATCTGGAAAGTATTTGAACTGATAACTAGTTGGGAAGAAAAATTACCCATCTCTGTAAAATACACAGTCAAGGAATGCAAACTGCTGGCTTGAAAGAAGAAATGAAACTGTTGTCCCTACCCCACTGTCTGCCACTGGTATTGAAAGACCCCTCCCCTAGAAAGACCCCTCCCTTAGTAGACCGATAGGATAACTAACCGCTTGTTTGCTTTTCTGTGAACCGCTGGCTTTTAGGCGTAAATTAGGTTATTAATTGCTTATTAATTGCTCTTTTGCCCTTCTGTAACTGCTTGGCTTATAGAAATAATAGAAGATGCCATGATGGCACTCCTACCTTCCCCCTTCTTGTTCCCCCTCCCTGCCTCTCTCCTCCCGCGCGTGGGCCCTCAGAACCAATCAGCTTGTTCCCTCTTCCCGCCTCTCTCTTCGCGCGCGCGGGTCCCCAAAGCCAATCAGCAAACTCCACTAAGGCCTTTTTCAAAAGTTCTAACTGTCAACCAATCAGTTGCGCCCCACCCAAAACTTGTTTGTACCTGTCTATAAAAACCCGGCACCACCCCAGCTGGGTGTGCTCAGCTAGCAGGAGCTGCTGACCACCCGCAGGCGCCTGCGTAACAATAAAGAACCTCTTGCTGATTGCATCCAGTGGCAGTGTTGGATTCTTGGGTAAGGGGATCCGCGGGTCTTTCAGTATTTACCAAGATACTTGGTAATACTACAGAAAAATTACACATTGTCCCATGTAATGGTGTTTTAGTGTCTCAGACAACCAAATAGTAGAGATAAACTAAGATATCAGCTTAAATCAAACAGAACCCTGTTCTCTATATGTTTGGCATATATTTAAATTAGCCTAGGAGGTAAGCAACAATATGCCATCCAACTTTAGATCAAATAATATACTGACTAAAATTCAGTATTGCACTGTGACTTACTTTAAAATACCCTATCAAAGACATTGTGTTCTATATGTGTCACTTAGTTAAAGCTTCAGCTCCAGGGACTGGAGCAATCGAAAAGTTCACATGCTTAAAGGATCAATTAACTTTCCATCAAGAATACAGGCCCAGAAGTGGTCAGTATGAGTCCTAATCAGGAAGCTGTTGCTCTGCTAATTTTCACACAATTGCAAAAATAGGTTTTTATTGGTCGAAACAATGGCTTGTGTACTGGCATGATGAATGTTGGAAATGAACGCTCAAAGGTTAAATTAATGACATTCAAATTATTTCAATTAGCTAAAATAACATGGTTAGAAAGACAGATGGATCTATAGACAGACAGACATAATATATTTTTATTTTTTAAGAGACAGTCACTCCTACCACATAAACAAGGTAGAAAAGCCCAGAAAGGTCAACAGCCTTTAGGGATGATGCCTTAGGATAAAACTCTACCCTCTCTGCCTTCAAAAATGAACTCTTGAGGGCTTTGAGTGATGCCCTGTCCAGCCATATTAGAGTCTTAGCTCAGCAACAAAATAAGTGTGTGCCCTTTTATACATTTACCAAAATGTTCTCCCATATTTTGAACCAAATGAAGAAAGTTAATGGAATCTCTATAATCAAAAATATGACCATATATAAAATCCTGCATTGGCCTAATGGGATCAGATGCCATTGTTAAACTTCATAACTGTTATGGAAGACCAGTAACCACTGGCAACTCAGAAATGATTTTTTTGTTGAACAATAATGCAGAAATTTAAACAACAGTGTCTATTTAAAATGTTGATGTTTTGCTCATAATAAATTACTTTGCATTCATCTTGACCCTTTAAAATATTGACTTAAAATATTATTTCTCTTGATTACTAAGTTTTTTGGCACGTCTTCAAATTTTGCACCAGATGCTAGTGACTCACAGCCCTGATTTTGAGTATCAGAGAATGTTATAAGACTGAAATATCTTGTTTGTAGAATTTTTTAAAAAGATTATCTTTATTTATTTACCAGAGAGAGATAGAGAGAGGAAGAGAGCAAGGCAGGGGGAGGGCAGGCAGAGAGAGAAGTAGACTCCCCACTGAGAAAGGAGGTCCATGTGGGACTCAATCCAAGGACCCTGGGATTATGACCTGATCTGAAGGCAGATGCTTAACTGACTCGGGCATCACCCAGGCATCCTTTTTTCTAGAATTTTGGCACTTGGCTCCAGCAAAACTTTCATTCCAGGTAGTACTCAAAGCACCTCAGTGGATGATGAACTAATTGTATCTTCTAGAGACTATAAAATGAGTACTGTAAAATTTTTTTGTTTTTATTTTCTATTGTTTTATGTTATCTTACGAATAAATATTTAGTTTATAAATGTCTTTATGTCTGGTATAACCTAGCTCAAACATGCTTTCATTTTAACCTGCCACCCAATAATTTCAAGATGGCTACCATTATCTGCCAAAAAGAAGCCAACAGAAAGCTGACTCAGGTTAGTTCATAGCACTCAAGGACACAATGAATGAAATCAAGGATAATGCATATTCAGTTTTACTTAATTACATTTTTGTAGCAGTTGCTACATGCCAGACATTATTTCACATGCTCTACAAAAATTGACTCACAACAACCTTCCATGTGAAATACTATTAGCGTCTCTGTTTATAAATGAGAAATCTTTCTTCTCTTGGTAAAAATGCAGAATGAGAGGTTCACCTCAACTGAAACTGCATGACTGAAAAAGTCCACATGGATATTATATAAAACTAGGCACCTGGGTGGCTCAGTTGATTGGGCAACTGCCTTTGGCTCAGGTCATGATCCCAGAGTCCCAGGATCGAGTCCCACATTGGCCTCCCTGCTCAGTGGGGAGTCTATTTCTCCATCTGACACTCTCCCCTCTCATGCTCCCTGCCTCACTCTTTCTCTGAAATAAATAAATAAAATCTTTAAAAAAAAAAAAAACTAACACAGCAAAAACAAAAACAAAAACAAAAAGCAAAAACACTGAAACTTAGAACTTAGAGAGAGACTATGTTTCTAAAATAATTCATCAAAAGAACAGAAAAGGATAGAAACCTTATTAAAATCCTCCATGGAATGGAAAAACAATTCAGAATTAGGATAAATCAGGGAAAATGAGACAGCAAATCAATTGGAGTTATCTACTATAACAATTTTTAGGAGGCCAGAGTAACTTTTATTGTTAAGTTAAAAGTAAATCCTCATACAGCTTTCATTAAAAATGTTTCTGCTCTACCCTTGGCTTAAATATACTTTAAAACTCAATTGCAGCACTGATGAGCATAAAAATATCCAGGTTCAGAAAAATGTCTCAAAGACTGGCATTTAATGCTATCCATTCCGAGAGTGTGTCATGTAGAATTCTAAGGGTGGATATAATTTCTGAATTTAGAACTTCTCAGCCAAATAGCCCTTTTTTCCCTCCAGCTTTATTGAGATATAATTGATATACAGCAGAGTGAAAGTTTAAAGGGTACACGTTGAGTTGATACATTTATATTTCCCAATAGCACTATCACCTTAGCATTAACTAACACCTCCATCACAGCACACAATTAGTACTTCTTTTTTGTGAGAAGTATAATAATTTGTAATTATTCACTTACATGTGTGTCTTCCTTTTGTTTTGTGATTTGATTACCTTTGTACACTCATACCTAACATAGGCCCAACACACAAGAGGCATTAAAAGATGTTTGATGAATAAATGTAAGAATCCGCTCCTCCCTTTTCCTATAAAATAAGTGTTGGACATAGGAGTAACTTAAATAAAGACACTGCAAGTGAGCCTGAATTTAATATTCTGTGGCCTATCATTCCCAACTGAAAAAGATAGATAGTGCCTTAAAAGTACTCTTACTGAAAAGATCTTCTTTTGCTTCTAAAGTATGAAGATTCCATACAAAAGATTTTGGTTCTGTCTGGTGTAGCAAACATATCCATTAAAATATAACAGTAAGTAGGGGTGCTGGGTGGCTCAGTTGGTTAAGTGTCCAAGTCTTGATTCTGGTTCAGGTCATGATCGCATGGTCATGAGATAGAGTCCTGCATCCAACTCTGCGCTGAGCACGGAGCCTGCTTAAGATGCTCTCCCTCACCATGATCACAAAGGTGGTTTTCCCAGGGTGAGGTTTACCCATTGCACTCCAGATGTGCAGACCCCTGCAATTTCTCCACATGTGGGGGACTCGACTGCATAATTCTGGTAGTGGTGAACTGTGTTAATGCTTTCCCCTCAAAAAAAAAGATGTTTTCTTTCCCTCTGCACTGCCTTCCATCGCCCCACTAGAGCATACGTGCACAAATTCTCTCTCTTTCTAAAAAAAGGAGACACACACACACACACACACACACACACACGGCAATGAGTAGATGGTATTTAAAATTTTTAAGTGACATTTTTTATTTTCAAAGGAATTTAAGATCTGTAAATTCTAAACTCAGTACAACCAACCTTTCCCAAACAAATACAGGGTCATAAGAAATGAACTATATTTCAGCTAAAGATTCCAACTAGATTTTAAGGTGAAAGATGATTAATGAGTGTTCAGGTGAGTGGAAACTACTTTGGGCTGCTGCCATGGTGTTTTGATATCACTTGGCAGCAATTTGCAGAAGACAAATAAACACTGGAACAAAATGCTCTGTGTACCTCTTTCCTTTGTCCCAAGCATGATTCCATTGTTGTCAGAGTGATGTGAGAATAAATGCTTTTAAGACACATATGTAAAAAGAGACTGTAAGTATCTGACAGACACCTCAATATCGATCATCAAAATAGCAAAATTTGCCTGATAGACTAATCAGAAAACAGCTTTTTCTTCTACACCGTGGTAACCATTTCTATGTTCTATACCGTGGTAACCATTTCTATGTTTAGGTAATTACATTATTTTAGGCAAAGGAATCGTTTGAGTAAATTTTCATTTTTCATTATTCATCATTCATTATTCTTCTCAAATACTGAAGACTTACGTGGCCATCTTCGTAATGTGATTGTCAGTATTTGACATTTTTGTTTGAGACATGGCAGTCAAAGCCTCCACTAATTAGTTCTCTGGTAATGAAGTCCATTGTAATGATGGTGATCCTGTTAAAAATATTTTAATTGTTAAATCAGTTTTAATTACACATGACGTGGTTCAAAGTCAATCAATGTTCTTACTTAGTTGCACAGACACATACGTCACACCAAGGTGCATGCTAGCATAAGCTCCACCAAGGCAGGAATATTTGTCTGATTTATTCACTGCTGTACCCCTAGAACCTACAACAGTTCCTGTGAAGGAACCCCATACACAATTGTGGAGAGAATTGTGCCATGTGAAACACAATGGCCATGGTTTTATTTGTATATAAACTGAATGCCCCCTAGAGCAACTCTGAAAAGTGTGAGGTTCTATTTTCCCTTAACTTCATCTTCTATTCTCTGTAGCCTTCGGAGTCCCTGTCAAATCTACTCTGTTTCCTTTGAGCATCTAATAATGTTAAAAATAATACTAATATTTATATAATTTTTACATAATATAGTGCTTACCAAGTCCAGAAACTGAACTGTGTGCTTTATATTTTCATTTCATTCCTACAACAATATTACAAAACAACTTATGTTGTAACTCTCCTTTGATAGATGAGTTAAACTGAATTACAGAAAGGTAAATACTTTGACCACTTTTGAAGCCAATGGAGGAGCTGGGATGAGATCTGGAATACCTTTACCTAGAAGCCTTACGTCATCACCTTATCATATCATTTCCCCATGACCCCTTCCCACTACTCCTCCTCAGTACCACAATGGTAAGAGGACATGCTACCC
Organism: Mustela lutreola; assembly: GCF_030435805.1. Taxonomy (NCBI): domain Eukaryota; kingdom Metazoa; phylum Chordata; class Mammalia; order Carnivora; family Mustelidae; genus Mustela; species Mustela lutreola. The sequence continues at coordinate 77,997,672 of NC_081295.1, forward strand.
TTCTTTTCTCAGTTCCCTTTCCTTAACCTGCCAATGCCAGAATCCATCCTTTCTGCCTCAACTAGAATGGGGACGCTTCAATTATGTAGAATGGCAGACTAATCAATTCATTACCCTTTGGGGTAAATAAGTTTCAGTCCATGTACTGCCTAAGCCAAACCTTTCATCTCTGCTCAGTGGTAAGTTTCATCTGTTCATAGAGAATTCAGGCAACAGCAAAAAATTGATAAAAACATCTCCAAAGGCAGATAAAATTTCATTCATTCCATACCCTTCATTATAAAGCTTATTTGCCTATTTGTCAAGCACTGTGTTAGGTAATGGGGATATGAAGTTGAGTAAAGCAAAGCCCTCATCCTCTCAGAACTAATGGAAGAGAGGAAATGAGAGGAAAAGAAGGCATGATGGTAGCATTAATGTTTTTAAATAAGGTGCCACGGTGGTCCTAAAGAGAAAAAATTCTACAGGAAGAGGTTAGGTAAGTTTTAACAACAAAGGCAATTTTAATGTTGGGTCTTTTAGAAAAAAAAATAGTATTGGAGAGAGAAATAAATGGGGGAAGGGAGTAGACTAAGAAGAGGAACACTGTGAGCAAATATGAAGAAAATGGGTCATTGCATTTGTGTTTAGAAACTGATCATCTATTTTAATTAGAGTACAGCCATAGCCATCTTTCCAAATTACTAGTTTGAGGACACAGAATTTTCAAAAGGGAATGTATTATATATGAAAAGAATGCAAAAGAGCTGGAAGAGAAAGAAGTTTTATACTGATTTAATTTTTAAAATTAAAGTACAGATACATATTGTAGAAAGGAATTTCTTTTATTAAAAAGTAAGGATGCTGAGTGCTGCTAAAATTTAATGAGGACAATTTTACAAAACAGGAACTTAGTTATGTCTTGAAGAACTAAAGTTATAAAATAGGTATGATCCTTATCTTTTCATTATTTCTTTCAATGTTTCATGGCGTGGTTACTATATTATGTATATGCATATAGTTACTCTAAGAAAAAGCAATCCAAGTAAGGGATTTTGTAGCATGAGGAAATTATCTTCCACCCAAAGAATAGACAGCTCATCAATAACTGAATTAATACTATTTTTCCATTCATAACTGTCCTCAACATTTGTCTTTTTGGGCAATACCAGTAGGGAGGCAGGCAGGTGATCCTCTTTCATAAGTCAGTCATATTTATTCCCCACAAATTTTAAATAATGTAGAAACATTCATACTAGTAGTGTCTAAGTTGGTTTGGGTTCTTTCTTAGGATACTCATTTATTTTTGTAAAAGAAACCCTAAAATCCTAATGAGATGATTAGAATAGTAAAATGTTTAAGGAACTAAATGAAGTCTTCAGCAGTCTACATTAGCGTAATCACAATGATCCCCTCCATCTGTTCCTCGATCCCCCACCCACTCCCTTCCAGCCCTCTCCTCTCCCAGTAATCCCCGCTCTTTCATGACATCACTGTCTACCAGTTTTCCAGCCACAAATCTAGGAATCATCCCTTATTTCTACTTCATCTCTTACATCCATGTCATCAACAAATCCTGTCGCTTCTACATCCAAAATATATCACAAAATGGGCTATTCTTCTACATTATCTCTGCCTCTGCCCACCTACAATCCCCTCTCAACAAGACTAGTTCAACCCATCCGAATGTCTCCATGCTTTCATTATGAATCATTCTCCAAGAAGAGCTAAAATAAATCAATTTTAAAAGCTGGATTTCTGGGCGCCTGGGTGGCTCAGTGGGTTAAGCCACTGCCTTCAGCTCAGGTCATGATCTCAGGGTCCTGGGATCGAGTCCCACATCGGGCTCTCTGCTCAGCAGGGGCCTGCTTCCCTTCCTCTCTCTCTGTGATCTCTTCCTTTCCTCTCTCCTACTGTGATCTCTCTCAGTCAAATAAATAAATAAAATCTTTATTTAAAAAAAAAGCTGGATTTCGAATTCCACTTACAAAAAGTGAGTATATAGTATTTAACATATAAAAAATGTATAGAGAAAATAGGGCAAACCTCAGTATTTGACAGACTGCATTAGGGAATAAAATTTTACCAACACATTTCAGTTCCCTTACCTGTCTCTCCTCAATCATATTTGATGTTTATTTTACCAGCATACCTCTTTTTGGTGTGCTACATATATATCTCTAAGAAATGCTACTTCTTCATTTTAAAAGTCTGATATAAATGGTATTATATTGTACTTATCCCTTGGCAACTTGTTGTTTCACTCATTGTTATGCCTGTGACATTTATGAATGTCAATTTTCAGTTCTGCCTAATATTCCACATTCTGAATAAATAATATTTCATTCATCCACTCTCCTGTTGATGTATATTTAAGTGGTTTTTAGGGTTTTTTATTGTTACTACAAACAATGCTTCCATAGATATTTTTATACTCTACTGTATATTTTCGAGAGTTTATTCTTAGGTATGTTCCTCAGACTAAATTGCTAAGCAACAGAGAATTTCATCTTCAAATTTACATTATAGAACTGACCCACTGTAGTTATTTTCAGTGAGTCAGTTCTTTTGGAAGATAAGATAGCTCCAGTAGTTAGAGGAAGGTGAATACTGTGCTGATTTACCAAGAGTCTAGAGTAATAGAATTCTCTTAGGAGTCTGAGTGTAAGATCAGATAATGTCTTAGGACAAGGCAACACTCAGAGGGCTACTGAATCCACTAGGCAGATTCTTCTACTGTATTCATACAAGATGGGAGATGTCTGTTCAATTTAGCCAACCCACTCACAATATGCAAAGATAGGACTGTTATAATTGGGAAGAATTCACTCAATAGATATTTCTAGTACTGCATACATAAGCAGGTGCATTTTGCCCTTAAGTCTCTCTACCTACCAAAATCAGTGGCTCTTATTAGAACTATTAGCCATTTTACTCATGTTTGTGCCCCTCCCTCCTATCAACAAAACAAATTTTGAAATAGCAATTTAAAAAATCTTTACAGGATGTGGTTTATGAATTTGTCAAGCACTCTTCATGACCAGAGATAAATCGAGACAAGTATTAGTGTGGGCCTAATAATGTTTATTATCTATTTGAACATAATAGGAGACAAGTGTTGATTGGGAAGGAGGAGGAGCTTTATTCAGGAGGCTGGCTACGTGGAAGACTGTAGGCGGTGACCAGCTCGGGGCTGGATGTTCTCCAGGAGGAAATCTGAAAGATCTGTCTCTGCAGATGCAGAAGGCTTCTTCTGTCTCCTGGAAACTGCCTGTTGATTCCCAACCAACACTAACTGCCAGTTTTGCTTTTGACTTACATGGGAAGGAAAAGAAGATTTGGAGCAAGGTGACAAGCAGGTGAGTGTGTCAGAAGGTGAGTGGACCAGGTGAGTTTGTCAGAAGTGTAAAGTGACGTAATTTTTTGTGAAGTGTCTGGTGATTTTGTTGTTGTCTGTGCTCCTCTGTTTTGGGAGAAGGAAAACATTTGAGAGAAACTAAGAACTTTAACAGTCAATTTCCCCAAGACTCAGGGCAGATCTGTCTTTAGTGTGTGTGTGTGTGCATGTGTGTGTTTATCATCTCTTGTGTAATGGGAAGTTCCATCTCTATCCTGCCAATTATCCCTGTTGGGTTGGATTTTGAATAAGTGGAAAGAATACAGCCAAGAATCTATGACTCAGAAAAGATAATTTTCTCTTTTTTTAAATTTAACTTAATTTATTTATTTGACAGAGAGCACTAGAGAAGGCAAGCACAAGTCGGGTGCAGAGAGAGAGAGGGAGAAGCAGGCTCCCAATGTGGGGTTGGATTACAGTACTCAGGGATCATGACCTGAGCCAAAGGCAGACTCTTAACCAACTGAGCCATCCAGGTGCCCTGATTTTCTATGTTAATACTGCCTGGCTAATGTGCCATCTAGAATCAGATAAGAGATGGTCCTTAAACAGATCTTTAAAATATTACACTATTTACAATTAGAGTTTTTTTGTCAAAGGGCAGGAAAGGATGATGAGATACCCTACGTTCTGACCCTTATGTCTTTACATCATAAAGATGCTGCCCAGGAAAACAGTAACTTAATGGCGCAGAAACTAAGAGAAAGATCAAAAGATTTTGGATACTATCCAGAATCTATAAAGAATTCATCAAATTCAAAACCCAAAGAACAAATAATCCAATCAAGAAATGGGCAGAAGACATGAACAGACATTTCCGCAAAGAAGAAAACCAAATGGCCAACAGACACATGAAAAAGGGCTCAACATCACTCATTATCAGGGAAATACAAATCAAAACCACAATGAGATACCACCTCACACCAGTCAGAATGGCTAAAATTAACTAGTCAGGATCCATATCGGCAAGGATGCAGAGAAAGGAGAATCTTCCTTCACTGTTGGTGGGAATGCAAGCTGGTGTAGCCACTCTGGAAACAGTATGGAAGTTCCTCAAAAAGTTGAAAATAAAGCTACCCTATGACCAAGCAATCGCACTGCTGGGTATTTACTCTAAAGATACAAATGTAGTGATCCAAAGAAGCACGTACACCCAAATGTTTATAGCAGCAATGTCCACAATAGCCAAACTATGGAAAGAGATGCCCATCAACAGGTGAATAGATAAAGAAGATGTGGTATAGATCTGCAATGGAATATTATGCAGCCATCAAAAGTGAAATCTTGACATTTGCAACAACATGGATGGAATTAGAGAGTATAATGCTAAGTGAAATAAGTCAATCAGGGAAAGACAGTTATCATATGATCTCACTGATATAAGGAATTTGAGAAACAAAACAGAGGATCATAGGGGAAGAGAAAAATGAAGTAAGATTAAACCAGAGAGGAAGAAAAACCATAAGAGACTCTTAATCTCAGGAAACAAACTGAGGCTTGTTGGAGTAGAGTAGGGAGGGATAGGGTGGCTGGGTGATGAACATTAGAGAGCATGTGCTACGGTGAGTGCTGTGAATTGTGTAAGACTGATGAATCACAGACCTGTACCCCTGAAACAAATATTATATTATATGTTAATAAAATAAAAAAAATACAAAAATAAATAAACCCCCATGCTGGGAAAGCCATCCTATTCAGGATTTAAAATACCCCTTTAGGAAAGGAAATCCATAACAACTGTGTTCACCCTGTAATCCATATTAACCATGTCTTCTCTCACCCTAGACTGGAAAGACAGGACAATAGTATGGGTAATTCAGACTTCAGCTACAGCCACATGTGCTATCAATTGTTGGATATGTCATCTGAAAGCCCAGTCGGTGCGGGATCATGGAGACCCCCTTGGTCCATTCCATTTAGAACACCTCAGAAATCCCCAAAGGCGATTGGTTTCCAATTGTTAAGGCCAAAATAAAAATATATAGTGTTAGAGGGCACCTGGTGGGCTCAGTGAGTAGAGCATGTGACTCTTGGTCTTGGGGTCAAGAGTTCAAATCCTATGTTGGGCATTAAACTTACTTAATTAAAAAAAAAAAAAAACTATTTAAAAATCCATAGTGTTAGAATAGCTAGATTCTTTCAAAATGATCATGAGTCACCCTGATGTCTCACGGTTTCTCAAAGTACTGTATTAAAAGAGGTTATTTTCAAGGGATAGAAAATAGGCTTGTATTCCTCAGTTAGATATCACTTGAAACCATCACCCAAAAGGTACCAGCTCCCTATGTGTGTAAACAAAAGTCTTGTTTCCTTTCTGGCTACAGATGATATCCATAGCAACGTTCAGGCAAGCAGAGATTAGATGGACTGAGCTGTCCTGTTGGTCAGCTGATTCTAAGACTTGAGAAGGACCCCACCATTTGTCTTTGTGCTCTGGCTGGGTTTGTCTTTAGTTGCAAATCAGGTGGAGTACCCTGGGCCACCGACTGCATTGCAAATTCTTCTACCCTTTCTGGACACTCCAGTAATCCCCTTCTCCCTCCACTTGGCTGATGAGACTAAACATTGAGCTAGATCCTTGAAATGATTTACTAGATTGATGGTGACCATTCAGGCAATATCCCTGATAGGAATGAATGTTTCTTTGGTTATACATTGTTGCCATAATGGGAGGCTGCTTCTCATCAATGTGTGTTTTGCAACCTGTCCCAAACTCTAACCATCACGAAACCACCAAAACTTCAGCTAACTTACAAATATCATTAGATTCCCTAAAGTCCTGGATAACCATATGGCCCTAGACTATACCCTAGCTTATCAAGGGGGAATTTATCTTATTCATAAATTCATCTGCAAATTCATCTTTCTGTGCTTATATCAATACCTCCTTGGAAGTGGAAACCAGTATTGATAACATCAGACAGCAAGCCACTTGGTTGCAGCAAACTCTAGATTGTCATACACCCCTGTTCCAGAGAGGATGGAACTGGTTCACATATACCTTCCCCTGGATACCATCGGGACTTAGGTTCATATTAGGCAGTATTCTAAGACATTCTAAAATTAGGACTCACCCTCGTGCTAGTAATATTATGTGTATACATAGGAATTAAGCTCATTACAAATGTGTGTGCCAAAACTGTGCAAGCAAGTCACATCAGTTGTGCGTTAAGGAATGCTTCAAACCCACATTAACATATTCCATTCCAAGATCCTGACTATGCCCTAGATCAGCATGAAGCAGCTACTGAAGATGGACCTTGGTCCTTAATCCCATAGATATGGAATGATAAAGTGACAGTGGGGAATTGAGGCCACCTTGATCTTCCTAACTAGCAAGATGATCTTTAATAAGTGATCTTAGGTTCATATGATTGATTTACTAACACTCGTTGTGAATCTATATATCTTATTTTCTTTTTTAGAAGAAGAAAAGAAAGCCCTTGCACATCACAGAACAAGAATTAGGCCTCTTGTACAACCCTCCAGCACTGAAAGTTGTAAATAGGAACCACAAAATCTACAGAGAATCAGGAAATTATAACAGGCTACTGCACTCATTCACTGATAAAGGAGACTTCCTTTCCTCTGAAACCCTCTCTGTGAGGCAGAAACCTCAGAGCTGGCTTTTGGGCATGTGTCTGCCTCCTCTTCAGGTGACTGGCCCTCTGAATAAAGCTCATATCCCTTCCCAATCAACACTTGTCTCTTGAGTATTGACATTTCAAGCATTGGGCAGCTGATTTGATATTTGGTATTAAAAATCTGAAAAAAATGATAATATGCTCTGATTTTAGAATGGTAACATTCACTTAATTACTGATAAAATCCCTAAATAATACTTAAAATGTGAGACCATTTGTTTTTATTTTAAGGTAAAAATAACCTGAACACAAAAAGATATATAAAAATTTTAAGCCGTAGAATAACATAGAAAGGACCCTGTGTTTCACTGCCCCAAATCCTAGCAGATGCAGGAATTTCGTCTACCATAATCCTGCAAGCCCTAACTTGTTCTCTCCCACCATGAAGACTCATTTAGAGTCAGTGAATGCCATCTTTGGTTTTTGCCATTTAAAATTCTTTTTCTCATATGGTACAAACCTGTTTTCTTAAAACTTCTGTCTGTGAGTACAAAAATATATCAATATATAATGTAGGCATTTGACAATAACACCTTTGAATATAACTGAAGGCAGGATGATTTCTAAATAATGAGATTAATTTTATAACAATGAATTTGTTTTGTTTCCAGATCCTCACTTCTATAAACCATATTAATATATTTTTAGACCTGAAAATTAAGAAAATGTTCCCTAATGAATATCGTTAGTCTCTTAGATGTTATATTTTTTATTTTGCAATATTTATATGCTCAGGCCTTTGGCAATCAGAATAATTTAGTGTCATTATGTTGAAATCTTACACGTCTTTTTTTTTTTTTTTAAACACAAAGTCAAACCAGTCACAGGATAATGAGCTTCACTCTTCTTGTTGCTTGACCAAAGTACTGAGGTTTCCTAAATCCCTGGGCCTCCTCACCTGCTCTTCTACTCAAATTCTCCCACTTCGCCTCACAACCTACACAGCTTGAGAGAAGCTGGTGAGAGGCAAGCAACCATGGAAGAAGCCAAAAACAATCCCACAAAACAAAGGCTCATTTTTTCCCTCTTGGAGTATCATGACAAAGAAAACAGCACTGCTGCATCCTCACATATTTCTCTGAGAAATATTAATACCTTTCAATGCCTTTCGACCATAATTTGCTGTGAGGCCCTGGACGAGGATCTCGGGCTTATGCTAGTACTGCAGTTACAAGAAGCACAGCTTGTGGCATTCTCTTCCTTAAAAGTTAGCATTACTAAAAGGACTCCCCTTCCTTCACTGAGTAAACACTGCTAAGCATCTCCTGTCCTGTGGTGGTTCACAGGTCCCATGATGGCTCAAATGAGACCTTGGGGTTTTCTCAACCGTAGACCGTGTATGGAAACAATGTTAGCCTCAGTTTACACATGAGATTTAAACAGCTTAAACCCCAGTTTACACAGGAGTTTTTAAGAGTGAATTAAAGAAAATTTTCTGGGGTACCTGGGTGGCTCAGTGGGTTAAGCCTCTGCCTTTGGCGGAGGGCATGATCTCAGGGTCCAGGGATCGAGCCCTGCATTGGGCTCTCTGCTTGGCAGGGAGCCTGCTTCACCCCTTCTCTCTGCCTGCCTCTCTGCCTACTGGTGATCTCCCTCTCTTTCTGTCAAATAAATAAATAAATAAAATCTTTTTTAAAAAGTAAGAAATTTTTCCTATTAAAAATAATTCACCACGGAAAAAAAAATAAAACAAGATGAAATCAGAGAAGGAGACAAACCGTAAGAGACTTTTAATTATAGAAAACAAACTGGGGTTGCTGAGGGGAGGGAGATGGGGGATGGGGTAACTGGGTGATGGGCATTAAGCAGGACACATGATGTAATGAGCCCTGGGTATTATGTAAGACTGATGAATCAGTGACCTCTACCTCTGAAACCAATAATACATTATACGTTAACTACATTTAAATAAAAATAAATATATAAAAAATAAAAACAATTCATCATACTTGAGGAGAAATCATTTGTTTTATTGTATAAATGACCATTTCAAAAGTGTACAAGAGTTTAAATTAGATATATAAACTGGAAGATAAGGTATTCAGGTCCAGACAGCATTCTAGAAATGGGCAGTTCAATTACATTAGATATAATAAAGATTTAGAATGTTACAAATATCAACATTTGAGGATTATAAAAAAGAAAGCAAAGGTAGGAATTCTGCTCACCCACTCAGTAACACACAAAGAATTATGTAACAATTTCCACACACTGATCTCAGAAACAGAACGTTACATTTTCTATGAACACAAACAATGAAATATTAGGAATGGTACTTAATATAAAGTTGTTTGAGGCAATCTATATAGGAACTATGATCAAGACTCAAAATTGCACAAATTTGATAGGCCTTACATTTCCCATCACAAATGACACTGCTGTCATAACTCACAAAGAAGTAATTGTAGTATTTTAGAAACTGCTCATTGCCCGGGACTGCAAATTGTTTAGCTAATCCATACAAACTTTTTGGCTGCAAATCTTCAATGCTGTAGGTCTGAGTCAGCACATATTCCAGCTTCCAATCGGATTCTCCCTTTAGATTTGCCTCTGTCAGGTTCAAATAATACTGCAACATATCCTATATCAAAAACAGTCACAAAGCTTGGTTCATTCTTTGGCATATAAAGTACTGCACAGCAAGAAGAGTCCTTATTTGGATTTATATGACATTCTTAATTTAAAGTTGCAGCCAGTTAAAAATAGTGAGAATTGGTTTTGTTAAAAAAGAAAAACCCAATAGAAAAATCTGTATTACATTTTTTTAATCGAAAATAATGAAGGAACATAATAGAAAATAGTCTAAACTATACAGAAAGATGTACAAAATAAAAAGCTTTGATTCACACACCTCAGAAGTAACCACTGCTAATAAAATCACTGTACGTAAATCAGTGATGTTCTGAGACAGCTTGTATCAGCTCACAGAGCCAGTGATCAAATTTTCAACAATCTTGCAAGTTAACTGACATCACTTTGGCAGCTTTAAATTGGCCATGATGGGAGTATCTATATCATGGAAATTGGCACTATAAACTAAAGTATCTTTTTCCCCCAATGGACAACTGTTAAACATTTATCAGCACCAGTGTATGTGTGTTGTTCTAGACTTTATGTGCAAAACAAATATAAATATTTAGAATATATATACCCATTTACTATCTTTTTGGCTTTTTCAAAAAATGAAGTTATACAATGCACTGTTTTGCACTTTTAAAAATAATTCAGTGCTGTATCATGGCAACTTTTCATGTCAGTATATATATGTGTGTATACGTGTGTGTGTCTGATGCTCAGATCCATAAAAAGGAAACTAATAGTTGTAAAAATAATTTAGTCAACTGTTTTATTTCCTCATTTAATCTAGTGTTTATGAATTAAATCACGCTTCCCTTGTCCTTCTTCCTTCATAAAAACACATTCTACAGAATAAAAGAGCTACCTCCCATTAAACTTACCTAGAAAAAAATGCATTTACATCAACAGAGACTTTAATTGAAAATTTCTTTTCAAATTAAATTAATTAAAAGGGACCGTACTCATAAGCAAAATACCCAGACTTTTAAGGCTAAATTGATCTAAAACATTATCGTGTACAAGCTCCAGAGAATTTTTGTCTCAAAAATAAGTGTCCAGCTCAATTTATTTTCTCTACAAAAAAAATTTGCCCACAGGTATTGAGTGCTTACTATAAACCAAGCATTTTTCTAAGTGCTTTACATGTATTCATTCACGTAACCCTCGCAGCAACTCTGTGAGGTCAGTCAGACTTAGTTTAAGCCTCGTTTTACAGAGGAATGGACTGGGGACAAGGAAGTTAGGTAGAACAACTCTTGAGATTACGGTTTCAGAATCTACAGTTACCTGCACAGCTGTGTTTTAGAGAAGAGTAATTAGTAACAAATGGGGCTTAGTGCAAAGCTTCAATATGTATCCAAGTCCACAACTCAGACCCAACCCAGTGTGCTAAAGGAATGTGAAGTCTTCAGGAGGACAGAAACCACCTCCCAAAAGGTGACATCCTATACCCATACTTAGCAAGTGCTGATAAGCCAAATACAAAAAAGAAGACATCACAAGATTTCAAGATAGAAACTACATAGTTAAACTGAAAACATTCAGCTAAACTAATGAAAACTGTACAAAGACAAGCATAGTTCTAAAATTGTGCCAACTCACCAATAATTTATAATCATGAGGATCATACTGAAATAGTCTGACGCCGGGATTATTGGTCTGTTTTTGCAAAACACTCTTGACTGGGGTAACAGCAGGAGCCACAAACAAGGAATTTATTGGACTTCCTGGATAAGACATATTTACATTAACGTTTTTTTAAATTGATTTTAACTTTATTAAAAATATGAACAAATTCAAGATTAAGACATTAACAGATGAAACAGTCAAATGACATATGATCCTTGATGAATCCGGACTTGAAACAACTATAAAAAGACACTTGAGAAAATAGAGGAATCTTTATTCTGATATGGTATTAGATGATTATTGTTGATCTTGTTAGGTAAGTCAGTCATATTATGATTATATAAGCTAGTCACATATTTTAGCAATGCAGATAGAAGAACGTAGGGCTAAAATAGATCTAATGTTTGAGATTCACTTTCAAATACTTGAGGAAAAGAAAAAAGAATTAAAAAATGAATAGGTAAAGCAAATGTGGCAAAATCTTGATAGTGTTAAATATAAGTGATGGTACATGGGGGTTGTTTTATTATTTTCTGCTTTTGGGTATATTTGAAATTTTTCATAATAACAAAACCCAAGTATTACAAATACACACATACTAGTTTGTTCTATACATCTATCTAGAACAACAACCAATAATGACACATAAGAATCTGATTAGTGTCACCATGTTTCTAATACATAGTTATTATAGGACTAAATTTCTGAGTAAAAAAGCTATCAAATGCTGAAAACTGGTCATTTTTTTAAACCAAGTTTATTCATTGTAGACAAAAGAGGTAATGTATTTCAAAAACATTCCCCAATTGCTGAAAAAATATATGCATATATATTCTTTCCTGGCTCACTACTCTAAAATCAGAACTCTTATTTTGTTAACGCACAATTTCCTCTTCTTGTGAGGAAATCATCTTTAAAAATAGGTCATCATTGTTTGTTTAACGCTCAATCTTCTAATTTTTTTTCTTTTTCTTTTAATCCTGAGTAGACAACAATGTTGATTTACACTTAAAATTAAGTATTTGAGGGACGCCTGGGTGGCTCAGTGGGTAAAGCCGCTGCCTTCGGCTCAGGTCATGATCTCAGGGTCCTGGGATCGAGTCCAGCATTGGGCTCTCTGCTCAGCAGGGAGCCTGCTTTCCTCTCTCTCTCTCTGCCTGCCTCTCTGCCTACTTGTGATCTCTGTCTGTCAAATAAATAAATAAAATCTTTAAAAAAAATTAAGTATTTGATATATTTTAAACCAACGGTAGATTGTATTTTGTTAATTAAATTCTGAGAAATAAAACAAGTCATGTCAAAAGAGACTTGGGTCTAGGAGGTAAATAATGAACAGCAGTATTTCTCCAAACTTGAGGATCTAAAAGAAAAGTGGAGTAAGCTGAGGGTTTCAGAGACTTTTTTGTTGACAGCTATCAAATGATGATGGCCCCATGGGACAAATAGGGAGATTGCAGGTCTAAATATAAATTAGACACTTGACTTATAAGCATAGAAGATAATTCAGAAAAATCTATCGCTGGCAGGTTGACTTAGTGAAACTTTTAATTTGCTGGATCAGTTCAAGATTACCAGCTAGCCCCTGCTCTGCTCTAGCATCTTGGACTGGGGAGATGCAAACAGAATATCATATTACCTTTTTCATCAGAGAGAACCATCATGCTATCTCTGTGAGTGTGTCCATAAAATTGTCCTACAATGACACTGCTGTATTTTCTAAAAATATTTATCAATTTCTCATTATGGAATTCTCTCATTGCTGTGGTGCTGCTTGAATAGGGCAGATAACCCACCGGAATATGTGCTATGATGTACACCTGGAAATAGAAACACAAGGATGACCAATGAGAATCTTTTTGCACACTTACCACAACCAACTAACATTTGGATACCCAAGACTGAAATTATATTAATTAAAAATTAAAAAGCTAATATCCCATCTCTACCTTTCCTATCACCAAAAAAGATGAAATTATAAAACTATCAATATCATATTAATATCATTTAAACTACACTGTTGATGATATTTGGTAACTGTGACCTTGGTCACAATTTTTTTAAATAAAAAAACAGGTATCAATCCTCAAAGCATTAAAAGCAAAGCAAAACAAAACAAAAATACAACAGAGTGAATTAAACCATAAGGTATTTCATGTGAAAACATCTTCAAATTTTAATACTTTTACTAATACCTGACCCCACTCAAGTTAATAAATACACACATTTAGCCCCTTTTATCCCCTGATAAATTTTGTGTCTGGGATCTACCTTCTCTTTATTTTGCTGAGAAGTGCTCAATATACTCTCTAGCCATTCAAACTGATTTGCTGGGTCCGTTTCATTCAGAGTCATGATATTTGGGCCGTAGTACAAGTTTGTGTTTAGACTGATGATCCTAAGGTTCAGGTTAGGTGATACTTTCTGTGTATAAAAACCACCTATAAAAAGAAATTTAAGACACACTCTAGAAAAACACACACAGAGATTCACAGTGACTATGAAGGCAAATTCTTAATTATGGTTTACAAGCCAGTTGGAAAGGTTATACTTATTTGTAATCATTTAGTTTGTACGTACACAGGCTATCATTAAATAAGAATCAGGTCTAACACTTACTGAGAACCTACTGTGTGCCAGGTCCAGCGGCAGCCCTTCCACATACTGAGCTAATCACAACAGGTGTATCCAATAGTCAGATGAAATGCTAATAAAGTGTTTGTGCACTAGGCAACCAGGTTCCGAATTTTTGAAAAGAAATCTTAGTGCGTGAACTTCTACTTCTGCATGTTTGGGGAGTTAAGATGAGAGCGTGAAATACAAAATGCAAAAATGGGAACCCATTTTGACCTTGCCAGAGACTGCTATGGAAGAGATGTCAGAGAAACCAAAGCTGCTACAGTCTCCCGGGTGGGGGGAGACTCATACCCACGATCTGGTGGTGACAACACCCAAGGGGCTGCTGCAATGGTACTTTCAAACCTAGCCCCTGACCCTGGACCTGCTCTCTTTGCCCCAGATCCACTCACCATCCCTGCCTCTCCTCAGCTTTCAAAGATGACTTACGGCCTCCAGAAATCTGGGCATATCCAGAACGACTACACCCGTGTGAACATTAAAGATCTTAGCCTAAACAACACAAATAAAAAATAGAGATGAAACAGGGATGAATACATCTTTCACTTACCTTTCCTTAAAGTATGAAGAGCTTCTTCATCTAACCAGGGTTTCCAGAGGTCTGCTACTGCATTGTACACCTTGCTGGTGACTACAGGTAGTTGATCCTGCCCACAAACAATATAACCCACCAATGAAACTTTAAAGAGACATGGGTTAACTAATTTTAGCATTACTTGAGCACATACTACTATGTTAGACTTCAGGAGACACAAGGATGAATATGAGATAGGTTTGCTCTTTCAGGAATTTGAATTTATAACATAAGGAGATATATATATATATATACATATATATAGATATAGATATATAAACAATCACCTATAAGACAATGTGACAATGTGCAGGTGATACCACAAAGGTTCTAGGAGGGTAGAGACATGAATAATTGAGTCTGGCCCATAGCATCAGGGCAGAAAGTGAAGAGAGCATACAAACCAGGCTGAGTTGAAAAGAAAGGGCATCAAAGCAAAGACAATGACCCAGATGCCAGCACACACAGTGTATATGCAGAGAAAAGCACTTGTGCTGGTTGGCCAGTATATAGGATGGATGTGGGAATGAGCTCATCAAAGAGTCACAGAGGCGGGTTTGAGCCCGAACACGCAGGGCCTGATATAGTACGCTAATAGAATGGAGGAAATGTCATGATTTTAGAACTAAACCAAGTCCTCTGAAATGCTCACCCCAGTATAAAACTTCTGAACTTCTTAAATGAAAATTTATAAACACATGCTTTTGATTTGAAGAAGTTTCTTTATAGCAACAGGTTTTGATTTTTTAAACAACATGTATATAAAACATTTTTTATTATCAAAGTATTTTTATCATCCCAATTTATCATATTATAGTAAGAATCTTTATGGTGACATAAGCTTTAAGGAAGGGGGAAAAAACCCTAAACTTTAAGAAAGTACATACTGAATAAAAATACACAAATCATGTGTGAAATTTCGTAAGTATTCCTATTTTTTGTTTTAAAAAATTGCATTAATAAACTGAAGCCATTTTTCTACTCTCCTCATATTCTTCTGCATATTGGTGATATGGGTTTATTTCTTAAAGGAGTTTCCTGTCAGCATTAGTTAAAATGCTTAGTTATTCTTCAGGTGACATCCAAGGCACATTAATTCCTAATACATATCCCTCATACATGATGAAAATATAACTACATTGAGGAAATGTAATATCCAAATGACTTGTTCTAACTAGAACTAACTATCCTAAGTATATTTTCAATTCATGTCAGATACCAGAATTATCTGTCTGAAAAATCACACGAAGACTTACAGGTCAATCTGGATTTTGATTAAAAATTGGTTATCATTATCAACATCAAAAACCTAAAAGGGTTAGCCATTGATGTTAGCCATGCCAACATACCAGTATGGTCATGTATAATCTTAAAATTATGTAAAATCACACTAGACTCTCCTCTCAACTTTAGATGTGAGAAATATGAGCACCAGAGAAGTTAGATGATTCATCCAGGGACAGCTGGTCAGTTCCAGAGTTCGGTCTAAATCCCAGGTCTTTCCACCATCACTCCTATGTCCAATTATCTGTTGTACTATGCCATCATCTCAATCCTCTTTGGCTGTGACATGAGCACTGCCGAGAAACGAGGTATAATGAGAAGTGACTCACCCGTAAGTTTGTTGGCACCAGCCTTGCCAGTGTAGGAGTAAATGAGGACCCTGGCCCAGACTGCCTCCTTGGGTGGTGACTGGAAGGAATCCCCAGGCTGCCCACGCTAATATCTACTGCTGATGTAATGGGTGGGGAGGTGCACCTGTATGTGTATGCTTATGTAACTATGTTTGTGTGCATGTTTATGAGATTATAATAGAGAAATAATACTTAACAAATTATTTGCTTGATTTGTTACTAACATAATTCACCAGAATTCGACCTCAGCTCTCCATCTGTAGAAGAATTTGTTGTGGGAATTTGCTGAGAACTTGTTATTTTTGCATATTACATTTGACATTTCGGAAATTGGGGAGGAAGGGTGGAAGTAGAATAATAGAAAGGAGATTTTCAGATATAAAGTTATAAGCTAGAATGGGAAAAAAACTAACTCTTTAAGGTATACAGGCTGCCCAATACACCCTAGCTATACATGTAGTAGGATATATTTTAGAATTTGGATATCATCTATACCTTTGAATTATTACAGGATTTGACTTCACAAAAAGAAGATGAAACAAATCCCCAAAGGAGTTAGGAAAGATGGATCCCATGTCACTGCTTACTGTTGTAATAACTACCACTCCACTTACTGAGGGCTTAGTATGTGCCAGGTAGGAAGCTATGGACTTTTCATGTATTATCACTAATTCTCACAAAAACTCTCCAGGGCAGGTATTCTTGCTCCTATTTACAAATTAGTGACTTATAGGTCAAGGACATTAAGTGAATTATCCAAGTTGGTCAAGCTATTAGGAGCAGAGCACCATAGGGTTTTATATTCCATTGACTATAACTCTAAATCCCACATGTTCTCCACTACACCAATCTGCCTGTCACCTAAAGCATATAAAAACAAGGTGCTTGGGGCAGCTGGTGGCTCAGTAAGTTAGGCAGCTAACTCTTGTTTTCAGCTCAGGTCATGATCTTGGAGTCCTGTGACTGAGCCCCACATCGGGCTCTGAGCTCAGCGGGGAGTGTGCTTCAAGATTCTCTCTCTCCCCCTGTCCCTCCCCCTCTCACTCACTCACTCTTTCTCTCTCTCAAATACATAAATAAATAAATAAATAGATCTATCTTTTAGGACATTCCCAAGCCTCTGCCCTGTGTGGTCTAACATCTCAGCAGTAACAAAGTTGACCGCTGGCTTACATGGATGATTCACAAAGACTAATGTATTTATTGTTCGTCTCAAGCCTGGAGGCCAGTGTCAAGACATTTCTCGAAACTTAAGCTCATCCTAGAGTACAGCTTTTCAAAATCACGGCGCTTAGGTGATCAAACCCCTCATGAAGCATTCTTTTAAAATGAGATGGAAAAGATATTCTAAGCAAGGAGATACATCTAGACAAAGGGAGTAGGGAAAAAAAAAACACCACATTCAGGAATACTGAGCCTGTGAATCCAGCAAGAACAAGGGATATATGAAAGGATGTTAGTCTAATTGAACACCAAAGATCCAGGATGTGGCTCTACCACCAAGGGACTCTGAGCATGTGAACAAGCAATACAACATTTCTGGGCCTCTGTCTTTCTCGTCTATAAAATGAAGAGTTGATCTAGACCAAGGGCCAGCAAACGTTTCCTACAAAGGGCCAAATAATAAATATTTTAAGCTTATGGGCCATACATTCTTTGCAGCCACAATTTTACTCTGCTGTTCTAGTGCAAAATAAAAAAATCAGCCACAAGCAATACAGAAAGAAGAGCCATGGCTGTGTTATGATAAAATTTCATTAACAAAAACAAGGTGCAGGCCCAGATTGGACCATAGGTCTTGAATCTGTGTAAGTCTAAGATTCTACACTGCTCTGTTCTAACAGGACCCTGTAGGCAAGGCCCAACATCCCACAGTTATCTACAGGCTGCTTAGCAAACAGCCACTCTAATAGATTGAGACCTGGGCTTATCAGGAGGCAAATATTCTGAACATAATCTCTATCTTGAATCACATCTTAATTAGATAAACTGGACTTGAACAGGAACCTCCTCTTTGTTACTTACGATAGTTTGCTATATTTATCTGTTTGTTTTTTTAAGATTTTTTATTTATCTATTTGAGAAAAACAGAGATTCGGAGAGAGAGCCTGAGCAGGGAGGAGAGGGAGAAGCAGACTCCCGCTGACCAAGGTTCATGGCAAGAGGCTTAATCCCAGGACTCTGGGATCATGACCTGAGCCTAATGCAGACGCTTAACCAAATGAGCCACCCAACCACCCCTACGCTTTTGTTTTTAATCATAATCTAACATAGATCAGAGTGTGGAGAACTTGGTATGCGTGATAAAAATTCTGCAAGATGTAAACATTTGTCAATATTAAACTTCCTTGCTAACCTTATCATGGAAATGTGAATGAACAACAAAATTATTCAAAAGAAAGTAGAAATTAAAGAAGAATATGAAGGAAAACAAAAATCAAACTAAGGCAATTTGCTTCCAAAACGCACTATGGATGTAACTCTTTTTATGGATTATTAAGAATCACTTTGAAGTCTCTAAAGCACTTGTCTTACCTTCTTCAATAGTCATTAAAAGCACACTCCACCACCATGAGCCCCAATCCCATGGCTTACCACCAGCTAGTTATTGTTATAGCTTTGACACTCCCGATGGGAAAAACCCTTTAAATACTTTTGGAAGTTGGGGGCACCTTGGTGGCTCAGTGGGTTGGGCGTCTGCTTTCAGCTCAGGCTATGTAGCCAGGCTCCTGGGATGGAGCCCCACATCAGGATCTCCGCTCAGCTGGGAGCCTGCTTCTCCCACTTCTCCCTGCTTGTGCTTGCTCTTGTGATCTCTGTCACTATCTCTGACTCTGTCTCTCTCTCTCTCTCAAATAAATCAATAAAATATATAAAAAAAAAAACACACACACACACTTTTGAAAGTTGAAATCAAATTTACCTGCGGCCAATAGTCATGATTACCCAGTGCAGGGAACACCTGGAGATTTGGAAAGACAGTCCGGATGGTGTTTGTCATATTAGCAATCACATCTATGACTTTATCTGTTGAGAGTTCATACACTGGAACGTGAGGTGGGCTATCCCTGAAAAGGAGACAGAATCGTAGAGAACAAAATCAATTTCTAAACTTTTTTTTTTTTTAGATTTATTTGTTTATTTTAGAGAAGGAGTATGGGGAGGGGGAGGAGTAGAAGGTGAGGGTCCAAGCAGGGAGAGGGGCAGAGGGGGAGGGGGAGAAAGAACCCTCGAGCACACCCCCTGCCCAGTGTGGAGTCTGGTGTGGGGCTCTATTCCAGGACCTTTAGATCATGACCTGAGCTGAAATCCAGAGTCTGCTGCTTAACCAACTGACCACCCAGGCACCCCAAGAACAAAATCAATTTCTATAAAAAGTCACTAGATTTATGCATGATGCCTTGTTACCCTGAAGGTGAATCGCACACCTTCCACAACAAAACAACAGATGACTGTTGAAGAGTTGATCAGCTATTCATTTACCTTTCTCCCACAGGGAGTTCTATTTTTAAAAATCTATGTAATACAAATACAAAGCCTATTATTCTGCCTGACTGAAGATTTATGAGAGGCAAGTATTTTAGCAACTAAAAGCACAGATTCCAGAGCTAAAATGCCTGGGTTTGCCACTTACTAGCTATGTGCACTTGAACAAGTAACTTAGAAGCTCAGCCTACATTTCTTCATCTATAAAATCAGAATAACAATAATATAAATTGTAAAGATTAAGTTAATTATAATGTATAAATTAGTTAAATAACACCATGGTTATTATTGCTGGCACAGGAAATATAGATCTCATCACTCTGTCATGACAGATAGAATTAATTAATTATACTACCAGAAGATGATATTTATAAAATTGCTAGAACAGGTTAACTCCCATTGTAGTCTTTTGTTTTTGATTATTTAATCAAGACCTATTATCACATTAAAAACACCTCAAAACACTGATATAAGTGTTCTGTCTGTGAAGTCATCTCTTAGCTAACACCAACATTTTTCTAGAGCCTGTATTCTAAAAAAAATTAAAGTTCTGAGACTTCTAAAATCTTCCTATCTCTAATAATCTAATGATTAATTGGACATAGTATTTTTAAAACCCAAATAATTCTTAACTTAAAGCCCAGTTAATCTTTATAGGAATTCAGCATTCTAATGAAGCTTAGGACACTGTAGGTAAATATTGAATAACTAACGGTATATATATAATCACTTACCCTGTCCATATCATGAAAGATGCTTCTTGTCCTGAATTTTTAATAAAATCAAATGCCGACAAAATAAGGTGATACGGAGAATCACATAGAACATCTCCAAAAGGGCCAGGATTGGAGGCATTGGCGCCTTTAGATGAAGCACACACTTTTGTGTGGTCATCTGTGATGTGGTAAGTAGGGTCTAAGTGCAAGTCAGTCACATGCCAAAACTGTCCTGTTGATTAGAAAATAAATGGTGTTAAATCTACTTGTGTTTAGGAATTCCCGTCAAAATATTTACAGGAAAACTAGAGACAGTCCTCCCTGGGATGGAGGAAGGCCTTAACGATTGAAATATTCATTTGCCCTGAAGGTAAAAACAACACTTCCCCGTCAGAAGATAAGGATTCCAAAGACAGTAGGAAGAATTTACCAAAATTTACTACTTACACGTGTCAGCACTCAAGAGCTCAGGGACAGCATGACTACCAAACAAAGACTACATAACAAACATAAGTTGCATAATGAAATATAGGGAGAGATCCTTCTAGGAGGTCACTAATAATATATATCCTGTCTTAATAGTATGTTTCCTTCCTTGCAGAATTTAAGGTTTTAGAAATTATTTATGTTCTTCTTGTGGAAAAACTGACATAGAACCATGATGTGGTCTGTTAGGGTTCCACAGTGAAGAGATTGCAGAATGAGGAACTAAATCTCACTCCTACTTTCTTGAAAATCCTTGCCTCTCAACATTAGTGGAAAAAGAATATGACATTTTAATACTAGCTTTAAGCCAAAAGTAGGGATTGCCAGAAGCCCTAAAAGGGTACTAAATACAGGAACATCTCCTAATGTACGCTTGTACCAAATGTTAGTGATATTAAGGAAAGCATTTGTTAAAGAGGATGAAACCTCAGGGAGAAACCGAGAACCCACCTGAGAGCAGGGGAAAGATTCTTTAATTTCCATTAAAGGAAACAGTAGTACAAATAATCACAGAAGTACCACTCTTTATTAAGCATTTGTGCCGGGTCTTATAATAAGGAAACTAAATACACTATGTCATTTTGTTCTCAAAATTTGAAGTGGGAATCACTATTCTCGTTTTAGAGTTGAGAAATGAATGCTGGGTTAATTAGGAAATTTGTTCAGGTATACACAGCTAATAAAAGGCAGAGTCAAAATCTGAACCCCATTTTGAAAGGTTCTCCAGTTTGCTTATACCTCATTTACCTATATAGTCTATGATTTTGCTGCCTTCTCATTTGTAGTCAATAAATTATTTTAATATTGAGGCTTTTTCTTTTTTTTTTTTTTTTTTAAAGATTTTATTTATTTATTTATTTGACAGAGAGAGAGATCACAAGTAGGCAGAGAGGCAGGCAGAGAGAGAGGAGGAAGCAGGCTCCCTGCTGAGCAGAGAGCCCGATGTGGGCCTCGATCCCAGGACTCTGAGATCATGAATATTGAGGCTTTTTCACACTTTCAATTTTGAGTTCACTCTGATGATGACTAAGTTGTCTCAGAGAGACATCGGATGTGACATAGCAGCAGATCCTACAGCAGAAAAGTGGAGCAAACAAGTAGAAGGTGAACTTTCATCTGTCTGGACGAAGATGACCAAGACTGAGTATGGATGTGAGCAAACACCTGAAAAGAACCCAAAGCTGGAATAATAGAGCAAAAAACTGCAAACAGTTAACTTGTTAAGGTGGAAAAGGTAAGTTATATTTGGGTTGTTTTTTTCTCCACAACATTGTTACAATTTTGTGATATATTTAAGTTGACAGCTAAGAAGTGGTAGACAAAAGAGCCAGAAGAAAGTAGACATAAAGCAGTCTTTATGATCAGTTACTTGGTATTCTGTTCCCGTTTGAAAACCTTTGCCAAGAGTGATTTATTTTATTCTTTAGTGCAGAAAAATACTCCAACTTTCATTTTTAGCTTAGACATACTTTAGCCAGCACACAAAGCAGCGTTGGCAAGCAGCTCAGAATCATCCTGGAGTCTGTCCTTCTTGGCGCTTAAATATACAGTACATCTTATTTTTATGCAAACA